>NC_088239.1:64463256-65063256 GCF_036934945.1 Oncorhynchus masou masou | reverse complement strand
CTGTTTTTGCCATAACATGGGATGGCAGGGTAGCCTAGTGGTTAGAGCATTGGACTAGTAAAGTTAAAGGTTGCAAGTTCAAATCCCCGAGCTGACAAGGTACAAATCTGTCGTTCTGCCCCTGAACAGGCACTGTTCCTAGGCCTTGAAAATAAAAGAGAGCTGCACACTCTAGGAGCTAAGATGCAAAAATGTAATTACCAACGTTTCGACAGCCACGCTGTCTTCATCAGGGTATAATCACAAACACTGCGGGATGACTCGATTATGTAGTGTCAAAAGACACAGGTGTCTGTAATCGTGGCCTAATATCATTGGTTAATTATCAAATATTAAAATAGCATACAAACAAATGGATAGCATACGATCATAGATTAATTTGGCTACACAAGATTACAAACAATTACAATGGCAAAGTCACAATAATCACAAGAATGGCTTCAGATCAAAGTCTACGTTGAGACCGAAGGGTGCAAGGGTCTTTAAGTTAAAGATCCAGGCAGCCTCTCGTTTTAACAATAAATTATCAAGGTCGCCCCCTATTCCTAGGCCATCATTGAAAATAAGATTTTGTTCTTAACTGACTTGCCTAGTTAAATAAAGGTTCAATAAATAAATAAAAGTAATCAAATGTTAACGTCTGTTCGGCTATTTAAATAACTGTGCCCGTCCCTACACACCCACATCAGTGCCTCTAACAGACCACTTCTAGCCGAGAAAACCTAGGGTCACGACGCAGGGGAAACTAACGACCATAGGGGTTATTAGAGATGATATTTCTTTTTAAGTGTTCACGTTGTACTTTACCTTGTAAGAGAGGAACTCTCAATCTACTCTACAAGTATTCTAAGAGTTGGTACCCCTGGATGCTGAGATTGACATTCACACACAAACCCCCAGATATACACAAATAAATAATGCAGCATCTGTTAGCAGGTAAATACTCACCCTGCTTGTTGGTCTCCAGCCAACCTTTGCCAGGGGCTTGAGTGCACCGAAGGTCAGGAAGTAGTAGAGGAAGCTGAGCGGCCATGAGCGCAGCCGCAAGGCGGGCCGGGACATGCAGCTCAACTGGCCAAGACGACGCCGCAAGGCCAACTGTGGGAACTGCAACCTATGCAACCATACAAAATGCTGGGTTGGCACAGGTATGGCCGTGTATACATAGTACACACAAAACCGTCTCAGTACAGAAACACTGAAAGACGACAGACAGACGACAGGCAGGCATACCAACAGGCAGGACAGAGGCTCACACATTCACCACAGACTCTCTACCCCACAAACACCCACACAGGCAAAGCACGTGAATAATGCACATACCTATGTCCACACAAGGGACATGACACAATGGTCCTACACAAAGACATGTTAAATACCGGCATAATGGGAAAAACAAAATGACACAATGATGCCCTCTTACTTTATACTGGTCAAACACAATCACACAACACATTCCTATCAGGAAATAGGCTACTGTACGTTCACATGTTCTGACTGCACACATCCTCCCCACTGTATCCCCAAACTCTCTTCAACAATGCAGATGGTACTCTTCTACAGTATCTCATCCAAACCACCACATGGTTAGTTTCCTAAGAAACTCCTAATATATTAATATTTCACACAGAATCCACCCTACTCTTCAGACTGCTTTTAGTCCGGCCAACTGTGTGTCTTTAAAATATCCTAATGCCTAACTACCATCCATCCAGATCTCTCAATATGCCTTGTTAAAATGGCTAAAAAATAAATTAGCCTTAGCTTTCGCTTAGCCTATAAATGCGGAGCAGGATTTTGATGACAAACCTTGTGCTTGTCAAAGTGTGGATGGTCAACACACCGCATAAAATGCATAGAAACAGCATATCCACCCAACAGCCAAATCAAATCATCTGCGCATGAATATGCCTGGCTGCACTGTAAAACAGTCTATTAAAATAGGCTTAAGTGGCTGTTATGTTTTGCCCTGGTTCTGTACAATAGGACCAACTAGGGCAGCAGTGATGCAGCAGTGGACTCTAAAGGAGGAGGCCAATGTTACCGCAACAAGGGACATCCAACGCACGCAATGTGCAAAACCACCGTCTTTGTCCAAAACCACAGACCGTGTACGAACACCTGCACTTGCGTTCTAAATAGTAGGTATTTGGGTATGCAAAAAATAATAATAATTTGTACATTCATACATATATGTATATTTTTTGATTTAGATTTTTTTGCATACCCAAATTATTTATTTTATAGTATACACATTTTCAAATAATAATGAACGAATAGCTCTGCTATGTCCACATTAGCTTCAGCATGTCAGGGGATGTGGATCATACTTGGCCCTGAGAGTGATGAGCCAGAGCTAACAGGCCTGGAAGGGGGAGAGAGGGGGTATAATACAGTCTGCTGTACAGCTATCTATAGGCCTAAAGAATACCAGTCCACTCTAATCAGGATAAGAGACAAACACTGACACCCTAATAGACAGTCAGCAGCACCTTAACACCTGCCACTGGCATACACACAGGCACTGCCGACTAGAGGTGACCTGTAGGCCAAACCGAGGCAAGTCTAATGACAACAATAGAGTAGGACTGGACACGTTCAATTACAACAGTTGATCCAGAAACACTAACATAACTAAGCTAAGGACCCTGGGACTAAACACCTCCCTCTGCAACTGGATCCTGGACCTCCAGACGGGCCGCCCCCAGGTAGTGAGTGTAGGCAACAACACATCTGCCACGCTGATCAACACCGGTTCCCCTTAGGGGTGTGTGCTTAGTCCCCTCCTGTACTCCCTGTTCACCCACGACTGTGTGGCTAAGCACGACTCCAACACCCACATTAAGTTTGCTGATGACAACAGTGGTAGGCCTGATCACCGACAATGACGAGACAACCATTAGGGAGGAGGTCAAAGGCCTGTCAGCGTGGTGCCATGCCAACAATCTCTCCCTCAATGTGAGCAAGACAAAGGAGATGATAGTGGACTACAGGAAAAGGAGTACCGAACAGGCCCCCCATTCACATCGACGGGACTGAAGTGGAGCGGGTCGAGAGTTTCAAGTTCCTTGGTGTCCACATCACCAACAAACTATCATGGTTTAAACACACCAAGACAGTCGTGAAGAGGCACGACAACACCTTTCCCCCCTCACATCGACGGGGCTGAAGTGGAGCGGGTCGAGAGTTTCAAGTTCCTTGGTGTCCACATCACCAACAAACTATCATGGTTTAAACACACCAAGACAGTCGTGAAGAGGCACGACAACACCTTTCCCCCCCTCAGGAGACAAACTATTTGGCATGGGTCCCCCAGATCCTCACAAAGTTCTACAGATATGGCCGTGTATACATATATGCACCATCGAGAGCATCCTGACCGGTTGCATCACCGCCTGGTATGGCAACGGCCGTACACATTACCCTCAGTAATGTGTATGGCCCAATACATCACTGGAGCCACGCTTCCTGCCATCCAGGACCTATATTTTATTTTTTCATTTGTACCTTTATTTAACTAGGCAAGTCAGTTAAGTACAAATTCTTATTTTCAATGACTGCCTAGGAAGTGGGTTAACTGCCTGTTCAGGGGCAGAACGACAGATTTGTACCTTGTCAGCTCGGGGGTTTGAACTTGCAACCTTGCGGTTACTAGTCCAACGCTCTAACCACTAGGCTACCCTGCCGCCCCATATACTAGGCAGTGTCAGAGGAAGGCCCCAAAAAATTGTCAAAGACTCCAGTCACCCAAGTCATAGACGTGTCTCTCTGCTACCGCACGGCAAGCGGTACTTGAGCGCCAAGTCTAGGTCCAAAAGGTTCCTTAACAGATTCTACCCCCAAGCTATAAGAATGCTGAACAATTAATCAAATGGACACCCGGACTACTTACATTGATTCCCCCCTCTTTTTTTTTTACACTACTGCTACTCGCTGGTTATCATCTATGCAGTCCCTTTACCCCTAACCTACATGTACAAATCACCTTGACTAACCTGTATCCGCACATTAACTCAGTACCGGGCCCCCTGTATATAGCCGCATTATTGTTATGCAATTCTACTGTTACCTTTTATTTGATTTACTAAATATTTGATTAAACTCTATTTCGTGAACTGCACTGTTGGTTAAGGGCTTGTAAGTAAGTATTTCACAGTAAGGTCAATACACGTTTTATTTGGCACGTGACAAATAAACATTTGATTTGATGACACACACTCACAGGTCGGTCAGTGGCCCTGTTGTGTCTTTAATCCATGTGTCATTATAGACCTGTTTTGCCTCAGAGCAGAATCAGATCAATTGAATGGTGCTTTACAGGTTGGTGTTGATGCGCCCTTTGTGAAACGATAGACAGTGCTTAATGATTGTCCCCAGCACAGACAGAACACTGCCCATATTGTTCCACACACACACACACAGATCTGAGGATGGTTTTTAGAGCCGGAGCAGTGTGTGGAGCTGTGCGGTTCAGTGGGTCTACACAGACAGTCCTATCACCATCTTTTATGGTCTAATTTCTCAAGGGTTTGATCACCACAACATAACAATCAGTGGGGGAAAAAGGTCATCAACAAATCTAATGATCCACAGCAAGAGATCTAAGATACACCTGATTCTAGAAACCTGGAATTATTGAGTCATCAAGGAAAATCACATCTCTGATTACTTTGGCTACACGGATGGCTGGGTAGGGGATGACTTCCACTGAGGCATGCTGCTGATGTGGCTGCATGGTGCCGTTCAGTAGGTAGTGTATTGGAGCTGGCGACCGCTCTCCTCACAGTCACCGCTGGTTGGCTGGCCTGGTTTGGACTGCAGAGTGTGACACTGGGCCACTCATCTTTTCTAAACTCTAAACAGGAGAGCAATATTAACTACTCACAGCAGCATATAAGAGTAGAGCTAATATAGCTAATTTTGCCGAAACAAAGTTATTTGCATAATGTTTAACTCCTTTATAAAAGGATATAAAAAAGGCAAAGAAATCATTTAAATGTAATTGAATCTCAATTCTCATAGAAGTCTACCAGTGCAGAACATTTTAAATACTTAAAATCTTTACCATAACCTGCCATATGCCTTGGTTTTAGCCATCGTACAGCTTAAACATCCCAGCCACCCGGATAAATGCCACAAAAGTCAACATGTAAAGAATACACTTCTACCCTTTTTTAAAATTTCCTGGCTATCCCGTCTCTAGCTTGCTCTCTACCACACAAAACGCACGCTCCAGCAGCACCCCCCTCTCTTCCTCAATGCAGGCACATATTAGCCAATCACTGACTGCATAGCATTCTCTCTCTCCTGCCTCTATCCACACAAGCTGAGTCTTAGCCTTCACGCAGCTATTGAAAACTCCATCTCTCCGTTACTTCTTTCAGGACCACTTCTGAGGCTGGACCAGATGCTTTGTTCGACCCTTTGACTGGCTTGCCTGTTCGGGGCTTAAGGACATTACGTTGCAATTAGGCCAAACAGAGGCTTTGTGCTGCCTGGGACACAGAGAGAGAGAGAGAGAGAGAGAGAGAGAGAGAGAGCGAGAGAGCGAGAGACAAAAAAACATTGAGGGGGCTTTGGGAGTGCAGGCTAACTGTACCCACTCAATAGTCACCCCCTTGGCTCACACTTGTCCCCATGCTCATGAAGCAGCCAGGGCACAGCTCAACACAAAGTACACAACACAACCACCCACTCACAAACCACACCTTCAATCTCACGACAGAACATTACATTAATAGTTCCCTCTATGCTTGCTCAAGTCATCCCTCTCAGACTCTTTCAATCCATCTCTACCACCCATGTACTGTAAACAGTCCCTCTATAGGCTAAGTACCATTCATTCCCTCTCCATGTCAGTCCTCTCTCTCATGTACAGCAGGCATGTTATACACACATGTCAAGTCATCCTGTAGTCATTCATCTCGTTCCCCCTCTCTCTCTCAGCATACCTGAATCGGTTCCTGTGGCTGAGAGCTTGGGTGCCCTGGCCTGAGCTGTTGCCGCCGCTGACTCCCACCTGCTCCCCAGAGGAGCTGATTGGCCGGAGCCGGCGCACATCAACCCTAACTCTGTGGAGATTGTAGCAAGACGGAGGGCTGTGCAAAGACTTGCAGCATCTCACCATTTCCCTGAGCTCCGCGCTGCTGCCCGCTGCAGGTTCCTGCTCTGACACATTATCACTGAAGGTGTGGGGGGATTACAGACACTTCTCTCACTGGGGCTGCCTCTCTCTCGCTCAGTGTGCACACGTCTGTTCTCTCGCTGGATCTTGTTCTCTCGCTCTGCTATTCTCAAGCCCGGCCCCCTTCTCTGGTAGGACGGATGTGACGTGGTGAAGGGGGGTAATCCATTCGCTCCCTCTCTTCGCTCTCTGCCATTTCTCTCTCTCTCTCTCAGGGTTCCAGGGCCTCAAAGTTATTTTGTACCAGAGGGCAGAGCCTGGGTGCCAGAAGGTGGGGTGACTGTTTCACAGCTGATCTGAGAGGAGCTGCAGCAGACTGGAGGAGGACTGGTCTGCCTGGGGGGAGGGGCAGCTTGATGAGAGAGAGAGAAAAAATCCCATCAGCTATAGTGTTCATGGACCCTGTTAAAGATTCCTGGCCGCTCCCCTATACTGTTAATAAGTGTTGTGTAACAGTATAATTCGGCATTCTTGCCGTAAGGATGCGTGCTGTACCTTGTTTATTTAACTTAGGTTTTGGCCTGTTTTGAAAGCCTGGCTAGACTCCACTGCTTCCTACCTTATCCTACAATCAGCCGATTGGGGGGGGGGGCATCTGGACCCTCTCTCCTAACCACAGGAATAACAGAAATTAGCAGATTATGACAATTAGTCTATCTATTCATTCCCTGTTATTTTGTTAAGATTGAATCATTTCAGAACGTTAAGCATTAGTTGAAAAAAGGCTGAAATGCATCTTCAGTAGCCTTTTAAAACCATCCCGAAAAATACCAGTCAGACAACAGATGTCTAACAATGACACTTTACATTCCGAAATGATCTTATTAGCTAGGTTTCCATCCAATTGGCGACAGATTTTTATTTGAATGTTCAAAAATGTGCATTTCCTCACCAGTGGTGTTTACACCAAACAGAGTTGTTGCGGATACAAATCTGTGCATGATGACGTAGTGTGCACAAAATGTACTTTTTCGCTTAAAAAATTTCATGCACCGAATAAAAATCTAAAAGTTCAATGTGTTTCCATCACATTTTCAACTGCACCGAAATTTTTGTCACAAAAACTGTTGGGTTAAATATCAAATGTGCCTGCTCTGGTCCTGGCACCTGCACTCTAGCCAACAGCTCACAGACAGTGTGGGTAGGCTGTGTTGGTTGGCTAGTCTACATGATGAGATTATTATGGATAAGAGCTCAAATATTGTTATTTGTCAAATGGCAGTCAAGCTCCACTATGGGAGATCCATAAAGGGCTTGATGTGGCCAACCGGTAATCCACTGGAGTCTCCCGGCTACCGGTTCGTACTTTCTCCATTCAGGCTGCAAAGGCTTCGACTTCCTCAACTTTATTACAGTTGAAGTCGGAAGTTTACATAAACTGAATTTAAATGTATTTGGCTAAGGTGTATCACAATTCCTGACATTTAATCTTAGTAAAAATTCCCTGTCTTCGGTCAGTAAGGATCACCACTTTATTTTAAGAATGTGAAATGTCAGAATAATAGTAGAGAGAATGATTTCTTTCAGCTTTTATTCATTTCATCACATTCCCAGGAGGTCAGAGGTTTACAAACGCTAAATTCGTGTTTGATAGTATTGCCTTTAAATGGTTTAACTTGGGTCAAATGTGTCAGGTAGCCTTCCACAAGCATCCCACAATAAGTTGGGTGAATTTTGGCCCATTCCTCCAGACAAAGCTGGTGTAACTGAGTCATATTTGTAGGCCTCCTTGCTCGCACACGCTTTTTCAGTTCTGCCCACAACTTTTCTATAGGATTGAGGTCAGGGCTTTGTGATGGCCACTCCAATACCGTGACTTTGTTGTCCTTAAGCCATTTTGCCACAACTTTGGAAGTATGCTTGGGGTCACTGTCCATTTGGAAGCCATTTGTGACCAAGATTTAACTTCCTGACTGATGTCTTGAGATGTTGCTTCAATATATACACAATTTTCCCGCCTCATGATGCCATCTATTTTGTGAAATGCACCAATCCATCTTGCAGCAAAGCACCCCCACAACATGAAGCTGCCATCCTTGTGCTTCACGGTTGGGATGGTGTTCTTCGGCTTGCAAGCCTCCTCCTTTTTCCTCCAAACATAACAATGGTCATTATGGCCAAACAGTTCTATTTTTGGTTCATCAGACCAGAGGACATTTCTCCAAAAAGTACGATCTTTGTCCCCATGTGCAGTTGCAAACCGTAGTCTGGCTTTTTATGGCGGTTTTGGAGCCGTGGCTTCTTCCTTGCTGAGCGGCCTTTCAGGTTATGTCATTATAGGACTCATTTTACTGTGGATCTAGATACTTTTGTACCCGTTTCCTCCAGCATCTTCACAAGGTTCTTTGCTGTTGTTCTGGGATTGATTTGCACTTTTTGCACCAAAGTATGTTAATCTCCAGGAGGCAGAACGCGTCTCTTTCCTGAGCGGTATGACAGCTCCGTGGTTCCATGGTGTTTATACTTGCGTACCATTGTTTGTACAGATGAACGTGGTACCTTCAGGCATTTGGAAATTGCTCCCAAGGATAAACCAGACTTGTGGAGGTCTACAATTCGTTTTCTGAAGTCTTGGCTAATTTCTTTTGAGTTTCCCATGATGTCAAGCAAAGAGGCACTGAGTTTGAAGGTAGGCCTTGAAATACATCCACAGGTACAACTCCAATTGACTCAAATTATTTAAATTTACATTTAAGTCATTTAGCAGACGCTCTTATCCAGAGCGACTTACAAATTGGTGAATTCACCTTCTGACATCCAGTGGAACAGCCACTTTACAATAGTGCATCTAAATCATTAAAGGGGGGGGGGGTGAGAAGGATTGCTTTATCCTATCCTAGGTATTCCTTGAAGAGGTGGGGTTTCAGGTGTCTCCGGAAGGTGGTGATTGACTCCGCTGTCCTGGCGTCGTTATGTCAATTAGCCTATCAGAAGCTTCTAAGATTGTGTCATGCACAAAGCAGATGTCCTAACGGACTTGCCAAAACTATAGTTTGTTAACAAGACATTTGTGCAGTGGTTGAAAAACGAGTTTTAATGACTCCAACCTAAGTGTATGGAAACTTCCGACTTCAACTGTAATGGTGAGAAGGTGAAAAAAAGAAGAAGTGGACTTTATGAAAACACAATTTTCTCCCACCGTGCTAGAGAGGCTAAATGCTAATTGTGGATGTTGCATATCATGTTCAGCCATTCAGGTTGCTGCAGGGTTTTTTCACGCCTAACCTAACGTAGCAAGCGTAAAAGAAACAGGAACCCTGGTCTGATTGTTTCAAAATAAAAAAAGTTGTGCTTATTAAACATCGTTTTTGTATTGGATTTGTTGGTATGAACTCGTTTACAAAACATTACTCATCGTTTTAATAGTAAATATTTGTGAAGTGAAATAATGCATCATACCGGCTGTATTCCTATATTATACATCTTGAAAATTTGATTGCTGATATGCAACAAAAATAAATGGCACTATATCAACAATGTACTAATGAAACAAATACCAAAAGATAGTGTTAAAGGAAAATTCCACCCCAAAACTGAGCAACATGGGCCTGATATCCACAGTACTCCACTAATTATACAGATTCCAACACGATAACATCTTGTATCCACCCCCCCATTTCATTGTTTTACCTAAATGTACTGTAATTTAAGATTTAAAACTGCAAAGTTCTCTGCTGCATAGCAAAATGTGTAGAATTGCAGGATATTAGCTTTAAAGCGACAACAAAAAATATGTCTGAACTATGATAAATGTGTAGAATTGCAGGAAATTCACTTGAAAACGGCAAAGTTCTCGCTCCGATGCCAAGAGGCGGGCCTTTAATATTGGTTGATCTGGCCATGCACTGCCGAAACTCATATGCTATTTGTATCTAACGCGAGTTGTGTGCGGATGAGGGGCTCAATTAGGGAGCCGGTCCCTAAAAGCAGGACAACAGCCACTTCCTTCCATATCTGACACACTGATGCTACGGACTACTGTTATGAGTAATCTACTCATAATAACAGTTACTGTAAAGACATAGGAACTGTCAAAGTAATAATTAAGTACAGATTCTGTTTATCCCAAAATTCACTTTGGATTTTGTTACCACTTCCTGTAACAGTTCCCTATTAAACACTATTCTGTTGAATTAGATTACATTGAACACTTCCATAAACATAGTTACATATTTCAGATAATGCATTATACAACTTTAATCTAAAATTGTGTTTTTCCATTGTCAAAAAAGAAACTCCGAACATTACCTTCTGTTGTCTGAAGAGTGAATCAAATTGACAAAAGGGAAGTCTCTCACTGCGTGCTAGATAAAGGTGAAGGCTAGTCAGTACCCTCTACTCTCTCACAATAAAGTCCTGCGTACTGGCTGGACAAGCCCTTTAAGAGACTAGAGGGTGGGCGGGCAGATATCACGTTCAAGGGACTATAATTGCTGGGTGATGTCATCTGACTCACAAATCTACTGTAGAATCTACAGCAGTAATACGATAATCATCTCATCATTCATCAAATTGACAGTGGGGCCATCTTAACGATAAGTTTGGGGTGATGAACTAGACTTCACAAATATTCAAATGTGTACAGTACAGATAGCACTGTGTAATCAACTAAGCCTACAAGCAGCCATGTACATGTAACTGCCAAAATAAAGGAAACACCAACATAAAAATGTCTTAATAGGGCATTGGGCCACCATTTATTTGAATGGTAAATCTCTTTATAAAATGGGTGTATTATATTTCCATTCAAATAAAAGTATCTATTCATGTTAATGTTTTTAAAATGTATGTAAACTGTGAAGTTTTTTTTGTCTGTAATACATTTGTGCCAATCAGTTATGTTGTGACAAGGTAAGGTTGGTATACAGAAGATAAACACATTTTACCAAATAGGGATAACACTTTTGGTTACTACATGATTCCATGTGTGTTATGTAATAGTTTTGATGTCTTCACTATTATTCTAGTAGTACAAATAAAACCCTGGAATGAGTAGGTGTGTCCAAACTTTGGCTGCTATACTAAGCTTACTAATGACAATGACATTATTATAATAACAACAACAAGATGAGAGAAAAAGAGGGTTATTATTATTATAAATCTATTTTTGACAATTTGGAAGTGTAAACAGTAAATAAATTAGAAATAATACCAGGGAGGCTGGACTAATGAAAAAAAAAAGTGCAAAGCGTTAATCAAAGTATAGTAAAGATTAAAAACTGCCGAATTTGTGAAAATGTTGTGTGAGACTTGGTGCTCACGGAATCAGTAGGCTTTCAACCAAACACTGAAACAACATAAATCAGGATTGGTCTTATTTCTGTAGATATATATGGATGATTTGTAAAGCCAGGCACATTTAACAATTAGGCTCTTGATTATAGAACTAATTAAGTTGGGGTTTCCTCTATCCTCTCTTTTCTTAGACAAATAAGGCTAGGGCTGTTTCCTCGTCTCCTAACTCTGCTGCTGCCTCCGCCGCATTGCTCTTAACACCAATACGGTGGTTAACTTCGCTAATATGCACATAGCAACACAGTCACGGAAAAGGCGCCAATTCAACAGCGCACTGATGTGTTTCAGAACCGTGGACAGTTCATTTGGATGGCACAGTTCAGTCTAAGACATACAGTGCCTTGCAAAAGTATTCGGCCCCGTTGAACTTTGCGACCTTTTGCCACATTTCAGGCTTCAAACAAAGATATAAAACTATTTTTTTGAAGAATCAACAAGTGGGACACAATCATGAAGTGGAACGACATTTATTGGATATTTCAAACTTTTTTAACAAATCAAAAACTGAAAAATTGGGTGTGCAAAATTATTCAGCCCCTTTACTTTCAGTGCAGCAAACTCTCTCCAGAAGTTCAGTGAGGATCTCTGAATGATCCAATGTTGACCTTAATGACTAATGATGATAAATACAATCCACCTGTGTGTAATCAAGTCTCTGTATAAATGCACCTGCACTGTGATAGTCTCAGAGGTCCGTTAAAAGCGCAGAGAGAGTCCACTCAGACAGAATCAGAAAGGTATCTTGTTTACCATGATTTTTTGTTTTGCTACTGTTAACTTAAGAAATCTTTGTCAACCAACAGCCTATCGACCAAACAGTCGTCTAAATCTGGTTAGCCTTACAATTTATGCACACAATTGCGGCTGGTCAGATCAGCACACCAGTAAATAGCTAACATTACACCGCAAGTCTGATGGCTCATTGCCGAAAATGGTGCATGTTCAAAATGATAACCAGCTAAAGCTAGCTACGTTTTCTATTACCTCCCATCTAATATCTTAGGACCATCTAAAATCTAGCCAACTAGCATAGTAGCTAATATAGCTAACAGAACAGATGAAAGGGTTAGTTATTGTAATCTTTGCTAACAGGTCACATAGTCAAACATTTTAACACGGTTAGCTAGCTTGCTTATTGCATGCATATCCGGGAAAGTCGACACGAGCCTTAATATTAGTGAATTAACTAAAACTAATATTTGCAACAGGGGTTTGATTTTGGTCACTGTCAGTCAACCACTTCTCAAAACTGCACCTTTCTGTTGGAGAATGAGCTGGTGTGATTTCCACAGATTGACATTCCTTGGCATGGTGCAGTGCTCGTGGCTCAGGCGGAGAGTGGCGACTGGTGTAAAGGGACTATCGGCAATATCGGTCCGAGTCTTCACTTCTCAGAACAAGAATAGACTGAAGAGTTTCAGAAGAAAGGTCTTTGTTTCTGGCCATTTTGAGCCTGTAATCAAACCTACAAATGCTGATGCTCCAGTCTAAAGAAGGCCAGTTATTGCTTAAAAAAAAAATAAAAAAATCAGGACAGTTTTCAGCTATACTAACATAATTGCAAAAGGGTTTTCTAATGATCAATGAGCCTTTTAAAATGACACTTGGATTAGCTAACAACGCTGCTGATAATGGGACTATGTATATATTCAATTTCATATTTTTATTTTAAAATCAGCCATTTCCAGCTACAATAGTCATTTACAACATTAGTAATGTCTACACCGTATTTTTCTGATCAATTTGATGACATTTCAAAAACAAGTGACCCCAAATTTGAACAGTAGTGTATATCTGCATTTATCCATACTACTAGCACATGTAAAATGTTACATAAATACACAATACCTCTGTCTTTCCCCAAAGAGGAACTGATAAATCTGTCTGTAGAGAGTGTGAGACAGGAAATGCTTCTATCCCCAATTTCCCTGTAGCTGGCTCAGAATGCTGTCTTTGGCTTGTCGGAAGGGAAATTGAGAGTCCCTGTCTAGTCTGCTCATTACCATTCCATTCGCGTCTCAGCCCAGATTCACCCTGAGAAGAACTCAGGCCATTGTTCGAGCCCATATGCATGTGGGTCATTGAGAAGCCAAATGAAACTTGTCAGAGAGTTAGGCTCATACTTCACAAGTGTGTGTGTGTCCACAGTAGTGCTGAGCAATAAGGTTGGTTCATATAAATCGCGGTTTTCAATGCTGTAACAAAAAACAAAAATGGTAGTGATTGGCCATAGTAATGGTAGTAATAAACCATCCTTTATTCACATTACTTTAATAAAAAATTTCAGTTCTGTATATAACATTTTTTTATTTGATGACTTAATATTTTATTCAAGTCATCATATAATCTCTGCTCAGGATGTAGCTCCCCAGAGTCAGAGTCATCCTTCAGGCTAACCATAGCGGACTTGCTGCCTTTTGTGTGACAAAAATCTCCATTTCAGTAGTTCTTCAAAAGTAGATCAGGCATACTTTTAACACGGCTAAATAACAACTATCAATCAATTACATGTACTGTCGTGTAGAGACCTAAACAACCGCTCTTTATTCCCCTTGTCGCTCTATCGCTCTTCCTCTCCATGTCTGTCTGCCCCACAGGCTTGCCCAGAAAGAACCAATGAGAACAGGCACAATGGATTCTGGTCATTGTAGTTAATTACCATCTTTCGGCGCTTAACTATGATGAGTTGGGACAACATATCCCAGAGACAAATCTCTTTAAAGAAACAGCACAAATGGTGCGTTGAGCGCACAAAAAAACATGGAATTCAAATACTTGGACTTCAGTCAGTTATATAAAAAATAAAATAAACCAACATTTTGGTTAATTGCTCAGCACTAATATAAGATGAGAGTGTGTGTGAGGTGTGTGTGTGTGTCTTCATAGTCACGGTGGGAAGTTGAGATGCCATGATGACAATGCTGACCTTGACAGTGGCCAAGGGGACCTTGCCAAGTCACTTTCTGATAGTCGCATGTTTTATTGGACAGTTCAAAAGGGGGTGCGACCAAAAGTCCACCACGTTGACAGTTCCATGCTTATTTACAATATAGCTAGACAAAAACTTCCACTTAAGTCTGGGAAATTCCCTAACCCAATCCCCAAACTAGCCAATGAGCTTCCATTTGCACTGTGACAGAACCTCACCCCACACTCAATTCATTGCAAAGCCCTATTGAGAAAGTCTGCATACCAGGCCCCCAAAGGGTACACATCAAAATAGGCAAGTATTTATTACAGTACTGCCGTATAAATATTCACCCTTTTGTAGCTCAAGCAAATAACCCCACCAATCTGTTCATTTACATAAGATTAGTTCCTTTACATACAGAAGTGAAACAGTTTACAGGGGTATTTTGTCAAGTACAATTATGTCAAAATAAATTCTCTCTGGGTCACAGTAGTATAACAGCATAAAAGTGACTATGGTGCATAAACAACAGCACTGATTCTCTAGGGAGAGAGGATAGAAATGGCATATGATACATTTTTACAGGGTTGGGGGAGATTCCATTTATTTTCTGTATGTTATTTGGTTAATGAATGTACATAAAATGAAGAGAAGACAATTTGAAGTGATGCCTTCTGTGCTTTTTTGCATTCTCATATGGTCCCATGGTATCTGTAAAATTACATAATTATGTGCCAGCGGCACAAGTCCTCGACCAGGGGTCCAAATCACATTCAGCTGTGGAACGATTTTTCTTTGAGCAGATGGTCGGAACATAGGTATAAATAATTTGTACACTGCAAATCGACTACAAGAAACCGAAACAGATATAGTATGAGAAACACAAAATACTTTCAAACCATGAATACTTTGGCATATGATCACATATGCCCAGAGCTTGACTTTAAAAAATATATATATATATATTTTTTAATTTAACTAGGCAAGTCAGTTAAGAACAAATTCTTAAAATACAATGACGGCCTACACCGTCCAAACCTGGACGACGCTGGGCCAATTGTGTGCCGCCTTATGGGACTCCCAATCACGGCCGGTTGTGATACTGACTGGATTCGAAACAGGGTGTTTGTGGTAACGCCATCTAGCACTGAGATGCAGTGCCTTAGATCGCTGCGCCACTCAGGAGCCCCAGACTTGAGCCCCAGTTTATATTTAGGTGCAGGAGCTCCACAATACTTTTGAGATGATATTCTATAAGATGAGCAGGAGCTCAAGCACTAGAAAATGTGAGGTGTCGGTACTTTGTTTCGGTGAGCTCCTGCCCATGTCAAGCACTGCATATGCCTATTTATGCGTGGGAATACTTGTGAACAGATTTCCAAAATAAAGAAAAAGCACTGAGCTGGTGCTGGTGATATTACTGGTGATATTAATATCCTGGTGATATTACAATCATGTCCAAGAACAAAAATGCTAATTTTGTAAGTATTATTTTATTTAACTTATTTTTTGTTCAGAAAACTTGGGGAGCCCCAAATTAAAATCACCAGCAGGCCAAATTCGGGAACCCTGTTTTAGACTCTACAAAGTCATGATTTAGCCTATATCACTTAAACCTTTTCCCTTGGGCATTCAACATGGACCTTTCAGGCTTACCACCTGACCTCAAAACATACACAGTGCCAACACCTGCAAATGCAATATTGCAACCCTTGGCTTTCCCCATGATAATTTGTGCAGCATAGAGCTCTATATTGCTTCATATATAGGCTACACAGGGCTCTACAGTGCGACCATTTTACTCGCATGTGCACCTAAAAGACTCCCAGTGATTTGATAGTCTTTGACTTGGTCTTACAGTATCTAACACATGGTAAGATGATTACACTACAGAAAGAGAGGGGAAAAGTCACAGAAATGGCATGAAAAACAGGCGTACGCTTGGTCCTTCTGATCGGTCTGATCTTATGGTTGTTGGTTATCTGCAATGACATCACCTATTTTGACACTTGGCAGTCTCCCATGTTAAATAGCCTAAACAAACAATAGGCTACGTGGAGCTTGTTGCGCTTACTACCCTGACACACCGACATTGGGCCTGTCGGGATTACTCCTATGACACTAACACTACGTACACATAAAAGATCACTATTCCAACAAAATCCCACGGAATGAGCCTACGTATCACTTCTGGAATAGGTTTGCTAATCCAGCTGTTCCAAACGAGTTTAATTAGGTCAACAACTTGTAAGGCATTAGAGACAAAGGGATAGACCAAATAAGCCTAGTTCTGCACTCAAAAAAAATTGACAGAATGAAAATGTAGCACTAAAACTGACGAAGACAACATAATCGGGCATAATTTCAAGCTATGACTTACGGAAGTCCAGAGAGGACAGATTAACTTTTTATGGCTGCAGGGGCAGTATTGAGTAGTTTGGATGAAAAGGTGCCCATTGTAAACGGCCAGCTCCTCACTCGCAGTTGCTAATATATGCATATTATTATTAGTATTGGATAGAAAACACTCTGAAGTTTCTAAAACTGTTTGAATTATGTCTGTGGGTATAACAGAACTCATATAGCAGGCAAAAACCTGAGAAATTCCACTTCCTGTTTTTCTTCTTCTGGGGGTGGCAGATCTTCAACCAAGCTCTCAATGAAATTACAGCGAGATATGGATGAGTTTTCACTTCCTACGCCTTCCACACTAGATGTCAACAGTCAATAGAACTTTGTCTGATGACTAATGTGAAGGGGGGGGGGGGTCAAATGACACAGGAAATGGTCACCACTGCCACGAGTTGACCATGCATTCACTATGCGCGTTCACAGGGGAAGCACCTGCGTTCCACAGCTCATTTGAAGTCATTCTAATTCTCCGGTTGGAACGTTATTCAAGATATATGTAGACATTCTAAAGATTGATTCAGTACATCGTTTGACATGTTTCTACTGACTGTTACGGAACCTTTGGACATTTCGTCACGTTATAGTGGACGAGCTTTGTGACTTTGGAATTGTTTACCAAACGCGCTAACCAAAGTAGCTAATTGGACATAAACAAAGGACATTTTCGAACAAATCCAGCATTTATTGTGGACCTGGGATTCCTAGGTCTGCATTTTGATGAAGTTCAAAATTGTTTTCTGTTGACTCCAACATGGCGGCTAATTTGGCTTCTGTTCTGAGCGCCGTCTCAGATTATTGCATGTGTTGCTTTTTCCGTAAACTTTTTTTGAAATCTGACACAGCGGTTGCATTAAGGAGAGGTATATCTCTAATTCCATGTGTATAACTTGTATTATCATCTACATTTATGATGAGTATTTCTGTTGAAACGATGTGGCTATGCAAAATCACTTGATGTTTTTGGAACTAGTGAATCTAAATAGCCAATGTAAACTCAGATTGTTTGATATAAATATTAACTTTATCAAACAAAACATGCATGTATTGTGTAACAGGAAGTCTTATGAGTGTCATCTGATGAAGATAAAATTAATCACTAACCTTGAATTATCTTTATTTCTGGTTTTTGTGAATGCTATATTTCACTGGAAAATGGCTGTGCTTATTGTGGTTTGGTGGAGACCGAACATTATCGTTTGTAGTGCTTTCGCTGAAAAGCCTATTTGAAATCGGACACTTTGGTGGGATTAACAACGAGAATAGCTTTAAAATGATATAAGACACGTTTCTTTTAGGAATTGTAATTATGAGATTTCTGTGGTTTGAATTTGGCGCCCTCTATTTTCACTGGTAGTTGTCATATCGATCCCGTTACCGGGATTGCAGGCATAACAAGTTAATAAATAAAAAATATCACGACAGATGTGCTCTAAACAAAGTCTTAGATCTTTGTAGTCTTACTGCCTCTGATGCACTACGACATTGCTGTCAATCTATCGTTAACTTCTTGGTGACAGGGGGCAGTATTTTCACGCCCGGATGAAATGCATGCCCAAATTCAACTGCCTGCTACTCATCCCCAGAAAATAAGATATGCATATTATTAGATTATTATTATTATTAGATTTGGATAGAAAACAATTCCATTATTTTACTTTTAGATGTGTGTGTATTGTTATGAATTGTTAGATATTAATGCAGTGTTGGAGCTTGGAACACCAGCATTTCACTACACCCGTATACTAACATCTGCTAAATGTGTGTGTGTGACCAATACAATTAAATTATATGTAGGGACTGAAAAAGCACGGTGCACAAATCATACCGGGTGTGGATTTTCCTTCGATTAGGCTTTTTAAATTCAATCAGTAAACAGTGGGTTGAACTAGTGTTGACGGCAAGCATAAGAACACCTGTGATATTGTTCTCCATAATACCCATCCTGCTACCATGACTAGATCCAAAGATACAGTAGATTGACACCAGAAGTTCTCCCTACCTGGGTTTCATTGGCGATGCGTGGAGGCACCTCGATACCAATCTTTGTTAGCTCCGGGTCCTTGTAGTGGCCGTACTGGTCGTATCCCATGTAGCCTCCGCCTGTGGCGATGAGGAGAGGAAAGGGCCTGATGCGAGCCTGAAGGCCGAGAGAGGCTGCATTGAACCGCTGTCGCCCTGCAACATGCATATAACACAAGGGTAATATTATGAACAGTTACAGTTCTTTCCATAACAGGTCTTGCATATTCAGTGCCAGTCAGAAGTTGTCACCTACTCATTCAAGGGTTTTTCTTTATTTTTTTAAAACTAATTTTCTACATTGTAGAATAATAGTGAAGACATCCAAACTATGAACACATATGGAATCATGTAGTACCCCACCCCCCCAAAAAAAGTGTTAAACAAATCAAAATAGAATTCATATTTTTTTTATTCATCAGAAGTAGTCACCCTTTGCCTTGACAGCTTTGCACACTCATGGCATTCTCTCAACCAGCATCATGAGGTAGTCACCTGGAATGCATTTCAATTAACAGGTGTGCCTTGTTAAAAGTTAATTTGTGGAATTTCTTTCCTTAATGCGTTTTGAGCCAATCAGTTGTGTTGTGACAAGGTAGGGGTGGGTATACAGAAGATAGCCCTATTTGGTAAAAGACAAAGTCCATATTATGGCAAGTACAGCTCAAATAAGCAAAGAGAAACAACAGTCCATCATTACTTTAAGATATGGTCAGTCAATCCGGAACATTTCAAGAACTGCAGTCGCAAAAACCATCAGGCGCTATGATAAAACTGGCTCTCATGAGGGCCGCCACAGGAAAGGAAGACCCAGAGTTACCTCTGCTGCAGAGGATACGTTCATTAGAATTACCAGCCTCAGAAATTACAGCCCAAATAAATGTTTCACAGAGTTCGAGTAACAGACACATCTCAACTGTTCAGTGGAGACTGCATGAAATCAGGCCTTCATGGTAAAATTGCTGCAAAGAAACCACTACTAAAAGGACACCAATAATAAGAAGAGACTTGCTTGGGCCAAGAAACATGAGCAATGGACATTAGACCGGTGGAAATCTGTTCTTTGGTCTGATGAGGCCAAATGCGACATTTTTGGTTCCAACCGCCGTGTCTTTGTGAGATGCAGAGTAGGTGAACAGATGATCTCCGCATGTGTGGTTCCCACGTGAAGAATGGGGGTGGTGTGATGGTGCTTTGCTGGTGAAACTGTGCACTTTATTTAGAATTCAAGGCACACTTAACCAGCACGGCTACCACAGCAATCTACAGCGATATGCCATCCCATCTGGTTTGCTCTGAGTGGGACTATCATTTGTATTTCAACAGGTCAATGACCCAACACACCTCCAGGCTGTGTGAGGGGTATTTGACCAAGAAGAAGAGTGATGGAGTGCTGCGTCAGATGACCTCACCTCCACAATCACCCAACCCAATTGAGATGGTTTGGGATGAATTGGACCGTAGAGTGAAGGAAAATAGGGCCCTATGATTTCCGTTATGTGGAAAATGCGGACGGAATATTAATGTAGTAACCTAAATGATTCCAAATTGTAAAATTAGACGAGTATGCCTAAAGCTGTTTTTGATTGGGTTGTGAATGCATGGGACCATTACTTCACCTCACAACTTAGCGGTCACTTTGAGAAACATGTCAAAGAGGCCATTTGAGACAGATACATACATACAACTATTTTTTATTTATTTATTTATTTTATTTTATTTTAAATTTGACCTTAAACACTAAATTCAGAGCAGAGCAATACCCAAAGGACTATGAGTCAGGCGATAAGCTGTTCTGCAAATTCTGTAAACATACTATTGATTTGACCAGTAAAAATGTGTCATGACCACTTAAAGTCTAAAGCCCATGTGAAGAACAAGGAGCATACCTCTTCAAATGACCATTACTAGTGCAAGTGCATCAGCAGATTCAAGACGATCATTTATTCAGGACTTTGTGGCTGTGTGCGCCGAGTCTGACATCACCTTAGAAAAGCTAAGAAAGCTACGGCAGTTTCTATTGAAGCATTGCAAACAGGGAGGAGCGTTGCCCGAAGATGAGAGCAGCCTCCATCAAACTCACCTGCCCCGTGTGTTTGACCAACATATGACTGCCGTTCTACAGAAGAAGTTTGCGGTGGTTGTTGACGAGACAACAGAGGCAAGTGATTCTAAAAATCGTCATTGCTGAGTTACCAGCCTATTTATATATCGTTGCAATAGCCTACATTTACATTCTGCAATGTGAACTGTCCGCATGCAAATTGTGATATTCCAAACAATGAGATATCGTGGTGAAATATAGCGATGCATAATGTCAGCAGCTATCTGCCTCTCCATCTAGCCAATTATCGCTGTATAGTGTTTACACTTGAAATGTAAATAACTTATTCACAATATTATTTTAGGTTAAAACATAATTAAAGTTCTTCCTTATCTTTTATTGCAGGTGTAGAAAACCAGTACTTTCCGGTGGATGTCATTTTCATTGACCGATGCAACTACTCAACTTTTCCCAAGCTATACTAGCCTCCCTCCACAGCAACGATCTGAACCTGAATGATGCCTGGGCTTTGGTCACAGATTATGCCTCCTACTGCCTCAAGGCATTCAGAACCTCCTTGTAAGGAGTGATGCCCAACAGTGTCCATGTAACCGGTCTCTGCCATGTCATCAATCTGGTGGGTGAGACCTGGCAACACTACAAATACTTCTCTGAAGTTGTGACATGGAAAGAGAAGATGGGTGAGCTTCCTCATTATGAAGGAGTTTGTGCAGGCAGTGAAGCAGTGAGCTCCAGATGGAATAGCTGATTTGAGGCAGTGAAGTACCATGCAGAGCACGTTCATCGGTACAGAGAGTTTTTGTTGGCAGAAAAGTTATCATCCCAGGCAGTCACAAACATCCTCAGCCAGCTGGAAACAGAGGAGATGGTTGCTGCATTTTTACCTAGATTCTTGCATGACTTTTTAAAAATGTATAATGAAACACTTAGTAGAACGCTGTATTGAATCACTTGACTTGATTTAAAAAAAATAGTGTACTGTTGAGTTGCATCATCTTATTCAATTGTTGATGTTTAATTCATTCATATTAATAGACATTCTTTCTGATGATAAAATTAGTGTAAATCGTAAAACACAGAATTCAGAAATTTAAATAAAATTTAAAAAAAAACGGAATTTGGAAAAGACTAAAACTGATTTCAAAGGGCCATAGGAAAAGCAGCCAACATGTGCTCAGCATATGTGGGAACGCCTTCAAGACTGTTGGAAAAGCATAGAGAATGCCAAGAGTGCGCAAAGCTGTCAAAGGCAAAGGGTGGCTACTATGAAAAATCTAAAATATTTTGATTTGTTTAACACTGTTTTTGGTTACCACATGATTCCATTTGTTATTTCATATTTTTTATGTCTTCACTATTATTCTACAATGAGGAAAACAGTACAAATAAAGAAAATCCCTTGAATGAGTAGTCAAACGTTTGACTGGTACTGTATATATATTTTTATCATAATTCCTATTGTAGCTAAATGTGCATGTCATGTTATTGTAAATAAACCATAGAACCGGGTAGACTAATTACTGAGTTGAGACAATGGCCTGGCTACTCGCTGGATAGTGTGATAGAGTTGACTCACAAATTATGTAATTATTTGTGTCTGAAAGTTTTTACTGATAATGTACTGGCCAGAATGAGAGAAGCTCTAATATGAACAATTAATAAACCAGTGTTTGGCAATCCCACAGCCCAGGGTGGTTGCGCCAAACGTAGAATAATATCTAGGCCTTACAAGTTATGTCTCGATTTTTTGCATCAATGCACACTGAAACCATTGTGGTGTAATCAGAGGTGTAGTAGAGGGTAAATGTTTACCAACCTTTTTTTATTTTGCACAAGCATTTACACACATTTGTTACCCACTACATTACTGCGTGTAATCCTTTAGCGCACAACTTAAGACTCAAATGTCTTGTAAAATATACAAAAATATATGGCTTTGTCAAAAGAATACTATAGCAACTGATTGATACACATACTAAGGCCATTGGAATGTTCAGTAAGCTGGTACTACAATTTGCACCTCAGTTTCTGAATTTGCTACACTGGCAGAGGTGTCAGAGGAGAGATGGTGCCCCTGTGACGCCATTGGAGTAATGCACTTGTAAGGGTCTTTAAGGTGTTTTAAAGAGAGTTTAAGTGATACAGGATAGCAGTAATGCCATTTTACTTTTGGTTAACACACTACTTACTACCACCGAGCATGTTCATCTTATTAGCACAGAGACTACTGGGAATGTAGTCAAAGTGTGTTTGACAGCCCCAGCCACCATGTTGGTTGTAAAAGCCTGGGTCTTGTCTGGGACTGTTGTGTGAGGATGTCAGTGTGAAACTCACCACTGGATAATGAACGCCATGGCCCTGGATGAAACTGTCCAGCTCCTTGTGCTCTGAAGCGGAGCCAGCCACTGCAGGCAGACAGAAGAAG
The DNA here is from genome assembly GCF_036934945.1 of Oncorhynchus masou masou. Classification (NCBI taxonomy): domain Eukaryota; kingdom Metazoa; phylum Chordata; class Actinopteri; order Salmoniformes; family Salmonidae; genus Oncorhynchus; species Oncorhynchus masou. Next base: position 65,039,945 of record NC_088239.1, on the reverse strand, counting down.
CACATACTCTAGTTATATATTTCAATAACTATCCCAATACCACATTAAGAGATCGGAGCCACAATATACAGTACCGGTCAAAAGTTTAGACACCTACTCAAAGGTTTTTCTTTATTTTTTTTACTATTTTCTACATAATACTGAATAACACATATGGAATCATGTAGTAACGGAAAAAAAAGAAAAAAGTGTTCAAAGTAACCACCCTTTGCCTTGACAGCTTTGCACTCTTGGCATTCCCTCAACCAGCTTCACGAGGAATGCTTTTCCAACAGTGAGCATGTGTTGGCAGCTTTTTGTTCATTCTGCAGTCCAACAACCCAAACCATCTCAATTGGGTTGAGGTTAGATGATTGTGGAGGCCAGGCCATCTGATGCAGCACTCCATCACTCTCCTTGGTCAAATAACCCTCACACAGTCTGGAGGGGTGTTGAGTCATTGTCCTGTTGAAAAACAAACGATAGTCCCACTAAGCGCAAACCAGATGGGATGGCGTATCACTGCAGAATGCTGTGGTAGCCATGCTGGTTATAAGTGTGCAATGAATTCTAAATAAATCACAGTGTCACCAGCAAAGCACAACCACACCATCGCACCTCCTCCTCCATGCTTCACGGTGGGAACCACACATGCAGAGATTATCTGTTCACATGCTCTTGGAAACAAAAATCTCAAATTTGGACTCATCAGATCAAAGGACAAATTTCCACTGGTTGAATGTCCATTGCTCATGTTTCTTGGCCCAAGCAAGTCTCTTCTTATTGGTGTCCTTTAGTAGTGGTTTCTTTGCAGCAATGTGACCATGAAGGCATGATTTCACGCAGTCTCCTTGGAACAGTTGATGTTGAGATTGGAGCTGCACAATATATCGGAGAATATATTGGAATCAGATGATATTTGCTAAAAATGACAACATCGGCCCGATGTCTAGTTTAATGCCAATGTGCAAAACCGATGTCAAAGCTGATGTACCTACATTATATACAGTGGGGAGAACAAGTATTTGATAACCTGCAAAATTGGCAGTGTTTCCTACTTACAAAGCATGTAGAGGTCTGTAATTTTTATCATAGGTACTAGAGGTCGACCGATTATGATTTTTCAGCACAGATACCGATACCGATTATTGGAGGACCAAAAAAGCCGATACCTATTAAATCGGACAATTTTTTATTTGTAATAATGACAATTACAACAATACTGAATGAACACTTATTTTAACTTAATATATCAATAAAATCAATTTAGCCTCAAGTAAATAATGAAACATGTTCAATTTCATTTAAATAATGCAAAAACAAAGTGTTGGAGAAGAAAGTAAAAGTACAATATGTGCTATGTAAGAAAGCTAACGTTACAGTTCCTTGCTCAGAACATGAGAACATATGAAAGCTGGTGGTTCCTTTTAACATGAGTCTTCAATATTCCCAGGTAAGAAGTTTTAGGTTGTAGTTATTATAGGAATTATAGGACTATTTCCCTCTATACCATTTGTATTTCATTAACCTTTGACTATTGGATGTTCTTATAGAACAGTAGAATAGTATTGCCAGTGTAACAGTATAGCTTCCGTCCCTCTCCTCGCTCCTCCCTGGGCTCGAACCAGGAACACATCGATAAAAGCCACCCTAGAAGAAGCGTTACCCATGCAGAGCAAGGGGAACAACTACTCCAAGTCTCAGAGCGAGTGACGTTTGAAACGCTATTAGCGCGCACCCCTGCTGTTTGAATGAATGCTTACGTGCCTGCTGGTGCCTACCATTGCTCAGTCAGACTGCTCTATCAAATCATAGACTTAACATAATAACACACAGAAATATGAGCCTTTGGTCATTAATATGGTCCAATCCGGAAACTATCATTTGGAAAACCAAAATTCTTTCAGTGAAATACTGAACCTTTCCTTATTTTATCTTACGGTGGCATCCCAAAGTCTAAATATTCTTGTTACGTTGCACAACCTTCAATGTTATGTCATAATTACGTAAAATTCTGGCAAATTAGTTCGCAATGAGCCAGGCAGCCCAAACTGTTGCATATACCCTGACTCTGCGTGCAATGAATGTAAGAGAAGTGACAATTTCACCTGGTTAATATTGTCTGCTAACCTGGATTTCTTTTAGCTAAATATGCAGGTTTAAAAATATGTACTTCTGTGTATTGATTTTAAGAAAGGCATTGATGTTTATGGTTAGGTACACGTTGGAGCAACGACAGTCCTTTTCCGCGAAAGCGCACCGCATCGATTATATGCAATGCAGGACACGCTAGATAAACTAGTAATATCATCCACCATGTGTAGTTATAACTAATGATTATGATTGATTGTTTTTTACAAGATAAGTTTAATGCTAGCTAGCAATCTAACTTGGCTTCTTACTGCATTCGCGTAACAGGCAGGCTCCTCGTGAGGTAGGTGGTTAGTACATTGGACTAGTTAACCGTAAGGTTGCAAGACTGAATCCCCGAGCTGACAAGGTAAAAATCTGTCGTTCTGCCCCTGAACAAGGCAGTTAACCCACCGAAAATAAGAATGTGTTCTTAACTGAGTTGCCTGGTTAAAGAAAGTTTTTTTTTAAATTAAATTAAAACAAACATCAACAACAACAACAAAAAATGGGCAAAATCGGCATTCAAAAATACTGATTTCTGATTGTTATGAAAACTTGAAATTGGCCATTCCGATTAATCGGTCTACCTCTAGTCTTGATACAACATTTTGAACAGATATGCAATGGTTCATTGGATCAGTCTAAAACTTTGCACGTTGATTCCATCTAGTGGCCAAAGTCTAAATTGCACCTGGGCTGGAATAATGCATTGTGGCTTCTAACATTTCAAAGATAATGCAAAGGAAAAATCATTCTCCTACATTATTTTCACATTTCCAAAAACTTCAAAGTGTTTCCTTTCAAATGGTATCAAGAATATGCATATCCTTGCATCAGGTCCTGAGCTACAGGCAGTTAGATTTGGGTATGTCATTTTAGGTGAACATTTAAAAAAAGGGGCGGACCCCATTAAGGACAATGACGGTCTACATCGAAGTAGGATGTCTAAGTATGGGGTTGTCCCGGGAATCAAATCGACTACCCTGGCGTTACAAACACCATACTATCCCATCAGTTCATATTTTTGCGCCAAAAGTACTTTCAGATTTTTCCTGCCAGCATGTTCGCCAAACCACTAAACTGTTAGTGGCACTGTCACAATGCAGAATCATGACATAGTAGGTGGGGTTGTAAACAACACAAATATTACTGACTAGTAGTAACGTTAAATATAAAATGTTCTTGACACGAGTGACAAGACATTGGCATCATAAGAGCTAGGTAGCTAATGCTAGCCGCAAGAACTTTTGCAATTAGCAAACTGGTGTTAATTTTCTCCCATCAACACAATTATATTATTACTCTTCCAATGGTGTGTAGCCACCATGCATTGGAATCGCAACATAATTCTGACAAATAAACGTTCAAAAGCAAATTACAACATTACCTGCTAATTTTCCTCGCTGTCAATGGCAGCTGATTACAGCACAACTTTCCGAAGGACGCTGCCATCTTGTGAGTGTTGAGAACGATCGTTTAAACAACTATTCAGAACTCGGTATTGAGGAAAGCTTCTTCGTCTTCGCAAGACGAATATTAATCCTAGCTGGAGGTCTTTGTCGCCACCTAAAGGATTGTGATACTATAACACTGTGTCTGATTGTGCCAAAGAGTATGGCAAAGATTTGTATAACTAACCCAAGATAGACCACAGACTGTTGTTTCCTTATGGGAACTAATTAATCATAGCGGGCAGAACGTGCAAGAAGGTGGGCAGAGCCAAGCACGAGCTAGTGAGAGCCTATTGGGGCGTTCTAGCATGTATTTGCATATTTCCGTTAGGGAACGCATACTCTGTGAGGTGCGCGTGTGCCATTTCTTAATTCGCCCTTGCATTCCTTCTGAACAACGACATTTTTTCAAACTTTGACTAAGGGTAAAGTCTACAAAACTTAGTCCACTCTACTCGTAAAATATTTTAGTTTTCGAAACAGAAAACTGTATTTAGATCAAATGTTTAATCGATGGGAAATGTGCAGAATGAGGGGCAAAATCCATCTCGCTCTATCTCACTTAACATCCGGTCACATCCGGATAAATATCTTGTCTCATTGTTCTAAATTTGAGTGTGGGTTGTGGCGAGATTTACAATTGAAATACCGCGAGAGTTTGGACCCGAGTATTATGTTGCTATGACGATATCTTCCAAGAGTTAGGTCCTTTGGTGATGGTAGAAAATATGCTTTTATTTATAGACTATATATATTGGTTTGCTCATTCATCTGTGATGACAGTTAGTATTCATAATGATACGTCATTTTTTTACCTTTATTTTACTAGGCAAGTCAGTTAAGAACAAATTCTTATTTTCAATGACGGCCTAGGAACAGTGGGTTAACTGCCTGTTCAGGGGCAGAACGACAGATTTTGTACCTTGTCAGCTCGGGGATTTGAACTTGCAACCTTTCGGTTACTAGTCCAATGCTCTAACCACTAGGCTACACTAGCAGTACGTCCAACCGGCCTCACAATCTTAGGCCTCACTCCCCCTTATCTGAGATACCTACTGCAGCCCTCATTCTCCACAAACAACACTCGTTCTGACAGTCACATTCTGTTAAAGGTCCCCAAAGCACACACATCCCTGGGTCGCTCGTCTTTTCAGTTCGATGCAGCTAGCGACTGGAATGAGCTGCAAAAAACACCAACACTCAAACTGTTTTGTCTCCATCTCTTCATTCAAAGACTCAATCATGGACACTCTTACTGACAGTTGCGGCTGCTTCGCGTGATGTATTGGTATCTCTTCCTTCTTGCACCTTCGAGCTGTTTGTGCCCAATCATGTTTGTACTATGTTGTATTTTCATGTGTTGCTGCCATGCTATGTTCTTAGGTCTCTCTTCATGTAGTGTTGCGGTCTCTCTTGTCGTGATGTGTTTTGCCCTATATTTATTTTTAATCCCAGCCCCCGTAGGAGGCATTTTGCCTTCTGATATGCAGCCATTGTTAATAAGAATTAGTTGTTAATGGACTTGCCTCGTTAAATAAAAATAAATAAAAGCGTCACCGTGGAATGCCAATTAGCTAACATCACTGTCCTCGGGAAGCACGACAAGAAGGTGCACCATTGCGTTGGTGTTGTACTTGTACGGAGGTGCTTACCAACTTTAAGTGCGTCAACATAGCAGATGTATTCACAGTTTGGCCAATGTTTTCTCTGCCATGATTTTATTTCACGTAGCATAGTAACAATAAGTTATTTAGATCTGTGATTCCCAAACCTTTATTCTCGGCCCCACTTCCAGCATTGGTGAATATCCCGATTTGGTCAAGAAGCGCGAACACGCAAATATATACTGAACATAAATAGAAACGTAAAGTGTAGGTCCCAGGTTTCATGAGCTGAAATAAAAGATCACCATTTTCTATATGCACAAAAAAACTTCTCTCTCAAATGTTGTGCACAAATTTGTTTACATCCCTGTTAGTGAGCAGTTCTCCTTTGCCAAAATAATCCATCCATCTGACAGGTGTGGCATATCAAGAAACTGATTAAACAGCATGATCATTACACAGGAGCACCTTGTGCTGGGGGACAATAAAAGGCCACTCTAAAATATGCCATTTTGTCACAGATGTCTCAAGTTTTGAGGGAGCGTGCAATTGACATGCTGACTGATGGAATGTCCACCAGAGCTGTTGCCTGATAATTGAATGTTAATTTCTCTACCATAATTTGGCAGTACGTCCAACCGGCCTCACAATCGCAGACCACATGAACCACGCCAGCCCAGGACCTCCATATCCAGCTTCTTCCCCTTGCGGGATCGTCTGAGACCAGCCACGCAGACAGACAGCTGATGAAACTGAGGAGTATTTGTCTGTAATAACACCTTCTGTGGGGGAAAACTCATTCTGACTGGCTGGGCCTGGCTCCTGAGTGGATGGGCCTATGCCCTCCCAGGCTCATCCATGGCTACGCCCCTGCCTATTCATGTGACATCCATATATTAGGGCCTTATGGAAACTATAACAGAGTAAAATTGTTGCGTTTATATTTTTGTTCAGTAAAGTTAGCATTGATTTACATTGGATTTGTGCCACAAATGCTAAAAAGTTATATTTTGATGTTGTAAGAGGCCAGGTAAACAAAACCAAAGCATGGATTGCTGTCATACCTTGCCCATAGACTGTTTACCCTATGTAACCAGTGTGAAATTGCTAGTTAGCGGGGTGCGCAGCTTTTGTGGAGCGATAGGTAACAATGCTTTGAGCGTGGCTGTTGTTGGTGTACAGAGGGTCCCTGGTTCAAGCCCTGGTAGAGGCGAGGGACGGAAGCTATACTGTTACACCTACATGGTCTGTTTCATTTCCAGATTTCTCAAAAGGAAAGATGGCTATTTCAGCCAAACAAGTAGATCAGTTTGCATATCCAACTAATTAATAAATTACACAAATACACTTTTATTCGTAAAATATATTACAATTAAAATGATTGACAATACTAATCTTTGTGTTGGTCTGTGAGGTGCATGTCTACAGTAAGTGCCCATCACTTAACATAGGATGAAATAAGGATTTTTTTTTAAATTAAAAAGCAATATAAAGTTTTATTTTCAGACATGGGGGTTCCCAAAATGTGTCACGTTTTCCACTACACACCAGTGTAAACTAAAGAATCCTGTTATAGTCAAATTAAAAGAAAAAAGATTTCACATCACTCACCAATAACTTTGTCACATTTTTCTACCATTCCATCTCTGGCCTCAAGAGCAGAGGTCAGAGTGAGGAAGAGAAGGGGCACTAGAACACTTCACAGGGTCTGGCTCTTTGGGAGTAAATATGTGCAGACTTTTGCCACACTAGCAAATCTACTGGCAAATAGGTCCAGGGCAGTGGATGAGTATATAAACAAAGATTGCAATCCGCATGAAGGCTCTCTTCGAAAGTAACCATACAAAAAAATACAAGAGAAAATTAATTAAAAATAAATAAAAAAACTACCTCCAGAATTTTTTTTATAATGGCAGATCACTGTATAAGTTATGGAGAAGTTTGAACAGTGGAATACTTGGGTGTTTAATGAAAACCCCATTAAATTAGTCAGGTAATGACACTTGAAAAATGGTTCTGACCAATTCATGAAAGGATTATGTCAATGTGTGCTGATGCCGAGCTGAATGTTTCCACTTGATTCCGAACAAAGACCTATCTGATATGTAATGATGATTGACCCCAGATAGACAAAGTATTCACTTCAAATGAGTGTTCCACAATAAATGGTCATGATTTTAAAATAATGCATGATGAGAATTATGGTAATGAATTGAACACTACAACTATTTCATTGCTGGTTCCTAGATAAGGATTTTGTTAAGTTCCTGCTTTATCTCCAGTCATTATTCAATGTAAAAATGAGATTGCAATAAGGACATGCTGTTTGGTATGACAATGCTAGAAGTGTAGAAACAGATCGGGCAACCAAGCTAGGTCTTCCAATCTAAGGCATCAGAGTTCTTAATGGATCTATTTACAGGCCTGATTTAACTTTTACATGAAAGATTGCTGCACACTCACAAAGAGAAGATGGGTAAATGCTGTTGTAAGACAGACCAGTTAGTGGATCCATATTTTGCTCCACATCATGTGGCATGGACTGATGTGGATTTTATGGATCACATGTAAAAATAAAATAAAAAAAGTTTTTAAATAACAAACAAAAAAAATCCATTCTGAACGTTAACATCTATAATATACATTTTGCAATATAATATACTAGGTAGGCGATTTAGCAGCAATAGGAATTAGGACATTATCTACAGGCACGCAGCCCACTCACTTATCCAAGCACAGGACCACTCAGTGCACATTACTTGTAATCCTCAAACACATTCTTATCCATTGGAAAATGGTTAGAGCCAGGAGTTTTTCCTGACCATGTGACCACCTGAAAGATTCTATGGGAAGATCTCAATTGAAAACGCCTCACGTTGTCTACTTCTTAAAACCCATTGGAGGTCAGAGGGAAGGGACCTCTGGCTCTCTCATCCAATGGGTTTTGAAAAGGAGAGAGAGGACACAAGGAGTATGCAATTGAGATAACTAGGGCCCAGAGTTTTTCCAGGACACATGTTCAGGAAAACTCCTGTCCCTAGAAATGTTCAGCAGCTATTAGAAGATGAGGCCATATCACAGCCAGACAATTGAATAACCCTAACCTGTGACCATCCAGCATTAGAATACTGGGAGACAGACATGGTCAATGGTGTCAAGAGTCCCTATGCAGAGGAGTTTGAAGTCTATGACAGTTTAAACAAAAAAGGGGCTGCCTACCAAAAAAAATCTAAACATGATGATGCACATCAGGTGAAAAAGACTGTTAATCATGGACTTTTCCTTTTCTTTACAAATACTGCAAAATATATGTATTGTTTCATTATGATTCAGGATGGGAACTCCTCATCATCTAGATCCCATTCGGGTTATCAGGGAGATGTACTGAACTGATGCCCCCACATGTAGCATCTTTCCCAACAATGCATGAGGAGGTAGAGAGACATGGGGCACCAATCCAGTTGGTCAGTTACCTCCATTCCTAAGGCCAGGCTAGCAGTGAGGCTGTCATCAGGGGAGTAAAGCTGCATATATACCGTTGACTCTATCAGAAACGGTTGTGTCCTCACAAGGTCCCGTTCAAAACAACAATTTAATGAATGAGTTGATGAGAAATCTGAATGAGGTAAGAGGGAAAGTGCTCAGGTATGGGTTGTCAAACTTGTCTTCCATGTGTTCACATGCAAAAGTTCCATGTGTGTGTACGAACGCACACATCCAAGTATGAGCACCCACAATTCTGTTATCACAGGTTCAATTATAGTTCCTAAGAACAAAGTAGTAATTGTTCAACCACTATTCATTATCTATCATAAAAATCCTCTCTTTGCTGGATTGAGTTTAAATTTCCATAAAAGGCACACATTACGTCAATTCTTTCTAGCACTTCAAAGTCTGCCAGTTCTAAAACAAATCATCTGAATGGGCATTTCAGGGGCCCCGAAGTAGAAAAACCTAACACGATCATAGAAATCTCTTAACATGATCTAATTATTAAAATCCAGTTTCATAAGCCCAATAAAGTTACAAAACAAGCTGTCCAAAAACTGAGAATGATGAACCGTATGCAATGCATGTGTGTAGCATGTCACAAATGATAACTTGTTCACTCTATAATATGCTACTTTGACCCGATGGGCTTGGGTCAAAAGTAGAGCACTATGATGAATAGGGTACCATTTGTGAGAGTTTGTATTTGGATGTGAAATAGGGGGTATTGTGGGACTGCTCAGTCCTCCAGGCCTTGGCGGGTGAAGAAGTCTTCCAGCTCGCTCAGCCTCTCGATGAGCATGACATCCAGGTCGGCATCGTCAGGCCTCCCCCGCCGACCACGCCCCCTGGGGCCCTTTACGCGCAGGGGAGCCATGTTGGCCCGGACTTTGCGTTTGCGCGGCAATGTGAAGTCGGGGAAGTCCAGTACACGCTTCCTCTTCTGGTGGCCAATGCAGACCAGAGATCCATTCTTCTCCTTGGGCTCCTCGAAGATGGTCTCCAGGCTCCTGGTATGGGAAAACCATATACTAAACAATATGATAAACCATATACTAAACAATATGATAAACCATATACTAAACAATATGATAAACCATATACTAAACAATATGATAAACCATATACTAGTGCTGAGTGAAGTGCTTTTGAGGTCGGTTCAGTTTCAATTATTAAAAAATTACTGATTTCGATTCCTGTTATTAAAAAAAAAAATACTTAAAAAAACATTAAATGCACTATGCATTGTGTGTCGAATGCTTTAACACAGAATAAAACAATTAATAAAAGTCCCATGATGGTAGTGACTGCCCATTACTGCTCATCACTTAAATCAGAATATATTGACATTACTTTAAAAAAATATTTCAGTTGTGTATTACATTTGTTTTAGTTATTATTTCATTATAAGTAATCTCTATAGAGCTGCTGTCTATGCTGTCTGACAAAATCACTATTTTAGAAGTTCTTCAAAGTAAATAAGGCATTCTGGTATGACTGCTGAATACCAACTATCAATCACTAAGATCATGTATTTTCAGGTAGAGATACCAAGCAACTGCTCCCCTAATGATGACACATTTTTCTGTCTCTTTTACAGAACATGCGTGAAAGCTACACAGACCGAACAAGTAGGCGCATAATGGATTATGGTCATTGTAGTTAATTACCATGTTTTCTGCGCTAAACTACAAGCTCACAAAAAAAGACAGAATAACAACCAACATTAGTCAATAAGTTGTTTAAAAAATGTCAATAACAGAAATGTCAGTTAACTGCTGAGCAATACCATACACTAAACAAAATGATAAACCATATGATGAACAATATTAAAGCGGAAATTACACTGAGATTAAGATTTTTCACGTTAAAATGTATACCAAACAAAAACCATTGAAATCAAAGTTTAATAAACCATACAACTATGTACAAGGACTACTTTCAACAATTCCCCAGAAAATGTTACAAAAACACATGTACAGGAAGAAATGTGCAGATAAAGTTTGGTAACAGAATAAAACTCAAGGAAATTTTACAGTAACTGTTACCAAACTTTGTATTGGCACAGTTTTTATAGTTAATGTTTTTTTATTTACTGTATAAATTGTTCAAAGTAGTCATTGTGCATAGAGGTGTATGGTTTGTTAAACTTTGAAATCAATGGTTTTTGTTTGGTATACATTTTAAAGTGAAAAATCTGAGCCTTGTCATTTTCTACAACTTGAGGTACAGTTTGAATAATAAAAATGATGATGGCTGACCTGTTGGGAGTGGGTGATTTGTAATTCTTGTTGGTGTAAATCTCCTCCAAGCTGAACTCCTTCTTCTTCAGTCTGATGGGATGTACGCAAAAAAAACCATGTAAAACACAGTTGGCTCTGTGTGATCACATGAGCCGTGGTATTTCAATAATCCCATTGTTTTGTTAGTTACTGAGTTATAACTTACCTCTTTGGTTTGGGCAGGCCCATGGGAGTGAGGTTGTTGTCTGGTTTGGGAACAGTCTTCCGGATGCGGATCTGGGATACCCTCTTGGAGCGCTGGCATGGCTGGGTTCCCACACTCGCATCATACAGACCACCCTACAAAACAAAATAAAGAAAAAGTGAGCAAGATCACAGAACCAGAAGATAATTGTCTTTTAATAATATAGCAAAGAAGTCACAAGGGAGAGGTACAACTAGCTGGATTGCAAGAGTTTGTGTTCAGACAATGGAAGAGGTGCTTCCTTGAGAAATCAATGATGCTCACAGGGAATAAAATACAAAAGTCACTCCGTGGATCAAATGAGCAACCTCAGTCAACACCAAAATGGTGTTCCCACTGTCACACAACATTCATCAGCCCCCTTAGGTCCAGAACTAGACTGCAGAGACTGCAACTAAGAATTAGCTAAATTGCTCAAATCTGGGTGGAACGTTTGTTGTGCATGATCCCTAGAAATTGTAAGGATTGTACAGAATCAGAGCCACACCTACAGGTAACTGCCAAAATAAAGGAAACACTTGAGTAAATGGATACAAAGTATATTGAAAGCAGGTGCTTCCACACAAGTGTGGTTCCTGAGTTAAGTAATCAACAACAAATTCTGTGCGGGCCATTATTTTGGCCCCCATAGGTTGACAATGCCCCCATCCACAGGGCACGAGTGGTCATTGAATGGTTTGATGAGAATGAAAACGATGATAACCATATGCCATGGCTGTCTCAGTCAGCAGATTTCAACCCAAATGATCACTTAAGGGAGATTCTGGAGTGGCGCCTGAGACAGTGTTTTCCACCACCATCAACAAAACACCAAATTCTGGAGATTCTTGTGGAAGAATGGTGTCGAGGGATGTGCATCTCTTCTTTCATATGCATCTACATACATGGGCTCCAATAGCAAACATTTTCATTTGGAACAATTTGGTGTGATTTGGTTTGATTAGGGGAATGAATTTATGTGATTTGGATCAATTCGATACAATTACATGCATTTTTTTTGCATAAACACATTCATTTTCCATTTATATCTCCTGCTGATGGGAGCTCAGGAGCTGAGCCTCTGAGCTGGATCTGTCTGAGCTTTGGATTTCTTCTCTAAGCTGAGTGGCCCTCAGTGTGTGTGTGTTCCTCAATGTCAATGGTGTGTGTGTGTAGGTACCTGAGCTGAACCACAGGGCAGCTCAGGTACCTATGCTTTTTGTCCCCCTACTTTTTTTAAAATCTGAAAACCACCAATTTGTCATTTTTGCAGATAAAATGAGTTGACACAATGTCAATACTAATCTTTAGAAATTAGAATGACATTTAGCCAATTAGTATACTGCAGCTTTGGATTTTACCCAATAGCAGATGTTTTAGACCGATTGGAATTTTAAGGAGAGTTTCTTTCACTCCAACCAATTAATGTGACCATGCACAGCTCCAAAAAAGTATTGCTGTTATTTATGAAATGACCCTGTTTATGTAACAATGACCAAATACACTGACCGTTTAAAGCAAAAACTACCAAAACGATTTCTTATAGTGAACCTAAACAACTAAATAAAATCTGAATGATTGAAAACCCCAATCAGCTGTTGGATGGGAGCTGCATCCACTCCGGTAGGCTACACAACTCCGTGGGTGAAAACTTGGTAATTCCATCAGACATGGTTAAAACAACGGTCTGGGTAGAGAACATCACTTCTAACATGAGATGTGAATTAACACACTGTGCTAACTGAACACAAAACCAAATGAAACTCATCTTTCCCAACAATGTTATAGGCTACATATGATAAAAGATGGGATTATAATGCCTACATATTAACAAGCCAAAATATATTATTGATTAATTCATGAATAACATTATGAGTTCCTATTTCCCAATACGAGTTCTTAATTAAGTTCATTATTTATTCAAGCAGCCATGGGCTGCAGATGGAATATGAAGCTTATGATTGTGTAATTATGTATAAATAGGCTGAAACATTATTATAAGTCAAAGTGCCTTTAAAAAATTGTAACACGTAGCCTACTGATTGCAAGGTGCAGTCTGTGTCCAAAACATTGGCGTCCGATCCAGTCATTCAATGTGACATGTTTAAACTCCTCCCTTCATTTTGTTATACAGTGTTGGGATGGTGATTTGGGAGAAACATGTATACTTCTTATCCAGCTTGTTTATAATCTTCTTGAAGCCATCTTTGCTGACTGTGTAAATAGGAACCATGTCTTTGGCTCGGATAGCCTCGGACTTCTATGCGGGATGTTTTTCTGTAGGGTGTTACACTTGAAAACGCATCATCAACCAATGTGTGTTTCACGTAGGCGGCTGGTTGTGGCTGAGGGGCTTTGCTGCTGTCGGGGGCTTTTTTTACTATTCAATCATCATAAAGTAGTGGGTGGTTATTCTTCAAATTATTAAATCAATTGTCGAGACAACTCAGACAGTTTTTGAGGTTTGCCTGTACCGAAAAACTGCCATAGCACTGAAGATGCGCCCTTCTTGGCACCAAATTGACATTCTTGTTAGCACTAGCAGCACCGGACACACTGACGTAAAGCCACAGTTGCTAAACCTCATACTGTACTGTCTGTGGTGAAGCCCTTTCTCTCCTCACCAGCATCTAAATGTGCGCTCTAACCAGGGATGCTTGTGATTGGCCAGCATGTGCATGCCATGCAGAGTGTGAGAGACATCCGCGGGCAAATGCGGCCCCTCGTGAGTGTGGCCCCCACACCCATCAAAGTTTCCCATCCCTGTCTAGTCAATAAAAGTCCATTCTAAGACAACGTTACTGTACATGCCAGGCTCACCTCTCTGGTTGGGCTGCGGCCATGCAGACCAGGGTATTTGACGTTGGCACTGGCGATGGCAAAGCTGGGCACAGGCTCGGGCTGGTTATCCAGACGCATGGTCTTGGGGCTGTGGCTATGACTGGTCTTGGGGCTGGAAAGGGCCCGCTCTGGGGGGAGTCTGACCCAACGCCGCCTTGTCGGTGAGAAGGTGAGAGACGTACTGCTGGGCGGAAAACAGAATGGAGACACATAGTTTGTGATGATATTCAATAATAGGTTATAGGTTGTGCATCACTTATACATGCCGTTTATCCTTTGAGATGCCACTGACAACAGCAGTAACATATGTAATGTAGCCAGCCCATATTCGTTTGCCAATCAATTATTACATTGCATTTCATGGACATTCAATAGTGCCATGTCTAGACGTCTGCTCACCTTGCTGTGCTAGACATTCTGACAGAGGTAGCTTCTTGACTGCACGATTGAGCATAACTGCAATTACAAACCAACAAGCAAGCAAACAAGAAATCAGCAGAATATCTTCAAATGTTTACTATAATAAGTAAATATTTATTCTATTAACATATTGCTTATGAAAACAGCTCTTAGCACATGAAAATGCCTATCAATACTGACCTGTGGTCATTGTCCAGGCCAGGAGGGCCTGTGTAGTCCTTGAGGGGAGGATACATGTACTTCTTCTGTGACTCTATAATCTGACACATCACCGTCTCCACCGCTGTGGCCGACAACCTCATGAGGGGCATGGGGCACTTGTGTCTGAACCAGTGGCGGAAGGAGGCGGGGGAGGATGCAGCCAGCACGGTGCTCAGACCCGCCTTGGAGAACTTGGAGAAGCCCATCCGGCTGAAGAGGGACATGGGGAACTGGCCTGTGGCAGGGAAGAGGCCGTGCTGCAGGGTAGAAGAGTCTCTGTCCAGGGCCTTGCTGCTACAGCATAAGGAGGAGAAGGTCTGGGCTAGGGGCCCTAGCTGCAGGGGGGACAGAGGCAAGATTGGGCTGCCCAGAATCACCAGGGGCTGCCAGTGGTGCTGCGACGTCTCCTCCTCCAGCTCTGGGAGAGACATGGCTAGAGCACCACTAGTACTGCGAACGCCTTTCAGGGGCCGCTTCTTACAGGAGGACCGGTCCTTATTCCAGTGGTTCTTGAGCTTGGAGTTGAAGACGCACGGGATGTTCCTCCATCTACTTCGACCACCATCCGGGGGTGAGGGGAGCTCCGGGGATGGGCTGGAAGGTACAAGCTGGCTGGCTGTGTCCGACAGCTGGAGTAGGAGGGCCTGGCCTTGGGGGTGGAAATTTCTAACACCAACCATGAGAGATTTAGAAGAGCCATTTCGGGGAGAGGAGAGCTTGGAGGCTACGGAGGAGTCTAGAGAGTGGCTGGAAGAGTGGAAGTGCAGGAAGGATCGATCCGTGGCTTGTTTGCCCTTCTGAGGGTCCACGTAGCCAGACATGGGTGGGGTGGACAGAGGGGACCAGGAAGAGGGTGCAAAGACTGAACCTGATAGTGATGATGCTCCATCTGGAGACTTCAGCTGGGCGTGGGACAATGGATTGTGTTGCTGATGAGGTATTGTAAAGTTTAGAGTCTGCTTGTGTTGTTGACTCTGCTGCCTCTCCTCGGCTGACTCCCTGCCCACACCAACCTGTGGTTGGTCCTGTATCTGAGCGGAGAAGCTACTCTTGACGGACTTAGTGGCGGTAGAGTTAAACTCATCGCCCGAGTGTGCCTTGGCTTCCCTCTTGTTCCGCCTCTTCCTCTCAGGCTTCTGGTCTTTCTCTGCCTCTTTGGAGGACTGAGTGTAGGCCGTGTGGTCAGTGCGAGGTGGGCTGGTGATCCTAAGTTGGATGTTAGTTGAAGCAGGAGCTATTCTTCCCGTGTGCTCAGGCCTAGATGACCTTACAACTTCAACGGAATGTGGCAACAGAGAGAAAGCTCCTATAGGGCTCAACTGTACCCCCTCAGGAAATGCAGCCATAGTCCTACCCTTACCCGTAAGTGGACACTTATGGACCTCAGTGCTTTTGGACAGGCCTTGGGATTCAGTGGGGAAGTGTACATGAGGAGAGTGTGGATGGGTCTCTATACTCTCTCTCCTGTTCCCAGATTGTGCCTTCTGAGAAGGGGATGGAAGCGGCACTTCCTGGCTGTCACTCGACTCTGTGTCTGCCAGGGCAGAATTGACCAACCAGTTAAGAGCGTCCCGCCCCTTCTCGGCCGCCAGCTCCATGTCCAGATCTTCAATGTCCGACACAGGGGAGTAGTTCCCTTGTTTGCACCCCTTAGTGACCGACTTAGAGGGAGCTTTTCCCATGGAGGATACGGACCGGCCTGACTCTGTTCTTGTCATTTTCCCACCTAACCCCTCTTTGTGGTCACTGCTCAGGGCAGGACTGTGGCTGGGTGAAAATGTTGCAGTCATCATCCATTGACATCCAGTGACACTCCCCTTGTCTAAGTCTGCTCCTGAGGAGCCCATATTGCACAAAGGGTTAGGACTGTGTGGTAACAACTTGGTGAAGTCCTCTTCTTTCAGCACTCTTGGTTCCTTTCCTGTACAACACAAGAAACATTACTTACCAACAAATAATCTTCAATCAAGTAGTTAAAAACTGTCAGCCCGTGGCCGCCATGTTCGGCGTCACTCAGAAATGTCCTTGTTTTTGAAAAGCACATGTTTTGTCCATTAAAAATACAGTGCAGACAGTCATTTACAACAATTGTAGCTAGAAACAGTGATTTTTATGGAATACCTACAGAGGCCCATTATCAGCAACCATCACTCCTGTTTTTCAATGGCATGTTGTGTTAGCAAATCCAAGTTTATCATTTTAAAAGGCCAATTGATCATTAGAAACCCCATTTGCAATTATGTTAGTACAGCTGAAAACTGATTAACCTCTTACATCTATGGGGGCGCTATTTCATTTTTGGATGAAAAACGTTCCCGTTTTAAACAAGATATTTTGTCACAAAAAGATGCTCGACTATGCATATAATTGATACCATTCGAAAGAAAACACTCTGACGTGTCCAGAAATACCAAGATATTCTCTGTGCGTGCCCTAGAACGTGAGCTTCAGGCAAAACCAAGATGAGATGGCATCCAGGAAATGACAAGGATTTTTGAGGCTCTGTTTTCCATTGTCTCCTTATATGGCTGTGAATGCGAGAGGAATGAGCCTGCCCTTTCTGTCGTTTCCCCAAGGTGTCTGCAGCATTGTGACGTATTTGTAGGCAGATCATTGGAAGATTGACCATAAGAGACCACATTTACCAGGTGTCCACCCGGTGTCCTACGCGGAAATTGGTGCGCAAAAGTCACCTGCCAGTATTTTTCCATGCGATACAGAGAGGAAAGCAAGCTTCCAAGAAATGCATATCAATGAAGAGATATGTGAAAAAACACCTTGAGGATTGATTCCAAACAACGTTTGCCATGTTTCGGTCGATATTATGTAGTTAATCCGGAAAAAGTTTTACGTTGTAGGTGACTGAATTTTCGGTTCGTTTCGGTAGCCAGACGCAATGTAGAAAACGGAACGATTTCTCCTACACACAGACGCTTTCAGGAAAAACTGTGCATTTGGTATGTAACTGAGAGTCTCCTCATTGAAAACATCAGAAGCTCTTCAAAGGTAAAGGATTTTATTTATTTGGTTATCTGGTTTTTGTGAAAATGTTGCGTGCTAAATGCTACTCAAAATGCTATGCTAGCTTTGCATACTCTTACACAAATTAGTCAATTTCTATGGTTCAAAAGCATATTTTGAAAATCTGAGATGACAGTGTTGTTAAGAAAAGGCTAAGCTTGAGAGCAGACGCATTATTTTCATTTTATTTGCGATTTTCAGAAATCGTTAACGTTGCGTTATGCTAATGAGCCTGAGGCTTTAGTCACAAACCCGGATCCGGGATGGGGAGTTTCAAGAAGTTAAAGAAGCAATAAAACTGGCCTTCTTTAGACTAGTTGAGTGTCTAGAGCATCAGCATTTGTGGGTCTGACTACAGGCTCAAAATGGCCAGAAACAAAGACCTTTCTTCTGAAATTGACAGCTTCATTAAATAGTACCCGCAAAACACACGTCTCAACATCAACAGTGAAGAGGCGACTCCGGGAAGCTGGCCTTCTAGGCAGAGTTGCAAAGAAAAAGTCATCTCAAACTGGCCAATAAAAAGAAAAGATTAAGACGGGCAAAATGACACAGATACTGGACAGAGGAACTCTGCCTAGAAGGCCATCATCCCAGAGTCGCCTCTTCACTGTTGACATTGAGACAGGTGGTTTGCGGGTACTACTTAATGAAGGTTCCAGTTGAGGACTTGTGAGGAGTCTAGTTTGAGAAACAAGACACCTAATGTACTGGTCATCTTGCACCAGGACCTCCCATTAATCTTTCTATTCTGGTTAGAGCCCGTTTGCGCTGTTCTGTGAAGGGAGTAGTACCCAGCGTTGTACGAGATCTTCAGTTTCTTGGCAATTTCTCGCATGGAATAGCCTTCATTTCTCAGAACAAGAACAGACTGACGAGTTTCAGAAGAAAGTCCTTTGTTTCTGCTCATTTTGAGCCTGTAATCGAACCCACAAATGCTGATGCTTCAGATACTCAACTAGTCTAAAGGAGGCCAGTTTTAGTGCTTTTTTAAATCTGCACAACAGTTTTAAGCTGTGCAAACAATCTCAAAAGGGTTTTCTGATGATCAATTAGCCTTTTAAAATGATAAACTTGGATTACCTAACACAACGTGCCATTGGAACACAGGAGTGATGGTGGCTGATAACGGGCCTCTGTACGCCTATGTAGATATTCCATTAAAAATCAGCCGTTTCCAGCTACAATAGTCATTAACAAAATATACACTGCATTTCTGATCAAAATACAAAATATATTTGGCTAAGGTGTATGTATACCTCCGACTTCAACTGTATACACACATATGTATGTGTGTATGCATGTGTGTATACAGTTGAAGTCGGAAGTTTACATACACCTTAGCCAAATATATTTAAACTCAGTTTCACAATTCCTGACATTTAATCCTAGTAAAAATTCCCTGTCTTAGGTCAGTTAGGATCACCACTATTATAAGAATGTGAAATGTCAGAATAATAGTAGAGTGAATTATTTATTTTAGCTTTTATTTTTTCCCATCACATTCCCAGTGGGTCAGAAGTTTACATACACTCAATTTTTATTTGGTAGCATTGCCTTTAAATTGTTTAACTTGGGTCAAACGTTTTGGGTAGCCTTCCACAAGCTTCCCACAATAAGTTGGGTGAATTTTGGCCCATTCCTTCTGACAGAGATGGTGTAACTGAGTCAGGTTTGTAGGCCTCCTTGCTCGCACATGCTTTTTCAATTCTGCCCACAAATTTTCTATATGATTGAGGTCAGTGCTTTGTGATGGCCACTCCAATACCTTGACTTTGTTGTCCTTAAGCCATTTTGCCACAACTTTGGAAGTATGCTTGGGGTCATTGTCCATTTAGAAGACCAATTTGCAACCAAACTAACTTCCTGACTGATGTCCGGAGATGTTGCTTCAATATAACCACAATTTTCCTCCCGCATGATGCCATCTATTTTGTGAAGTGCACCAGTCCCTCCTGCAGCAAAGCACCCCCACAACATGATTCTGCCACCCCCGTGCTTCATGGTTGGGATGGTGTTCTTCGGCTTGCAAGCTTCCCCCTTTTTCCTCCAAACATAATGGTCATTATGGCCAACAAGTTATAATTTTGTTTCATCAGACCAGAGGACATTTCTCCAAAAAGTATGATCTTTGTCCCCATGTGCAGTTGCAAACCGTAGTCTGGCTTTTTTATGGCAGTTTTGGAGCCGTGGCTTCTTCCTTGCTGAGCGGCCTTTCAGGTCATGTCGATATAGGACTCGTTTTACTGTGGATATAGATACTTTTGTACCCGTTTCCTCCAGCATCTTCACAAGGTCTTTTGCTGCTGTTCTGGGATTGATTTGCACTTTTTTCACCAAAGTACGTTCATCTCTAGGAGACAGAACGCGTCTCCTTCCTGAGCGGTATGATGGCTGAGTGGTCCAATGGTGTTTATACTTGCGTACGATTGCTTGTACAGATGAACGTGGTACCTTCAGGAGTTTGCAAATTGCTCCCAAGGATAAACCAGACTTGTGCAGGTCTATAATTTTTTTCTGAGGTCTTGGCTGATTTCTTTTGATTTTCCCATGATGTCAAACAAAGAGGCACTGAGTTTGAAGGTTGGCCTTGAAATACATCCACAGGTACACCTCCAATTGACTCAAATTATGTCAATTAGCCTATCAGAAGCTTCTAAAGCCATGACATCATTTTATGGAATTTTCCAAGCTGTTTAAAGGCACAGTCAACTTAGTGTATATAAACTTCTGACCCAATGGAATTGTGATACAGTGAATTAATCTGTCTGTAAACAGATGTTGGAAAAATTACTTGTGTCATGGACAAAGTAGATGTCCTAACCGACTTGCCAAAACTATAGTTTGTTAACAAGAAATTTATGGAGTGGTTGAAAAACGAGTTTCAAGAACTCCAACCTAAAGTGTATGTAAACTTCTGACTTCAACGGTATATAATCCACACTCAGTCTTAAATACATTAAACTTTTCTCCTTTTTTAAATGACTTAATAAAATGTAGCAGGGAGGCATGCACACACATTTCAGCGTGGTGCCTTCTAATCTTTAGTGCGTCAACTTCAACTCACCCAGACCATGGAGAGGTGACAGGTCCTGTTTGGCGACAGCAGCAGTCATCCCTCTTGCCAGCTGACCCACCTGGATCCTGAGCAGAGCCAGGCTGTTGCCATGTGTGGTGCCCTGCTCACAGAGCTGCTCCATCCTCCTCTCCACCACCTCCAGACGCTGGCACAGGGAGCCGAGGGAGCCCGTCAGCAGCCGCTTCATCTCTGCCTGGTGGGCTTCCAGGCAGCGCTTCAGGGTCCCCAGCTGCTCTCCCGTGGGGCCAGCCGGGGGAGTAGGATCAGAGAGGCACACCTGAGGAGGGGAGGTAGGCTCTGCGCACAGAACAGTCACAGAGAGGGTGAGTTGGAACTGGGGAGGTTGATTGTCAGGTTTGGGCAGCTAAAGGAGACCTTTTCATAATTTCACCCGATCACTTCTCCTCACGTTTCAGTCTGATCATTTAGATTGCTGCTGCCTCTTGTTAGCCTACTACTATGATAAATCAAATGGTGAGGAACAGATATAGCCCTTGGTTCTCCAGGCCTGACTGCCCTTAACCAACACAAAAACATCCTATGGCGTTCTGCATTAGCATCGAACAGCCCCCATGATGTGCAGCTTTTCAGGGAAGCTAGAAACCATTATACACAGGCAGTTAGAAAAGCCAAGGCTAGCTTTTTTAAGCAGAAATTTGCTTCCTGCAAAACTAACTCAAAAAAGTTCTGGGACACTGTAAAGTCCATGGAGAATAAGAACACCTCCTCCCAGCTGCCCACTGCACTGAAGATAGGAAACACTGTCACCACTGATAAATCCACTATAATTGAGAATTTCAATAAGCATTTTTATACGGGTGGCCACAGCAACTTGTTCAAGCCTTCCCCATTTCTCCTTCGCCCAAATCCAGTCAGCTGATGTTCTGAAAGAGCTGCAAAATCTGGACCTCTACAAATCAGCCGGGCTAGACAATCTGGACCCTTTCTTTCTAAAATGATCTGCCAAAATTGTTGCCACCCCTATTACTAGCCTGTTCAACCTCTCTTTCGTGTCATCTGAGATTCCCAAAGATTGGCTAGCAGCTACGGTCATCCCCCTCTTCAAAGGGGGGGACCCTTGACCCAAACTGCTACAGACCTATATCTATCCTACCCTGCCTTTCTAAGGTCTTCGAAAGCCAAGTCAACAAACAGATTACCGACCATTTTGAATCTCACCATACCCTCTCTGCTATGCAATCTGGTTTCAGAGCTGGTCATGGGTGCACCTCAGCCACGCTCAAGGTCCTAAACGATATCTTAACCGCCATTGATAAGAAACATTACTGTGCAGCCGTATTCATTGATCTGGCCAAGGCTTTCGACTTTGTCAATCACCACATTGGCAGACTCGACAGCCTTGGTTTCTCAAATGATTGCCTCGCCTGGTTCACCAACTACTTCTCTGATAGAGTTCAGTTTGTCAAATCGGAGGGTCTGCTGTCCGGACCTCTGGCAGTCCCTATAGGGGTGCCACAGGGTTCAATTCTTGGACCGACTCTCTTCTCTGTATACATCAATGATGTCGCTCTTGCTGCTGGTTAGTCTCTGATCCACCTCTACGCAGACGACACCATTCTGTATACTTCTGGCCCTTCTTTGGACACTGTGTCAACAACCCTCCAGACAAGCTTCAATGCCATACAACAATCCTTCCGTGGCCTCCAATTGTTCTTAAATACAAGTAAAACTAAATGCATGCTCTTCAACCGATCGCTGCCTGCACCTGCCCGCCTGTCCAACATCACTACTCTGGATGGCTCTAACTTAGAATACGTGGACAACTACAAATACCTAGGTGTCTGGTTAGACTGTAAACTCTCATTCCAGACCCACATCAAACATCTCCAATCCAAAGTTAAATCTAGAATTGGCTTCCTATTTCACAACAAAGCATCCTTCACTCATGCTACCAAACATACCCTTGTAAAACTGACCATCCTACCAATCCTCGACTTTGGCGATGTCATTTACAAAATAGCCTCCAATACCCTACTCAACAAATTGGATGCAGTCTATCACAGTGCCATCCGTTTTGTCACCAAAGCCCCATATACTACCCACCATTGCGACCTGTACCCTCTAGTTGGCTGGCCCTCGCTACATATTCGTCGCCAGACCCACTGGCTCCAGGTCATCTATAAGTCTATGCTAGGTAAAGCTCCACCTTATCTCAGCTCACTGGTCACGATAACAACACCCACCCGTAGCACGCGCTCCAGCAGGTATATCTCACTAGTCATCCCCAAAGCCAACACCTCCTTTGGCCGCCTTTCCTTCCAGTTCTCTGCTGCCAATGACTGGAACAAACTACAAAAATCTCTGAAACTGAAAACACTTCTCACTCACTAGCTTTAAGCACCAGCTGTCAGAGCAGCTCACAGATTACTGCACCTGTACATAGCCCACCTATAATTTAGCCCAAACAACTACCTCTTTCCCTACTGTATTTATTTTATTTATTTATTTATTTAGCTGCTTTGCACCCCATTATTTTTTATTTCTACCTAGCACATTCTTCCACTGCAAATCTACCATTCCAGTGTTTTACTTGCTATATTGTATTTACTTTGCCACCATGGCCTTTTTTTTGCCTTTACCTCACTTATCTCACCT
The DNA here is from genome assembly GCF_036934945.1 of Oncorhynchus masou masou. Classification (NCBI taxonomy): domain Eukaryota; kingdom Metazoa; phylum Chordata; class Actinopteri; order Salmoniformes; family Salmonidae; genus Oncorhynchus; species Oncorhynchus masou. Next base: position 65,016,645 of record NC_088239.1, on the reverse strand, counting down.
CATTTGCTCACATCGTATATAAGACTTGTTTATACTGTATTATTGACTGTATGTTTGTTTTACTCCATGTGTAACTCTGTGTCATTGTATGTGTCGAACTGCTTTGCTTTATCTTGGCCAGGTCGCAATAGTAAATGAGAACTTGTTCTCAACTTGCCTACCTGGTTAAATAAAGGTGAAATAAAAAAATAGCCTATCTAACAAGCGGTGAATGGGTAGGTAATTATAAAATGCCAAAGCACATTATCTTAATATATTTTTTACCACTTTCTCTCCCAAATTTTGCGGTATCCAATTGGTGGTTACAGTCTTGTCTCATCGCTGCCGTATGGACTCGGCAGAGGCAAAGGTCGAGAGCCTGCGTCCTCCGAAACACAACCCGCACTGCTTATTGACACAATGCCCATTTAACCCGGAAGCCAGCCGCACCAATGTGTTGGAGGAAACAGCATGCACTGCACCTGGCCCGCCACAGAAGTCGCTGCTAGTGAGCCATAGGACAAGGACATCCCTGACGGACAAACCTTCCTCTAACCCGGACGACGCTGTGCCAATTTTGCGCCGCCTCATGGGTCTCCCGGTCACGGCCGGCTGCAAAGGAGCCTGGACCTGAACAAAGAATCTCTACTGGCAAAGCTAGAACTGCGATGCTGGGCCTCAGACCACTGCACCACTCGGGAGGCCCCAAGGCGCATTCTTACTGAGTGACTGCAAATTTGTCTGCCCGCTGCAAGTTAAGGACAGACAGACACACCTTCGAGCGCTACGCCTAATATGAAGCTTTTTTGGTCTTTAAACTTGTAGACTGATAAGTACATGCTGACAAAATAACTAGGCATATTACAACACTTCCGTGTTTTCTGAACATGAGTATCTTCCAATCCAATTCTGCTATCAACTGTCAATTTACAGATCTGATCACGAGTATGGCCAGGTTGGCACCCCCTTTGTTTCCATGCACAACAAACTGATAACAACAATTGTACATTACCTAGTTGTTTTGGATGAACCCAGACATTGCCTTTGTTGCCGGGTCTTTGGGTGCCTTGGACCTGAAAATGACCACGCACAAATTTACACACGATCCAATACACAGACATTGGATACACATGCAGAAACATAAGCATATTCTAAGTTAGGGTTCCCCAACTGGCGGCCCAAGTTTTATTTGGCCCTTCACGTTAAAAACACCAGGAAATCAGCTCCAAGTGGAAATCAGCTCCAAGTGGCTTCAATTTAATAAATATGTTGCCAAGTATTCCCACGCATAATATTGACACACGTGATCATACACAAACGTAAACCAGGTTTGAAATTATTATGCTTTAGTCAAACATATATGTTAGGTCCAACAGATTGCGGTTAATTTGCAGTCTAAAAATTATTTGTAATTATTTTACGGCCACCGCCACTCACAAAAAATAATAAAAACAGTCCTACGGCTGAATCTAGTTGATGATCGCTGCACTAAGAACACCACACACATTCCCCACCTGGTCTGACACTCGTGTCTCTGTTCTTCTGGAATCGGAGGAGCCTGCAGTCCCATAGACAGGACCTCTCAAACTGGAGACCGAACCCAAAGCCCTCTGCCTGTGCCCTGTCGGAGTCTGTCTCTCTCTCACACCAGAGTCCATCCCAAGACCACCATCTCTATCTTTGCTCTCTGCTGGTCTGTGAGACATAGTCACGGTCACCAGAGGTCCTCCATCCTCAGCAGCATTCCTCTGGTCCTTGCTAGTCTCTCTGCACCCCGTGGCCAGTTGTTCATGGTACAGCTGGGAGAGAGAAGGGCATGGACCCACCGACGTGGAGCCGGGGAGCTGCTGACCACCTCTTGGATCAGCCGAAACAGATGACAACATCATCACACATGGGCTGAAGGGCCTGGGGAGCAGAGAGGGGACAAGAGGGGTTCCTGGGTCAGATTCCGGTTCAGATAATTGTATTGCCAATACAACATGGTTGATTAACAAAGAGATGCCCAGTGATTGAATATAACTCCTTATGATAGCTGGATAATCAACTACATTTAATAAACAAATGTACATTTTAAAAATGTCTAAAATAAACATATTTCAATCTAATTATTGCATGCAACCTTGAGGCGAATACCAAATAATTTCTCTATTATTACCCAGCAGTGTGATACATTTAGTTCATCTAGCCATCATTACCTAACCCCACGCATAATCCCCGACTGCTACAACAAGTAAACTGTCTCGCTACACGCACAAGCTAGCTTTGTGGTTTGACAGATCGAATCTACTACTAGCATGACCAAACCAGACACCAAACATAATAGCGAGTCTTTTGAAGAAAAAAAAAAACACTGATCAAGCGTAAATCAATCACTCACTTACTGCCTGCCTGCGTTCCCAATACTCTCTACAATAACACGACTGTCTACATCTTTTATACTATAGCATAATGTAGCTAGCAACTGCGATCAAAAACGTCGAAGGGCCCGTGTTACACGAGTCGCGCTTTGTTGAAGCATTTTAGACAGTAGGTTTAGACAATTGTGATAACATACCTCGACCAGAGCTCTGCGCCCACTGTGGATAGGTGGCTTTACCAAACTTGCCCCAAGACGTGCCCTACAAACTCCTAGATAAAATCCCAATTTGCTGTTCCATCCAGACGTCCCGTACTAATGATTTCTATCTAAACTGCGCTTCCGGTGGAAAGCGGCTCTTGATGGGAAGGCGAAAAGGCAGTTTAGCATTACATTTCAGAACCTAGCCACTTTGTAAACCAGTATACAGAGATGGCAAGATGTCTCTTTAAAATCTAGCTAACCGTATATTTGCAAAATAGGTATACGCTAACTGCCAATGTTTTTTTTTTTTGCAAGAAATACAGATGTGTTTACGAACAAATAAATAAATGAATCTCGCTCTCGGATCAGGGCGAGACAATTGGCCGGATTGGATCGTAGCCTACTTCCTTTTGAAGGACTCAGCCATTGGCGCAGACCAGCCAGGTCGAGCACTCTTCTCCTCCCATTGGTGCATCGATGAGAAACTGCATTATGGGTTACCAAAATAATGTACAGTATAGGCCTTGTTTGCATGACGTAATATTTACAATATATTCGTTTTAGACAAATCACATACACAAAACTAGTCTTTTTTTGAATTTCCTCAGTAGTGCTGTCATATTGGGGTCCATATCAATAAGATTATAAAATATTTTTATTTGGTCCCCAACAACAACAACAAAAAATGTAGAACTGGCAAAGGGACAGGGTTCCGGTCTTGATGCACTTTTTCGAATACTCCTACAGTTTTGCTTCGGTACTGCACTTTAACTGACGGCCGGCCCTGAAATACAATTTCCAAAGTTAATGGAGGCTCCTCAGAGGAGGAATGAAATAAAAATGGTAAAATATTGAAAAAGTTATACTTTTTAGATAAAACTATACTAAATATATGAATGTCACCAAATAACTGATTGAAACACATTGTTTTGCAATGTATGTCTACAGTAGCCTCAACAGCACTCTGGGTACATTGACTTAAATCCAAAATCTAGGAGGCTCATGGTTCTCACCCCCTTCCATAGATGTACACGGTAATTATGGCAACTTCCTGGAGGACGTCCTCTAACCTATCAGAACTCTTGCAGCATGAACTGACATGTTGTCCACTCAATAGAAGGATCAGATAATTATTCTTGTACAGAAAGCATTAACTACAGCTAGCTAACTCTGCAGTGCATAAAATGTGGTGAGTTGTTGACTCAAAGAGAGAGAAAGAAAATAGTTGAAAAGTTTTGAACAAATACATTTCTTCAAATATTATGGCAAAGCAAGAGAGAGAGAAAGCTAGCTATATTTCCTTGTGTTTTTTTTCACTTTCACTTACATTGCTAGCAAATGCAGCTAGCCAACGTTATTTTAGCCTACTCAAACACTCGGCTCAAACAGAGAGGGATAGTATGTTAGCTAGCTGACTGTGGCTATCCAACACTGGAACTCTTCCAAGTCAAGGTATTCATTTATTGCCACGAGGCCCGCCGGTGTAACTGCTAAAACTGCTTGCTGACTGTACACTGTACTGCATGATTGTGGCGGGTTTACTAATGCGTTAGTTCTATTAGCTATGTTTACTATGATGTTAGCTAATATGGTGACAACGATGTAGTCTATGTGTAGAGGTTAGCGGTTATGATATGATGGTTTGGCTTGGAAACGTTTTTTTGCCTGGTCACAGACAGTTGATGTGTTGTGCGCTGAAGTCTACAAACAAAGGGAAAATGTGAGAGCTAGATGTAGGCTAGAGTGTGGAAGGCGGTATTGAATATGTGCTGTCTGTTACCTGATTACTCAAATTTATCTCGACCTGTACACAAACGTTGTAAACTTGGCTAAGGTTGTATCAACCTCATGATGTGTATAGGGAAAATGTGAGTATCATATAGTAGTCTAAACCTATCGATGTAATATTGTTGTACATCAATGTTACAATATGCTGTAATAGAAATAAGGCGATGCTCATGAACAAAAAAACGTCCTTCCTAATCTTAAATGGTACCGACTGCCACTGATTTCCAAACATGGCCACATATAGAGAAATCAGATTTGAAAATTCCTAATAAGAAACTTTAGGTACATATTGTATAAACACAAACTTGCCTTGACAACACAGCCTTGACAACAAACATGGACAACTTTGACAAAAGGCTATCAGAATAAGTTCACAAATAAAAACATTGTTATGAGTTGGAACTCCTGGAAAGAATTTGGGGAGGTATTGGGCGCAGGAGGCCGGTGGCATCTTGATTGGGAGGACGGGCTCATAGTAATGGCTGGAATGGAATAAATGGAATGGTATTGAACACATAAAACACATGGTTTCCATGTGTTTGATGCTGGATGCTGGATTGGCGCACATTCAACAAATCTGATACAATAAAGTGGATATTTGTCAAATCTGTCATGATTGATGTATTGTAACAGGCCCACAATGGGGTTACTAAAATCAGATTTTGATATTTGGCTGTTTTTGCTGCATAACATTTAGAAGTTGTCCCTTTTCAGGTTTAGAAAAAGTGACTGCTAAATGCTAACTCCTGTTCGTATAAGCTGGTAGCATAGCTAGCATACAGAAATCGGTGGTGGTAGTCAAAGTAGTTTTCAATTGTAATGCAGTTGATTGATAACGATGACATTAATATGTATTTGGTTGACATCCATACAAGCATTATACACTGAATTTTAGCTCAACAGAGTGTGAAATACACATATAAACAATAGCCTAAATGTGGGCAAAGTTTTGCTGGGGGGCAAAGGGGAGATTCGGGATAGAGATTGAGGTTGGAAAATGGTGTAGCCTTTTTAATTTATGTTATCTTGGCTGAGCTAGTAAGTCAAGCACCCGGAAACGGACTCCAACATTTTAGAAGAGGTAAGGTCTTGTCTTTCGTTTTGCCAGTTGCTTGTAATTACCTGGATGGCTATAGCGATTAACCCTGAATCACTATGAGTGGTGCAGTACAGTTCAATTTATTGGATGCAGTATGACAGCTCCTCAAAGCACAAGAAGTATGAGAAATGTTGACTTCTGCAGAGAGGCATTGCAGTAAATGCTTTACAGCCACTGCAGATGTGGATTGACCATGAAGAGTCTTTGAGGCGCATGGTATCGTCTTACAGAGCTCGATTTGGCATCCGCAAGCCTCCAAGGCTCTGCAATTGTCTCACACCCTCAGTATGGAGCCTCCGGACCCCCTTTTCAGTTTTTTATCCTCCTTCTGCTATCCCTAGTCAATCCTATACATATAATGTATTGTGCTGGAAAAGTGAGTATAATTTCCTAAATAAATGTACTCTACTGTACAAAGGTTTTGTATCCCTACTTGAGTTGTGTTGGTGGTTCTACCACAGGGTAAGTAGTGCGTCAAGTGCAGTTTCCAAGGGCCACAGCTTGAAACTAGATGTAGGAAGACTTCCCCTGACAGTAGCCTCTCCACCACCAAGACCCTTGCAGTGCCTCCTCATGGCAAAACATATGGTTACTAGCTTACTTACGAATTAGGCGAAACTACTTGTGATCTTGCAGTAGCAGTGGGTCTTAGAGGAGTAATGTGCATGCCCACTGGAATGTGGACACGCCCAACCACTGTCCCAACTATGGGTTAATAGCCAGTTAAAGAGCTCCAAGCATCAAAGGGTGGAGTAGGACCTTGAGCTAAAACGGCCAACAACAAATGTCAGGAGTATCTGTTCCCATTGTTCTAATCTGATGCTCCAGGACATTGGGGAGATTGAGGCAAAAATGATGGTAACTGTTGCCTTATAGTTTTCCAATTGTAGAAAATATACATTTGATTCTTTATTTGTGTTCTTATATCCATTGATATGTCTGGTTTCTATCAGTTATTCATAGAGTCATGTAGGTAATTAGTCCAGACTCATTAAAGAGTAGGGTTATTGTAAGTACACATGCTGTATAAGGAAATTATTTATCTGCACATTAACATAAAAATATGGTCAATAAATACAATGTCATCAAAGGTCTAGACTTGATTGTATCAATACTAATATGTTGGGGTGTGGATAAGGCAATGGAACTTAGATGTCAGAAGCATGCGTTGAGCAAGAAATTGGGTTTAGGTGCAAGTTTGCTGCCAAGCTGATGTGTGGCAGTAAATTGCTGTTTTGTTAATTTACAAGGGCATGATATTCAGAAGATGTTACCCTGCATCTCAATTTTTGTTTTAATCTCTTTTAAGTCATTACTTCTTCAGGATTGGTGGGTCCCCCATGGACAGTTGAGCGAATGTAGGCTAATGCGATTAGAATGAGGTTGTATGTAAGTAACAAGAACATTTCCCAGGACATAGACATATCTGATATCTAACTGCACTGTCCAATTTACAGTAGCTATTACAGTGAAAGAATGCCATGCTATTGTTTGAGGAGAGTGCACAGTTTTGAACTTGAAAAGTTATTAATAAACAAATTAGGCACATTTGAGCAGTCTTGATACAACATTTTGAACAGAAATGCAATGGTTCATTGGATCAGTCTAAATCGCTGCAGATACCCTGCTGCCATCTAGTGGCCAAAATCTAAATTGCACCTGGGCTGGAATAATACATTATGGCCTTTCTCTTGAATTTCAAAGATGATGGTCCAAAAAAAATACTAAAAAAGTTGTTTTTTTCTTTGTCTTTACCAGATCTAATGTGTTATATTCTCCAGGTTAGATTTAGGTATGTCATTTTGGGCGGAAATTAAAAAAAAGGGTCTGATCCTTCCACAGGGAGGAATACACCTTTTCCCTCAAGAGGGTTTATAGCAAGATATAGGAAGTGTTTTTTGCAGCTGACTAGCTTCCTGCAGTGGTGGCCTATGACCAGCCTCCACCAGCAAATCTTTCAGCAGCAGGTTCTGAAGGACACGTTTTCCTGCGCTGTATGCAGAGGTGAGTGATCTCTGACCTTCTCAATGACTGCCATAATGAAAGCAGTGTGTAGGTCATACTATAGTCTTTTGGAATTTGCGTTTAATTTAGCTGATAGTCCTTGCTCATCCAACAGGACGTGTTACACACAGGTTTTTCAGCATTTGAGACAAGGACAATAGAAAGTACAGTACTTTGCCCTCTGGGGAGCATAAGGCAGCAACAAGCACTTGCCATGCCTAATGGTCCCTGGCAACATTTTCAGCTTCCCCCCAGACAGGCTCTTGGTCTTCATTCCTTTGTGATTGAATCAGAACTAGGGGTTAAGGTTTAAAAATTACATCAAAAACATGTTGTCCTGTCTAATTTGGTAGGGACAAATCATTCACTAAACGCTAAACCTGAACAAAATATTGTAATAATTAAGGTGGAAATTGAGCAAGTTGAGGAGACAACTGCTTGGAGTAACCCTGGATTGTAAACTGTAATGGTCAAAACATAATGATACAACAGTAGCTAAAATGAGGAGAGGTCTGTCCATAATAAAGCACGGTTCTGCCTTAACGCTATCAACAAGACAGGTCCTACAAGCCCTAGTAGAGAGATTGACTTCATTACTACTTGTATTTGTGAGAAGTATTGACATGTTGAATGCAGCGAGCGGTCGGTTTAAAATACTAGCACACAGCTCAGACACCCATGCATACCCCACAAGACATGCCACCAGAGGTCTCTTCACAGTCCCCCAGTCCAGAACAGACTATGGAAGTCACACAGTACTACATAGAGTCATGACTACAGGGAACTCTATTCCACATCAAGTAACTGATGCAAGCAGTAAAGTTAGACTTAAAAGTCAAATAAAAATACACCTTATGGAACAGCGGGGAATGTGAACGGACACACACAATAACATACGCACTATACACACACATATGTATTTTATGTTGTAGATATGTGGTAGTAGAGTAGTGGCCTGAGGGCACACAGTGTGTTTTGAAATCTGTTCATTGTTTATAACTGCCTTCATTTTGCTGGACCCCAGAAAGAGTCGTAATAAATACAAAAGGCCAGTTGAAAGTAGGCTCAGCAAAGTATCCCACTCAGAAACCAGATCATAGACATAGCATTACTTTAATTTATCATTTTATTCACACAAATTTATGGGGTGATAAGAGCCAAAGCAAAGTAGCTGTTACTGAAATTATAACACTCGAGGATAAAGTTCTTAAAAGAAAAAGCATGGAAAATATACAAGACATGAAATTGTATTTTAGTCACACCAACTGACAACTGTTGCAATCGCCATATCAACAGAGTTGATTGAAATGTGTTTAGTGCAGCCAATACAAACAAAAAGACCATAAAAACAGTATCACAAAATAAAAGACAAAACCTCCATAAAAGCGTTCATATTTGATGATCAAGGGCCTCTGTACATACTAGTGTAACCAGAACAGTATTGTCCTCACTGAAGTGACAGAGGAAGCTATTATCTAGACTATTGAGATTCAGCCACAGTGTGTGTCGTCAAGGTGAGGAGGTGTTGAAGGTGCCCCTCAGGGGTCGTAGGGAGGCGAAGGGAGATATGTCTTCGTGGGTGAACATGAAGGCGTCGCTCGGTTTTTGAAGTAACAGGAACTGCAAAGTCAGCCATCATACCGTAGATCACCGGGTGCGTCGCAGGTTCGAGGCATGCTCCACCTTCAACTCCTCCTGTAACACACAGGTCATGTTGGAAACTTAGGGGTTAGTGGTTTAAGTGTAAGGGGCTAGATGAGAGTAGGAGGTAATGGTTGTCCTCCCACATCAGACACCTCTTCTCAAACACTGGCTTATCATCACTCACCTCTGACACACCACCAGGTAAAAAAGGGGAACATTCCTAAGTGTGTGTGTATGTATGTATTTGGGATACGAGAGCTCACATGCACTTGGCCAGGTGCCTAAACAGGATATGTCATCACACAGGGAGAAAGATGGCAGGAGCAGTGTGTCACAGGTTCCCCTTGTGTAGGCCATGTTACTGTAAAAGCACTGTGACAACTGCTGATGTAAAAAGAAAAAGGCCAAATATAGACTTTTGATGGACTGATTGTATAAGTAGATGTCCACTTACCCGTCATGTGGGAAGTAGCAGTGCCAACACTGCCAAGTGGCTGGGATGTCCTCCACTGAGTCCACTGTTCTCTCTACCCCAAACAACTCCACCATCTGCACCCCAGCTCCCTATGACCACAGTTTGATGCATTGGCCCACCAGACTAATCACACAGTTGGGTGGAAGTGTCTGGAAATGAAATCAAAACATCTGAGAGCACATAGAGCAGTGAACACACTTACCTCGCACAAAAAAAACAAGTAGGGCAGAGTGACTAAAACAACTGACACATGGAGGTTGAGATGAGTGTGTCCTGGTGATAGGAAGGTCATGTTTTTCGGGATGCTCTTCTGCAGAGGGAGCAGCATCAGAAGCAGCAGGCTAGAGCTTTCACACACTAACCCCTTCAGAGAGGACAGAGGGTACGACAGTCTGCCTCCTCAGTTTCAACACACACATACAGGTTAGAGCCTTCAGATACACACCCTCTAACAGAGAACATCAGGAAACACTGCCACCTTAACTCACCACACAAACACATGCACACACAAAGAAACCTCCTATGATTCTCAGTGCAGACTTTAAACCTTTCCATGTGAAAATGATTACCATGTGTGTGCTCATCCATTCCTGTGTTTGCGTGTTACCTGTAGGAAGTGGTCTAGCTGCTGCAGCAGCTCCATGACTATGGATGTTCTTCTCTGCTGAACATGTGTAGGATGTCAGGGATTGGAGTATAATTCTGCATCCAACGTCTCTATGGAGAACGAAGATTCTACAGTTAAATACAAAGTGAATTTAGTTAAATCGCACATTACACACAGTCCCTGTCCCTCTAGAAAAATATGTCATTATACTCTAGTATAGGGGTATTCAACTCTTACCCTCCAACAGCATTTTCCAAACTCGGTCCTCGGGACACCAAGGGATAGACGTTTTGTTTTTGCACTAAAACTACACAGCTGAGGATTCTTCTGCGGTATCATGGCGTTCACAAATTTTGTCTGTGCATGTTATTTGTCGGTACATCTTATAAGTCTTCTGCAGTAAACTATTGTACACCCAGGAACTTCTCTGCAGCTGCCACCTACACTCTAAAAACCCACTACCCCAGTCCACTACTTTGATCCTATTGACCCTGCTCCTGCACCATGCCAACAGCACACAACTGATTCAAATTATCAAAGCTTGATGATTAGTTTTTTTTATCAGCTGTGTAGTGTTAGGGCAAAAACAAAATGTGCACTGAGTTTGGGTAACTCTGCCCTATGAGGTCCAGAGCCTGTTGGATTTCTGGTCCCTGATTAGAGGAAAATAATGAAAAAGGGTATTGGGACTGGCTTTGAGGTCCAGAGTTAAGTTTGAGTGCTCTAGTACATTGGTTCCCAAACTTTTTATAGTCCCGTACCCCTTCAAACATTCAACCTCTAGCTGCGTACCCCCTCTAGCACCAGGGTCAGCACACTCTCAAATGAAGTTTTTTGCCATCATTGTAAGCCTGCCACACACACTATACAATACATTTATTAAACATATGAATTAGTGTGAGTTTCTGTCACAACCTGATGAATAATAATAATAATAATTAAAAAGTTTATTTTTTATTTGGGTACCCCTGTTTGGGAATACCTGCTCTAGTATATACGAAGCCATACCATGCAAGGCAAGGAATGGTAGTGCCTGCCTGTACATGTGTAGTGTCACCGTCAACCAAACCAGCTTCAATCTCATGCAGTGGTGCGGGTGTAGTAGTGGCCATATGCAGTATGCCCACCTATTGCTCTCCAGATATACTCACGAACTACCATTGAGAATGATTGAACAATTGAACGATCCATTGTACTTCCTTAAATATCTGCCATTATTAGGTGGAGGGAATTACCACCTACATATACCATACAGAGTAGACAATTGTTGATCATTAATTCATACTCACCTGATGGCAGAGAAAGGGTCATGGTCAAAACTCGGCATGTCAAGCCGTGTTAATTGGGGCTGGATAGTCTTGAACGATCTTTGTAACCTACCATAGACAGACATGCACACATACATACAAGCACACTCACCTGTTTGGTATGATAGCTAGCTAGTTTTAGCTCAATGCTTGTTGGCTTTTAATATAATCTCCCTGTCTTGTCTGTCTGTAAAGCCACCAATAATTGAAGGCAGCTAACTAACTAACGTCAATTATTGGTGACTTTAATTTATAACTAACCTGCGAAAGATAGCTAGCTGGATATGTTCAGGTAATATCAGTGACACAGCCTTTACTTTGAAAACAACTAGCGACGTAATCATGTTGCAGCCCCCCTCTATGCCCACGCCATCTCTGTTCAATCTTGTGAACGAATGAATTACTGCAGTCGAAATGATTATCCGTCTTGGTTGTTTAAATTCGGAAATTGATTGAACGAACAGTACACGGATGACATTTGAACAAAGAAATAAAATGATCATGAGAATATATCATGGGTTGCCATGGAAAAAGTAATTTATCAATAAACCTTGCCATTTACACTATAACGTGTAAACGTTAACGTGAGTATAATAACTGTGTAATAGATTAGAATATAATAACTGTTCCCTGAGATTATTTCAAGCTGCAATAGAACATTTATGCAAAGTCAACCAGGGAGGAAGGTTACCCTCCTCTTCCTTCTACGATACGGCAGACTGCAAAAAGAATGTTGTAAACATAATGTGCAGAGTAGTTCACTATCACGAACGAGGTGGAGTGAGTAATTCCACATTCACATGCTAGTCCTTACGAGGCAACTCGGAAATGTCCAAAAACTAGATGGTTGAAGTACACGTGCCGTCAACCAGTTAGCAAGTCGTACATTTCCGAGTTCCAACTAGCACTTGAACGCGGCATAAATTCAGAAAGTCTTCACGCTCTCTCCCAACTAAAATAGTTTATACTGGATTTTGCACCGACTCGGATAAATTATTTATTCTCGGGGTAACAATAAGATCGTGCAGAAACATGGTAAGCTATTAATCCAAAGTAAATCAAGAAAATGGAATTGTTTTGTGTGACATTCAAAAACGATTTATTATAATTTGGAATTTAACTTCAGATGCACGGGCTACTTCCACTTTCATTTTGCCTATGTTGACGGAATAATGTACTATGACATTACTTTTGAGACTAGGGAGGATTCATATAGAGCCTAGTCTATATTTTATGATAATACAGAATACTTTGTAAACGCCATTGACAAGTGGCTAATTAAATGCGTATTTGAAACGCTGCTTTGTTTGAGCATTCACATTGGGCGCATCTCAATAGCTAAAAGTGGGTTCCTCTGATCGTCCCTCTCCATTCGCCTGTAGTCTAGTGATTTCAAAGAACAGGACAAACAGGTAAGATTAAATTCCACATGCTATGTTGGGATTTATTTTACAGTTTAGTTTTCAGATATTGCGCAGATGAGACGGAGAGAGGAAGACAGTATACTTTGCGACATACCCCAGCATATCCTTGCCGAGCTGGAGGTCGTTGACACATTTTATTGCACCTACAGGATAACAATTTAACATAGCCCTATTCATATTTCAGAGGTGTATCATAAGATTTACTTACTGTAAATCAAAAGACAACATATTGTAAAATAGATATTAATTTGAGTTTTCAGAACAACATGGTTCAATCAAATGTGGAATTGATTTGACAAATACATTATATTTGAAAGGGTATCATTTATCTTCATATTTTGTTGAATTAAAAACATCCATGAATACCACCCCATGCATTATTTTGCTGTTGCCAACAATTACAAAAAATACATTCCTTGACAGCTGCTTGGTTTACAGTTCTTCCTTTTTAGAGTGCTACATTTCAACCTTGACCTCAGGGTGAAGTTGCCCCTATAAATGCTGATCTGGGGCCAGTTTAATGGTTAAGGGTAGGATTGGGGGAGGGGGAACTGATCCTAGATCTGTACCTAGGGGAAACTTCACCCTGTAGCGAAACACATTCTACCTCTTCCTCTGGCTAAACAAGAGAATCTCTTAAATCTCAAGGGATTTTTGTTTCATATTTTATATTATATTTGTTAGATATTCTGTTCCAGGTGGTTACAGGTTGAGTGACATCTTCAACATTTCTGAGGATGATATCAATATCTTGATTCAATTATGAGATCTTCCTGAAAAGGGGTGACAGTTACAAGCAGGAGGCTTATTATATTTTCAATAAACATGGTGTGGTGTTGTATAATATGCAGTATCCAGTTCATATGTTTTTCAACCCAGTTCATATGAGTTTATCAACATTAAATCAACACCAGCGCTTTGACAGAACTGTAGGAAAATATTTTTATTTAATTTACGTGCCATCTCTCTCAGCCTGACAAGAACAGTCAGCTGCGTCAAGCTCAGGAAGAGGCGGAGGAGGTGAAGGTCATCATGATGGACAACATGGAGAAGACCGAGGAACGCAAGGTGAAACTGCAGGACCTTGACAAAAGGGCTGAGGAACTGAAGTTAAAAGTGAGACTGGGATTGCTTTTTAATTACTATTATTTACACACACACACACACACACACACCATCTTTATTCTGACCTGATCCAATTCAGATATCTTCTTCAGATGCATCACTTTTTAATATAAAAGCTGTTCAGACCTCACTCTGGCCAAGCCTTCCACAACCGGAGGTCCTTTTTGGTGTTCAAGATAGACAGTGGTGTTTTATCAGAACGGTGAATTGACTTTAGTGCTTGATTGGTTTGTTTGTTTAGAGCAAGTCCTTCCACAAGACCTCAAAGAAGGTGAAGGAGCAGAAGAAATGTGACAACATCAAGGCCAAATGGAAGCTCATTGCTGTTGTTGCAGCCTCGGCCATAATTGTCATTCTAGTAGCTACCTTCATGTTGGTCAACAGATCAAGCCCTGAAAACACACATGATATAGGCAGTATCCCAATGAACGAAGGAGGCATTACACCAACAACCATTGGGCCTGGGAAGTAGGCTATAGCCTAGAATCAATAGGGCTGAAGAGGAAACAAATAGTGGGCACTACTTGAAGGATACTAATATCGGTCAAAAGTATTTTCTAGCTTCTGTTGTTGATACTTTACTTGTCCTTGTACACCCATTGGAGACTATTAGAGATCCATCAGGGAAGATAAATAACTTATTAGGTGCAAAACGTGTTAAAGAATTGCATTATTCAGAATCTTGTTGGGATTACCAATTATCTGTAAACTAGTACATCTGATAATATTGAAATCAGAAAAGGTAAGACATTAGGGGTGATGAGATAGATTTGATCTATTTCCTTTCAACAGCATTTATAATGCATTACTGTACATCTTGGGATACACAACTAAGGTTAACCTGAACATAAAGTTGTATTTTGTATTTTTTTTTGAAAATACCATCTTTTCAAATACTCGTGGCAATAATTACCTTTGATATTCAAATACAGGTCTCAGAAAAAAAATCTGTATTTTGAATATGTCTTTCAGAAAATACTGCAGAGAAATAGCTCTTTTTTGAAGAAAAATATTTTATGGTTGCCAAATATTTTATGACAAACCAAAAACTAAAAACACAGTTGCGTTGAAATATAATGACCATAAGCACATGGTTTGGCGGGCTCCTAGATATGAATCTTAATATAGCCTATAATTAAATACATGAAGGACATGGAATCCCCTCAACATTAGAGTAGACCACTTTTGCAGCTTAAAAATGACCAACAAATATACAGTATTTTCAGAATGATTGAGACAAGGTAATACAGTAACACTTGACATCAAGTTCTTATACATGTGTAGTAATTTTGTGACAATAGCAACATTGTTGTTACATAGGACTTTGGAAATTGCTTTATAATTGCACAATGGAGTTATTACACAAGTGGAAAAAGGACAGTCATTATTCCTCGTGTACATGAGTTAATTCAGCTCATTGCTATGCAATTACCAATTAATTACCAATGTTGAAGTTTTATTACACAGGCACAAGAACAGTTGTTAAGTGGAATGCTAATGGTTACAAAATATGGCTATTAAGTGTCAAAAGGAAACTAAATATCTCAAAACCTAAATAACTATAGCCAAGGTAGGTGTAAAATCATGTTAGTTTGTATTCTGAGTAAACTGTCTTTTTAAATATGTTATAGTGTGTGTTTGAAACAACACTTAAGCACAGATGGACAAAGAGTTAAGTTGTTTTTGCTAAGCATCCAACTTGTTGTTTGCAGAAGGCCTTGAATTTCTCTGCAGTAATTTCAGGTGTCATAAAATTAATTGCAACTTTCTACCTTTTCAGTGGCATGTTGAGTCAGTCGAACGTCAACTGATTTATACTTATCTTTACAAAATATCATTGGTTTGACTTGATCATGTACTCCTATGGCAATGGACAGTTACAGAATGTTCAGATATAAATGTGTTGTGTATATCAAATATGACTGTCAAACAGATTGGTATAGTATAGGAGATTGTGTGCGAGCACTATTCATTATTTATATCTTCAACATGCAGTTGCAGATAAAGTTTGTTAGTTGAAGGCAGACAATCCAATAGTTTCTTAAAAAGTAGCCACTTCCTGAGATCGGTATTGAAATATAAAAACAAGGTACTTGCTTTATCAGTTGCGTATTGAAATGGTTTTAGAAAAGAGTCATTTTTTGGGGATCTGTATTCAAATACTGTCACCTCCAAAGTAACTATTTGTTCCCCCTTAAATGGTTACCTTCCACAAAGCATAGTTAAAACTAAAGTTATCCCAGATCTGAACCTGAATAACCTCACATTTTCAATGACACCATTCATTTCCCAAAGATATATCCAGACAAAAATGTGTTTATATTTTACTGAAGGTACACACCACCATTTACTCTGTCATTCTTGAAGGACTAGTTGATAGACATCACATGTTGACAAAACAAGGCATTCCATTGTCAAGATCAGGATTGAATTGACAATATAATTCCCTTTAAAATTGGTCTGAGAGATGTATTTCAACATGCAACACAATTTTTAGAAATGAGTGTAACGTCCCTCAATGCTGAACAACTGATTGATATTCACATTAAATAGGCAATAGCAAAAATGCCCTTGCTTGCTAAATAACTGACGTTTGTAGTGTAAACACAATGGGATTATGTTGTTGACAATGACACCTGTTCAACCCTTTTATAAACAGTCAACAGGAACTCCCCAATAGCCAGCTGTGTCTAGTTCATTGACCAGTTGAATGGACATTGAGTCAAAAATATGTTTTGTTATCTTTCAATTGCATAATTGATTTATTTTATCCAGTAAATTAAAGTTGATTTTTTTTAAAGTACATTAACCCTGATTGCTCATTATTTCAACACGATTGGCTGGCAATTACCATTAGGCTATTTTGTCTAAGTGATTTGAATGCATTAACCTTACTGCATTCCAAAGGGGAAATCTCCTTTCCCTCATCACAACTCTGCCAGATGGTTTAGAATGTTTAACTTCCCTTAATACATACTTTGACTCTCCCCTTTCAACCTATCCAATCATTTGGAAAAAGTCAAGGACAAACTAAATATAACGTTTTTAAATGGAATTCAGCCTAGGGCACATGGCATTCGTTTTGCATGCCAGTTTACCCCGGTGAAGGGATTTTGCACTTGATTCAAAAACCTGCATCTCCAGGAGTGACATCGAAAGACAACTGTTCCACCCAATGAGATGTATTAACCGTAAATGACTGAACGGGGTGCTCGTTAGAAGAAACTGCGCATCCAGGGGCGTCATTTAAGCAAAACAATTAAGTTCATTTACTGCATTTCTACACAATTTAAAAACTAAAACATCACCTTGTTTCATTCACATCAATAGGGGACTTGCCTAAGCATCAGTGTAATGGGTGCATGTCCGTGGCAGTGAAGTCAGAGGCGCAGGAAAACAAACTTGGTATAAACGGTGTCGTTTAATAAGTGCTAATAAAACTCCAAAAACCAAAATATACAAAAATAAGTGGGTACAAAACGTGTCACACATCGACACATGACTTGCACATAACACACAATAATAAGTCTCCGACAAGGACATGAGGGGGAACAGAGGGTTAAATACACAACATGTAATTGATGGGATTGGAACCAGGTGTGAAGGAAGACAAGACCAATGGATCAGTGATGGCAGAAGGTCGGTAACGTCGACAGCCGAACAAGGAGAGGGACCGACTTCGGCGGAAGTCGTGACAATCAGACTGTTACCATATAATATTCAGTCTGAAATAAGTATGCCTAAAATATAAGAAAGAGTCTCTTCAAGCCAGAATGTCGAATAAAATGATATTTACAAGTACTTTACTGGTTGTCTGTACCTTTAGTCCCGTTTTCCCCGACTTTTTAGTAAATTCTGTCTCCCAAGGCATTGCAGGTGATGCACAATATGTTAACAGTAGCATAATGTAAAGGAATGTAATCATCTAGAAGTGTTTGAAATCTACCTGCTGATTGCATGGGCCAACTTTCAGTCGGTGGTTCTGTAGGCTCAGCCATATCTTGCAAGTGTTTGTCACAGTGCGAATTGCAAACCAATAAAACAGACCAGCGTACTGAAGGTCGGGTTGATAACACTTTCCTGTGGATATTTTGTCTCTGATTACCTCCGAAATGGAGACAAATCAGCTGACAACATGTAAAGTAAAACGAAATTAAACATTCTGACTGTTCGACAATGCTGCGCTATATGTTGGAGGTAAGTATTTCACTCTCTGGGTTCTAAAATAGTCTAATAGTCACCTACTTAATATTCCACAAACTCATGTCATTAAATAATTAACTAGCTCAGCACCGGGATTAAAACGGTTTGATTTGACTAAACTAGCAGTTACCCTACATACTCAAAGCCATCTACTACAGCCATTTTACCTCTGCACTGCTTGGAGAAAAAGTAATGCTGTTTCGATGAGATATCCATAAAGCCAGTCCGCCCGCCGGCATACAAACAGCCTTCCCTCCCGCTCCCAGGTATCTACATGGTCCTAAAGTCAGTCCTTTTACATCGCTAAACTGCATTTGCCTTCGGGGATTGGAATTATTTTATAATAAACGCAACATGCAACAATTAACGGTTCTGAGTTGCAGTTCATATAAGTAAATCAATCAATTGAAATGAATTCATTAGCCCTAATCTGTGGATTTTATATGACTGGCAACAGGCCCAGCCAATCAAAATTCGTTTTTCTCTACAAAAAGAGAGAAATAATATTCTACAATGTAGAAAATAGTCAACAATAAAGAAAAACCCTTGTTCCAAACTTCTTCCATTTCAGAATGATGGAGGCCACTGTGTTCTTGGGGACCTTCAATGCTGCAAAGAATGCTTTGATACCTTCCCCAATTTGTGCCTCAACACAATCCTGTCTTGGAGCGCTACCGAAAATTCATATGACCTCATGGCTTCGTTTTGGCCCTGACATGCACTGTCAACTGTAGACAGGTGTGTGCGTTTCCAAAACATGTTCAATCAATTGAATTTAGCACAGGTGGACACCAAGTTGTAGAAACATTTCAAGGATGTTCAATGGAAACAGGATGCACCTGAGCTCAATTTCGAGTCTCATAAGCAAAATGTCTGAATACTTACGTAAATTAGGTATTTCTGTTTTTTTTATACACTACCGTTCAAAAGTTTGGGGTCACTTAGAAATGTCCTTGTTTTTAAAAGAAAAGCACATTTTTTTGTCCATTAAAATAACATCAAATTTATCAGAAGTACAGTGTATACATTTTTAATGTTGTAAATTACTATTGTAGCTGGAAATGGACTGATTTTTTATGTAATATCTACCGTGCATTTACCAAATTATATTTTGAAAGAGGGAGCAAAATATTTTAAGCATATGTTTTCTTTTCAGTCTCCTCTATTTCTCCTCTATTTCTTTTCAGTCTCCTCTATTTCTACTGAATGTAATTCAGGATTTCTTTCCTAGTAATAATAATAATAAGGGAAATTTAACAAATGTACAGAAAGACCAGTGTGAAGGCCAACTTACAGAAGAGGAACTTTTTGAGGCAATTGAATATTTTCAGTCTTTAAAAACACTAGGACTTGATGGTATACCAGTAGAGGTATATCATACCATTTTTGATGTACTCAAAGATCCATTATTAGCATGCTTTAATTACTACTTTAAAAATGGTAGACTTTCAGGTACTCAACAATAAGGTCTGATTTCATTACTACTAAAACAGAACCCAGGTGGTAAGTATAAAGATCCAGTCCATTTAAAAAACTGGAGGCCTCTTACACTTCAATGTTGTGATTTGAAACTCCTGGCGAAATGCATAGAACATAGAATAAAAAAGGTTTTACCAGATATTGTTCATCCTGATCAGACAGGTTTTTTTTACATGGACGATATATTGGAGATAAAATACGACAATTACTTGAAACAATTGAACATTGTGAAGCATCAAAGATACCAGGCCTGGTCTTCATAGCAGATTTTGAGAAGGTGTTTGATAAAGTATGACTAGAATTTATATTTAAATGCTTGGATTACTTTAATTTCGGTGAATCTCTTATACAATGGCTTAAAGTTATGTACAGCAACCTCAGATGTAATATTATAAATAATGGTTACTTTTCAGAAAGTATTGAGCTTTTAAGGGGAGTAAAACAAGGCTGTCCATTGTCTCTATATCAATTTATTATGGCCATTGAAATGCTAGCTATTAAAACTAGATCCAACGGGAACATCAAGGGGTTAGAAATCCAGGGGATAAAAACAAAAGTGTCAATGTATGACGATGACTCTGGATCCCTGCACAGTCTCATTGAAGATCTTGATCACTTTTCTAGCCTCTCTGGACTAAAATCTAATTATGACATATTAATTATGACATATTACGTACTGGATTGTTAAACGACACAGTGTTTACACTACCTTGTAGTTTATTAATAAAATGGGCCGATTGTGAAGTAGACAACTTGGTATTCAGATCTCAAATCATATAAATGGAGTTACCACAATCAATTTCAATAGAAAGTTTGCAAAAATAGATAAGATTCTGCAACCATGGAGAGGTCAATACATGTCTATTTATGGAGAAATCACGTTGATTAACTTTTTGATCGTATCACAGTTTACTTACTTACTAATGGCACCGCCTACTCCAGAGGACTCGTTTTTTAAAATCATATGAGCAAAAAATAATTTGTTTTATTTGGAATGCTAAGCCAGACAAAATTAAATATGCCTATTTATATTGTGAATATGAGTTTGTGGGGATACAATTATTAAATATTAAAGCTTTAAACCTCTCACTAAAAGCGTCACTCATACATAAATTATATTTAAACCCAAAATGGTTCTCCAGTAGATTATTAAGAAAGGGTCATCCATTGTTCAAAAATTGCCTTTTTGCCTTTATACAGATTACAACTTCTCATTTCCAACTAATTGAAAATGACATTTTGTTGAAAGTATCTTCCTTTTTTAAACAAGCCATATAAAGCTGGTTAGAATTTCAGTTTTATCCTCCAGAAATGATAGAACAAACATTACAACAAATGTTATGGTTAAACTCAAATATATTGATTAATAAAAAAACATTCTTTATGGATTTATTTTTATTGTATTATATTTATTAATTATATTATGAATACAATCGGTGAAGTTATGTCAAATGTGCAGCTATCGAAAATATATGGGAACGTTTGCTCAATCCAAATTTATAACCAACTGATTGCAGCATTAACACAATAATGGAGGAGGCAAGTGAAAAAAGGAGACGATACAAATTGGCTGAAAGGAATTGGCGTAAATAGAAATACATATACCAGTTTTATTTGAGGACAGAAATGTTGACAGCTGCGCCATACAGGTTGCAAAATAAATGAGAAGAGATTTTCGATGTACCGATTCCATGGCACATGGTTTATGAACTGGTCCAAAAAACAACACTTGATTCAAATCACAACATTAATTTAAAATGTACCTTACAAATAGCAGTGTTGGGTGATTTGGAAAGCCATAGTCAGTCAATAAATAATATAATTATACTCGTAGGAAAGTTTTTCATCTTTAGCTCTCAATCTGTGGATACTATACGATTAGAAAGGTTAAACATGTATGTAAAACATCACAGCACAATTGAAAAATATATGGCACAAGGAAACCAAACGTGGGTGGTCTATGGTGATAGGTGGGATGGGCTGAGAGTGGCTGAGGGGTGCGATTAAAGAGTTTATGTAATGTATTGTTGTTATATCATTGCTTTATATAAAAGTACCATGAATGTAAAATGTGTATACAAAATGTGTATGTAAAATGTATATGTAAAATGTATATTTAAAATATATGTAGCAGAAAAGCTGTAAAAAAACAAAACAAGATATGTGTCCACCGAAGAGGGGTGGTGGTGCATGGGTTAATAATAAAAAAATAAAAAATAAATGTTTGGCAAAGCCTCTCCTTGGTGCAATCCAGAATCCTTGCGACTAAACCCTAAACCTTAACACTTACCCTAACCATGACCATAAACTTGACCTAACCCTGACCTTAATCCTAACCTTAACACTTACCTTAACCATTTTCAATTTCAACTTCATTGGCTAGGGATGTCCCATAGATAGCATAGACCATTGACCAATACATAGCATCAGCAATCCAGGGTTTAGACACATCACTGGTTCCACCTGTGTCGTTTAACACATTAGCTTTCAAAAGGAGCGCACCTATTCATGTAGGTTCACATAAACTCTCCACCCTCTCCTACTGCTCCCACTCGATGGTCCGATATACAGTAAAGCATCTGACCAATAGGAACACGGAACATTTCAAACACAGGAAATGACTACACTTCTGATTGGGTGATAGAGGAGCCCTCGCATACAGGGACAGAATTTTCGCTCACCGTTTGCAGATGTGTTTACTATAAATACATGAAAACTGAATCACTATCGTAAATTGCAACACCATTCAAAGGTAAGGACTATTCGGTGAAATACCTTATGTGAGCTGAACGATAATTGTCTGATTTAACTGTGCGGTATTGGGGTGTCAGATTTCAACAAAATGAACCGGCTTCTAAAGGGTCGGGCAAACTGTGCGGCTGTTTTCTCTTTTGAAATGAGCATATCAGTTAAAACGCGTACAATATTCTGGTAATTGAGCTGTGCTAAATAAGCCATGCATATAGATTTGCTCATAGTTGCTATAGGCCTATGTTTCAATGCGGATTGATGTTTGAAGTTGTTTTGAATAGGATCAAAATGGGAAGCTTGCAAGAACCCAGTGCTTTGACAGCCAGACTGCAGAACACTCTCATGTCTTATCATAGCCTGGATGAGAATGAGTGGAGGGTAGCCAAGAAATCGGTGGGTGATACAGTATTTTCACAGTCTATTTAATCACAGTCTATTCAATCATAATGAATACTGTAGGCTGTAGGCTCAAAAGTTAATTGATTGGAAACGATGTATACCACACACCATATGCTATCTTCAACCACTTACACTTTCAATTCCTCCTAAGCTCATTTTGTTTGTACAAAACTGTGCTGGCACCAGACTGTTTCTTCTGCTTCTATGGGGTTTCCACTATCTTGATGTTTTTTGTAATCTTACATTGTAGAAAGATGTCACGGTATGGAGAAAGTCATCAGAGGAGTTTCGTGGCTATCTGTAAGTATGGGCCTTCTTTCAGTCATGACTCTGGGCATGACATCACAAATATGATGCCTATATTTTGTGTTTTAGCCATATTGCAGTCAATGCATTTCCTTTTTTTTATGAAAAAGGAACCCACTGGCCACATACATAAATTAAACGTCTATTCCACGTTGGTTCAACATAATTTAATTGAAATTACGTGGAAACAACGTTGATTCAACCAGTGTGTACCCAATGGGAAGGTTAATTTGTCTGATCTGATGTGTGATGGTTTTATCTTGCAGGTATAAAGCCCAGGGTATGGTCGACGATAACCCCAATAGAATAGTGGATTACATACGCCCTGGGCCTTATCGATTAGACTGGGATAGTTTGATGACAGCAATGGACATAATAGAAACCCTTGATCAGGTAAACCCATCATCCCTTAAGTTTTCTTTGATAACGTGATCAAATGGCAAAAGTACAGTATCTTATTTCTCTCTTGAAGATACATGTAGACCGCACAGTTTTTTTTGTGTAATTCTTATTTTACCACACTTAAGTAGACCCACTTCCCTAAATATTACTCAATTTGTCAGAATAATGATATTCCATCTTCTTATTAGGTTATATAAAAGAGCTTTGTCACAGTTAGCATGTTATCCCAAATGAATCAATGGCTAAGTTTATCTCTGTATGTCTGCAGGGCTGTTGTGTGATGAGGTACACTACTGCAGGCCAGCTGTGGAACATCATAGCTCCCAGAGAGTTTATTGATTTCTCCTACACCACAGACTACCAGGATGGACTATTGTCCTGCGGTGAGTAGCAATGTGCAGTGATGGAACCACAAGGGAAGGCAGCATAATGAATACAAATGTGTTGTCTGTAAGGAGTCTGGAGTTCACTGCTTTCTTCTAACTACAGTATTAGTATCTAACTAAAATGCTGAAAGCCTCACAGGTTTGATATTTAAAGATTGTGATCCAGGAAATGTTTTCTGTGTAATAACTCTGTCTGTGTAATAGCTCTGTGTAGGTGTGTAATAGCCCTGTGTCTGCAACTTTGTCTATGTGTGTAATAGTTCTGTGTAGGTGTGTAATAGTTCTGTGTAGGTGTGTAATAGTTCTGTGTAGGTGTGTAATAGCTCTGTGTCTGCGACTCCGTCTATGTGTGTAATAGTTATGTGTAGGTGTGTAATAGTTCTGTGTAGGTGTGTAATAGTTCTGTGTAGGTGTGTAATAGCTCTGTGTAGGTGTGTAATAGCTCTGTGTCTGTGTGTAATAGCTCTGTGTCTGTGTAGGTGTTTCCTTTTCTGTTCAATTTCCAAAAGTAGTGTTTAACTAAAACATTGAAATTGTTCTAAACTTTAGGGAGTACATTTTTAAAAATCTTTCCTTTCCACAAGGTCTATATGCAGGGTCAACTTATTTTAGGGAGACCCGGAAGGCCACTCCAGGAAGTTGTCTGACCACAGATTTTGTCTGTCTCCACTATCCACCAGGTATCAGTGTGGAGCATGAGGAGCAGCACCAGAGTTATGTCCGGGGCTTCAACCATCCATGTGGCTGGTTCTGTGTGCCCACCCCAGATAGCACCACCACCCCAGCCCAGAGCCTCCTGACAGGGTACATTCAGACAGACCTCCGGGGTATGATCCCCCAGTCTGCCGTGGACACAGCCATGGCCAGCACCCTCATCAACTTCTACACTGACCTGCGCAGGGCTCTGAAGAAGGCCTAACCAGTACTAGCCCGGTTGCCAGATTGGTTTATGCTTTAGCCAACTCTGTCGTATTTGTTGTTATACTGAATGTATGGGATGGCAAGGGAAGTAAGAGGGGTTGGCTAAAACACGTTCAAATCTGGCGACTAGGCTAAACCAGTACATCCTAACAGCACTCCTTTTCCAATACACCAGTCGATTGATCAGTCAGTCTATACTCCACCCTCATAGAGGGCTATAGAGATCCAACTCCAATTCACACCAACTCAGGGCAGGATCCAGTTTAGGTTGAAACAGGGTAGGAGTTAAAGGACATGGTCTGACCTGGTCTGCTGCTCACTGGACTTTGGAGGTGTGACGTGTTATTTGTCTGCTCTTTAAATCATTATATAATACTGAAAATTGCTACGAGATTAAGGTAGTACACAAATACTGAAGCACTTGATCAAAGTCGATGTTTGCCTTTTTTGTTTATCTTTTTTGCTGATTTCGGACAAACATCGAACATACCCAACAAATTAAATCGTTGGGGGTAGATAGATAAAAAATATAGGTAGACAGACAGCCAATACAATCAATCCAATGTTGCTTTTAGTTGAAGTTACATGTGAAAGTGTTTGCAGGACTCCACATAGGAATTTGACTGGTGTGTCACGCCCTGATCTGTTTCACCTGTCTTTGTGCTTGTCTCCACCCCCCTCCAGGTGTCACCCATCTTCGCTATTATCCCTGTGTATATATACCTGTGTTCTCTGTCTGTTTGTTGCCAGTTGGTCTTGTTAGTTCAAGTTTATCAGCGGTTTTCCTGGCAGCGCCTATCGTTTCCCAGCCTCTCTTTCCTCGTCATCCTGGTTTTTGACCTTTGCCTGTCCTGACCCTTTACCCGCCTGTCTGACCTCTCTGCCTGAGTCTGCCTGCCGTCCTGTACCTTTGCTCTACCTCTGGATTACTGAACTCTGCCTGTCCCTGACCCTGAGTCTGCCTGCCGTCCTGTACCTTTGCTCTACCTCTGGATTACTGAACTCTGCCTGTCCCTGACCCTGAGTCTGCCTGCCGTCCTGTACCTTTGCTCCACCTCTGGATTACTGAACTCTGCCTGTCCCTGACCCTGAGTCTGCCTGCCGTCCTGTACCTTTGCTCCACCTCTGGAACACTGAACTCTGCCTGTCCCTGAGTCCGCCTGCCGTCCTGTACCTTTGCCTTACCCTGGATGTTCGACACCTGCCTGCCTTGACCTGTCTTTGCCATCCCCTATTGCTAAAATAAACATGGTTACTTCAACAGTCTGCATCTGGGTCTTACCTTGATCCCTAATAAGGTGCTAATATAACTTGTTGATGTCCATCAAATGTCTTCAACAATAGCTACCGATAACAATATCCAGCCAGACGTGCATCTGTTTACGTTTTTATAATAATGATTAACTGTAACTCTTTGGACTATAATAGTAGATATCAGACACTGATTTGACATTCATCCCAAATATTCCTCGTGAGGAAATAACAAATGTCACTGCCAGACAAAATCCATGATAAAAAGAACTACAACAACATGAGTAGGAAAGCATGGTACTGTACACTAAAAGCCTCATGTAAAAGAGTTTGCAAAACCTTTTTGAATTATTTTCACATCTGATGGATAACCAGCTCAATATCAAGTACAGCATATTATGTACATTGTAGATTGATGCATTCTTTCCAATTTCATGTGTGTTTTTATTTGTATCCCTTGCCTTTCTTAAATTATTGTTCTGTAATGTAACAGAAGGAAGAAATTGGATGCCACACGTACCTTTTTGATCCTTCACACTTCTCCCTATTGTTCCTTGCCTTAGGACTAAATGAACATGAGAAGACAACTTAACAATTCTATACTGAACCAAAATATAAATATACAACAATTTCTACGATTTTACTGAGTTACAGTTCATATAAGGAAATTAGTCAATTGAAATAAATTCATTAGGCCCTAATCTATGGATGTTTTACTGTTTTATTTCTTTACTTACCTATTGTTCACCTAATACCTTTTTTTGCACTTTTGGTTAGAGCCTGTAAGTAAGCATTTCACTGTAAGGTCTACACCTGTACACCTGTTGTAAGGTCTGGGCCTGTAGACCTGTTGTATTCGGCGCACGTGACAAATAAACTTTGATTTGATGGGCCATGGGTGAGCCTGGGAGAGCATAGGCCCATCCACTTTGGAGCCAGACTCACCCACTGGGGAATCAGAATGAGTTTTTCCCCACAAAAGGGCTTTATAACAGATACAGTTTCATCAGCTGTCCTGTTGGCTGGTCTCAGACGATCCTGCAGGTGAAGAAGCCAGATATGGAAGTCCTGGGCTGGCGAGGTTACACTTGGTCTGCGGTTGTGAGGCCAGTTGGACGTACTGCCAAATTCTCTAAAATGATGTTGGAGGCGGCTTATGGTAGAGAAATTAACATTTAATTCTCTGGCAACAGCTCTGGTGGACATTCAGCATGTAAGAGACATCTGTGGCATTGTGTTGTGTGACAAAACTGCACATTTTTGAGTGGCCTTTTATTGTCCCCAGCATAAGGTGCACCTGTGTAATGATCATGCTGTTTAATCAGCTTCTTCATATGCCACACTTGTCATGTGGATGTATTATATTGGCCAAGGAAAAATGCTCACTAAGGGATTTAAACAAATTTTGACACAAGATTTGAGAGAAATAAGCCTTTTGTGTGTCTGTAAAATGTTGGGGATCTTTTATTTCAGCTCATGAAACATGAACCAACACTTTAAATGTTGCGCTTATATTTTTGTTCAGTATATTTTCTAAGTTTGATAAACAAAAACAAAAAACTAAAATGAAAGATATTCTTTATAGGACAAGCAGCCCCGAGGCAGATATTAGTAGGGTTATTTATTTTAAGTTATTGTTAGAGTTTGTTAAGTTATTGTATGCTACTATATAGGCTGTAATATTTAATCAGGGTTGGGATGTAATGGATCCCTTGTAGTATTTATTTTATAGTACAATACTAAAAAACATGCTCTGCTTTGCCCCTCTTATCATTTTGGAATTCTTCAAACATTTTCTCATGTGATTCAAGATGTCCATTGTTATGTATATTAAAGTTAATTAAAGTACGGTCTTCATGTCTCACCCCATCGCCCTTTCTTGGTCTAATGTTGGGTATGAATCTACAGTGCCTTGCGAAAGTATTCGGCCCCCTTGAACTTTGCGACCTTTTGCCACATTTCAGGCTTCAAACATAAAGATATAAAACTGTATTTTTTTGTGAAGAATCAACAACAAGTGGGACACAATCATGAAGTGGAACGACATTTATTGGATAATTCAAACTTTTTTAACAAATCAAAAACTGAAAGATTCGGCGTGCAAAATTATTCATCCCCTTTACTTTTAGTGCAGCAAACTCTCTCCAGAAGTTCAGTGAGGATCTCTGAATGATCCAATGTTGACCTAAATTACTAATGATGATAAATACAATCCACCTGTGTGTAATCAAGTCTCCGTATAAATGCACCTGCACTGTTATTGTCATGTCTTGTTATGTCTGTTCCTGTCCTTTCTCTTCACTCTGTCTCTCTCTGCTGGTCTTTTTAGGTTACCTTCTCTGTCTCTCATTCTTCAGCTGTTCTACATCTCCCCTAACTAGCTCATTCACTCCTTCCCACCTGTTCTCTCTTCCCCCTCTGATTAGGTCTCTATTTCTCTCTCTGTTCCTGCTACTTTCAGTGTCTGATTCTTGTTTGTGTTTTTGATGCCAGAAGCAAGCTGTCGTCCCGTTTGCTTCCACCTTGTCCTATCCTGTCGGAGTCCGCCTGGCAGGTGCATCCTGCATTATACTAACGTTCTTTTGTTCCATTGACTACGTTGGAAGAGGATTTATGCCATTCCTGTTTTTCATTAAAGAACTCTGTTTTCTGTTAAAACCGCTTTTGGGTCTTCACTCAAGTACATAACAGAAGAATCAGACCAAGAATGGACCCAGCGGCTCCGGACCCTTTTCACTCCGCCGTCGAGATCCAGGGAGCGATGCTAGGCAGACACGAGGAGGAATTGTCTGCTGCTCGACATGCCGTTGAAACCCTGGCCGTCCAAGTCTCCGACCTCACAAGACAGGTTCACCAACTCCACCTCGATCCACCGCCCACTTCCAGGGTTTCCGAGTCTCCGGAGCCCAGGATCAACAACCCGCCGTGTTACTCTGGGGAGCCCACTGAGTGCCGCTCATTCCTCACTCAGTGTGATGTGGTGTTCT
Source organism: Oncorhynchus masou masou (assembly GCF_036934945.1). Lineage (NCBI taxonomy): Eukaryota > Metazoa > Chordata > Actinopteri > Salmoniformes > Salmonidae > Oncorhynchus > Oncorhynchus masou. The sequence goes on along the minus strand of NC_088239.1, from coordinate 64,987,545 downwards.
CTCTCCAGCCCAACACTTACTCCAGGAGCGCAACCCGCATCGCCTACGTCATTTCTCTCCTTACCGGACGGGCGCGTGAGTGGGGCACGGCAATCTGGGAGGCGAGGGCTGAGTGTATTAACCAGTATCAGGACTTTAAGGAGGAGATGATACGGGTTTTTGACCGTTCTGTTTTTGGGGAGGAGGCTTCCAGGGCCCTGTCTTCCCTATGTCAGGGGAATCGATCCATAACGGATTATTCTATTGAGTTTCGCACTCTCGCTGCCTCTAGTGACTGGAACGAGCCGGCTTTGCTCGCTCGTTTTCTGGAGGGTCTCCTCGTCGAGGTTAAGGATGAGATCCTCTCCCGGGAGGTTCCTTCCAGTCTGGACTCCTTAATAGCTCTCGCTATTCGCATAGAGCGACGGTTTGATCTTCGTCGCCGAGCTCGTGGAAAGGAGCTCGCGTTCTCCGTTGCTCCCCTCTCCACATCACTGCCACCTGCCGCATCACTGCCACCCTCCTCCGCCGGCTCGGATGCTGAGCCTATGCAGCTGGGGGGTATCCGCATCTCGGCCAAGGAGAAGGAACGGAGAATCACCAATCGCCTCTGTCTCTACTGCGGCTCCGCTGGTCATTTTGTCACCTCATGTCCAGTAAAAGCCAGAGCTCATCAGTAAGAGGAGGGCTACTGGTGAGCGCAACTACTCAGGCCTCTCCTTCTGGATCACGCACTACCTTTCCGGTCCATCTCCGCTGGCCCGGTTCATCTGCTTCCTGCAGTGCCTTGATAGACTCTGGGGCGGAGGGCTGTTTTATGGACGAGACCTGGGCTCGGGAACATGACATTCCTCTCAGACAGTTAGGGAGCCCACGGCCTTGTTCGCTTTAGATGGTAGTTCTCTCCCCAAGATTCAGCGTGAGACGCTGCCTTTAACCCTCACTGTCTCTGGTAATCATAGCGAAACCATTTCTTTTTTAATTTTTCGTTCACCTTTTACACCTGTTGTTTTGGGTCATCCCTGGCTAGTGCGCCATAACCCTTCTATTAATTGGTCTAGTAATACTATCCTATCCTGGAATGTTTCTTGTCATGTGACCTGTTTAATGTCTGCTATCCCTCCTGTTTCCTCTGTCTCTTCTTCACAGGAGGAGCCTGGCGATTTGACAGGGGTGCCGGAGGAGTATCACGATCTGCGCACGGTGTTCAGTCGTTCCAAGGCCACTTCTCTCCCTCCACACCGGTCGTATGACTGTAGTATTGATCTCCTTCCGGGAACTACTCCCCCCCGGGGTAGATTATACTCTCTGTCGGCTCCCGAACGTAAGGCTCTCGAGGATTATTTGTCGGTTTCGCTCGACGCCGGTACCATAGTCTCCTCCTCCTCTCCCGCCGGAGCGGGGTTTTTTTTTGTTCAGAAGAAGGACGGGTCCCTGCGCCCATGCGTGGATTATCGAGGGCTGAATGACATAACAGTTAAGAATCGTTATCCGCTTCCTCTTATGTCTTCAGCCTTCGAGATCCTGCAGGGAGCCAGGTTTTTCACCAAATTGGACCTTCGTAACGCCTACCATCTCGTGCGCATCAGGGAGGGGGACGAGTGGAAGACGGCGTTTAACACTCCGTTAGGGCACTTTGAATACCGGGTTCTTCCTTTCGGCCTCGTTAACGCTCCAGCTGTCTTTCAGGCACTAGTTAACGACGTCCTGAGAGACATGCTGAACATTTTTGTTTTCGTTTACATGGACGATATCCTGATTTTTTCACCGTCTCTCTCGATTCATGTTCAGCACGTGCGACGCGTCCTCCAGCGCCTTTTGGAGAACTGTCTTTATGTGAAGGCTGAGAAGTGCACTTTTCATGCCGCCTCTGTCCCTTTTCTCGGTTCCGTTATTTCCGCTGAGGGCATTAAGATGGATCCCGCTAAGGTCCAGGCTGTCATTGATTGGCCCGTTCCTAAGTCACGCGTCGAGCTGCAGCGCTTTCTGGGCTTCGCTAATTTCTATCGTCGTTTCATCCGTAATTTCGGTCAGGTGGCAGCTCCCCTCACAGCCCTTACTTCTGTTAAGACGTGCTTTAAGTGGTCCGTTTCCGCCCAGGGAGCTTTTGATCTTCTTAAGAATCGTTTTACATCCGCACCTATTCTTGTTACACCTGACATCTCTAGTCAGTTTGTTGTTGAGGTTGACGCGTCAGAGGTGGGCGTGGGAGCCATTCTTTCTCAGCGCTCTCTCTCTGACGGCAAGGTCCATCCTTGCGCGTTTTTCTCTCATCGCTTATCGCCGTCAGAACGTAACTATGATGTTGGTAATCGCGAACTGCTCGCCATCCGCTTAGCCCTAGGCGAATGGCGACAGTGGTTGGAGGGGCGACCGTTCCTTTTGTCGTTTGGACTGACCATAGGAACCTTGAGTACATCCGTTCAGCCAAACGACTTAATGCGCGTCAGGCTCGTTGGGCTCTGTTTTTCGCTCGTTTCGAGTTTGTTATTTCTTATCGTCCGGGCTCAAAAAACACCAAGCCTGATGCTTTATCTCGTCTCTTCAGTTCTTCTGAGGTCTCCACCGACCCCGAGGGGATTCTCCCTGAGGGGCGTGTTGTCGGGTTGACTGTCTGGGGAATTGAGAGGCAGGTAAAGCAAGCACTCGCTCACACTCCGTCGCCGCGAGCTTGTCCTAGGAACCTTCTGTTCGTTCCCGTTCCTATTCGTCCGGCCGTTCTTCAGTGGGCCCACTCTGCCAAGTTAGCCGGCCACCCCGGCGTTCGGGGTACGCTCGCTTCCATTCGCCAGCGTTTCTGGTGGCCCACTCGGGAACGTGACGCGCGTCGTTTGTCGCCGCTTGTTCGGTCTGCGCGCAGACTAAATCTGGGAACTCTCCTCCTGCCGGCCGTCTCAGACCGCTTCCCATTCCCTCTCGACCGTGGTCTCACATCGCTTTAGATTTTATCACCGGACTGCCTTCATCAGCGGGGAAGACAGTTATTCTTACGGTTGTCGATAGATTCTCTAAGGCGGCTCATTTCATTCCTCTCGATAAGCTCCCTTCTGCTAAGGAGACGGCTCAGATCATTATCGAGAATGTTTTCCGAATTCATGGCCTTCCGTCTGACGTCGTTTCCGACAGAGGCCCGCAGTTCACGTCTCAATTTTGGAGGGAGTTTTGCCGTTTGATTGGGGCTTCCGTCAGTCTCTCGTCCGGCTTTCATCCCCAGTCTAACGGTCAAGCCGAACGGGCCAATCAGACTGTTGGTCGCATTTTACGCAGTCTTTCTTTTCGTAACCCTGCGTCTTGGTCAGAACAGCTCCCCTGGGCAGAGTACGCCCACAACTCGCTTCCCTCGTCTGCTACCGGTCTATCCCCTTTTCAGAGTAGCCTCGGGTACCAGCCTCCGCTGTTCTCATCTCAGCTCGCCGAGTCCTGCGTCCCCTCCGCTCAGGCTTTTGTCCAGCGTTGCGAGCGCACCTGGAAGGGGGTCAGGTCGGCACTTTGCCGTAATAGGGCGCAGACTGTGAGGGCCGCTAATAAGCGTAGGACCAAGAGTCCTAGATATTGTTGCGGTCAGAGAGTATGGCTCTCCACTCAGAACCTTCCCCTTAAGACAGCTTCTCGCAAGTTGGCCCCGCGGTTCATTGGTCCGTTCCGTATTTCTCAGGTCATTAATCCTGTCGCAGTGCGACTTCTTCTCCCGCTATCTTCGTCGCGTTCACCCGGTCTTCCATGTCTCCTGTGTTAAGCCCGTTCTTCGCGCCCCCGCTCGTCCCTCCCCCCATCCTTGTCGAGGCGCACCCATCTACAGGGTTCGTAAGATTTTGGACATGCGCCCTCGGGGTCGTGGTCATCAGTACCTAGTGGATTGGGAGGGGTACGGTCCTGAGGAGAGGAGTTGGGTTCCCTCTCGGGACGTGCTGGACCGTTCGCTGATCGATGATTTCCTCCGTTGCCGCCAGGTTTCCTCCTCGAGTGCGCCAGGAGGCGCTCGGTGAGTGGGGGGGTACTGTCATGTCTTGTTATGTCTGTTCCTGTCCTTTCTCTTCACTCTGTCTCTCTCTGCTGGTCTTTTTAGGTTACCTTCTCTGTCTCTCATTCTTCAGCTGTTCTACATCTCCCCTAACTAGCTCATTCACTCCTTCCCACCTGTTCTCTCTTCCCCTCTGATTAGGTCTCTATTTCTCTCTCTGTTCCTGCTACTTTCAGTGTCTGATTCTTGTTTGTGTTTTTGATGCCAGAAGCAAGCTGTCGTCCCGTTTGCTTCCACCTTGTCCTATCCTGTCGGAGTCCGCCTGGCAGGTGCATCCTGCATTATACTAACGTTCTTTTGTTCCATTGACTACGTTGGAAGAGGATTTATGCCATTCCTGTTTTTCATTAAAGAACTCTGTTTTCTGTTAAAACCGCTTTTGGGTCTTCACTCAAGTACATAACAGTTATAGTCTCAGAGGTCCATTAAAAGCACAGAGAGCATCATGAAGAACAAGGAACACACCAGGCAGGTCCGAGATACTGTTGTGAAGAAGTTTAAAGCCGGATTTGGATACAAAAAGATTTCCCAAGCTTTAAACATCCCAAGGAGCACTGTGCAAGCGATAATATTGAAATGGAAGGAGTATCAGACCACTGCAAATCTACCAAGACCTGGCCGTCCCTCTAAACTTTCAGCTCATACAAGGAGAAGACTGATCAGAGATGCAGCCAAGAGGCCCATGATCACTCTGGATGAACTGCAGAGATCTACAGCTGAGGTGGGAGACTCTGTCCATAGGACAACAATCAGTCGTATATTGCACAAATCTGGCCTTTATGGAAGAGTGGCAAGAAGAAAGCCATTTCTTAGATATATCCATAAAAAGTGTCGTTTAAAGTTTGCCACAAGCCACCTAGGAGACACACCAAACATGTAGAAGAAGGTGCTCTGGTCAGATGAAACCAAAATTGAACTTTTTGGCAACAATGCAAAATGTTATGTTTGGCGTAAAAGCAACACAGCTCATCAACCTGAACACACCATCCCCACTGTCAAACATGGTGGTGGCAGCATCATGGTTTGGGCCTGCTTTTCTTCAGTAGGGACAGGGAAGATGGTTAAAATTGATGGGAAGATGGATGGAGCCAAATACAGGACCATTCTGGAAGAAAACCTGATGGAGTCTGCAAAAGACCTGAGACTGGGACGGAGATTTGTCTTCCAACAAGACAATGATCCGAAACATAAAGCAAAATCTACAATGGAATGGTTCAAAAATAAACATATCCAGGTGTTAGAATGGCCAAGTCAAAGTCCAGACCTGAATCCAATCGAGAATCTGTGGAAAGAACTGAAAACTGCTGTTCACAAATGCTCTCCATCCAACCTCACTGAGCTCGAGCTGTTTTGCAAGGAGGAATGGGAAAAAATTTCAGTCTCTCGATGTGCAAAACTGATAGAGACATACCCCAAGCGACTTACAGCTGTAATCGCAGAAAAAGGTGGCGCTACAAAGTATTAACTTAAGGGGGCTGAATAATTTTGCACGCCCAATTTTTCAGTTTTTGATTTGTTAAAAAAGTTTGAAATATCCAATATGTCATTCCACTTCATGATTGTGTCCCACTTGTTGTTGATTCTTCACAAAAAAATATAGTTTTATATCTTTATGTTTGAAGCCTGAAATGTGGCAAAAGGTCGCAAAGTTCAAGGGGGCCGAATACTTTCGCAAGGCACTGTACCTGCTGGAGCGCATGCTACGGGTGGGTGTTGTTGTCGTGACCAGTGAGCTGAGATAAGGTGGAGCTTTACCTAGCACAGGCTTATAGATGACCTGGAGCCAGTGGGTCTGGCGACGAATATGTAGCGAGGGCCAGCCGACTAGAGCATACAGGTCACAGTGGTGGGTGGTATAAGGGGCTTTGGTAACAAAACGGATGGCACTGTGATAGACTGCATCCAGTTTGCTGAGTAGAGTATTGGAAGCTATTTTGTAAACGACAACGCTGAAGTCGAGGATCCGTAGGATAGTCAGTTTTACTCGGGTAAGTTTGGCAGAGTGAGTGAAGGAGGCCTTGTTTGCGAAATAGGAAGCCGATTCTAGATTTGATTTTGGATTGGAGATGTGTAATATGAGTCTGGAAGGAGAGTTACAGTCTAGCCAGACACCTAGGTATTTGTAGTTGTCCACATATTCTAGGTCAGAACCGTCCAGGGTAGTGATGTTAGTCGGGCAGGCAGCGAACGGTTGAAAAGCATGCATTTGGTTTAACTAGCGTTTTAGAGCAGTTGGAGGCCACGGAAGGAGTGTTGTATGGCATTGAAGCTCGTTTGGAAGTTAGTTAACACGGTGTCCAAAGAAGGGCCAGATGTATACAAAATGGCGTCGTCTGCGTATAGTTGTATCAGGGAATCACCCGCAGCAAGAGCGACATGATATATACAGAGAAAAGAGTCGGCCCGAGAATTGAACCCTGTGGTACCCCCATAGAGACTGCCAGAGGTCTGGACAACAGGCACACTGAATTGACACACTGAACTCTATCTGAGAAGTAGTTGGTGAATCAGGCGAGGCAGTCATTTGAGAAACCAAGACCTGTTGAATCTGCCGATAAGAATTAGAGACAGAGTCGAAAGCCTTGGCCAGGTCGATGAAGACAGCTGCACAGTACTCTTTTTTATCGATGGCAGTTATGATATCGTTTAGTACCTTGAGCATGGCTGAGGTGCACCCGTGACGAGCTCGGAAACCGGTTTGCACAGCGAAGAAGGTACGGTGGAATTTGAAATGGTCAGTGATCTGTTTATTAACTTGGCTTTCATAGACTTTAGAGAGGCAGGTCAGGGGGGGGGGGGGGCAGAGCTGTTGGCCGGGGTTGGGGTAGCCAGGAGGAAAGCATGGCCCGCCGTAGAGAAATGCTTCTTGAAATTTTTGAAAATCATGGATTTATTGGTTGTGACCGTGTTACCTAGCCTCAGAGCAATGGGCAGCTGGGAGGAAGTGCTCTTGTTCTCCATGGACTTTACAGTGCCCCAAAACCTTTGGGAGTTAGAGCCACAGGGTGAAAATTTATGTTTGAAAAAGCAAGCCTTTTCTTTCCTGACTGACTGTGTGTATTGGTACCTGACTTCCCTGAACAGCTGCATATCGCAGGGACTATTCGATGCAATTGCAGTCCGCCTGTCACGTCCTGACCTTAGTTCCTTTTTTATGTCTCTATTTTTGTTTGGTCAGGGCGTGAGTTGGGGTGGGCATTCTATGTTTTTGTTCTATGTCTTGTATTTCTGGTTTTGGCCTGGTATGGTTCCCAATCAGAGGCAGCTGTCAATCGTTGTCTCTGATTGAGGACCATACTTAGGCAACCTGTTTTCCCACTATGGGTTGTGGGTAGTTGTTTTCTGTTTTGTGTTGCTGCGTCTTACAGGACTGTTTAGTTTTCGTTTCACTCTCTTTGTTATTTTGTTTAGTGTTTCTGTTCCAATAAATAACATGAACACTTACCACACTGCACATTGGTCCGATCCTTCATACTCCTCGTCAGAAGAGGAAGAAAACCATTACAGAACTACCCCCCAAGAAAGGACCAAGCAGTGTGGTAACGAGAGGCAGCGATATCTGGAGAAATGGACATGGGAGGAGATATTGGACGGCAAGGGACCCTGGGCACAGGCTGGGGAATATCTCCGCCCCAAGGAAGAACTGGAGGTAGCGAAAGCTGAGTGGCGGCGATATGAGGTTAGGCAGCGCAACAGGCACTAGAGGCAGGGGGGCACACGGGGAGATTGGCGGAGTCAGGCGATAGACCTGAGCCAACTCCCCGTGCTTAACGGAAGAAGCGTAGTACTGGGCAGGCACCGTGTTATGCGGTCAAGCGCACGGTGTCGCCAGTACGTGCTCACAGCCCGGTGCGCTATATGCTAGCCCCCCGCAAGTGCGATGCGAGAGTGGGCATCCAGCCAGGGCGTATTGTGCCGGCTCAGCGTGTTTGGTCTCCGGTACGCCGTTTTGGCCCAGGGTATCCTGTGCCGGCTCTGCGTGCTGTGTCTCCGGGCGCTGGGAGGTTGCAGTGCACCCTATGCCTGCGCTCCGCCCATGCCGGGCGAATATGGGCATTGAGCCTAAGGGAGAGGTGCGAGTGGTACGCACCAGATCTCCAGTGCTCACCCACAGCCCGGTTCAACCTGTGCCTGCACTCTGGAGGATCCGGACTAAAGTGGTCATCCAGCCTGGAGGAGAGGTGCCAAGGCTGTGCACCAGATCTCCAGTGTTCCCCCACAGCCCGGTCCATCTGGTGCCTCCTCCACGCACCAGGCCTCCTGTAGGTCTCCCCAGCCTGGTGGGTCCTGTGGCAGCCCCACGCACCAGGCTGTCTCTCAGTCTCCTCCCTCCAGTTTCTCCCGCCTGTCCGGCGCTTCCAGAGTCTCCCTCCTGTCCGGAGCTGCCAGAGCCGCCTGTCAGTCAGGAGCTGCCAGAGCCGCCCGTCAGACAGGAGCTGTCAGAGCCGCCCGTCAGTCCGGCGCTGCCTGAGTCTCCCGCCTGTCTGGCGCTGCCAGAGTCTCCCGCCTATTTGGGGCCCGCTGTAAGGGCCCCCAGTCTGGGGTCGGCGGCGAGGGTCGGCGCTCCAAAGGCGCCACTTAAGTGGGCCAAGACTATGGTGGAGTGGGGTCCACGTCTCGCGCCAGAGCCGCCACCGCGGACAGACGCCCATCCAGACCTTCCCCTATGGGTTTAGGTTTTGCGGCCGGAGTCCGCACCTTTGGGGGGGAGGGGGGGGGGGGGGTACTGTCACATCCTGACCTTAGTTCATTTTTATGTCTCTATTTTAGTTTGGTCAGGGCGTGAGTTGGGTTGGGCATTCTATGCTTTTGTTCTATGTTTTGTATTTCTGGTTTTGGCCTGGTATGGTTCCCAATCAGAGGCAGCTGTCAATCGTTGTCTCTGATTGAGAACCATACTTAGGCAGCCTGTTTTCCCACTATGGGTTGTGGGTAGTTATTTTCTGTTTTGTGTTGCTGCACCTTACAGGACTGTTTAGTTTTCGTTTCACTCTCTTTGTTATTTTGTTTAGTGTTTCTGTTCCAATAAATAACATGAACACTTACCACGCTGCGCATTGGTCCGATCCTTCATACTCCTCGTCAGAAGAGGAAGAAAACCATTACACCGCCACAGGATGTTTTTGTGCTGGTCAAGGGCAGTCAGGTCTGGAGTGAACCAAGGGCTATATCTGTTCTTAGTTCTACATTTTTTGAAAGGGGCACACTTTTTTTTTTTGATTGTGAGGAAATTACTTTTAAAGAACGACCAGGCATCCTCTTCTGACGGGATGAGGTCAATAACCTTCCAGGATACCCAGGTTGTTTGACCGCGGACCCATAGTGGATGCAGGCAATAAGGCAGTGATCGCTGAGATCCTGATTGAAAACAGCAGAGGTATATTTGGAGGGCAAGTTGGTCAGGATAATATCTATCAGGGTGCCCATGTTACGGATTTAGGGTTGTACCTGGTGGGTTTCTTGATGATTTGTGTGAGATTGAGGGCATCTAGCTTAGATTGTAGGACTGCCGGGGTGTTAAGCATATCCCAGTTTAGGTCACCTAACAGAACGAACTCTGAAGATAGATGAGGGGCAATCAATTCACATATGGTGTCCAGCTGGGAGCTGAGGGGGGACTATAACAGGCGGCAACAGTGAGAGACTTATTTCTGGAGAGATTCATTTTTAAAATTTGAAGTTCGAACTGTTTGGGCATAGACCTGGAAAGTATGACAGAACTTTGCAGGCTATCTCTGCAGCAGATTGAAACTCCTCCCCCTTTAGCAGTTATATCTTGATGGAAAATGTTGTAGTTGGGTATGGGCTCATTGTGGGTGAAAAGATACATTAATATGACATGACTGTTCTAGTCGTGTGTGTCAGATTAGCCTGAGAAAATGATCATTACTCTCAATATTCACATATTTAAAATGCTCTATAATGTCTAAAATTCAACCTCTTATTGTTTTGTGCAGCATGTCTGCCCCCTGGTGGTCAGCTAATGGATGTTCTGCACTTTTCAGTTGTGCAAGTTCTGTACTTGTCAAATCTCTGCTACTCCATCTGCAATGAATACCTGCAGGTGCGCTTGATTTAATGTATTTGATGTGTGGATGATAGCAATTAAATCGGTAAGTGATACAGTATTTTCACAGCATCTGTGTCGTGATCCCCGTGACCACTGTCAGGGGGTCCTTTAACATCAGTGAGGTGAAGGTTTTTTCCAGTGTTTGATAGTCACGTGCACAGGGTTGCAGGTGTGATTGCAGGGTACAGTGTGTGTGTGTGTGTGTGTGTGTGTGTGTGTGTGTGTGTGTGTGTGTGTGTGTGTGTTTGTGAGGCAGACAGGCTCCTGTCGGCCTAAACGGCCGCTGCTGCAACCTGGTCCTTATGAGTGTCACATAACAACATTGGTCTGGGTGCTGGTCTTTTTCTGCTTTAGCCAATTTGCTGTTGTCTTTCCAAATTTGCTAAACATAAGGCAAGACAACAATGTGATGTTTTACTGTTGAGTTTAGAAACAATCGGATACCCAGACTATTGCATCAGGGATTATGTTTAATCAGTAGCAGATCTTCTACTGGGTTGTGTTGTACTCTGCTGTATTCATTATAATGTTGTCTTTGTCAGTTTATTTGACTGTAGGGAATCACAACATCCCTGCAGAGAGAGAGAGAGAGAGAGAGAGAGAGAGAGAGAGAGAGATAAACAGTGATAGACCACCTCTAGGCTGTGTGCCTACACTTTCGATACCCAGTCATAATTTAGTCATCAGTATCACTTCCCTGTTGTGATCTTATTTCCACACAGCCCTCTCGTCTAATTGCCGGTGCGCTCGATTTGGCTGATCTGACCTGGCCATTGAGAGGACAGTGCACTTTAGGACTAATAAATGGGTCATGCGGTGTGCCGGGAGAGCTAAATCGGCGAGAAGCTACAGGTAGATCGTACTTTTTCGACTGACGTCACTCCCAGGGATGGGCTTGTCACGTGGTTAAAGTCTGTGCTATCTTGTGGAAAACAACCTCTGAGCTTTAAGGGAAAAAACTGGGAGAAAAACTACTGGAGCAAACAAGCTAATTTAGCAGGGGCAAAGGTAAGCCCAAACTATTTCAACAAAGCACTCTAATAATCACAATTTTTGTAAATGACCACGTAGACTGAAGTCTATAGCTTTACCATAACATATTCAGAAGCTACTTTTCACTCCAGTGTTGCCGGAGAAGGGAGCCAAGTTTCTAATTCGTCGCAACGACTGCAATTCGAATAGCTTATTTCCGATAGCCTTACCAAATGTACATTCCACTATTACGTCCAAGTAGGTTATGAACTTGTCTTTATTATTAAATGCGACAAACTAAATCCAACATTCACAGACAGTGAAAAGGTAGGCTGAACTGCCATTACAGCGAACGTGCCCTTTGAAACAACCGAGTCAGGGGTGCTGGATACAATATAACGTCACTGTATTAAGTTATATTTTGTTTCAAGTCAAGTGATAGTGTAATAAGCAATAATATAAAGATTCGTATGGTAGGCCTAATTATTCCTGTCTTTCAATGGTTGTTTTACTTCACCTGTGAAATACCCTTATGTTTTTGTTAATAGTATTATAGATAATTTGAATGGTTTGCTTTCACAAATTGCATGGCAATTCAAAATGCATTTTGAACAATTAAAATGCCTTGTTTCATTTGTTTTATCAGTAGGCTATAATGATATAGTGCTTTCGCCCTGGGCAACTCTTTTCTTTTACCACCTACAGTGGGGCAAAAAAAGTATTTAGTCAGCCACCAATTGTGCAAGTTCTCCCACTTAAAAAGATGAGCGGCCTGTCATTTTCATCATAGGTACACTTCAACTATGACAGACAAAATGAGGAAAAAAAATCCAGAAAATCACATTGTAGGATTTTTAATTAATTAATTTGCAAATTATGGTGGAAAATAAGTATTTGGTCACCTACAAACAAGCAAGATTTCTGGCTCTCACAGACCTGTAACTTCTTCTTTAAGAGGCTCCTCTGTCCTCCACTCGTTACCTGTATTAATGGCACCTGTTTGAATTTGTTATCAGTATAAAAGACACCTGTCCACAACCTCAAACAGTCACGCTCCAAACTCCACTATGGCCAAGACCAAAGAGCTGTCAAAGGACACCAGAAACAAAATTGTAGACCTGCACCAGGCTGGGAAGACTGAATCTGCAATAGGTAAGCAGCTTGGTTTGAAGAAATCAACTATGGGAGCAATTATTAGAAAATGGAAGACATACAAGACCACTGATAATCTCCCTCGATCTGGGGCTCCACGCAAGATCTCACCCTGTGGGGTCAAAATGATCACAAGAACGGTGAGCAAAAATCCCAGAACCACACGGGGGGACCTAGTGAATGACCTGCAGAGAGCTGGGACCAAAGTAACAAAGCCTACCATCAGTAACACACTACGCCGCCAGGGACTCAAATCCTGCAGTGCCAGACGTGTCCCCCTGCTTAAGCCAGTACATGTCCAGGCCCGTCTGAAGTTTGCTAGAGAGCATTTGGATGATCCAGAAGAAGATTGGGAGAATGTCATATGGTCAGATGAAACCAAAATATAACTTTTTGGTAAACTCAACTCGTCGTGTTTGGAGGACAAAGAATGCTGAGTTGCATCCAAAGAACACCATACTATATTGTGAAGCATGGGGGTGGGAACATCATGCTCTGTGGCTGTTTTTCTGCAAAGAGACCAGGACGACTGATCCGTGTAAAGGAAAGAATGAATGGGGCCATGTATCGTGAGATTTTGAGTGAAAATTTCCTTCCATCAGCAAGGGCATTGAAGATGAAACAACATGGCTGGGTCTTTCAGCATGACAATGATCCAACCACCCGGGCAACAAAGGAGTGGCTTCGTAAGAAGCATTTCAAGGTCCTGGAGTGGCCTAGCCAAATCTTTGGAAGGAGTTGAAAGTCTGTGTTGCCCTGCAACAGCCCCAAAACATCACTGCTCTAGAGGATATTGCATGGAGGAGTGGGCCAAAATACCAGCAACAGTGTGTGAAAACCTTGTGAAGACTTACAGAAAACATTTGACCTCTGTCATTGCCAACAAAGGGTATATAACAAAGTATTGAGAAACTTTTGTTATTGACCAAATACTTATTTTCCACCATAATTTGCTAAATAATTAAATCCTACAATGTGATTTTCTGGATTTTTTTTCTTTCTATTTTTGTCTGTCGTAGTTGAAGTGTACCTATGATGAAAATTACAGGCCTCATCTTTTTAAGTGGGAGAACTTGCACAATTGGTGGCTGACTAAATACTTTTTTGCCCCACTGTATATGATTTTGGAGACTTGCATTTTTAGTCAATTACATTGTAGAATGTGTATCCATTTAATGTGTGTATAAACCCAAATACTCATCTTTGTGTCTACAGGTGATTCCTGGATGTATGTATGATCTGTATGTCCAGACAAGGTTTGCACTCTGACCTGCAAGCCAATGTAAGTCGTGCTGAGTGACTGCGTGTGAAAGAGGTATTCCAACACAGTATGTTCATTTATCATAATCTAATAACATAATTTATCCTCTCCAATTGAATATGGCATGCTGGCTGATGATCATCAATAATATATTTTTGTGTCACTCCTGCTAGTAATTAAAGCAACACACTGCTGACTATCCAACCCTTACAAAAAAATATTGTGGTTTTGAAACTGCAGTAAAAGTGCAGTAACTGTAGTCGACTGTGATATTTTGGACACAGTATTTGCAGCAGTTGTACTGCACTCTAACTTAAATTGAATGTTATTTGTCACATGTGTCAAATACAACGGGTGTAGACCTTACCGTGAAATGCTTATTACAAGCCCTTAACCAATAATGCAGTTCAAGAAATGGAGTTAAGAAAATATTTACTAAATAATGTAAAGTAAAAAATATAAAATCAAAAAGTAACAGAATAAAATGACATAACAATAACGAGGCTATATACAGGGTGTACCGGTACCGAGTCAATGTGCAGGGGTACAGGTTAGTTTAGGTAATTTGTAAAGGGACTATGCATAGATAATAAACAGTGAGTAGCAGAAGTGTATAAAAAACTGCAATTATACTGCACTCTTGACTGCAATCTTTTTTTGTAAGGGAAAAACTCTAGTACTCAATAGTCCAATGTAGGCTTGCCTATTTGCCCACTTCCTTATTTAGTTGTGGCACAAAAATGTGTTCCTGACTCAACTTGCACTCATTCATTGGTACTTTTAGGGTGTTTTCACATATTGTCGTATTTAAAATAACTGATCGCAGTCCTCTTTAAAGTGCTAAATAACTCAGTTCACTTCAACTATTTTGTCCTCTTTGCATTGGCATTGCTATGTTTAGAAAGGAACCAAGATATTTCTCCAACATGCACTCTGGATTTTTTACAAAGAGCAGGACAAGCCATCTTTTTGGGGGGGGAACCTGAACATCATCATATTCTCTCTCTTGTGGCACCTATGTGAGGGTTTAGGACAGGGGAAAAGGTGTTGCAGTAGTCTAGTGTGTAGTGCGGGAATAATGACACACGAACCTGGGGAGTGTTGTGTTCACATTGTCTTAAAAATGGGAACCGGACTGCGGAATTCAAGCGACCCGGACTACGGAATTCATTCGAACCGAACTCAGATCATCTCTTGATGGTCGCAGTTCGGTTTGCTTCAGGTGATCTTTTGAGGGGTCTGAGTTTCTTTGGCGTGTTCACACTGCTTAAAAAATTAAGCAAACCGTAAAAAAAAAAAGGCTGTAAGGGACCAAGTGTGAAAACACCCTGAGTGCAGCTACTCCAGTTCTCTACCATTCTTGATGACCTATGGTTTAGGGTTAATCTTCTATGGTGCTTGGGTCAGCATATAGTTTTGGGCTGGTAGCTATGGTTTGGTATACCATTAAATTGTGCATGTTTGGTTGAAGTTATCAGTGGTGTGCCTGTTTTTTAAGTTTGCGATCTGGGATTTCTGATTGTTTTGACACATTTCCTGCTTCTGCTTTCCTAATTTATTGTGCTCTTGTAATCTCTTCTTACTGTACTTATTTCATCATCATGCCATTCATCCTAAAATATTTTTAATACTTTTGTGAAATGTAAAAAGTTTCGATATTTAGCTGTTTTGAAAAGGGCACTATAACTTTTGTGTGCGTGTACTCGTGTGCGGGTATGTGTGTGTGCAGGGCTCATCTCTTTCCCCATGACCTCTGGAGGAGGTCCCTGCGGCCGCACTGAGCGTGTCCGTCATGAACCCCATTACGACCAGGTCCCGCCAGGCTCCCTACGCCGAAACGACGCCTTTGACCTTCAACCCCTGAGGTACCAGCGGAGCACCGAACTAGCCCTGAGCTCTGATCCCCTTCCGCCCCCTCCCCTGCCCGACCAGCCCCCTGTGGGGCCCGAGTATGACCCCAGCGTCAGTGAGGACAACCCAGACCCTGACCCAGATCCACACCTCGAACTAGACCCTGCCCTCGACATCAAACCGGTCCACCGTTTCATCCCTGACTCGTGGAAGAGCTTCTTCCGAGGGACCAGTCTCCGCAGCAGCAAGCCCTGCCCCATGCCTGCCTCCTCCTCCTCCTCCTCTAACAACAACAACAGCACCAGTGGCGGGGTGCGCTGCTCGCCCCCACACTCGCCCTCCCTGCCCAGATCCTACCGGGACCCTTATGGGGGGTCGGGGGGAAGCAGCTACAACTCCCGCAAGGAGCTCCTGGGAGTGGGTGACCACCAAGAGTCAATTTCGGGACGCACACTCCACACGGCGCTCACCTACAGCGAGCGGGTGGAAGAGTACCACGAGCGTTACGGCTACATGAAGTCCTGGGCGGGCCTGCTGAGGATTCTGGGATGCGTGGAGCTGCTGCTGGGTGCAGCAGTGTTCGCCTGCGTGTGTGCCTACGTGCACAAGGACAACGAGTGGTTCAACATGTTTGGCTACTCCTCGCCTGGAAGTGCATACGGAGGCTACGGAGGGGGGATGTACGGAGCGGGCACCGGAGGGTCCTACTACTCGGGTCCTCAGACTCCGTTTGTGTTAGTTGTGGCGGGGCTGGCCTGGATCGTGACTGTGATATTGTTGGTGATAGGGATGACTATGTACTACCGCACCATCCTACTGGATTCCTCCTGGTGGCCCCTGACAGAGTTTACTATAAACCTGGCCATGGCCGTGCTCTACATGGCTGCAGGTGGGTGGGAAGTGAACTACACACTTTAGAGAGAGAATGCAATGCTATGTCAATGTAAACTATGATGGTTACTATTATTTGTGGTTCTTCCAACTGCTTAGCTGGTTATAACATGATACTTGTAACACCAGTGTTGTGCTTGACTCCAGCATGGGCCATACATTTTATAATAATATACAGTAACTGTGTTGACTCGTTGGATAAAAGTATTTACTAAATGACCATACTACTATCATTATTAGCTGTAGTCTACGTCAGGGACACCACGCGGGGAGGTCTCTGCTCCCTTCCCATCTTCAACAATGGCATCAACGGGGCTTTTTGCCGCACCGAGGCCGGACAGACAGCCGCCATCATCTTTCTGTTCGTCACCATGCTGATCTACCTGATCGGGGCCATTGTGTGTCTGAAGTTGTGGCGGCACGAGCAGGCACGCATGTACCGGGAAAAGTATGGCCTGGAGGTGAGATTGTGGGTGTGTGCCAGAGGCACGAGGTTAAAAGTTAGGACTGAGAAGAAAGTTGCAGGTGTTATTTGCATTTATTGGTGTCTGAATCAGAAAATCAAACAGTTGATGCAAGCTTGGCAATGAAAATAAAGCTGTCTGAACCACTACACTTATGAGAAAGGGTGAGAGGGGTGTGAATGAGTGCTTGTGCGCGTTCACACTGAGTGATGGTCCATTGAGAGAGCATTGTTCATTAGTGGATGGGGGTTGCCACGGTAGCTTGCTATGTTCTATGTTAATTGCTAGGCGGCTCAGGTACCACTTGTTCTATCACTTTCATTCAGTTCTCATGTGAGGAAGAAAATCTGTTCTAGTTATGAAAACATTGGAGCAATAGTTTTGGTAACATTTTATTTGGATAGTCCATCTGTAGATGCTCTACAGACTCAGTTTGAATGTTACTATCTACTAACCTTAACCCTTATTCTAGAACTAACTTTAACCCTTATTCGAGGACTAACCTGAACCCTTATTTTAGAACTAACCGTAACCTTGCTTATACACAGATAATTTGACCATCTGTACAGCATCTACAGATAGACTTTCCAAATCAAGTGGGACCTTGTCTTTCTGTATGCTGTATACATTGAGTGTGCAAAATATTAAGAATGCCTGATCTTTCCACGACAAACTGACTAGGTGAATCCAGGTGAAAGCTATGATCCCTTATTGACGTGACTTGCTAAATCCACTTTAGTCAGTGTAGATGAAGGGCAGGAGACATGTTAAATAATGATTTATTTTTTTTAAGCTTTGAGACATGGATTGTGTATGTGTGTCATTCAGAGGGTGAATGGGCAAGACAAAATATTTAAGTGCCTTTGAACAGGGTATGGTAGTAGCTGCCAGGCGCACTGGTTGTATAAAGAACTGCAACGCTGCTGGATTTTTCACGCTCAACAGTTTCCCATGTACATCAAGAATAGTCCACCACCCAAAGGACATCCAGCCAAAGGACACAACTGTGGGAAGCATTGGAGTCAACCTGGCCCAGCATCTCTGTGGAACGCAAAAGGGGGGGTGCAACTCAATATTAGGAATGTGTTCATAATGACTTGTACACTCAGTGTATATGCAGTCTTATATTACATAAATATAAGCTATTTTTTTTGCAGAAGTGTCATTTTAGACTTCCACAACTTCTGTTTTGTTATTACGCAGATGCATACGACAGATTTCCCTGCGGCGCGGTCTTTGGTAAGCATCTACTGCTGAGCTGAATGCTTTCATTTCTGGCTTCATGCCAAAGAAATCTATGGTGTTGATCAGCTCCTTAGTGTTACACATACTCCAGTTACATCCATGGTCTATACTTCTATGGTTCTGTCTTTGTTCTTCTTTCTCCCAGATGCCGGTTCCAGAGCCAATTCAGGGTTCTACTGTGGTTCCCATCCAGGCTGCTGTACCCAAGGCAGGGCCACCGAAGGTTCTACAGGGAGCTATCCCTTCTGGTCACATCCCCAAACCAGTCATCATGCCTGACTATATAGCGTGAGTGGCACCTTCACACACAGGGCAGTGGGAGAGTAGTTGATACAGGGGTTTTATTGATAGAATTCAAGCACCATGTTCAAATCTGAATTGAGTTTATTGGAAAGCTTTCAGGGAATGCAGAGATTGCATTGGTGCATGGAATTATGCTCAGGATGTTAAATTATTAGGACAAATATCTGCCCTGTAATGTTAAGCGGGTGTCAAAAAAGGACAGTCAATCTAGCACAAAGGTAGAATGTGCAATGCTTACTGAGTCCTCTGGTGGGATTTTAAGTAGAATGTCATGAGGGCTGATTGTACTTCCCACTAAACAAAAACCATGAGCCATATGCAAATTCAAGCTCTGCCTAACCAGTCTAGACAGGAATTGTAATTTTATTTCTCTGGACATTTTGGGGGCAAATTCTAACTTCTTTAGAGGCAAATCCTAAGCGTTCAGGAGAAAAATAGCTTCTTTGCTGTTTTAATTCTACACATTTTCGCCACTCGTAGTGAGCACAATGTTGAATTTTCGGCCTTCCTGATGTAAATATCCTTTGTTTATTACTCCCATAACAATGACCCTATTTGTTCTTATCCCTCTTATAATCATTAAGCCTGTTTAAGTTTAACACTTTACATTGAGTTGCCCTAATGCCTTGCAACTATTTTAGTACTCAGAATGTAATTACCCAGTTCTGCAGGGTATGTACATATTAGGTTACATTGAATAGTAATAAGACAGGAAAATTGTGTTTTAATTAGTAAAGGGTGTAGTAACTGTGTATTTACATTGACAACAATAACTGTATACCTTAATAAATATACATTTTGTAAAGTAAATGCATTAATACCTTGCAGTAAAACATTTAATTCATGTAAAGTGTGACTGATCTCTGTTTCACTGTAGTAAGTAGGCTACCCTGTGTTCTTTCTAGACCTGTTGTTGGAAGTAAAGTTACACTCTCTGCCATGGAGGGCCCCCTTTGCTTTCTGCCTCTGGTGTTGTAATAATGAATCCTCTGTTCCTCCACTGCCCACTCCCCCCCCCCCCCCCTGCAGTAAGTACCCAACCATCCGTACGGTCGATGAGCGGGACCAGTACCGGGCTGTGTTCAATGACCAGTACTCTGAGTACAAGGAGCTCCACGCCGACGTGCAGGCCACCACCAGGAAGTTTGACGAGCTGGACGCCATGATGTGTGCCCTACCCCAGCACCCCAACAGTCAGATGGTGATTGGCCATGTCCTGCTGTTACGCAACCACACATTCACTTCCTGTTTATTATTTTTGTTCTATTCTTGTTGATCGCATCTATTTGGTCTAAGAGTCTTCCTCTCTCTTTGTCTGCTGTAATTAACACTGATATTAAAAGAACTGGATAGGTAACAGGAAATAGCATTATAAACGTCAGCCATATGGCTTTCACCTAGCATGTTTTCAGATCAGTGCCGATGGAGACAATGAGAGGAAGCCATATTGAGAATATCAACACTAAATAGTTGTTCGTTCTGCTCTGATTGTGGTGCTCTGCCTCACCCCCCCCCCATCCTCCGTCCTCAGACTTCCTTGAATCCTCCCCCTCTATTTCCTCTCCCCTGTACTCCTCCTCCACCCTCCACTTCCTCTCAAAGCCATCAAACTGTACTTTCGATTCCTGAAGTTTCCTGATTTTTGAACAGATTACAATCTTTCATTATCTTTTTTTCACCAGGAGTATGACCGCGTAAACAAAATCCTTCAGGAGTATCAGAGGAAGAAAAATGTGAGTTTGTCCCCTGCCTTTCTCTCAATCATTCAGCTGCCCATATTGTAACAGTTGCCAACTCCAATTGGCCCTATATTCAGATTAAAAGACCTAGCCTATCCTTGTAAATGAAGCACCATTAGCAGACAGGGTGTAGTAAGTCACCTGTGTGCCAGTAGTTGTTAATCTATACTGCCACTGTGGGAAAGATGAATCGAGCATGAGTGGGCAGAGAGGAAGTGTGTGTGTGTGTTCTTCTATCCTTGTAGGTCCTTAAAATCACCAAGTTCCCACAAGTAAAACAAGGACAATTCTCCTTTGTGGGGACATTGGTTATTTTAAATTCAGGGTTTCGGGTTACAATTAGGGTTAGGTTTGGTTTAGGGTTAGGGAAAATCTTTTGACATTTTTTAAGGAAATGTATTTTAGGTCCCTCGAGGATAGAAGAACATAACGTGTGTGCTTCTGTTCCGGCATGAGGAAGTATTGAATTTCCTTGCAAACCTTCTCACATGAATGGGCTCATTGTGTTTTCTGGAAACCTAGAGGTAGAGGAAGCGGCTTCACTTCCTATTCAGCACAGTGCTGATGGTCTCTATCCTTCTTTATTTAAACGGAGTGGGGTCAGGGAAAACACAAGCTGAACTTCTTCTCCCTGGCACACTCTACTAACTCACAATGCTGTTTAATATCCCAATTATCCATGCTAAGCTTCTTCTCCCTGGCACACTCTACTAACTCACAATGCTGTTTAATATCCCAATTATCCATGCTAAGCTTCTTCTCCCTGGCACACTCTACTAACTCACAATGCTGTTTAATATCCCAATTATCCATGCTAAGCTTCTTCTCCCTGGCACACTCTACTAACTCACAATGCTGTTTAATATCCCAATTATCCATGCTAAGCTTCTTCTCCCTGGCACACTCTACTAACTCACAATGCTGTTTAATATCCCAATTATCCATGCTAAGCTTCTTCTCCCTGGCACACTCTACTAACTCACAATGCTGTTTAATATCCCAATTATCCATGCTAAGCTTCTTCTCCCTGGCACACTCTACTAACTCACAATGCTGTTTAATATCCCAATTATCCACACTTGAGTTCTACATGTGGCATGTTATTGGCCTTACATTGTCTTTTTGACATTTGACACAGAGCTAATTCATATGCATTATGCTTAGCCCATAAGACGTTTCGCCATGCAATGATGCATATGCCAGTAACTCTTTAAACTGGATTTCGATTTGCCAGAGCATTGCAGGATAACTGATAGGTTTGGTTAGTTTGAAAATTCAAGAAATCTGAAACTTCTCTTCTCTCTCGCTGTTAGGATCCTACGTTCCAGGAGAAGAGGGAGCGCTGTGAATACCTGAAGAACAAACTGGCCCACATCAAACAGAAGATCCACGAGTACGACAAGGTCATGGAGTGGAACGATGGCTACGGCTAAACAGCATGGTCTATCTGTCTGGGGAGACCACTGGGAACCAGTAGGAGACCAGTTAAAACTAGTAGGGACCAGTTTAAAATAAAGGAAAACATATGGGGACCAGTGCAAACAGATGGGAGCCATTTTTAGTTTAAATTTGATTAGGAATGAAACCGGTTCAGGCTGGTTGGAACGGTGGTTTAAAATGGTTTTCCTTTCAGAGACTGCACTTCTTTTTGAACCCCAAAATAAACTGGACTGTGTGTGACTGTGTGTGTGTGTGTGTGTGTGTGACTGTGTGTGTGTGCGCATGATCGGGAATTGACCAAAGGGGCATCTGGAGCAATGCTTTACTTTTTTTACTGAAAATGACCTTGATATGCAAACAGACCAGTATGGTACTGTAACTGGACATACCACTGTATCTAAGGCCTTCTAATCCATTTCACCATACTCGCGCAACAACAGCTGCTCAAAGGTTTCACAAAGGGAGAACAGGATTAGGCTACAATCCTTCAAATGGATCATGGAAATTGTTGCATGCGTTTACATTTTACATGCTTTTATAAATCACTTTTTTTCTACTCCCTCCATTCCTTGACTCCTAGCTCACTGACTCATTGGAACACTAGAATGATGACGATTGTCATGTTGCAATCCATTTTTTGTTTTTATTCAATCACTGTGCAAACTTTACAACCACTGTTCAACCACTGTCCAAAGTTAACTTATGAGGTAACCGTGATACTATGGCTCGCTTTGGGTATGGTTTACTACCTGAACTCTTCAACTGCTGTATCTCAAGACTGTCTGTGTTATACACTGACCATCTGGAGGATTTGTGAATTTCCAAATCATATTGTGAGAATCAGGTAACATATAGGTGTCCCTCCTGAGTGATGATTATGCTTTTTGGAAAGATCACACACAATTTCTGATATATTTAATGACCACACTAATTTCTGTGTAGTTTTAGCACCATGTTCTACCATTTCATTAAACAACACTACTTATTTCCTCCACTTGTGTTAGGCTAGCAGTTTGTAGTAGTGAATAACCTTTGCATGTGCCTTGGTGTGTTAATGTAAATAAATGACTGTTATATTTATGTCTTGTCTTCTATCATTTTGTGACTACATTTAAATGTTGTCTTCCTGTATTAGACCAAATGTGATATTTAGGTTTTGGGGGGGTTCTTTCGAAAGTCATCCATGATGAATTGGTGCTTGCTGTCTTCGAGACTACACCTCTGCTATTGCATGTCTGTTTTTGTATTATTTAGTAGTAGGCCCTACAAGCAGGGCTGTCCGTTTGCCACTCTCCTTAACACAGTAAAATGTCTGAAATTGAAAAACAAGCAATTGTTGATAGCTCACAGGATCTGCAAATTACAGGGTCTGCATACACTTGGCATTGGCAGTTTACTTTTGTCATTGATGTTACAGTAAAGTATTTTTGCTGATGGAAAATCCATCGATTTACAGTCTGCTTTATGCAAACTTGTGTGAAATAGACCTACTGCATTTGCAGCTATTCAATGACACTTGTAACAAACTAGATGTTTTCCATTATGTATACCGCAGGGATGTATATAAATATGTTTGTAGTTTCTGGCTTCTGACACTTGCTTACCACCGAACTGAATGGAAGACTAGGCTAGCCTAGGCTACTCCCAAAGGAAGCCTCTTGTAGGCCTATCAAGCAACCAAAATAAAACATTAGTGCACGTGCATTTAACTTGGATTATTTTCGTTTTGTTTCACTTCTGTTGACTTAGTTTCGCTTCAATACATTTTTCGTTGTAACAACTCTTCATTGTGGTACAAGCCTGCCTGATGCAGATGAGAGGAGGAAACCAGACACCCTTCACATTCGGGGGCGGGGAAATGTGTATGTGTGGGGGTGTGTGGGGGTGTGTGGGGGTGGGGGTGAAGGGGCGGGTCATATTTTGACGATGCAACACCTGAACAAGGTGTGGCCTGTTATTGAGAATCGGACGGAATTTCACCAGAAAGCACTGGTGTCAGACGCGCTGTCTATTTTCCAACAGGTGAGTGGTTCGGCTTTAAGTTGTGGAACATTTGTTTCATTGTGAAATCGTGTTTGTGGTAAGATCACATGATCTTTTTTGCAATGTTATCTTAATTAAAATGTCGTGTTGTTGGAAACGAAACAAGTTTTTTTTGTATAAACATTTGTTCAGCCTAGTTCAAACGCTTTACTGATGATTTTATTGGAGATGAGTAGCCTGTGATTTAACAACGGGATCAACAACTAGATTAATTCAAGGGCCGATTTCCCCCCGAAGCGGATGGTCGGGGAGGAACTGAAAATAATTACAAATAGTTTGTCGATTGCAAATTGGCTTCAAGAATCTATAACATGTTTGCCTAAAACATAATCATTTCAAACCTTGCTTATATTTGTTTTTACAGTCTTATGTCCAACAATAAAACTTGGGGGGGGCAAATTAATCCACCCGCAGGGCAAATTCGTCATGTGGCAGCCAGTTGGGGAACCCTCATTTAAGAAATCAGTAATGCATGTCAGTTTCTGTGTCATTATTCAGGTTCAAAATGTTGCAGATATAAATCTAACCTGGTTGACAAGCCATGTGGATTAGAGAATACCGCAGATAATTGTCCTCATTATTTAAAGCTGAATACCCCACTGAAAACACCTCTTTGTTGACTTTTTTTTGTCACACCTGTTTTCACTGTTTCCCTTGGGGATGAAGCCTTGTCATTATTCACTGTGTTTTGAAACTCTCCCGTAGACACTGAGGCAATGAGCTGTATGTTTCTTTGCTTATTCTAATGTTTTTTTCTCCAACAGAGCTCAAACAGTTTTAAAGAGTGAGACCCTTCGGGCCCCTGTGGATTCAGGAATGTCTTCCAAGCCCAACGGGAGTCCGCCTCCCTATGAGTCAGATGGATAGTGAGTCGTAACTTTTACTTTACCCCTACTATATCCTTGTCAAAAGGTTTATGACCTTCCTGACCTATACATATTTCATATACTTGTTGGGTGGAAAAGGCATGAACTTTTACCTAAAGGTTTGATCTTGTATTATGTTTATCGAAAACTCATACTATACGAGGTGTTTGCTCAATAGAGATTGTAGCTTGTGTTGTTGGCCCAAGGCAGTTTATATCTCTCCTCTATATGTGTCTCACACACAATTGTCTTTGCTAACTCGCTCATCCTACAATTTATGTTCCTACACTTGACACCCCCACTCTGTTAGAATCCACGTTTAATCGGCTGTCTGTCTCCCTCTGCAGTCATGAGCCACCCCAGCCGGCGTACTCCTACTACCCCGACGACGAGTTCCAGCACTTCTACAAATGGACGTCTCCTCCGGGCATCATCAAGCTGATGGCCATCATCGTCATTGTCCTCTGTGTGGCCATATTTGCCTGTGTGGCCTCTACGCTGGCCTGGGACAGCCAGGGGGCCATGTCTGGCTTCGGTGGTTACGGGGGCAGCTCGTATGGGGGCAGCTCGTACGGAGGCGGTGGTTACTCCGGTAGCTTTGGTGGTGGTGCCTATGGTGCCGGTAACAACTATGGCTACGGTGGACTCGGAGGGAACTACAATGACCCTCGCACTGGCAAAGGATTCATCATTGCCATGGCAGCATTCAGCTTCATCACGGCCCTTGTCATTTTCATCATTGTGGTGTCGAGGCATGGCCTGTCGGAGTCTAGAAGGTTCTACCTAGCTGTGGTGATCATCTGTGCTATCCTGGCCCTGCTGATGCTCATAGCGACTATAGTGTACCTGGTGGCGGTGAACCCCATGGCTCAATCTACAGGGTCGATCTATGGGAACCAGCTGGCAGGCCTGTGTGCCCAGTACCAGGGCCCCCAGGTTTCAGGAATGTTGGTCAACCAGTATCTCTACCATTACTGTGTGGTGGAGCCTCAGGAGGTGAGTGTACTGTGTTTGTGAGAGAGCGGATGTATGTATGCCTCCTTTTGCCGCATCCTTCCTCTCATCTCTGTGGTGGTGTCTGGGTCTGTATGTCTCACCCAACTTCCCCATCCTGATCCAGGCCATAGCGATAGTGTTTGGCTTCCTGGTGATGGCGGCTCTGATCATCATGATGGTGTTTGCCTTAAAGACGCGCCAGAAAATCAGGAATTATGGCAAGTCCAACGTCCTGTGGAGGAAGGTGAAGGTCATCAACGAGGAGGCCCCGCCCCAGGACGTGGAGGCATGGGTGAGTTAGGGAGTGGATGGGTACACATGGGGGATGAATGTCGAATATATTTTTTAAATTCCTTGTATCCTCTCCTGTCTTTCACTTGCATTCCACACAAAACCCCAGAGGGAAGCAAGGAGAGGAAATGTGGAAACAATGATCAAAGGAAACACACTTGTAATAAATGAGACAATACGGTTTCATATTGATATCACCTGTTAGGCGCTAACAGATCAGTGATCATGAAGTATAGGACAGAAATTATTGAAGACATTTTACACTATTGAAATGCTCTCAGAATCTATTCAAATGTAATACTTCCTCTAAACATGTACAGTTAGAGTTAGGAAATCATATCTGCAGAGTTTGTCTGACCCTATAGTTAATTTCACTTCCTGAAGACTGTATGAAAGAAGGAAGAAAGGAGGGGACATTTTGTTTAGACTGTTCCAGTTGTTAAGAATGACAGCCTACACAGAATTGTTGCACTTCGTTCACCTTAACTCTTCAGGGTTTTCCGTCTCTGAACAAACTGCTGCGGTCAGAGTTGTTGTTGACCTCTGGTGGTTTCAGTGAAACCAGGTACTGTGTTCTCATGCATGGAGAAGGATTAGTCAGGCCAATATGTCTGCCTGTTGACTGTTTTGCTCTACAGCAGTAGTCTGATAGGTAAAGTAGTAAGACCTGTTCTCCCAGAGTCAGCAGCATTGGAGGTTTGAGGAGAGCGCTCTCTCACACTCGGTTTCTGGGTGTGGTTTGTGTATGGTGGTTTCACTCCCAGTCAGTAAAATGGTGTGTGGAATAAGACCTTCAAAACTGGCAGTTGGGAGGTATATTATTTCAAGAGGTTCTCTGTTGAATGAGGACAGTAAGCAGTTAAAGAAAAAACATGGTCAGTGCTCAAAAGTAAAAAGAGGAGTCAACGATGAATCATGGTTTCTGAAACTGTTCTTAGAACACCCGCTTTCGACATACCTAAATCATGATAATGAAGTGGGAGTTCAGTCAAGTAAGTGGCTCATAGTCAAGGTAAGTTTCAGTATGGTCCAACAAAATTATTTAACATTTACACACTGCAGCTTTTTTCACCAAACTCACAACTGGTATTTGAGTTGCACTAGAGGAAAATGTGAAAGAGGAAGAGCTGGTCTAACTAGTATTTAAACCCATGCTGACCAATACAAGCAAAGTAGACACATGCACAACATTACAGAACAGCAACATGACCCTGAGAAACTGAAGAGGTGGAGAAGTGCTGTGTTGCTCGTGAATGCCTCAGCAATTTCAGAAAGGTTGTGTTATTGCATGGATGAGTGTGTCTTCCCTGGTCTACTGATTACTCTGATGGGAAAATTCTGTCTGTCTACAAATGACACCTACTTAGTACCTACCCCTTATGCACTTGTGGAGGTCTGAGAGGAGTGGATAGGTGTCAACCATACTGTGAACATTCCACTTAGCCTGTCAGAGGTACTAACAAATTGCTAGCCTTATGCAATTAGCAATTTCAGATCTGAACAAAGTCCCAACACCGACGCTCCAAGCATTGCTATAGTGGCTGGCTTTGCTCTGGGAAGTATTTCTGAATATGTTTTTCAGTGTAAATGTGTCTTACTATCAAGTTGGTACAACGTCATCAAATGCAGTATGTCATTGTTCTGATGAGGATTCACTCTAAGCATGATGTGGCATTTCACTCCCTAGAAAAAGTATACTTCTATTACTGTACATCTGCATTTCAATTTCCCCTCCACACATATAGGCCTACCTGTTCAGATGACACTTTTTCAATTTGTATCTCAAGGCGGTTCCGTTGCCACAGTACAAATAGTATGATTATCTTGTCTGCTGCGGCTCTCTCAGCTGCTGCGGCTCTCTCAGCTGCTGCGGCTCTCTCAGCTGCTGCGGCTCTCTCAGCTGCTGCGGCTCTCTCAGCTGCTGCGGCTCTCTCAGCTGCTGCGGCTCTCTCAGCTGCTGCGGCTCTCTCAGCTGCTGCGGCTCTCTCGCCTGTTGTGAGTTAGGTCACTGAAGTATATGTTGTATCCCCTCTGCAGGTGAACAATGTGTCAGGTTTTCCTGATGAAGGTGTGGTGCTGACCGACTACCCAGAGAAGTTTGGAGGATCCAGGAGTCACCTGGACGACACCAGCACCAACTACGACAAACCTCCCTACAATGACAGCCCAGCGTGAGTACAGACAATACAGTACAGTTACAAACAGGCTTACACTACAGCCACTATTAGTACAGACAAGATTAGATCTGTGGAATTGATCAAAGAACAATTACCTTATATTGTCTTATCTCATAATGTTATACTGGGAATTAAACAAAGATTTTAACTACCAAAGGGAAGGAAAGCTATCTACTGTTTTATTTCTTTACTTACCTATTGTTCACCTAATACCTTTTTTGCACTATTGGTTAAAGCCTGTACGTAAGAATTTCACTATAAGGTTGTATTCGGTGCACTTGACAAACTTTGATTTGAGAAGATTGTTCTGTTTTCTACATATGTCAGTCAGACCAGTGTAGTACTTCTACAGTAATGGCAGGTTTGAGGTTGATCCGAATCTTATGGCGTTATTCTACACTGCTGGGAGGGGACGATAACATGTTAGGGCTTGCTGCAGTACTGAGATGACTGGGCGGGGTTGTGTGGGCATATGTGACTTTCTGTGCAGGAGATGGAGAATGTTGAAATGGGCGACATCTTCCATCATTTAAGTCCATTTACTGTAAGACACTGCTATGAAAGGACAGTGAGAATGGTAGGTGAGGGCTATAGTGAAGGAAGTGTGACATTCATTCTTTCCCCTCCATCTGACAATGACATCATCACATTGAACAAGTCTGTATTTCCATTGTTGGAGAGGAGCAACTGTTGTCTTGTGCATCATATTGAAAGTCGGACATAAGCTTGCTTGACATTTCACCAAGATTGGAATTGTTTTTGAATAAAATTCTTCAAAAAAGGATGTCACCAGACCCCTTGCAAAAATGGGCTATCATCCCATGATCAGTTATGTACATTAGCTAGTCCCAAATAAAAGTCCAGAGTGGTTGTACTATATTTGTAAAAAAGTGTTTATCGCACAACCTCGATGTCAAACAGTTGTTTTTAAGGAACAATAGTGACCGTGTGTCTGTCTCTGGGATGATTATCTTAGATGTAGGAACTTAGAAAGAAATACCACCCCTGGTCTCTGGAATGCAAGACATGTGGTGTGTGTGTGATCTCACAAATAGCTGGAGAGAATGGTCTCATGTCAGAATCAACCTTTTTATTATCATTATTTGGCATGAGGAAATCTTTCTGGCAGAACCAAATGTTCATGTTTCCTGTAGTGCAATCATCAGTCATGGATGGTACTGTAGGTCAACTCACAGCTTATCTCACCCCAGAAAGTCCAGCAAAACGACACCTTAAGTTTGTAACCTTTACACAACTCAACCACCAGTATGACTGGTGACTGAAATACACTAATGCACCATGTCATGCTTTTTTGAAGCAGAAATGTTTTGCTTTTATTTTTATTTCACCATTACACAACATTAGTGTCAATTTTTCCCACCCGGTCAGCAAAGTAAAAATGGGCGGCCCAAGTTCTGCACTTTTTATTTATTTACATTTTTTAAACTTTTGCTTGTGGCAGTAGCTGTAATGGCCTACAACAGTAATCCAACACTAACTTTTAAGTATTAGCAGGTAGACCGCAGCATTGATCACTGCTTAGGGGAGGTGAAGCTCCCGCATTAACTGATCCGGGTCATTTTGGTTCGTCAATGGTTAATAATACTAAATTGAGTAATTTGATCAGTTTGTATTGGGGCAACTCCATTTCGTAAAGTACTAAATCAAGATTCCCATCTTTCCTTGTCTGTCTCCAGTCCTCCAGTAGTTTGTGACTTCCCTGTGCACAGTAGCGCCCCCTACAGCAGTGGCTCAGAGATGGCCAGCTCAGCAGCAGGGAAGCCCAAGAAGAGACGGGCCGGTCGTCCTCGCCGTACTGATGGACAGGATACAGACTACGCTTCCTCTGGGGACGAGCTGGACGACGACAACGACTTCGACAGGTACAGAGAGAGACAGAATTACAGTTGTAGTGATAATGGTTGTATGTATTTTAGTTGACAGCTACTATTAATACTACAAGATTGAAGTTGCTGTTCTGTGCCACAAAGTCTGAAAACATATTGCCGTCTAGGTTTCCACAATAAAATTTAAGTGTATTCTGACACACCCTCTCTCCCCCTTTCTCTCTCTCCTCAGTGAGTTCCCCACCATTGCCAATGAGCAGGAACGTGTGTACTACAAGCGTGAGTTTGACCGGGATCACCAGGAGTACAAGGACCTGCAGGGTGAGCTGGACATCATCAACAAAAGCCTGTCAGAGGTGGACAGAGAGCTGGATGAGCTGCAGGAGGGAAGCCCCCAGTTCCTGGTGAGTTTGATGGAATCATTTTGGTGAGGAATGGGCTAATCTTGATCACATGATGACTAGTTATTTGGGAAGCAAGGTGATTTGTTGATCAGTGATTCTGTGCAGTCTGAATGTAGTCTATCTCAAACGTGCACTTTAGAGGACTAGCTAGCTAGTTAAAGGTTTTCCTGGTCAGGTCATGTGGCCAGTAAAAATTCTGGTCCCAATTTATAACATTGAGAAAATGTCCATGATATGTTGCATTGTTTCCCAATCACATGCTAACGTTAGGGTGTGGAAGAAAGGGGTCATGAGAGGGATAGTTGTTTGAGAAGTATATTTGTTTGCATTTTCAATAATCTTTCTTTCCCCTACAGGATGCTATGGAAAAGTACAACAGGCTAAAGGACATAAAGAAGGTAGGTATCCACAACATTTAAGCAACGCCTCTTTGTTTGATCTACTTCCTTATGTACTCCCTCTTGTGTCTCTTCTGAATACTACACCCCAGTCCCACATTGTCATGAAGTTTGAGAAAGTACGTGGCTATCATGTCCCTTGTGAACTGATTTAGAACCAGATTTCTATACACTTGTACTTACCACACTTATTATAGTCATAAAACAAAACTGACCAGCTACAGAAGACAATGTACCTTCATTGGCCCATTCTTCCTGGTCTACAGTCAGCAGATTACCAGTTGAAGAAGCGCAGGTGTAAATACCTGAAGGCCAAACTGTCCCACATCAAGAGGATGGTCGCTGACTACGATCGCAGGGCCTGAACTTCCTGTCACCTGACGTCAGCCAGGATACTTCTTCCGGTTCAGAGTTGATGCCAGATGTAACACTGGTGGTTTGAGTCAGATTCTACTTATTTCTTTGGCTCTGCTCTAGTAACACTAGCATATCACTTAGAATTAAGCAATGTATTGAGCATTTATTCTAAGTGGTATGCTTGTGTAGATTATAAGAACATAACCTTAGTAATTAGGTTTGTGGTTGCCGTATACTGAGCATCTTCACTGAGAAGTGTCTTCCCAAGGATCTCCACTGTGATTGGATGGACGTGCTAGGGATCAGCCAATCCACAGTATACTACAAAGCTGTTAAAAATGAAGTTCTCGCACATACTTCCCGAGACAATGGCTGTAGAAATATGTGTGGGTTTTGTGACTTAAAAAAAAAAAGGGTAATTTGAATGTGCAGAAATAATATATTTATATGACTGCATTAAGTTATTAGTGTTCAAAGGCTTGTGTTAATTCTTGTTTCGTATAATGAATGGTACTTAGTGCAGTTTATCCTCTGTCTGTTGCTAATGTTGGGATGGGACAAAATGACAACCTCAAACTGTGATGTTGTGAGACTGATTTCACTCTGATACATTAGACGTTTTTTACAGCTTCCTCTTTTAGATAAGATGTTCACTTTTTATTCTTTCACTTTCTATTTTCTCAACCTCATTGTCAGGTTTTGATACTTGGACTTAAGAAAGGTTTGCCATTTGTAAATATGTGAATATACTTGTGGTCTCTTTATGTACTAATGCATTGTACCCTCTCCTGTAATTTTTTTGTCAGTTACTAAAGACTTCGAAACTGTTATACTTTGTAAATCATTATGCATTTGATTCATGTTCTGTTTACTTTTTTGACCTAAATGGAATATATTCAAGGTCACCTTTTTAAAACTGATAATTCAATTAAGATTTGCGTAACAGTTGAAATCAACATGATCAATTTTGTTCTATGTGGTCTCTTAAAGCCATTCTCAGGTTTTTCAATGTGTGAATATACTGTTATATACTTAGTTATATTATATTGATGTAATATGGTCTGCTGTCTTTTGTCAGTTGCTAAAGACTTTGAAACTTTTTTTTTTATCAAGATGCCTTAAGGTCTTTTTAAATAAAATGATTAAACCGCACTTTTTTTGCAATAACTTATTTTTTATACCAGTACTTTTCGTTGTCAGTCTACTGCGAACACTACTAATCATAGCTAAACAGCAATTAACACTTATAACAGGGTCAAATTATTACTTCAGGTCGGAAGGTCAGTGCTCTAGAAAGATGCCAGAGTTTCCAACTTGGAGATTTTGAAGTGTCTGTCTTATATCTAGGAGGAACTGCATAAGAATGCTCAGAAAATATATTTTTGTTTTTTTGGACACATTTAACCACTTATTTTTGTTGGCACATAGACTCAAGGTATCTTTTTCCCACCTAACTATTAATGTAATTCCAATGACAGACTTTTTTTGGGGTTGATTTCATGTTGAATTCACGTTAGTTGACGACAATCAAATTGAGCCTAAATCAAAACTAGATGTTGAACTGAAAGCTGTGCCCAGTTGGAAAATATAGATTGCACTTCTAAAATCATATTTCACACCATAGCCTGCTGAATTTGTAAAATAACTTTTTTTTCATTTTTATTTCTGCACAAATTCAAATGTGGCACTGACTCGCTCATAGACTGTTTCAGCATTGTCTCATTGAAAAGTTTGGCATTCGACTAGTGCTAGCCATGTGGGACATTATGCACGTGCAGATGGAAGCCTGCTGAGTTGGCAGCAGGCAGACGAGCAATATCCACCTTCGTAGTATGGATGAAGCCTAAACTGCAATGTGAAACTGAAGCTGGTTATCTTTAGAAAACCCTGAGTAGATCGAGTTTGCAAACACCAATCCGGTGTGTCTTTTGCATTAACATTTGTGTAATTGTCCTGAAAAAAAGAACTATCCCAGGGTTGGGGTTTCAGAAGACTGAGGTGGGTTTCCCTCTAACTTTTTACCTGGACTTTGCTCCTTTCATATTTTTGTGATCCTGACATACAGTGCGTTCAGAAAGTATTCATAACCTTGACTTATTCCACTTTTGTTGTTACAGCCTGAACTCAAAATTGAGTCAATTTTTTTCCATCCAGCTACACACTACCCCAATACCCAATAATGACTAAGTGAAAACATGTTTTCAGAACATTTTGAAAATTTCAAATTTACGTAAGTATTCACACCCCTTAGTCAATATTTTGTGGAAGCACCTTTGGCAGCTTCCTTTTTCAAGGTCTGTTAAGTTAGATGAGGATCTGCGGTGAACAGCAATCCTCAAGTCTTTCTACAGATTTTCAATAGGATTAAAGTCTGGGCCACTCAAGGACTTTCATATTATTGTTCTGAAGCCATTACAGCATTGCTTTTGCTGTAAGTTTGGGGTCATTGTCCTGTTGGAACGGAAATCTTCGCCCCAGTCTGGAATCTACAATCTGAAGATTGTTTTCATCAACGATTTGCCTGTATTTAGCTCCATTCATTGTTCCCTATCCTCACCCGATTTCCAGTCCCTGCTGCTGAAAAGCATCCCCATAGCTTGATGCTGCCACCCCCATGCTTATCGTAGGGATGGTGCTAGACGGATGATGAGCTGTGCCTGGTTTTTTCCAGACATAACACTTTGCGTTCCTGCCAAAGAGCTATATTTTTGTCTAATCAGACCACAATCCTTTTCCTTATGCTCAGTCTTTCACATGCCTTTTTGCAAACTCCAGGCGTGTTGTCATGTGCCTTTTTGCAAACTCCAGGCGTGTTGTCATGTGCCTTTTTGCAAACTCCAGGCGTGTTGTCATGTGCCTTTTTGCAAACTCCAGGCGTGTTGTCATGTGCCTTTTTGCAAACTCCAGGCGTGTTGTCATGTGCCTTTTTGCAAACTCCAGGTGTGTTGTCATGTGCCTTTTTGCAAACTCCAGGTGTGTTGTCATGTGCCTTTTTGCAAACTCCAGGCGTGTTGTCATGTGCCTTTTTGCAAACTCCAGGCGTGTTGTCATGTGCCTTTTTGCAAACTCCAGGCGTGTTGTCATGTGCCTTTTTGCAAACTCCAGGCGTGTTGTCATGTGCCTTTTTGCAAACTCCAGGCGTGTTGTCATGTGCCTTTTTCCAAACTCCAGGCGTGTTGTCATGTGCCTTTTTGCAAACTCCAGGCGTGTTGTCATGTTCCTTTTTGCAAACTCCAGGCGTGTTGTCATGTGCCTTTTTCCAAACTCCAGGCGTGTTGTCATGTGCCTTTTTCCAAACTCCAGGCGTGATGTCATGTGCCTTTTTCCAAACTCCAGGCGTGTTGTCATGTGCCTTTTTCCAAACTCCAGGCGTGTTGTCATGTGCCTTTTTCCAAACTCCAGGCGTGTTGTCATGTGCCTTTTTCCAAACTCCAGGCGTGTTGTCATGTGCCTTTTTCCAAACTCCAGGCGTGTTGTCATGTGCCTTTTTCCAAACTCCAGGCGTGTTGTCATGTGCCTTTTTCCAAACTCCAGGCGTGTTGTCATGTGCCTTTTTCCAAACTCCAGGCGTGTTGTCATGTGCCTTTTTCCAAACTCCAGGCGTGTTGTCATGTGCCTTTTTCCAAACTCCAGGCGTGTTGTCATGTGCCTTTTTCCAAACTCCAGGCGTGTTGTCATGTGCCTTTTTCCAAACTCCAGGCGTGTTGTCATGTGCCTTTTTCCAAACTCCAGGCGTGTTGTCATGTGCCTTTTTCCAAACTCCAGGCGTGTTGTCATGTGCCTTTTTCCAAACTCCAGGCGTGTTGTCATGTGCCTTTTTCCAAACTCCAGGCGTGTTGTCATGTGCCTTTTTCCAAACTCCAGGCGTGTTGTCATGTGCCTTTTTCCAAACTCCAGGCGTGTTGTCATGTGCCTTTTTCCAAACTCCAGGCGTGTTGTCATGTGCCCTTTTCCAAACTCCAGGCGTGTTGTCATGTGCCTTTTTCCAAACTCCAGGCGTGTTGTCATGTGCCTTTTTCCAAACTCCAGGCGTGTTGTCATGTGCCTTTTTCCAAACTCCAGGCGTGTTGTCATGTGCCTTTTTCCAAACTCCAGGCGTGTTGTCATGTGCCTTTTCCAAACTCCAGGCGTGTTGTCATGTGCCTTTTTCCAAACTCCAGGCGTGTTGTCATGTGCCTTTTTCCAAACTCCAGGCGTGTTGTCATGTGCCTTTTTGCAAACTCCAGGCGTGTTGTCATGTGCCTTTTTCCAAACTCCAGACGTGTTGTCATGTGCCTTTTTCCAAACTCCAGGCGTGTTGTCATGTGCCTTTTTCCAAACTCCAGGCGTGTTGTCATGTGCCTTTTTCCAAACTCCAGGCGTGTTGACATGTGCCTTTTTCCAAACTCCAGGCGTGTTGTCATGTGCCTTTTTCCAAACTCCAGGCGTGTTGTCATGTGCCTTTTGCAAACTCCAGGCGTGTTGTCATGTGCCTTTTTCCAAACTCCAGGCGTGTTGTCATGTGCCTTTTTGCAAACTCCAGGCGTGTTGTCATGTGCCTTTTTGCAAACTCCAGGCGTGTTGTCATGTGCCTTTTTGCAAACTCCAGGCGTGTTGTCATGTGCCTTTTTCCAAACTCCAGGCGTGTTGTCATGTGCCTTTTTCCAAACTCCAGGCGTGTTGTCATGTGCCTTTTTGCAAACTCCAGGCGTGTTGTCATGTGCCTTTTTGCAAACTCCAGGCGTGTTGTCATGTGCCTTTTTCCAAACTCCAGGCGTGTTGTCATGTGCCTTTTTCCAAACTCCAGGCGTGTTGTCATGTGCCTTTTTCCAAACTCCAGGCGTGTTGTCATGTGCCTTTTTGCAAACTCCAGGCGTGTTGTCATGTGCCTTTTTCTCAGGAGTGGCTTCCTTCTGGCCACTGATAAAACCCAGATTGGTGAAGTGCTGTAGAGACTGTTGTCCTTCTGGCAGGTTCTCCCATCTCAGGCAAGGAACTCTGTAGTTCTGTCAGAGTGGTCATTGGGTTCTTGGTCATCTCCCTGACTAAGGTCCTTCTTGCCCAATTGCTCAGTTTGATCGGATGGGTAGTTCTAGGCAGAGTCTGGGTAGTTTCATATATTTTAAAAATTTCCCAATGATGGAGACCACTGTGTTCTTGGAAACATTCAACACGAGACATGATTTAATATCCTTCCCCAGATACATGCCTCATCACAATTCTATCTTGGCGTTCTTCAAACAGTTCCTTGGACTTAGTATAGTTTCTGCTCTTAACATGCACTTCTTTGGTGAGGTTTAACAGCGGTTGGCATCCAATATGTTGCATTACCGCCCCCAACTGAACTATAATACAGATCCATTACACTTTATGATACAAAATGGGAAATGGGAACCAAAAACATCATTTTCAATTTTAAAAAAGTATACATATTTTAATATTTTTATGACCCTTCCAACTATCCCTACACTCATGGGGCTCCTGAGTGGCGCAGTGGTCCAAGGCACTGTGCTTGAGGTGTCACCACAGACAGGTTCAAATCCAGGCTGTGTCACAACTGGCTGTGATTGGGAGTGCCATAGGGTGACGCACAATTGGCCCAGCATCGTCCGGGTTTGTCCGGTGTAGGCCGTCATTGTAAATAAAAACGTGTTCTTAACTGACTTGCCTAGTTTTAAAAAACTAATTAAAACATATCACCTTATTTCAGTATTAACCCTTTCTGATCCTACCCCAGGCCAACAACCCAAGAGGACCGGACACCACCACTCGACACATGCTGTAACTCTTCTGAAGTCAAATTTCATACCCCCAAGTGCTTCTCTGCAGCTGCCACCACAACATATATTTTCTGTGACTCACGTTCCATTACTGTAGTACAGGTGATAACAATTGCTATGAACGCTTAGAAGCCAACCTTACTGAAGCATATACTGTATCACTCATTGGCCTATCCCTTTGTGCTGGCACAGATCTAATTTCCATCGGGATCCTCTCAGAATCCCTTGTCCTTGACCCATCCTCCTCTACTTTCTTCACTTGCTCAGCATACGGCATCTTCTGCACTACTCTGACTCTAGCCACCTCAACCTGCCTCTCGCACCATATCCTTCCGATCCTCAGCAACATGTGTACCCCTACAGTTGACACACACACAACTTAATCCACCGAAACTACACAATCCTCTATCCCATGCCCTTCCTGCTCTGTTTCACCATGCTCACAACAGGGTCAGCATCGCACCAAAGGGCGGCCATCACAAACACCGGGAATCTTCAACTTCAATTGCTCCACCTTCACACTACTCCAGAAATCACTCCTTTCAATGATGCCCTGTTCGTAGGAGTAAAGTAAGAAATAGATCTTGACTCAAGTTGCGTGATCTGACATGAACTGTCAACTTTGGGACCTCATATAGACAGGTGTGTTGCTTTCTAATGTCCAAACAATTGAAACAAGTTGTAGTGACATCTCAAGGATGCACCTGAGCTCAATCTGGAGTGTCACAGCAAAGGGGTGTGAATACTTAATGTAAATTAATATTTCTGTATTTAATTTTCAATACATTTGCAACAATTTCTAAAAACATGTTTTCACTTTGCCATTATGGGGTATTGTGTGTAGATGGGTGAAATCAAAATCATTTTAATCAATTTTGAATTCAGGCTGTAACACAACAAAATGTGGAATAAGTCAAGGTGTATGAATAATTTCTGAAGGCACTTTCAAGGCTGCTGGGAACTCTGAAGAAAACGATCTTCAGTGATCTGCAGGTAGGAAAGTCAAAGCTCTAGAAATATGCCTGAGTTTCCGACTTGAAATTCTGAGTTGGTTGACCGGTTAAAATGATTTTTCCCTGTCTGAGCTCGTTTTTTTCAGAGTTCCCAGTTGTCTTGAACGCACTGAAGTCTCTGACTTCCGACTTCAGTGCGTTCAAGAAAACTCGGAACTTGGAGAACAACAAGCTCCGACTGGATGTTTTTTGGGGAACCGTCATCTAACTCGGGAACTCAGGCATCTTTCTAGTGCTCTGACTTTCCGATCTGAAGATCACTGAAGTCATGATTTGACCTTGTTTTTTTCCCCTGAGGTCCCAGTTGTCTTGAACTCACTTAAGTCGGAAGTCTGAGATATCCGAGTTCCCAGTTGTTTTTAACGTGGCATCAGAGACACAAACAACACATAGCAGGTTACAAAGTAGAGCTTTGTAGCTATTTTCTGATGTATGGGTTGTTGGGTATTCATCCAAATTCACAATTCGCCACCCCCATTTCCATGATGAGTGCTAGCTTGGTAGCTGTGTGGGAGTGCCGACTCCATTCGCTGAGGCAACTAGCAGGGCGAGACTCAGCGTTGCGTGGCATTGGCTGTATTGCGGCATTGGCTGTACCTCTTAACATTAAATAAATACAACTATTGAGTAGACCATGTCTAAGAGGAAATATTTAAACTTTTCACCCAACTGGGGTTCACCCTCTTATACATCTGACCTTGACACTATAATTTCTTTCAATCAAAAATATGAAAATATTATAGGCTAAGATGACTGTGGGCAATCTCCTTGAATATATTCAAGGACCTTCACAGTAAAGGTGAAGTTAGGATCTCTGTCTGTGTTCAGCATACATGTAATAATGTTTTTTTAACAGTTTGTTTTAGCATATTTTTTCTTTGCCTATCATTCTTCCCAGTGAAATTTTAACTGAGAGGTCCTACTGGTCCTGTTGTTGCCTTGGCGGGGAATGATGTAATTTTGTCATGTAACTTCAAACCCAGCATTAGTGCTGTGGGCTCAAAGGTGGAGTGGCTCAGACCGGACAAGTCCCTCACTACTGTCCATATTTATGAAAACCAGAGTGGAGAAGAGGAGCAGAATGACTTCTACAGAGTAAGAACAGCACTGTTCAAAGAACTTCAGAAAGGCAACACTTTATTAAAACTGACCTCTGATGCGGGACACTATAAATGAGTTGTAATTTAAATGCACAGCATGAATGTATTTTCCTTTGTTATATTGACATTCCTGCTTACTGGTTTCTTTGCTCTGGAAATCCATTAGACCTGCATAAATATTACATTGTTTGTCTGGCTCATTATTGCATTTAACTAATGCTGGATGAGTGTCCCTAAAATATAAAGTTAATCTTTATCACTAAGATCATCTTAAATCCATTGTTGGGAAATGGATGAACCATGATCTTAATGCCAAAGATAACCTGTATGTTTTTTTGGGGGAAACTAACGATATTAGTTTAAAAAAATAAGTAGTTTAGATTAAACAAATTCCTGTTGATGTTAAAGGCCTAGTGCAGTCAAAATTATGTTTTACACCATCAGTGGTGTAAAGTACTTCAGTAAAAAAAATAATTAAGTAATACTTAAGTAGTTTTTTTGGGTATCTGTACTTTACTATTCATATTTTTTACTACTTTTACTTTTACTTCACTACATTCCTTAAGAAAATATTTTACTTTTTACTCCATACATTTTCCTTGACACCCAAAATAACTCATTACAGTTTGAATACTTAGCAGGACAGGAAAATAGTCAAATTCATGCACTTATCAACTGAACATCCTTGTTCATGCCTATTGCCTCTGATCTGGCAAACTCACTAAACACACATTATTCGTTTGTAAGTTATGTCTCAATGTTGGAGTGTGCCCGTGGCTTTCCGTAAATAAAATAAAAACAAGACAATGGTGCCATCTGGTTTGCTTAATATAAAGAATATGAAATTATTTATACTTTTACTTTTAATACTTAAGTATATTTTAAACCAAATACTTTTAGACTTTTACTCAAGTAGAATTTTACTGGGTGACTTTTACTTTTACTTAAGTAATTTTCTATTAAGGTATCTTTACTTTCACTCAAGTATGACAGTTGGGTACATTTTCCACCACTGTATATCATATTGTAGAACAGCTGAGGAAAGTGTGAAAAAGTTTGATCAGGGTAATTTGCTGATAGTTGCTGATTCAAAACACAGTCTACAAAGGACCTTCTAATCAGTAGGTTTGCATGGGTGGGAGTTTTGTCTTTCCATGGTAACATCACTATGTAGTAAAAGCTAGTTTTCAGTTTCCCCTCCCCACTCAGACTACTCCCAGACAGTCTTAGCAAAATTCTTCCTTGAGAATAGGAGGGTACTTAATTGTTACCCAGAAATGATTTGATATTGATATAAAAATGGTTGCATTGGGCCTTTAATTAATAATTTGCAGTTTAAGATGTACAGTTGAATTCGGAAGGTTACATACACTTAGGTTGGAGTCATTAAAACGTATTTTCAACCACTCCACACATTTCTTTTTAACAAACTATAGTTTTGGAAAGTCGGTTAGGACACCTACTTTGTGCATGATACAAGTCATTTTTCCAACAACTGTTTACAGACAGATTATTTCACTTATAATTCACTGTATTACAATTCCAGTGGGTCAGAAGTTTAAATACACTAAGTTGATTGTGCCATTAAACAGCTTGGAAAATTCCTGAAAATTATGTCATGGCTTTAAAAGCTTCTGATAGGCTAGTTGACATCATTTGGGTCAATTGGAGGTGTACCTGTGGATGTATTTCAAGGCCTACCTTCAAACTCAGTGCCTCTTTGCTTGACATCATGGGAAAATCAAAAGAAATCAGCCAAGACCTCAGAAAAAAAATTGTAGACCTCCACAAGTCTGGTTCTTTCTTGGGAGCAATTTCCAAATGCCTGAAGGTACCACGTTCATCTGTACAAACAATAGTATGCAAGTCTAAACACCATGGAACCACGCAGACGTAATTCCGCTCAGGAAGAAGACGCGTTCTGTCTCCTAGAGATCAACGTACTTTGCTGTGAAAAGTGCAAATCAATCCCAGAACAACAGCAAAAGACCTTGTGAAGATGCTGGAGGAAACAGGTACAAAAGTATCTATATCCACAGTAAAATGAGTCGTAGATCGACAAAACCTGAACGGCCGCTCAGCAAGAGTTTTTTCCCTTTTGAAGCCACTGCTCCAAAACCCCCATAAAAAGCCAGACTACGGTTTGCAACTGCACATGGGGACAAAGTGTCAGGATTTGGCCAGGGTTGTTCCGGGTTTTGGTCACTAGATGCCCCCATTGTGCTTTTTGACCTCATGTTTTTTCCCTTGTTCCCCATTATTATTTGCACCTGTGCCTCGTTTCCCCTGATTGTATTTAAACCCTTAGTTTCCCTCAGTTCTGTGCTCTGTGTTTGTATGTTAGCACCCAGCCCTAGTGGTCTGTGTATTCTTGTCGATTCCGGTGGATGCTCTTGTGGAATTCTGTTTTTGTTTTTGAGTATCTCTTGAGGCTTTTTTGTGCTATTCCTACCACCTTTTGGATTTGCCATTTTTTGTATTGAAGGACTTCTCCTTTTTACTTTATTAAATACACCGTCTTAAGTACTGCTGTGTCTGCCTCATCTTCTGGGTTCTGCTGACTATTCGTGGCTCAGTTGGTTAAGTGACTGTTTCTCACTCCGGAGACCCAGGTTCGTAACCGGGTCCTGACACAAAGATCGTACTTTTTGGAGAAATGTCCTCTAGTCTGATGAAACAAAAATAGAACTGTTTGGCCATAATGACCATCGTTATGTTTGGAGGAAAAAGGGGGTTGCCTTGCAAACCGAAGAACACCATCCCAACTGTGAGACACAGGGGTGGCAGCATCATGTTGTGGGGGTGCTTTGCTGCAGGAGGGACTGGTGCACTTCACAAAATAGATGGCATCATGAGGCGGGAAAATTATGTGGATATATTGAAGCAACATCTCAAGACATCAGTCAAGAAGTTAAAGCTTGGTCGCAAATGGGTCTTCCAAATGGACAATGACCCCAAGCATACTTCCAAAGTTGTGGCAAAATGGCTTAAAGATAACAAAGACCGGGTATTGGTGTGACCTCAATCCTATAGAACATTTGTGGGCAGAACTGAAAAAGCACTTGTGAGCAAGGAGGCCTACAGACCTGACTCAGTTACACCAGCTCTGTCAGGAGGAAGGGGCCACAATTCACCCAATGTATTGTGGGAAGCTTGTGGAAGGCTACCCGAAACGTTTGACACAAGTTAAACAATTTAAAGGCAATGCTACCAAATACTAATTGATTGTATGTAAACTTCTGACCCACTGGGCACGTGATGAAAGAAATAAAAGCTGAAATAAATAATTCTCTCTACTTTTATTCTGACATTTCACATTCTTAAAATAAAGTGGTGATCCTAACTGACCTAAGACAGGGAACTTTTACTAGAATGAAATGTCAGGAATTGAGAAAAAACTGAGTTTAAATGTATTTGGCTAAGGTGTATGCAAACTTCCGACTTCAACTGTATCTAAATGTCGTCATTTTCGCGATGTTAAAAATGAATGGAATACATTGCAAATGGACAAGGCTGTTTCTCGACCTGAGAACCTTTTAGAACCACATAACTCACCATGCACTACCGACTTAAACTCTAGAAAAGGTTTATAAACTTTCAGAGCCTGGGACTGATGTTTTTTTGATTGTGCGAATGCCAGTAACTATTGCAGGCCCTGCTGTCTGTAAGCCCCACACTGTGTCACTCCTTCTTGGCTGTGTGTGTGTGTGAGTACAGAAAATCACA
The DNA here is from genome assembly GCF_036934945.1 of Oncorhynchus masou masou. Taxonomy (NCBI): domain Eukaryota; kingdom Metazoa; phylum Chordata; class Actinopteri; order Salmoniformes; family Salmonidae; genus Oncorhynchus; species Oncorhynchus masou. Next base: position 64,945,180 of record NC_088239.1, on the reverse strand, counting down.
GAAATCATATAGAGCTCCAAAATCCGCCTCAACGGATTTGCTTTAACACACCTCAACTGGATCTATAACTTTAAAAAAACAAAAAACATTTGCTTTTAGCATCATGAAATGGATGTTGTACGATTTCTCGTAAACTACGATAGATAAATGGCTGGTTCTATTTTTCTTTACAACGTTGATTTATGTACTTTGATGTGAAGAGGTCAAATTAGTACTGTATTACAGTTTTCTACCTTTAATCCCACAAAATGTGTATTAATTCAAAGAGTGCTGTGGCCTTGACGCCATCTTGTTTCTGGACTAAAAGCACATTTGACCATCCCTGTGCTCACAGAGTTTCATCTTTGAAGTCTGTTCCATTTACGAGAAACGGCCACGTCCATTTGTTTATGAAATGTCTATTTGCCATATACAGTCAGTCATCATCTGGAGTAATTTTCCGGTACAGCAGAAAAATGTAAATAAATATATATATATTATATCTCGGAAACCGAGTGTTCCCATGTCCGTTGGTCTTGTGAGTACCTGTGCTCTGTTGAATCAGCTTGCGTTTTAGTGTGGTCTTGTTATTATGGGTCTCGTCCCATGTATTGTTATTATGGGTCTCGTCCCGTGTATTTATTAGAGGTTACATCTTGCTCTTTGTTTGGGTTACAGCCCTGTGTTATATATATTAAGTGTTTGCTTTGGGCTTTGCAAATCAATTTATAACATTTTTGACATGCGTTTTTATTGATTTTTTTGTTGTTATTCTGTCTCTCACTGTTCAAATAAACCTACCATTAAAATTATAGACGGATCATTTCTTTGTCAGTGGGCAAATGTACAAAATCAGCAGGGGATCAAATACTTTTTTGCCTCACTGTATATGTCACTCCCTTTGGTTCCTTCCCCAGACGTCATTGTTTCTGTTTCGTGTCTGTGTGCTGTTAGTGTTTCTTGTTTTGTATTATGTTCTGTTTATTTTAGTAAAACACTCAATCCCTGAACTTACTTCCCGACTCTCAGTGTTACAGAATGACGCCTCCCCCAAGGGAAGCATCGGGGAGTGTTTTTTGTTTGTTGTTTTTTTGGTGGGAATGACGTCGGGTCTGGGAGCCGCTATAGGCTCTCATGCCTGAGACAGATCGCCATGCTCCCCTCCTTCCTCCAGCTCATCGGGCTCTCATGCCTCAGCTGGATTGCCAGGCTCTCCTGCCTCAGCTGGTCTGTCGGGTTCCCGTGCATCAGCAGGTTTGACCGGTTCGCTCCTGATCCCCGGGATCGTCCCTTTGGTTGGTGTCCTGCGGCTGGAGCAGAACGCGCTGGAGAGGGGGTACCCTCACGTATCCTCTCTCCAGCGCTCTAGGTCGCCATGCTCCCGCATCTCAGCCAGACTGACAGGTTTCCCGTGCCTCAGCAGAGGTGACTGGTCCAATACTGATCCCCGGGATCTTCATTTTGGTCGGAGTCGTGCGGCTGGAACACTGTCAAGTGTGCTCCCTCTCCGGCCTCTAGGTCACCAGGCTGCTCGTTGTAGTGCATACCTGTCACCATCGTTACGCTCACCTGGACTCTATCACTTCCCTGATTACCTTCTCTATATTTGTCACTCCCTTTGGTTCCTTCCCCAGGCGTCATTGTTTCTGACTCTTGTCTGTGTGCTTTTAGTGTTTATTGTTTTGTTTTATGTTCTGTTTATTTTATTAGAACACTCACTCCCAACTCTCAGCGCACAGCGTTACAGAAGTTCCATGCAATAAGGGCTCTATATAATACTGTATGCTTTCTTGAATTTGTGGGGACTGTGAAAAGACCACTGGTGGCAAGTCTGGTTGGATAAGTGTGTGTCTCAGAGCTGTGTGTAAATTGATTATGCAAACAATTTGGGATTTCAACACATTAATGTTTCTTATAAAATGAAGTGATTGCAGTCAGTCCCTCTTCAACTCTTAGCCAAGAGAGACTGGCATGCATAGTATTTATATCAACCCTCTGATTACAATGAAGAGCAAGACATGCTCTGTTCTGGGCCAGCTGCAGCTTAACTAGGTCTTTCTTTGTAGCACTGGACCACACGACTGGAGAATAATCAAGATTAGACAAAACTAGACCCTGCAGAACATGCTTTTTGGAGTGTGGTGCATCTCTTTATTATGGCCAGACCTCTCCCCATCTTTACAACCATTGAATCTATACCATTGAATCTATATGTTTTGACCATGACAGTTTACAATCTAAGGTAACGCCAAGTAATTTAGTCTCCTCAACTTGTTCAACAGCCACACCATTCATTACCAGATTCAGCTGAGGTTTAGAACTTAAGGAATAATTTGTACCAAATACAATGCTCTTAGTTTTAGAGATGTTCAGGGCCAGTTTATTACTGGCCACGCATTCCAAAACAGACTGCAACTCTTTGTTAAGGGTTTCAGTGACTTCATTAGCTGTGGTTGCTGATGCATACGTGTATATGGTTGAATCATCAGCATACGTGGACACACGTGCTGTGTTTAATGCCAGTGGCAGTGTAACGGTCGTCGTATGAAGAAGGTGTGGACCAAAGCGCAGCATGGTAAGTGTTCATGTTATTTTTTATTTAAACTGAACACAAAACAAAATAACTCTACTCAACAAACTGGATGCAGCCTTCTTACGGCGGCGGCTCAGGTGCGGGACGTGGACCCCTCTCCACCTCAGTCTTGGCCCACTTCGGTGGCGCCTTTGGAGCGGCGACCCTCGCCGCCGACCCCGGACTGGGGACCCTTTCAGCGGACCAAATATCAGTTAACCACCTAACCAAGGATCTAAACTTAACCTTGTGTAATAACCTAGATGCAGTCTCATCTCTAAAAACAGAAAACAACTGTCACAAGAAATTAGATATTTTAAACTCTATCAAAACATAAATGCTATCTCTAGGTCCCAAGAAAGAAAGATCTGTTGTTTGATCTGACAATTCATCTTGAATAAAAATGTGAAGGACCTCTGTGTTACTCTGGACCCTGATCTCTCTTTTTACAAGCATATAAAAAATATTTAATGGGTAGCTATTTTCCATTTTCATAATCACAAAGTCTTTGTCCAGAAATTCTGCAGAAAAGCTCATCCATGCTTTTGCCACTTCTAGATTAGAGTACAGCAATGCTCTACTCTTTGGCTACCTGGATAAAGCACTAAATAAACTTCAGTTAATGCTAAATACGGCTTCTAGAATCTTGACTAGAACCCAAACTTTTGATCATATTACTCATATTCCAGTGCTTGCCTCTACACTGGTTTCCTGTCAAGGCTAGGACTGATTTGAAGATTTTACTGCTAACCTAAAAAGCATCACATGGACTTGCTCCTACCTATCTCTCCGATTTGATCCTGCCGTACATACCTACATGTACGCTATGGTTGCAAGACGCAAGCCTATAGAGCTACATTTTTATGGAATGGTCTGCCTATCCATGTGAGAGACACAGACTAGATCTCGACCTTTAAGTCTTTACTGAAGACTCATCTCTTCAGTAGGTCCTATGTTTGAGTGTAGTCTGGCCCAGGGGTGTGAAGGTTAAAGGCAAGGCACTGGAGTATTAACCCGCCCTTGATGTCTCTGTCTGGCTGGCTCCCCTCTCTCCACTGAGGTTATTTGCATCTGACCCTATTACGGGTGTCACTGGCTTACTAGTGCTCTCCCATGCCCTCCCTAGGAGCGGTGCTTCCCTTCCTGACAGGCTTTTTTCGCTACTCAATTTGAGTGGGTTTAGTCACTGATGTGATCCTCCTGTCCGATTTTGCACCCCCTTGGGCTCTTGCTGTGGGGGAGATCTTCCTGGGCTATACTCAACCTTGTCATGGGGTAGTAGGTTAGTTGATATCCCTTAGATGGTGTGGGAGCGTTGCTTTGGGAAAGTGAGTGGGGTTATATCCTGCCTAGTTGGCCCTGTCATGCTTTCACTTTGTTATTATGGGGTATTTTGTGTAGATGGTGATTTAAAAAAAATGTTTTATTCCTTTTGAATTCACGCTGTAGGACAACAAAATATGTAATAAGTCTAGGTGTATGAATACTTTTTGAAGGTACTGTAGGCCTAACCATACATAATAAACATCGTTGCGTTTACATTCCAGTCAAAAAGCTTGGCTGAGGCAGCAGCATCACGTGGTGGCTTCTCAATCTCTTCTGGCTCCCCCATTTCAATCTCATTCTCGTCTTCACTAAGTAGCACGTAAAACAAGGAACCATGACTGGGAGGGAATTGTGTAGCTATTGTGTAGTTATCAATCGGCTTTTCAATCTACATTATGAGAAAACATGTAAAATGATTTCATATTTAATAAATAACTATCTCTACTTTGTTCAAATGTGTTTGTATCTGCCTATTCGACACACGATGGCGGCATTTAGCAACTGCCCTGTGCCATTAGGAAATTAGGGGAAAGAAGTAGCGAGGAAGGGAAAAGAAGGAAAGGGGGGAGTAAATTGGAAACTAAACGAGGCGGGGGTGTAAGTGAAGGCTTTATTTATATTGTCCTGAAATAAAGTGATTAATGTCAGCGCAGTGCCATGTTTGGTTTCCACCAGATCAACCCAACCCTCTTCCATGCCCTACCTCCACATAGTGTCCCGAGTATCGAACGATCTTCCCAAATTTAACCCCTCCTTGGCGTAGGACGGAGTCACTGCCAAAGTTTTTTTCTACGGAGAAAGGGAACCGTTAAGGAAAGCGAGTCCAGGCTGTCCCTCAAGAGATGGTACTTATGACCGAACAACCGGACAGAGATCTAACTCCGTTATCTACGCCAGAACAAGTTGTAAAGTCTGTCAAACCGGTCAGAAAAGATCCGAGGGGGATCCAATCGACGTAAGTTTGTGTATTTTCAGCACAGCGCAGGGCCGGGGGCCTAGTAAGCTTGCAAGTTAGCCAACTTTGCTAGCTGTGTAACCACTTTTTTGTTGTCGATGCATAGCTAGCTAACGTTAGCTAGTTAAGTCCTTGCTTTCCCAAGCTCTCTCGATAAAGTTTGCGTTTAATTTGGAAGCAACCTCACACGAAGTTATATGTTGTGTATTTTTTCTGCAGTTATTTCTATAACGCTAACGTTAGCAAGCGAATAGTGTTTTCAACTTTAAAGACATGGAATTGGAGAATTAAAGTTGACCTCGTCCCAATGGATTTTCCTTCATTGTTTGTCTACCTAGTTAGATAAGTTTTGCAAATGCACAATCAAGGTTATTTGTCGTCATTCTGATGGGATAACGTTATTTGACGCGTGGCACTGTTTGGTCTTAAACGTATAACACTCAGTCAGTTAAGTATGTCCAATCAGTTCATTGCGCCAAATTCTGTTGCAAAAAGTTTTTTAACAAAAATAGTTTACTCCAAATAGAAAACGTTTTGCAATGATAACGAGAGTTTCTATTGGACAAATTCGGGTAGTTCCCTCGCTGTTTTGTACTGTTTTCTCTGGGGTGTATTCATAACGGTTAAGAACTAAACCGAAGCGAACAGCGCAAACGAAACGGGGAGGGACCTACCTGAATTTGTCCAACAGAAACGCTTGTTTGTGTTTTCCATTTGCAATAAACGGTTTATGTTGCAAAACGTATTTGCAACCGAATCAGCATAATGATTACACATCTGTTTGCTTCCATTTGATTCTTGAACAGTAAATGTTTCCATTGCAAGACATGAGCGGGTTGCTGATATCAATGTTGTGAACAGAGTGCCCAGTGGTGGTGTGGTTATGGTATGGGCAGGCGTAAGCTACTGACAACACAAACAATTGCATTTTATCAATGGCAATTTGAATGCACAGAGATACCGTGAAGAGATCCTGAGGCCCATTGTCACGCCATTAATCCGCTGCCATCACCTCATGTTCCAGCATGATAATGCACGGCCTTATGTCGCAAGGATCTGTACACAATTCCTGGAAGCTGAAAAATGTCCCAGTTCTTCTATGGCCTGCATACTCATCAGACATGTCACCAATTGAGCATGTTTGGGATGCTCTGGATCGTCGTATATGACAGCGTGTTCCAGTTCCCGCCAATATCCAGCAACTTAGCACAGCCATTGAAGAGGAGTGGGGCTACAGTCCACAATCAACAGCCGGATCAACTCTATGAGCTGTAAATCAGTACAGTCTTTGTAATTGATGCATGTTGCACTTTATATTTTTGTTCAGTGTAGCTTGCTAGCTAAGGTTGACTGCAGTGATAATGGTTGATTGCATTTTAATGTATGGTTTTCAAAGGTTAATAAAGATTGTATGACTACAGTAACTAAAGTTGACTGTGATTTCCAAAAACTACAGGCTACATTGGTAAATGTGCAAATATCAATGCTCAGCCAGATTTGATCCTCTTTTTGAAAGAGTTTGAATGGGGATTTTGTTAAATGATTTCCCAATGATAGGTAGCAAGTTGAATCAATGTCCATGTTCATAAAGAAGGAAAACCTCTTGTACTGACTGTTATCCCACATCAAAAGGTGCCGGATCTTTGTATTACTTATGCCCTGCTGTTTTCAACCCCATCATTTGAGGCTAAACGTTTTAATAATATATCTCTACAGGTCTGAATGAAGAAATGAGTTTAGCTAGCTACAACATATCATGTTTGACTGTCACACTACTGTGTCTAGGTCGGAGGCAGCGAATGGAGGAGAGGACAAGCCCAGGAGGAGTGCCAGTGGGAGGTCTGCTGGGGACACTCAGGTGTCAATGGACACTGAGTCAGACCTCTCAGAGAGCAGGAAGAAACCACCCCTCATGAAGTGAGACTTACAGATACCATAAATCATGTATTATGTGAATATGTGGTAAAATGGTCAACTGTCTGCTCTAGCACACAGGGTGCACATGTTTTGTTTTAGCCCAGCACTGACATATTTGATTAAACTAATCTCCAAGCCCCTTCTTAGTTTAGTGTCTGTAGATCAAGTGAGTTTGTGCTGGTCCAGAACAAAATGTGCACCACCTGTGGATACCCTAGGGATGGAGAAACCATGCTTTAGCCATTGTTGTCATCAATTTGTTGTGATACCATACATGTGAGGTTTTGGAACATGGATATATCCACTTCTTTTTTAAAGTTTGGGGTGATTTAAGAAATTTCCTTGTTTTTGAAAGAAAAGCTATTTCTTTTTGTCCATTAAAATAACATCAAATTGATCAGAAATGTAGACATTGTTAATGTTATAAATTACCATTGTTGCTGGAAACGGCAGATTTTAAATGGGAAATCTACGTAGGCGTACAGAGGCCCATTATCAGCAACCATCACTCCTGTGTTCCAATGTCACGTTGTGTTAGCTAATCCAAGTTTATCATTTTAAAAGACTAATTGATCATTAGACAATGGGTGTCTGTACGCCTATGTAGATATTCCATTAAATATCAGCCGTTTCCAGCTACAATAGTATTTTACAACATTAACAATGTCTATGCTGTATTTCTGATCAATTTGATGTTATTTTAATTGAAAAATGTGCTTTTCTTTCAAAAACAAGGGACATTTCTAAGTGACCCCAAATTTTTGAAAGGTAGTGTAGATGACCAACTCTCTAATGCTTGACCACATTTGATGGCACTAGAACACGGTTTTATGTTATTGATTAATATATCAGACTGCACTGTCTGGGGCTGTTGTGTGATCCACACCTGGGTCGAGTTCATTAGGCACAAATCAGGAGAAACTGTTTTGAAACAGGAGGTTCGTCTTTTGCTTGACTAATAAGAAAAGCTAATTTGTTTTCCATTTCAAAACATTTTGGCCTGTTTTGTGACCTACAAAGCTTGGCTGAGTATTGTGTTGACGAACCTTGATGTTGCTGTATAAACAACACACTTTACATAACCATGCTGCAAGGGATGTGGCTGGCTGTCCACATGGGAGTTGCTCGTCTTTTTGACTGCTGTAGATCTAGGGAAAACAATATTTCATTTCAATGGGAGTCAAAGTGGATGTGTCATTGACAGTAAGAACTTAGCCAAGTCAACTTGTTTTGGACTATTCTATTGAAGTTGTCTGTTGTTTTTGTACCAATCATTTGCAATATTGGTTGCTACTGTGCTTGTATTAATCTTGTCCCCCTTTTCAGATTTAAAGCTGTGGAGCTGCCTTCCCCGATGCAAACTCCAAGTGATGGTGAAACTAAGTTTGAAGGAAGAAAGAAATCCCAGTCCAGCCAGGTGTGTTTATACTGTATATCAGGCCACCCACAATCACATTTTCCATTGGTCTCCACAATGTGTGTATGTTTGTTTGGAATTAGCATAATGGCTGATCAGCTGACTTGCAAAACTAGAGTTTTGTGAGTAAAGTATCTTGACAAAGTTAAAAGTGCAATATGCTTAACTCACTTTGCCATTTCCTGGTTGAAAACATTCTAATAGTGCGCCAAATTTCAGTTTGTGACAAAACAAGCAGTCATTGTGTAGAGAATCATTGTACCATCTAAACCGCTGTGAAATATATTTTCCATAAGCAAAAGTATTGTATTTTCAGCTGTCAAACTGAAAGTAAAAGATCCAAAAAACTAAACTTAAAACATGGGAAGCATAGAAATATTGCACACAGCCTTGCTTTCAATAAGAATGACAGATCTCTAACTTAAATTTCTATGTGAATTTGGTCGAGTTGCCCAAAAAGTTACATTGTAGCTTTTAGTCTACACAACCCTAATGATCTTTAAATGGATGCTTGTATTTGACATTACCTAGTTGCACATGCACCTCAATATCAATATGTTTGGTCATTTGGAAAGGGAGGTAAAGAAAGTAATACATTTCAAAAGGTCACATTTATCAACATTTGGATGTATTGTCTTCTCTTGCAGATATCCAAGACAAATGCCCAGTACCATAAAATATTCAAAGAAATCAGCAAGGATGAGTTACTGAAACAAAGTAAGTGGCGAAGTCTTCAATTTAAATGAAAGTTAAAAAGCCATAGGGCGACTTTCTCCATTTTCCTCTTGTTTTTAAAAATACACAAGATTTGCATTATTCTTTCACTTGAAAATAAGCCACAGAGTCTTGTCATTTGTGCAGAATAGATTTTGCCTGACATCCTCTGCTATGTCTCTTCTCAGGTTACACCTGTGCACTGCAGAAAGACATGCTGTATCAGGGCAAAATGTTTGTGTCTGATAACTGGATATGTTTCCACTCCAAAGTCTTCGGCAGAGATACTAAGGTACAGTATAACAATGGAATACTATAGTCATTACTCCTCCAGTCTAGATTTAATTACATTGTTGTTCCTGATAACTGCAAGCCCCAGTTTAGTACACACACTATCATTACAATTCTGAGTTGTTACATTTATCAGGAGTTGATTTTCCTACTAATGAACTGAAGGTTGTAGACCAGGAGTTGTGTTTCACTGACTTAATGTCAACAGATTTGCTCTAAATGTTTTTAATAATACTTTTTATTGACTTTTTCTCCTTGGTAGTACTTTGCCTGATCTCTCTAGGAAAAGAGGTTCAAACAAGACAATCACTGAAATATAGTTGAAGTGAAATAATGTTTGCTTTCCCTTTCCCAGATTGCTATTCCTGTACTCTCTGTGACTCTTATCAAGAAGACAAAAACTGCCATTTTGGTTCCAAATGCACTCGTTATCACATCCACAAACAAGCGGGTATGACCAGTTTTTTATTTGTAGATATTCAATTGTCAAGTTTGGTCTTCATTAAAAACACTTATTTTTTATTATTGTCATTATGATTCATTATTTAAAATATGTTTTCCAGCACGTATTTGCATCATTCCTATCCCGAGATACAACCTATAAACTTCTGAAATCCGTCTGCGTTCATCTGGATGTAAGTTCTTCCTCCTTGTCCTCTTTTCTTTAATGCATTGTTGTGACATTTTACATAGTCTTAATTTGTGTTGTATTACAGATAACATTAGCACTGAGGTTAAACATGTTCTTTCTGTTGTCATAATACTGTGTTATACTGCAACAGGGACTTTTCCATTGGGCTGTGACGATACCCGTATCAAAGTTTATTTTTGCCACGGAAAAAAATAAACACGAAGCAGACCAAACTCTTTGGTCATTTAAAAACTTTCTCGATGTAAAATATTGTGTGCTATAGCTTGGGAAATAAATACACGTGACTGGATGATGTTTGTTTACAACATTAGGGCTGTTTTCCTAAAGAAATTGAATACGCTTTTTGTTTCCTTGCCACGGTACTAATGAGTATTGCGATACTGGTATCGTCCCGGCCTTACTTTTCATGTCTTAACTCATTGAACACCATTGTAGGGGGACAAAACAGGGAGCAGCCTCATTACTTCCTCTGCTGAGAATAGCTTCATAGCCGATTGTCCCTCCTCACTTCCTCTGGTCAGTACTAAGACAGTTGCCTTTTTCCCAACTCTTCTTCTTATATGACCATACAGTAAAGTGTGTGTGTAATGTAATGGTTCTACTGTACCCTCTGTGTCTGGACAAAGTTTCATTTATATTCAATAATGTTTTTATTTCAATGGGATCATCTGTATGGACAAAATGAACGTAATAGTCTGTGTGTAGGATTTCTCTGGAGACTTCTCAGACCTGGATGGGGTTGTGTGCCAAAGGAGGCAAGACATGCTGGAGACCAGCAGCTCAGGCTCCCAGACCCCAGACTATGAGAAAATGACGGGTGGGTTCTCCCTTTATGATGGCAGGGGAGTCCAACCCCCCCCTTGTGAAAAACAAGATAATCATCATACACAATAGACAGACAGATGCAACATCATAGAGACAGAAATAAACCCTGAGAGTTGGTGATTAGACACTTTATACCCTTCCATGAGTGGAGAGAAAGGAATTGCCTCTGAGTATGGAGTCTTATCTATAGAAAAGAGCAGTACTCTCACAGCTTCTAATAACCTAATAGATTAGTTATTACTGAGTCATGAGTTGGACTGGGAGGTGCAATCAGAGGCTTTCAGTTAGTTCAGCTTCTCTACCCAGACACAGCAGTCGCCAAACTTGTACTGTACAGGCTCACTTTTTATTGTAGTCCTTAGGCTTGATTTCAGTTGTATTTGAACAGACATGGTTTACTTTTTACATGTTGATACAGTCATGATTTTATGGTTTAAGAAAATATTTATTTTAAGTAATTGGGATTAATTGGCTGTAGACAAATCGGTCTTAGTACATATATCGATGAGAGAGCTGTATCTCCTTTCACCTGTTGACTGCATATGCTTATTGGAAGGCTGAGTATAACACAGATGGTTCGGTGAACCACGTGCACATGAAGAGTAATCTTGCCTGAGACCTGAAGACTCATCTTAGCTCCCCGAGCGAATGCCTTGGCTTTAGCTCAGTGGGCTAACATGGTTTAGTTTGCGCTCAGGCGACCCGGCCTGGATGCCAATTAACAAGACCACATCTGATAATGTTGGTAGTTAGGCATGTTGAATTGAAAGGAAATTAGTTCAAATATTTAACGACTAGTGGTGTTCAGAGAGCAATCTGTGTTTGTTTTTGCAGAGTTCCCCAGCATCCCAGACACGTTCCTGAGCGCGGTGAAGAACGTAGAGGTGGCGGTGCACGCAGACATCCACCTCCAGACCCCCAACCAAAAACACGGAGCCGCTCACCAGAACGGTGAGGCCTCCTTATGCATGAGCGTGGTGCAATGGAAACAGCAAGACTCTGTTAAATACTTCTGCATTCTCTCTCCCTGGTATCCTAAGGGTTGGCTTCTATCATTTTCCAGAGGGAATGGAATCTGAAAAGTAGAACAGATTGTAATATAAACATTAAGAGAATGATAAGATCTTAAAGATGTAGTTCTGCAAGTGTTAATTAATATTTGTTTAGCTTCGTCTTTTTGGATTTAAGACCGGCCCTCTGTGTTGCTGACCTGTGCACTAATCCTATTTTATCTTTAGGGCCGACCAAGCCTGCCCAGGGTGTTGTACACAAAGTGAAATCGCTACAGCCAGTGTCGTTGAACACCCTTCTACTCGTCTATTTGTTCCTGTGAGTGTCCTCTCATTATGAGTCATAAGGGGGTGTCGAGGCCATCGAACAAGTTTTGTAGCTAATCTAATAATTTCACTTGTCGCCAGGCATGTCAAAACAAGTTAAGTGAACTGGGTGTTTTGTCCTGCCTTGGGTGTTAACTTGGTTGTGGAATTGTGACTGTTTGTGTCATGTAGGAGATGATTCAACAATGGGAGTTGAATTGGAAATACTTGCTTCTTATTGAAAGCCAATGGGTTCCTGTAGATTCCAGCCCTCATCGGGGTGCGTGACGTGTTTGTGTTGTCTTTGCAGAGTTAGTGTCCTTGTCTTGTCTTCGTGTTACATGGCCTTCAAGATTATGGCTCTTGAGAAGCGGCTGAACTCGTTGAGTTCCGTGGGGGAGTATGCACACAACGAGTAAGAGCTGCCACTAAACACTCACAACAGCTTTGTCTGAGATAACTAATTCCTATTGATGCTCTGTTAACAGATTAACAATTGCAATGCAATGAGAATCCAGTCCTAGTATCTGTGGTATACAGTAGATAGTGTTATAATGAATGATAAACCGGAAATTTGACATTACAAACTGTTGGAAAACCCGAAGAATGACTGGGTCAGTCAAGAAACTGTAATTCTTTATCATGTTATAAATAGGTGTAATATGCATGTTTTGATGTAATTTTTCCAAACATTTCCTGACTTTTCCATAGACAATTGTAAACCCACTTGTTAAAAATCCATACAATTTAAATGTTAATTTCTTTAGGTGTTCAATTTAAAGGCTATTTTACAATACGTACATGTATTCTAACGATGGGATACAGTAAAATGGACCTTTTGCATGTGTGGTCTTTCATTTGCATCTTGCTATAGGAATGAGCTGAAACTGAATACACCTGAATTCATACGACGGCTAATTCAGAGCCAATTTTGTTTCAGAAACGTTGTGCATCACAGATCGCAGGTCGACTTCAATGCCGAAATCTATGGGGAGCTGTCTACAAACCTGTTCAAGCTAGAAAAGGTTTGTCGCCTTGCCAGCGAAGACGGTGTCAACATCTGCTCACTGTTTGCTACTCCCAAAAGTTGTTTAATCCGCTTCATTAAAGTTCACTTTTTGGGAGTAGCTTATAGTTACTAGTCTAGCTTGTCCGAGTTTTCCCAGCTCCTGTGTCATGCTTGAGTGTGTGTGTGTGATACTCTTTCATTGTCACCTCGCCACTCTCCATGGAACTGCTCAAACATGCCATGCAGTCAGCTCTGTCACTGAGCTAACAACTACTCATTAAGTGGGACAATAGCTCTGCTTTCCCAATAACATATTTTGTATGAACCATTCCCCACTTGGTTACATAATGTGAGCTTGTTGGGGGTTGTGAATAGGCCAATGTGGGCGTGTTCTCTGCTCATCAGCCTCTCATGCATGCTATTGTTTTGCGGTGTGTTTTTATTAATGCAGTGCATGTTTTAACCTGTCAAAAATCCTACCAAACCAGATTCAGAGAAATCTCCGTAAGCTACTTGAAGAGACCTGACTTAAGGACCCGTTGGTCGCCTCGCTGGACGGAAGTGGCGCCTTCATAAAACGCTGGTGAAAACACTGCAGATCTGATCGGCAATCTGTTACCAAATAACAGATTGCCACTTTGGAAAGGAGACCATTTCTTAATTGTGCAATAGCAGTATCTTCCTTCTCTTTCTACTCAGGACAAAACCCATTATTTTGTGTCTGATAGCATGCCATTGTAATCAAGACATTTCAGCAACTGTAGCTAGTTTGGGCTGAATCCTAACTTGAAACTCACGCGCTTAATAACGCAGAATTCTGCTTTTAGGGGCAATCTGCAGTTGCTACATACATTTTTGGACTGAATTAATGATATTCCTCAAGAATCAATGGGTACATAACTTTATAAGTGCTTCATGAGCTTAGTTCAACTGTCGTTCCCCACTAGAACCCAAAATATAACCTGGTTTTACTCCAATATTTGAAAACATAGTTAATGTAAACAAACACTATATAGCCAAAAACATGGTTAAAATTATGACTGACATCATTGGTGGTCAGTCTTTGCATCCATAGCTTTGTCTATTAATTTGAGTGGTTACATTTCCCCAGCCCCATGTGTTTCTTTACCGAAGCCGGGGTGGGAAAATGCATTGTTTCAACTGCTGATTGCCGCATTAAATCATGCCTCTGTCAATGGGAGATTTCTGTGGAAATTTGAGTTGTGTTCAGGTTTCAAGGTATAGGATACAAACCTTAAAGAGAAGCCATAAGCTTTAGCCTATGCAGTACTGTACCTGAGAAGCTTTTCAATATTAATGGGATGTTTTCAGGTATGAGTAGGTCCCAAGGACCCACCTATTTCAATGTTTTTCTATTAACATTTCAAAAATGGTCAGTCTTGTAATGCCTACTGTTCATGTGCCCATTTTGTTACAGGTATGAATTGCCAATAAAATATTTATAGTTCTTGCTTCATTTTTTTGGTCTCAAACTGTCATCCAACATGCCTAAATGCTGTTTTCAACCACTCAGTAAATAGGCTCCATTTTATCAATTTTCATTAAGCACTGAATGATTCACACAATGTATAACTGAAGTGAATGCCATCTAAAAGATGTGACAAGTCTATGGCTTCTACTGCATCATGGATGTGTATATAGTTAAAGGAACATGACCCTCTCACCTTGTCTGACAGTGCGGTCCAACACTGGTCCACTACTTTGAGTAAGATTTGCATTCAGGTAAAACAGCATGAATTTGAGTGCCCCATTCAGCCTCGTACCACAGAACAGACGGCACTTTCAGTGCGTTTTGCCATTGTCAAGTGAATTAATGATTTGCATTCACTTTGAGTGTTCATCATACATAAAGATTACACTGTTGATACATTTGTCATGCTTTTCACATCTGAACATAATATCTGCATTTTATTCTAATGAATGAGGGAGGGAAGTTATTTTGCTAGTAGTGGCAGCTACTAACCTATTATAGAGCCTCAATTGATGTCTTGTCAATCATTATAAACACCCCTATTCGGAGGTATGCTGTAAACATGAAAATTATGATAAAACTAAATTATGCACAACTAACCTATATAATTTGTCCAAGTGCTTATATTTTCATGATTTTAAATGTAGTCATATGAAACCATTAGCAATGGAATATCGTTAGGAGGCACCCCCTTTACATTTGGCCTGTCTGTCAACCCATGTTAAGGCTGCACATGACGTAACACCCACACTGCAAAGTGCAATGGCGAAATTGAACAATAACAGCCATCGCTTCTCGGTACCATATGTATTATGTCGTTAACATTAAAGAAAACAGAATCATTCTCCTGGAGAGTCACATCATGCAACATCTGTACATTTAATGCGCGCGGGGCTGCGACTAGGAGTATTTTACTGTCTCTGCAAGCGATGACAGTTTAAAACGCGGGTAAGTTTCATGTAATTGCAATACCGTCCATTTTCAATGCCAAACCATTTTCGCAGCAAACTGGTTTGTGCACCTGCTTTTAAAGGGGCGTGGCGGCTGGAATGCAGGGTACCCCATCTCCAGCTAAAGATGCTGATAGCTTAGCAACTACGATAGGGGAAAGCAGACGAGAGCAACAACAATGGATTTACCATTTGTAAGCATCTTTCGCTATGTCTGACTATGCACGGAGCATTTTTGTGTGGTGACCCCACCATCAACTGTTCTGACACGACTGTAGCGCGAGCTACACGGTGCTATGACTGCTGACTCGAAATGTAAACAAAGGGAGACGGGCCTTTTGCTATTTCTCACAATGCCTGGCTAGCTGCATTGAAGTTGTCGTTGATAGTGTCAATAACTGTTTTTATTTATGCACGATGCATGTATTAGTACAAGCAGACCGTAGATCCATATGGTCGATGGTGTCTGCTAAACCATAATGTTTCAAACTATACAAAAAGACGTACTGAATAAAAATATAAACGCAACATGTAAAGTGTTGGTCCCATGTTTCATGAGCTGAATTAAACATTTCCCGAAATTCTCTTTAAGCACAAAAATATTATTTCTCTCAAATGTTGTGCAGACATTTTTTTACATCCCTGTTCAGTGAGTATTTATCCTTTTCCAAGATAATCCATCCACCTGACAGTGGCATATCAAGAAGCTGATTAAACCGCACACAGGTGCACCTTGTGCTGAGGACAATACAAGGCCACTCTAAAATGTGCAGTTTTGTCACACAACACAATGCCCCAGATGTCTCAATTTTGAGGAAATGTGCAATTGGCATGCTGACTGTAGGGATGTCCACCAGAGTTGTTGCCAGATAATTTATGTTAATTTCTCTACCTTAAGTGGCCTTCAACGTTGTTTTAGAGAATTTGACAGTACGTCCAACCATCCTCACAACCGCAGACCATGTGTAACCACGCCAGCCCAGGACCTCCACATCTGGCTTCTTCATCTGCGGGATTATCTGAGACCAGCCATGAAATTGAGGAGTATTTCTGTCTGTAATAAAGCCCTTTTGTGGGGAAAAACTAATTATGTTTGGCTGGGCCTGGCTCCTCAGTTTCAAATCCATTACCTTTACAAAAATATACAAATAAAACAAACAGAAATAACCATGGTTTTCAAGCGCCCCTGCCCAGTCGTGTGAAATCCATAGATTAGGGCCAAATACATTTATTTCAATTGACTGATTTCCCTATACGAACTGCAACTCAGTAAACTCGTTGAAATTGTTGAATGTTGCGTTCTTATTTTTGTTCAGTATAATTATTTTCTCTTCTAATACAATGACAAGCTTTTTGGAATGCAAAATGATCAGGCTAGATGCCATACCATGCCAATTGTTTATTATGGGCATTGGGCTATAATGCTACCACCTAAACAAGAAATACATACTGGAAAATACATCAGATCTGCCAAATTGTCTATCTCTCTGACCTGACTGACGTAGTATTGTATTAGTGTCATATCCAGAAAAAGCAGTGGCCTACTGTCTGCAGTACCTTTCTCTCAGTCTTTATTAAATAGTATAGTTTGGTTTCCAAAATATATTCAGATGGAGACCTGCACTCACTGATAATCTAGCTTTACCATGTCATCAACACATCAGAAAAATATGCCTTCATAGTAAACTTTTCAAGTTAATTTGGACTCTGACGTTGTTGTTGCCAGGTCTTAGGCGTACTGAGGGAATCATGGCCACGGAAGAACCATCCCCTCCGTCGTCCATGGAGAGCAACAAACCCGGCTTCCCCAAACAGATTCTGGCCAACAAGCTGGAAGATAAACACCTGTGTAACTGCTGTCAGAAGCTGCTGCGGAGGCCCTTCCAAGCCCAGTGTGGACACCGCTTCTGTTCCTACTGCTTCAATAGGACTGTCAGGTGGGAGTTCAAAGAGTGTATCTCAACTGTATACAATCATCTGTATTTTCTCCTTTACCTGTAATGTGTAAGCACTGGTCTGGTAAGACCTAAGGAAGAAACTTTAGACTATTGAAATGCACCCCAGGTTATGATGCCTGATGAATATATTACACATTTGACAATATGACACACTGTACTGTTATTTTGTACTGTTTGTTGACATAATATTCCCATTACAGAGATGGACCTCAGAAATGCAGTGCTTGTATCAAAGAGGACATTTTTGAAGAACCCACGTCGATTCTAAAACAAGGCTGTGTAAGTTTCTACAAAATGCGTCTTTCATTACAGTGTCACTTTGTCCTCTCAAAGAACAAGTAAGATCAAAATGTACCCTTCAAATAATGTGTCCATGTTATTTGGAGCGTGCACACACACACACACACACACACACACACACACACACACACACACACACACACACACACACACACACACACACACACACAATCATAAATGGAGCATTCGGAAACAGTACAGACTCACTGTAAAGGAAAAAGCCTTGGCAAAGTGTTAGTTTTCTCTCACTTCTGCAGGCTTTTCCTGACAACGCAGCTCGACGAGAGGTCGAAAACCTCTCTGTTGTCTGCATCAACGAAGGCTGTACCTGGAAAGGCAATATTAAAGAATATGAGGTTAGTTGAGCGTGGTTTTAGACTGATTATTATATTATACCTTTTCATCATTCAAACGAAGCATTTAGACTGACATTTTTGTTGAAAAAAGAAATGGTGCCACAGATGGTTATAAGCAATGCACCTCAATACTGTATTTGCTTTGCTGTGTTCTTGCTTCATGATCAGTTTGACCGACGATCCTTGTTTAGGCTGTTCTGAACATATACTAAAGCCAAATGAATCCTACCTTTATTTTCTGTCACTTACAGTTGAGCCATGAGGGGAAGTGTGACTACATGATCATCCCCTGCCCCTCCTGTAAAGAGCAGATCCGCTTCAACGAACAGGAACGCCACAATGAGCGAGAGTGCCCTGAGAGAACTCTCAACTGCAAGTACTGCAAGGAACCATTCCATTTCAAAAACATCAAGGTGAGAAATAATGCATGTTCCGAGAGAGAACGTCCATCCATCTGTTTATTTGTGAAATCTTTCAAATGGCTGGCTTACGATCGTATCAATTTTGCAAGGAACATTAGGGTCAATATTTGTAAGAAGCTATACAAGAACACGTCGTTTATTTAGGCCCACGACGAGATCTGCCCCAAGTACCCCATGATCTGTGAAGGCTGTGCCAAGAAGAAAATACCCAGGGAGAAGGTGAGTTCTTACAGTTTCAACATACACAATATAACCAACTATAGCCAAACGTGACTGGATGCGTTTGGAAAATGCATCACGGAAAAGGAAGCTCAATATTGAGAGAAAATAATCCACTCTCTTTTAAGAAGGTTGTTGTTCGAAATAGCTGTAGAACTTGTCAAATCATTGTGTATTGTTTCGTCTTTGGCTCTTTCCCTAGTACGTGGACCACATTAAGTTCTGCAGCAAATTCAGAACTCCATGCAGATTCCATGTTGTTGGGTGTGATATGTCAGTAAGTAGCTTTCTTATCTCTTCAGAGCTATGGTTTTAATGAATCCTAATTAAACAAACGAGGTTGTTACTGTGTAATTACTATTTACCATGTTATTTCTTAAATAATACCTGGTAATAATTCAGTGCTACTGTTAGAACAGCTCTCCTCTCCCCCTCTCTCTGTACAGGTGGAGAAGGAGAGGATCCATGACCACGAGAGGGCCTGCGCCTATGAGCACCTCAACTTGCTGCTGCACTACATTATGGGGATGAAGGTGAGGATGAGTATGGATGTAGTGGAGCGTTAGTGCCCATTACACACACTAAAGCAGTGGTATTCAAAGTCGGGGTTGCAGGGGAACTGCAATGGGGTCGCCCAAAAAATTATTATAAAAGTACAAGATATTATATGGGACTATATAAAAAAGTTGTTGAGAAAGATAATGAAATACAATTGTATTTAGTAGATGTATTTATTGGTTTCCTTTTGTTTTGTTAAGAGATGAAAACATAATGAATTGAAGGTTATGTGCTGATGTAAAAATCGAAATGTACCTATTTTATGGTTGGTTTGGGATGAGTTGGATTTGGGGTGGGGTCGTGAGAAATTAATGCTAAAAAAATGGGGTCCCCAGAAATTCTGGTGGAAAAAATGGGGTCCCTGCTGAAAAAGTTTGAATAACACTGCGCTAAAAGATGGTTGTTTGCATTAGCATTTACTTACTCTGTGTTTACTTTACCTACCTTATTTTCTTCCTCTCCATCCATGAAGGTGAGCATGGAGGGCCTGCAGCCGCAAGGCCTGGAGCTGGCTGGACACAAGCTCCTGGAGCTCCACCATTCCCTCAGGGAGCTGGAGGCACGCGTCTCCCAGCTCAGCACTACCTCCACCGGGCCTTCCGTGCAGGGGGCCACCAACTCTCCTTCCTCCCCGCCTCCCGCCCTAGCTCCTCCCCTGCCTCCACCTCCCGCCCTGGCCCCCACCCTGACTGTGTCCACCTCCTTCACCCCCTTGCCCAGCTCGGTGGGGGCGGCCCTGGAGCTACAGCTCCACAGTGAGAAGACCAAGGTGGCGGAGCTGGGACGCAGGTGCACGGACCTGGAGGTGAAGGCGGGGATGTTTGAGAATGTGGTTTGCGTGTTGAACCGAGAGGTGGAGCGCTTTGCCACAACCATGGAGGCCAGTAACAGACAGCATCGCCTAGACCAGGATAAGATTGAGGCCCTGAGCAACAAGGTAATAAGGCCCTGAAGCAGAAATTAAATTCAGTCATTTAATTTATTCATCCCTATCCAACATTTTAATTCAATGGCATGACTTACTGGGGTATAAAGCTGGAGGTTCTGAGGATTGTGGTGTCATTTTTCTGCTTTACCAAATTACCAGAGTTACAAACTACACCTCAGTCAGAGTTACACTTAAACTACATATATTTTATTAAGAGCTTTGCAATAGCCTTTTTTGACTTTCAATGATGCGCTATCTCTAATGAACCATTGAAAAGTACCACCAGAAAAGTACAAAGATCTTTTATAGCCAAGATACACCCCTCTCAACTTACATGACAAACCACAGATCTTAGGAACAGTTCACAAAGGTTAAGATTTGTATGAAATATATCTATAAAACATAGCAGATAGTCAGTGCTGTGTCAACAGTTCTCATTGTAAAGACCAGTGTCTGGCCCCCTCCTACTCCAAACTGGAACCCGTCTCACCCTGGTACGGTATAGCATGAAAACATTACCTTTACTATCTGGAATGCTCTTTAGGCTTTATTACCCAAAGACATCGTAAATCTCCTCTGTCAGTGCTATAAGAAATTAGTTTTGGAATTGTTAGTTAGATTACTTGTTGGTTATTACTGCATTGTCGGAACTGGAAGCACAAGCATTTCGCTACACTCGCATTAACATCTGCTAACCATGTGTATGTGACAAATAAAATTTGATTTGATTTGATATCTCATAGAGGCCCATCCTCAGTGGAACACACACACGATACTCTATTCTGTCTAATTTAACAACTATTCTTATAACAATCTTACAAGCATTAAAACATAATCTTGCAATTTTCCAAGACATGTTATTGACTTCATAGAAGCTAATATATTTGCACATATTTGTGTGTGCGTGTGTCTCAGGTGCGGCAGCTGGAGAGGACGGTGGGGCTGAAAGACCTGACGGTAGCAGAGATGGAAGGCAGGCTGAGGGAGATATCGGGCACCACATTCGACGGCGTCTTCATCTGGAGGATCTCTGACTTTACCAAAAAAAGACAGGATGCCATCGCTGGCCGAGCTCCTGCCATGTTCTCACCAGGTAAACCAGAACTATTGCAGTCCATGTTAAGACTGAGACCAAAGGGGCTTCGAGACCGAGTCAAGGCCGAAACCAGAACAACCATATCGAGACTATATTATACCGTAGTAGTGCAAGTAATAATGACAGTGCAAATCGTAGGCTATTGTGTTTCCATAATAATATTTAAATCACCGTTTTTCAGCCTTCTACACCAGTAAATATGGCTATAAAATATGTCTGTTTTTCCCCAACAGCCTTCTACACCAGTAAATACTGCTATAAGATGTGTCTGCGGATCTACCTGAACGGGGACGGGACAGGGCGTGGCAGCCACCTTTCTCTGTTCTTTGTGGTGATGAGGGGACTGAGTGATGCTCTGCTCAAATGGCCCTTCAACCAGAAGGTAAGGACCAGGGGACTCATTTAGAAAATGCATAGAAAATGCATTAGAAGGTCATACATTTTACATGCTGTATATTGAAATCCACACGAATCCTGTAATTTATACAGTACCAGTCAAACGTTTGGACACATATACTCATTCAAGGGTTTTTCTTTATTTTTTATTATTTTCTACATTGTAGAATAATGGTGATGACACCAACACTATGAAATAACACATGGAATTATGTAGTAACCAAACAAGTGTTAAACAAATCAAAATATATTTATATTATATATTATTATTATATATTTGAGATTCTTCAAAGTAGCCACCCTTTGCCTTGATGACAGCTTTGCACACGCTTGGCATTCTCTCAACCAGCTTCACCTGGAATGCTTTTCGAACAGTCTTGAACGAGTTCCCACATATGCTGAGCACTTGTTGGTTGTTTTTCCTTTACGCTGCGGTCCAACTCATCCCAAACCATCTCAATTGGGTTGAGGTTGGGTGATTGTGGAGGCCAGGTCATCTGATACAGCGCTCCATCACTTTCCTTCTTGATCAAATAGCCCTTACATAGCCTGGAAGTTTGTTGGGTCATCATCCTGTTGAAAAACAAATTGTAGTCCCACTAAGCGCAAACCAGATGGGATGGCGTATCGCTGCAGAATGCTGTGGTAGCCATGCTGTTTAAGTGTGCCTTCAATTCTAAATAAATCACAGAGTGTCACTAGAAAAGCACCCCCACACCATCACACCTCCTCTGCCATGCTTCACGGTGGGAACCACATATACGGAGATCATCCATTCACCTACTCTGTTTCTCACAAAGACATATCAGACCAAAGGACATATTTCCACTGGTCTAATGTCCATTTCTTGTGTTTCTTGGCCCAAGCAAGTCTCTTCTTCTTATTGGCGTCCTTTAGTAGTGGTTTCATTGCAGCAATTCGACCATGAAGGCCTGATTCACTGAGTGGCCTCTGAACAGTTGATGTTGAGATGTGTCTGTTACTTGAACTCTGTGAAGCATTTATTTGGGCTTACATTTTTTGAGGCTGGTAACTCTAATGAACTTATCTTCTTCAGCAGAGGTAACTCTTGAGTCTTCCTTTCCTGTGGCGATCCTCATGACAGCCAGTTTCATCATAGCGCTTGATGGTTTTTGCAACTACACTTGAAGAAACTTTCACATTTCTTGAAATTTTTCGAATAGACTGACCTTCATGTCTTAAAGTAATGGACTGTAATTTCTCTTTGCTTATTTGAGCTGTTCTTGCCTTAATATGGACTTGGTATTTTAACAAATAGGGCTCTCTTCTGCATACCACCCCTACCTTGTCACAACACAACTGATTGTCTCAAACGCATTAAGAAGGAAAGAAATTCCACAAATTAACTTTTAACAAGGCACACCTGTTAATTGAAATGCGTTCCAGGTGACTACCTCATTAAGCTGGTTGAGAGAATACCAAGAGTGTGCAAAGCTGTCATCAAGGCAAAGGGTGGCTACTTTGAAGAATCACAAATATAAAATATATTTTGATTTGTTTAACACTTTTTTGGTTACTACATGATTCCATATGTGTTATTTCATAGTTTTTATGTCTTCAATATTATTCTACAATGAAGAAAATAGCAAAAATAAAGAAAAACCCTTGAATGGGTAGGTGTGTCCAAACTTTTGACTGGTACTGTATATCTTCAAATTTATGTTAAAATCTGCAACACAATTTTGATTTTGCATGACACGTGTGATGTATAAATCAGACATGCTTTTGTGGAATTCTCTCTCTCGTTGTCCTGGCAGGAAACATGTCTGTAATGGAGATTATAAATATATAATTCTATGATTTATTACGTTTTCTATATCAGACATTGTTTTGTTCATACTCTTTTTATTTGTAAATAATCATTAAACAACAAAGAGGTGAAAAGAGGGTGACCCAGTCAAGTGTCAGACAGAGTTATTGTTCTCATTTTATGTCAGACAGAGTTGTTGTTCTCATTTTATGTCAGACAGAGTTGTTGTTCTCATTTTATGTCAGACAGAGTTGTGGTTCTCATCTTATGTCCGATAGTTGTTGTTCTCATTTTACGTCAGACAGGGTTGTTGTTCTCATTTTACGTCAGACAGGGTTGTTGTTCTCATTTTACGTCAGACAGGGTTGTTTTTCTCATTTTATGTCAGACAGGGTTGTTGTTCTCATTTTATGTCAGACAGAGTTGTTGTTCTCATCTTATGTCAGACAGGGTTGTTGTTCTCATTTTATGTCAGACAGGGTTGTTGTTCTCATTTTACGTCAGACAGGGTTGTTGTTCTCATTTTATGTCAGACAGAGTTGTTGTTCTCATTTTATGTCAGACAGAGTTGTTGTTCTCATTTTATGTCAGACAGAGTTGTGGTTCTCATCTTATGTCCGATAGTTGTTGTTCTCATTTTACGTCAGACAGGGTTGTTGTTCTCATTTTACGTCAGACAGGGTTGTTGTTCTCATTTTACGTCAGACAGGGTTGTTTTTCTCATTTTATGTCAGACAGGGGTGTTGTTCTCATTTTATGTCAGACAGAGTTGTTGTTCTCATCTTATGTCAGACAGGGTTGTTGTTCTCATTTTATGTCAGACAGGGTTGTTGTTCTCATTTTACGTCAGACAGGGTTGTTGTTCTCATTCTATGTCAGACAGGGTTGTTGTTCTCATTTTACGTCAGACAGGGTTGTTTTTCTCATTTTATGTCAGACAGGGTTGTTGTTCTCATTTTATGTCAGACAGGGTTGTTGTTCTCATTTTACGTCATGTTTTTCATTTTATGTCAGACAGTTGTTGTTCTCATTTTATGTCAGACAGAGTTGTTGTTCTCATTTTATGTCAGACAGGGTTGTTGTTCTCATTTTATGTCAGACAGAGTTGTTGTTCTCATTTTATGTCAGACAGAGTTGTTGTTCTCATTTTATGTTCTCATCTTATGTCCGATAGTTGTTGTTCTCATTTTACGTCAGACAGGGTTGTTGTTCTCATTTTATGTCAGACAGGTTTGTTGTTCTCATTTTATGTCAGACAGAGTTGTTGTTCTCATCTTATGTCAGACAGAGTTGTTGTTCTCATTTTATGTCAGAGTTGTTGTTCTCAGATTTTATGTCAGACAGAGTTGTTGTTGTCAGACAGAGTTGTTGTTCTCATTTTATGTCAGAGTTGTTGTTCTCATTTTATGTCAGACAGGGTTGTTGTTCTCATTTTATGTCAGACAGGGTTGTTGTTCTCATTTTATGTCAGACAGGGTTGTTGTTCTCATTTTATGTCAGTCAGAGTTGTTGTTCTCATTTTATGTCAGACAGGGTTGTTGTTCTCATTTTATGTCAGACAGGGTTGTTGTTCTCATTTTACGTCAGACAGGGTTGTTTTTCTCATTTTATGTCAGACAGGGTTGTTGTTCTCATTTTATGTCAGACAGAGTTGTTGTTCTCATCTTATGTCAGACAGGGTTGTTGTTCTCATTTTATGTCAGACAGGGTTGTTGTTCTCATTTTATGTCACACAGAGTTGTTGTTCTCATTTTATGTCAGACAGAGTTGTGGTTCTCATCTTATGTCCGATAGTTGTTGTTCTCATTTTACGTCAGACAGGGTTGTTGTTCTCATTTTATGTCAGACAGGTTTGTTGTTCTCATTTTATGTCAGACAGAGTTGTTGTTCTCATCTTATGTCAGACAGAGTTGTTGTTCTCATTTTATGTCAGAGTTGTTGTTCTCATTTTATGTCAGACAGAGTTGTTGTTCTCATTTTATGTCAGACAGAGTTGTTGTTCTCATTTTACGTCAGACAGAGTTGTTGTTCTCATTTTACGTCAGACAGAGTTGTTGTTCTCATTTTACGTCAGACAGAGTTGTTGTTCTCATTTTACGTCAGACAGAGTTGTTGTTCTCATTTTACGTCAGACAGGGTTGTTGTTCTCATTTTATGTCAGACAGGGTTGTTGTTCTCATTTTATGTCAGACAGAGTTGTTGTTCTCATTTTATGTCAGACAGGGTTGCTGTTCTCATTTTATGTCAGACAGAGTTGCTGTTCTCATTTTATGTCAGACAGAGTTGTTGTTCTCATCTTATGTCAGACAGTTGTTGTTGTTCTCATTTTATGTCAGAGTTGTTGTTCTCATTTTATGTCAGACAGAGTTGTTGTTCTCATTTTATGTCAGACAGAGTTGTTGTTCTCATTTTATGTCAGACAGAGTTGTTGTTCTCATTTTATGTCAGACAGGGTTGTTGTTCTCATTTTATGTCAGACAGAGTTGTTGTTCTCATTTTATGTCAGACAGGGTTGTTGTTCTCATTTTATGTCAGACAGAGTTGTTGTTCTCATTTTACGTCAGACAGGGTTGTTTTTCTCATTTTATGTCAGACAGGGTTGTTGTTCTCATTTTATGTCAGACAGAGTTGTTGTTCTCATTTTATGTCAGACAGAGTTGTTGTTCTCATTTTATGTCAGACAGAGTTGTTGTTCTCATTTTATGTCAGACAGAGTTGTTGTCAGACAGAGTTGTTGTTCTCATTTTACGTCAGACAGAGTTGTTGTTCTCATTTTACGTCAGACAGAGTTGTTGTTCTCATTTTACGTCAGACAGAGTGTCAGACAGGGTTGTTGTTCTCATTTTATGTCATTTTATGTCAGACAGAGTTGTTGTTCTCATTTTATGTCAGACATTTTATGTCAGACAGAGTTGCTGTTCTCATTTTATGTCAGACAGAGTTGTTGTTCTCATCTTATGTCAGACAGTTGTTGTTGTTCTCATTTTATGTCAGAGTTGTTGTTCTCATTTTATGTCAGACAGAGTTGTTGTTCTCATTTTATGTCAGACAGAGTTGTCAGACAGAGTGTTCTTTTATGTCAGATTGTTGTTCTCATTTTATGTCAGACAGAGATGTTGTTCTCATTTTATGTCAGACAGGGTTGTTTTTCTCATTTTATGTCAGACAGGGTTGTTGTTCTCATTTTATGTCAGACAGAGTTGTTGTTCTCATTTTATGTCAGACAGAGTTGTTGTTCTCATTTTATGTCAGACAGAGTTGCTGTTCTCATCTTATGTCAGACAGTTGTTGTTCTCATTTTATGTCAGACAGGGTTGTTGTTCTCATTTTATGTCAGACAGAGTTGTTGTTCTCATCTTATGTCAGACAGAGTTGTTGTTCTCATCTTATGTCAGACAGAGTTGTTGTTCTCATCTTATGTCAGACAGAGTTGTTGTTCTCATCTTATGTCAGACAGGGTTGTTGAGTTAAAGTCAGAATGGCAGCTGGCAGGTTTGTGAAGTCATCTGGTTTGCACTCATGAGGTCTATCCCTCACACTTTCTGTATCTCTCTCTGTATCTCTCTCTCAATTCAATTCAATTTGCTTTATTGGCATGATGTAACAATGTACATATTGCCAAAACTTACTTTGGAGATTTACAATATTAACATAATTAAAATAATAATAACCAGTAACACCAATAATCAAGGGTCAAAATAACCATACATTGAGCAACAACAATACAGTAAGCATAGAGGACAGGTTGGTTGGTCTGTCAGACACTGTCCCTCATCTTATGGCAGGCAGCAATGTACATAGGGAGCTGCCAACCCACAGCTGTCTGCGTCCTCCCCCAACAGGATGGGTAGCCAGGACGGGTAGCCTATTCTCATCAGAGAGGTCTTTGAAACCTTGAATAAGGGTTTCAATTCTGAGGAAATTACATTCTTGTTTTATATTTTTGACATTTTGTCAGAAAATGCAGCTCTGTCTCCGGTTCTGCTGTGGTGCAGTGGTTGCACAGCCTTTCCTCTACAGGGAGCCATGTTTTCCTGTGTTTAACCTTCTTAATGGCAAGGCTGTGCTCACTGAGCCACTGTACTTTGTCAAGGTGTTTCTAAGGTTTTGATCAGTAAAAATGGTCAAATAGTTAGCCACAGTGTACTGTCGATTTAGGACTGCATATTGCTTTTGTGCTTGTGTAGGTAATATAGATTTGATTGTGTTGTAATTTGGTTTATTCTGATTGATTGGATGTTTTGGTCCTGAGGCTTCAGTGTGTTAGTAGAACAGGTTTGTGAATTCAGCCCCAGGACCAGCTGGATGAGGGGACTCTTTTCTTTGCTCAGCTCTTGGCATTGCAGGGCTTGGTAATGATATTTAATTTTTTTTATTTTACAAGTCAGTTAAGAACAAATTCTTATTTTCAATGACGGCCTAGGAACAGTGAGTTAACTGCCTGTTCAGGGGCAGAACAACAGATTTGTACCTTGTCAGCTCGGGGACTTGATTTTGAAACCTTTCGGTTACTAGTCCAATGCTCTAACCACTAGGCTACCCTGCCGCCCCAGGGAGAGTGGGTCACTGTATTTTAGATGTTTCCAAAACATAATTGCTCTTTTGTTATTATTATTTTTTATTATTAGTGGATATTGACCTAATTCTGCCCTGCATGCAATGTTTGTAGTTTTCCTCTGGACACGTAGGAGGATCTTACAGAACTCTGCAAGCAGGGTTTCAATTGGGTGTTTGTCCTATTGGGTGATGTCTTGTTTTACAAGTGTACCCCATACCTGCTGCCATAAAGTGCAATTGGTTCAATGACACATTCAATTCGTATTAGCCAAATTGTTATAGGTATTTCAATTTGAATTTGTTTTTTAATGGCGTAGAATGCCCTGCATGCTTTCTCTGTCAGTTCATTCACTGCCTCATTAAAGTGTCCAGTTGAGCTTATTTTTCAATCTACGTAATTGTGCAGTACTCTATATATGTTGTACCAATTGAGAACTCACTCTCTCTCTCTGAATGCTGGAATTGTGTGAGTGAGTGCGAGTGTTGTGTAGAGTTAGATATCCTGCTTTTTCTTTTACGTTTCCTTTTCTTGGTGGTATCTTTTTTTCTTCCTCTGCATGATTACGGTTATCATTATCTTTATTTAGTTGTTGTGGTAGAATTAAGTATATTGTTGTGCGTGTCGAAATTACCCTGGCTTTGGCGTGGGGACGCCGTCTCTGTCACTTCGGCACGGCTTTAGGTGTGTTACTGAAGCTACTGTCACTGGAGGAGTTTTTGGTCGAGAGAAGGCATGCTATGAGAATGTTGCTTATGCGTCACGGATGAATAAAGCGGTGGTGTTTTGTCTTAAAGAAGAGTGTCTTGTTGATCGTATGGTTGAGCATGGCGTACTTCTTAAAGAAGAGCGTCTTGTTGATCGTATGGTTGAGCATGGTGTACTTCTTAAAGAAGAGTGTCTTGTTGATCGTATGGTTGAGCATGGCATACTTCTTAAGGAAGAGAGTCTTGTTGATCGTATTGTTGAGCATGGCGTACTTCTTAAAGAAGAGTGTCTTGTTGATCGTATGGTTGAGCATGGCGTACTTCTTAAAGAAGAGCGTCTTGTTGATCGTATGGTTGAGCATGGCGTACTTCTTAAAGAAGAGTGTCTTGTTGATTGTATGGTTGAGCATGGCGTACTTCTTAAAGAAGAGCGTCTTGTTGATCGTATGGTTGAGCATGGCGTACTTCTTAAAGAAGAGCGTCTTGTTGATCGTATGGTTGAGCATGGCGTACTTCTTAAAGAAGAGCGTCTTGTTGATCGTATGGTTGAGCATGGCGTACTTCTTAAAGAAGAGTGTCTTGTTGATCGTATGGTTGAGCATGGTGTACTTCTTAAAGAAGAGCGTCTTGTTGATCGTATGGTTGAGCATGGCGTACTTCTTAAAGAAGAGCGTCTTGTTGATCGTATGGTTGAGCATGGCGTACTTCTTAAAGAAGAGCGTCTTGTTGATCGTATGGTTGAGCATGGCGTACTTCTTAAAGAAGAGTGTCTTGTTGATTGTATGGTTGAGCATGGCGTACTTCTTAAAGAAGAGCGTCTTGTTGATCGTATGGTTGAGCATGGCGTACTTCTTAAAGGTTTGTTTATTCTAGTTACGCCGCTTTTTTTCTCTGTCAACAAGGGTAACAATTTCAAATATACCACCGTTTATTCCCATTGAGCTATTGCCATAAGCGATATGCTTGCCTGAAAAGGGTGAAGGCAGAGGGAGGGGCGCAGATGGTCCTCGTAACGCTTGGGCCCAGTGATGTAGGGAGAAGTGGGTCGACAGTGGTTGAGCAGCCACACGTACCTGTTTCTGAGGAACAAGGTGTCAGTGTTGAGGGCACGGAGTTGCAACTTGTACCAGAGGAGAATGCTATGCAGCAGAAACATATTGTTGTAGAAGGTATGGACAGATCTGAAGAATAATTTCCAGACTGGAGTTGCCCAGTACGAGTGCTGGTGTACAGGAGGGGGGTCATGTGGAGCTAGGCTCCCAGGTAGTGGAGGAGATGCCCACTACGAGTAATGGGGTACAGGTGGGGGGTCATGTGGAGCTAGGCTCCCAGGTAGTGGAGGAGATGCCCACTACAAGTAATGGGGTACAGGAGGGGGCTCAGGTGGGGCTAGTCTCCTAGGTAGTGGAGGAGATGCCTGGTACAAGTGATGGGGTGCAAGTGGGGAGTGTTGAGAGGGATGTGGTAGAGTGGAGTCAGTGGTCTGTGGGCTCAGTTGAGGAAGATAAGGATATGGATATCTCTCCTGATACGATAGCAGCTGATGAAGACTCAATTTACAGTCTAGAGGAAGTAAATGGGTTCCTGGATCAGACTTTTGGGAAATCTGTGAAATTGGCAGATTTTTTTTATGTTGATAAGATAAGAGGTCAGCTGTGATGTTACAGAAGACAGTGGGGTTAGACAAGCTGAGTGAGAAGAAGCGTTTTCGCTTGAGGACATTTACTACTACTGCTGTCACTGCAGCAAAAGGTAGTGGGAAACGTGGTCAGCTTCTTAGGGCTGCAATCCTGATATTACTAGATATTATCTAGCGTGTCCTACGTTGCATATAATCTGACTGAGCATACAAGTATCTAAGTATCTGACTGAGCGGTGGTAGGCAGAAGCAGGCGCGTAAACATTCATTCAAACAGCACT
Organism: Oncorhynchus masou masou; assembly: GCF_036934945.1. Taxonomy (NCBI): domain Eukaryota; kingdom Metazoa; phylum Chordata; class Actinopteri; order Salmoniformes; family Salmonidae; genus Oncorhynchus; species Oncorhynchus masou. The sequence goes on along the minus strand of NC_088239.1, from coordinate 64,914,579 downwards.
TTCGTGCGTTTTGCCAGCAGCTCTTTGTTGTGCGTCAAGCATTGCGCTGTTCATGACTTCAAGCCTATCAACTCTTGAGATGAGGCTGGTGTAACCGAAGTGAAATGGCTAGCTAGTTAGCGAGCGCTAATAGCTTTTCAAAAGTCACTCACTCTGAGCCTTCTAGTAGTTGTTCCCCTTGCTCTGCATGGGTAACGCTGCATCGATGGTGGCTGTTGTCGTTGTGTTGCTGGTTTGAGCACAGGGAGGAGCGAGGAGAGGGACGGAAGCTATACTGTTACACTGGCAATACTACAGTGCCTATAAGAACATCCAATAGTCAAAGATTAATGAAATACAAATTGTATAGAGGGAAATAGTCCTATAATTCCAATAATAACTACAACCTAAAACGTCTTACCTGGGAATATTGAAGACTCATGTTAAAAAGAACCACCAGCTTTCATATGTTCTCATGTTCTGAGCAAGGAACTGAAACGTTAGCTTTCTTACATTGCACATATTGCACTTTTACTTTCTTCTCCAACACTTTGTTTTTGCATTATTTAAACCAAATTGAACGTGTTTCATTATTTACTTTAGGCTAAATTGATTTTATTGATGGATTATATTAAGTTAAAATAAAAGTGTTCATTGTTCATTCAGTATTGTTGTAATTGTCATTATTACAAATATATAGATATAAAGATCGGCCGATTAATCGGTATCGGCGTTGAAAAATCATAATCGGTCGACCTCTAGCTCAGATACATACAACCTGTCTAACCTTACTTTTGTGTATTGACATTGCAACGTAAACAGATGGTCTGCCTTTGTCTCCCTGATGGGAAGATGACCACGGATGAAATGCGCCAACATGCCGTGGATTTCTACTCTGCCCTCTATAAGGTGGAGGATTGTGATTCTCTGAGTACTGATCAGTTGTTACAAGGTCTTCCTCAATTGGGCCCTGAGCAGAGAGTTGCTTTGGATTCTGACATTACTCTGCAGGAGCTGTCCACAGCAGTTATGCAGCTCTCATTAGGCCGAGCCCCTGGCATCGATGTTTTACCATCTGAGTTCTATAAGCCCTTTTGGGGGTTTATTGGGGAGGAATTTTACGTGGTGTGTGAATCTTTTACAGAGAGTTGTCTTCCTGTATCTTGTCAACTTGCTGTGCTTTCATCGTTGCCAAAAAAGGGGGATTTGGCTCTTATAGAAAATTGGCGACCTGTTGCGTTGCTGTGTGCAGAATATAAAATTGTACCTAAATGTCTCTCAAACAGGTTGAAAGAATATCTGGGGCTGTTGGTCCACAAGGACCAGTCTTACTGTGTACCTGACTGCTCTATTGTTGATAATTTGTTTCTAATAAGAGATGGTTTGAGTTGCCACATCCCCGTCTAAAGGGTTATCAGGCAGGGATGCCCAATTTCGGGACAGTAATATTGTCTGGCAATTGAACCAATGCTTTGTTTTTTAAGAGCGAGGCTTACTGGTTTTTCTGTGCCAGGAGTAATGAAGGGTCCCACGACAGCACTGTCTGCGTATGCAGATGATGTGACAGTTTTTATTACAGGGGGTGAGGATGTTAAGGTTCTCTCAAATGCTTTAAAGGTGTATGAGAGGGCCTCCTCAGCTGGAGTCAATTGGGAAAAGAGTGAATCGCTGTGGGCAGGTCAGCTTCAGATAGGGTCCACTCCACGGTTCCCAGAGGGGCTTCAGTGGGGAAGAGATGGGATGAAGACTGGGGTTTCTTCTAGGCTCTGATGTAATTTCAGAAAAATAACTGGGAGGGTGTAGTGCAGAAAGTGTGTGCCAGACTGTCAAGGTGGAAGTGGGTGCTAATAATCTTGCTGCCTCTACCCTGTGGTATAGACTAATGATTTTACAGCCACTGTGGGTCTGATACAAGAGCTTCAGAGGACCCTTATCAATTTATTTTGGTCAGGACAACATTGGATTAAAGCTACAGCCCTGTACCTGCAACTGCATTAGGGTGGGTAAGGTCTGGTGGACATTTCTTCCAGGATCATGCCTTTTCGGCTTCAAAAAAGCAGCCCAGAGACTGTTGCACAGTGACGGTTTTAGCTGTGTTGACACAGTCTACACATTGATGAGGAGAGCAGGCTGTTTGGGCTTAGACAAGCATATTTTCCTCTTAAAGTTAGAGGGAGGTGATTTGTCTGATCGGACACCATTTTATGAGTCTGTTATGCAGGCTTGGAGAGTTTTTGTCATGTCCCGTAAGGCCGTCACGCCACCAGGGATGTGGCTTTTTGAAGAGCCTCTTTTATTTTTATAACACTGCCATCCAGTCCCGTGCTATGCGTTCAGCCAGCCTACGTTCATGCCTGCTAGGTGTGGGGTGTACTAAGCTGGGTCATCTGATGCGGAGCAGGAGCAGATCGTTGGAGGAGCTGGGAGAAAGAGCAGGGATCTGATCATCTCTTCTACTGAGGAAGGTCGTAGATGAGGTCTGTAATTCTTTGCCAGTACTTCATCGACAATATGTGACTGACACTTCCAATTCTGATCGGTGTAAGGAGGGTCTGGATGACGTGTTCCCTGCACTGATTGTAAGTGCTGAGGAGGGGGATTTCGAGAAGGACGTGGGGATGCTGCTTTCCTTCGAGACCCCGGAGCTGGGGGAGTTCAAGGTGTTGGGAAAGAAGGCCATGTATAAAATCTGTGTAAAAGTGTCCTTTGCCTTTTCCCTGGAAGGGGTAAAATCGACGAGGTGGGCGGGTGTGTTTGGTCCAGGTGCCTCCCCAAAAGGCTGTTGGAGGTCTTTATACAAACTGCCTATTGAAAAGAGGACAGCTGACCTACAATGGAGGATAATACATGGAGCCATAGCCAACATGCATCTGGTACATCTGGATCCGACAGTTGAGGAAGGGTGTCCATTTTGTGCTGAGTCTGAAACTCTGGCACATTTTGTTTTTACAATGTCCCAGGTTGGTCGGGATGATTGACCTGATCACTAATTGGTTCTCAGCTCTGGGAGAGGTTTTCTCTTCCCAACTGTTTATATTTGGGCTAAAGTACAGGTTTAGTCAAAGGGGTGTAGTTACTTTGCTTAATTTTGTGTCAGGGGCAGCCAAATTAGCAATATGGAAGACCCGAAAGAACAGTATTCGGGGACAGGGGTCTGTGGATGGGTGGGAATGCTGGAGGGAATGTTGGCAGCGAGACAGAGTAAAGTTTGCCTATTACAAACTGGTTAACAATATTGAACTGTTTGAGTATATGGGGTATTTAGAGGCTCTTATGTTTAGTTACTGTGGATGATAATTTGGTGTTGTTTTTAATTTATGTGTAACTATGGTTTTGTATGAGTGTATATAGTGTTGTGAGCTCCCAGACCCAATAAAGATTATTTAAAATTCAAACTCTCTCTCTCACCAGGTGACTCTGATGCTGCTGGACCAGAGTAACAGGGAGCACATCATCGATGCCTTCCGGCCCGACGTCACTTCCTCTTCCTTCCAAAGGCCTGTAAGTGAGATGAATATCGCCAGCGGCTGCCCGCTCTTCTGCCCGCTCTCCAAGCTCGACGCCAAGAACTCCTACATCCGCGACGACACCATTTTCATTAAGGCCATCGTGGATCTCACAGGCCTCTAGGATGCACCCTTTGAAGTGGAAGTGCAAGACAACCGAGCAGCAATGTGGCCATTCAGGCTTAATTTTGGCTGCTTTTGAGCACCATTTCGGCTCCATTTTGGTTCCGTTCGGCCCTATTTCAGTCCCCTTCATTAGTAGGGAGACTGACATGCTTGCTACCGTGTGCTGCATGTGGCTCCAGTGTGCCCAGCTCAGGAGGCCCTTGCACTGTTGTAGCTCGACCATCTCTTAATGCCACAATACTGGTTCCTCATGGTGCTTGAACCCCAGTTGTGTAGCTTTATTATTTGTATCCATGGAAATAACTCCAGAATATAGTCTCAGTATTTAGTAGGACAGAACCTGTGGTATTTAAATGGGGATATGTGGCAATTGAATTGATTTGGAGGACATCTTTTTCTCTTTGTTTTTCATAAGACTTCATTAGGTCTCAGAGAGAGTGAATTGTAGCCGTGAGAGAATAGCAAAAAGAGGGATATGAACCTTTTCCTTGTCAGTGTAGAAAACTGCCCCACTGCTTATCGCAGACGTAGAGCTTATCGTGGCTTGGTGCAGCAGGGTATTCACTGTATCTCTTGTTTCCGATCTCAACCCGAGTCATTTTGATTATGGATATCGTGAGCTTCTCAATGCCTTTGTTGAGTACATTTGCATAGACAAACGTGGAGTTATGTTATGAATAAGAATATGGGCATTTGTTTGCCTTTTTGCGCAAATTGCATGCGGGCTATCTTTTATTGGCCTTGGTGTTGAAGTGCTCGCTCTTTTCATTGGGCTGCTGAAGGGATCCTTCCTTGTTCGTTATTACACCTGTTAGTGAGTTAAACCATCTGTGATGGTGGACATTGCCTGCATGTCTTGGATCCAGGCATATACTTTTACATATACTTGTTCGTGTTGCGTTTCTTGTTCCTCTTTAGGGGTTGAGGCTTATGGGATTGGTGGTTCGGTACATCTGTGGAAGATACAGTGGAGTTATCATGGTGTTATAAGGCAGCTTGCCAATCAAAGCCTGAGGCATACAAGTGTATTTCTATCACTGGTAAATACATCAAGCTGGAAGAGCTTTCCCCTCCAGGATATGCTCATTACAGTAGCTCATATATCAACACATAGTACTGTGCCCCACCACAGATGTTAATACAGGTTCCATGAACTGAAGGAATGGTGTGTTCCTTGTTTTCTGTTCATATTACAGTGTGGTACATTTGTATGTAGTTTTGCTGCTATGTCAGATATGTTGGTGATGTAAAACAAATGTGTTGCGATCAATGAAATGTAGGACAGACAGTTGAAGGTGGAAAGTGGAAGGATAAAGAGAGATGTAACCACGAAGTGAAAACAAGTGAATGTGATGGTATACTTTGCGATTGGACCATAGTGGTTGATCATCGTTAATTGATGTTTGATGTAACTCTAGATAAATCCCATTAACCTGTGGGTGACAGTGAAACCTCTTAGCCTAGGTGGTAGTATTATGATTCATGAAGCCCCACAAATGACACTGACCAAAATGCTAAATCTGAGGAAATCCTTTAGATCTGAAATATATCTGTAGGTTGTATGCTTGTCCATTAGGGGGTGCTGTTTTACTTGGTACGCCTGTGTGCGTCCCCAATAGTCTTCCCCCTCTGGACTTGTGTAGGGGTTTTCACCTGCCTGTTTTGAAAGCAGTCTTGACCTGTTTTGAAACCTCTCTGTGCATGGGAGGGTTCAATTCATATTCAGTATCGCAGTTCGTGGTTGGCTTACCTCGTAGACCAATGGCGAATGCATTTATTTGCATTTATTTGGAGGAGTATAAATAAAGATGTTAGAGTTATTATTATGTCATATCTCGCACAGCTTCTGTTCAACACAAGCAGATGCCTATATATATATATATATTCATAAGAATTGATAAATATAATATCATAATGTTGAACAATTCAATATATTGATGTTACTATACCCATATTGTTATTAATAAATATAGTATAGTTGAATATATTATTAATGATATAAATAATACCTACTTTTTGTTTGTCGAGGTGGTTTAAGACAAGTCTGGAAAACCCCTTAAAGTAACCCAAATACATCAAATGCTGTGCCACATGATACCAACCATGGCACCCCATTCTCCTGGGTTAACTGAGGGTTAAAAACCAAAATATGAAGTGGTTGTGTTTACATTCCCCAAAATGACCCTTTAAAGGTTCCCACAGTAATTCTGTGTCATATAACTGTGCTTCTCAACCTTTTCTGTACCACTGGGGCCGGAAAACAATGGTGCCTCTTGTACCAAGAACCGTCAAGTTGCTCTGGTCCTTCCTCCTCAAAGGACTCCTTAGGCCTATATCAAAACAGCACTTGAGATCTGGCTACATTATTGTCAGCTAACCATCTGATGGACCGGTCAGCAGCATCCCAGAGGTTGAGGACCACAGATTTTTTTTGTCTTCTGAGAAAGGGTGCGTTGGTTGTTATTATAGGTAGTATTTGCGCTCTGAACATCATATTTGTGCAGTCAGTGAATATGGTGTTTGGTCCTTTGATGGTAATAAACAGGGTTTGGTTCTGGAGGAGTTGATTCTGACTATGTTCATTATAGGGCAAATCCCTCCTGCAGAGGTAGCTTTTTTAGCATCAAACTGTAGAAGTTGTTCAGTCAGTTTACAGCCCTCAACGAAAAGGAATTCATATATATTCTTTCCTTTCCATAAATACTTATCCTTGTGTTGTGCCAGAATGTTATATTACCTCCAAATTATTGCAAAAGCTGTGTTATACATTGTACTTGTATTCTATGCTAAAAAATGGTGCCAAATATGCTTAGAGAAAAAATAGATATTATGTACATATGAAGGTTTATAGTTTGTATTTTTGTTTCATTCCAATGTAATGCATGGGTCACTTTTGGAAACACCTAGACTGATGGAGTACTTTCAGCAAAATATCTCCTCATAATCCAATAATATACCTTTCTTTAGGTCTCTGAATGTAAAGCTTTAATGCAGTGGTCCTTTACTCTTTCTGGGAGAGAAAACCAGTTCTGTTTTAACAGTTGTTGATGCAGTTGAATTTAATGAACTTTAATTGTGCACTTTGTATTATTTAAATGTGAAACAGGGTACTACTTTGTTCTGTGATTTGTATACTGTGAAGTCCGAGCTATATACATTCTGATTTGTTGATCATGTATGTTCTCTATACGCTGTAAAGGCTGTAACAGGACATGTAGTATGCAATAAATTTGTCATTGGATTCCTGGGTTTTGTTTGTCTCATACCAAGTCTCTGTTTGTGTCACAAATGGCACCCTATTCCCTATATTGTGCACTACTTTTGACCAGGACCCATGGAATATGGTGGACATTTGGGACACTACCTCTGACTTCCATCTCTTTCCTGCTGGCTAGAGTGAGGGAGTTATTGGTTTTGTTGTTCCTGTATTCACCCAGAAGATGGTGCTGCTCACCATTGTTTTACACTGGTTGCCATCAGTACAGTTACCATGTATGATCTTCAAACAGGGATTATTCCACTCCTTTTAATGAGATTTGGCCATCTGCCAGAGATAAAGATCTAATACCGATTCTAGTTTCTGAGAATCTCGGATTTACTCTCTGAGTCAAATACCCCCTTGACCGTATTCTGCGCCTTTTAAGGAGGGACGAGTCATAGGCGAAGCAACTGAACCATGGACAGATTTATGTAACGGGCTCTTCATCGAGAAGAATAAAACAGACACGAATCATTGGACTATAGCAAATGGAAATAATAAATTATTCTATGTGGAGTAGATGTTATAGTGTGATTTGGCTCCTTAAATAGTTTCTATGTGTCTTTCAAAGGCATGATTGAGCCCTAGACTGATACCCACAATCCTTCTGTCAAGGATTCCATAATTGTATGTTTTGTGTGACCAAGAAATAGCCAAGGACCCACATTTCAGCAATCTACTGGCAAGTCTGCTTGGCAAACTTGTACTTTTGTCATGCTACAATACAAAACATTCAACTGCACAATTGCAGTCAAACAAATTATTTCCCTGACAGTGTTGGGACAATGAATAAAAACCTAATGACCCACATTTCACCATTGCATCTTGTGCTTAACATTACAATACAATATCCACCTCACACAAATTCCAGTGAAACAAATTCCTTCCCAGACAGTCTTAGAGTGTCGGGACTCTTAACTGGAAGTTTCACTCTAACATATCCCAGAGAGGGGTACTCTAGTATAGTAGTGGTTGGGTGAGTCATGATTCATGATGGGACAGTGGAACTGAATTGGCAGTACCAAGGCTTTTCTACAGGAAGTGGTGGGAAGGGAAGACGACTGGCCCACACAGCCGTTGAAGCTCCTGTAGCTAGGGTTGCCAACCCTGCCCATTGGGCCTGGACTGGAAGCTCCTGGAGGATGGAGAAATCGGCATTTGAATCCCAGGGAGCAGTACATTTCTTACATGTCTAATTGAAATTAATGACTTAGTGTTAAAACTGCCAAAGGATTTCTACAATCTCCCAGAATGAGTTTGTTCTGACTTGGCAACCGACTTGGCTGCAGTTGTCACTTGCGGGATATGCTAGAAAGTATGACTGTCTATTAAGCACAAATGTGGTGTTCATGGTCTTGTTGATTAAGTCTAACAATGTTCAATTGTACCACTTCTGTACATTATAGCATGGTCTGTCTGTTTGGCCTGAACCGAAACCCCTGGATAGGAGGAGAGTCCTCTGACATGGTGATGATTGGTAGGATAACACAGACCTAATACAGTGTTGCCAGTCTGCCCTCCAAAAAGAGATTAGAGGTTGCTGATGATAATTGATTAACTCTGGAAGAGATGTGGATGGACAGGACAATTAACTCTGACCTGGCATCTGTCTGTAGTGGGCTTACAGCACCAACCAGTTAGTGAAATGTAATTTAGACATACAGAATGTGTCTCTATGCTAATGATAATAAGCAGATCTAGTTTCCCTACTCTGGTCAGAGGGCATTCTACCAGCATACACACCCTCTGTAGGCAGAGGCCATATGCCATTATATCATTCAGGTTTATGTCTGTGTGTGAGTGTCAGAGGAGGCTGGTGGGAGGAGCTATAGGAGGATGGGCTCATTGTAATGACTGGAATGGAATTAATGGAATGGAGTCAAACATGTGGTTTCCAAATGTTTGATATGTTTGATTCAGTTCCATTTATTCCATTCCAGCAATTACAATGAGCCCATCCTCCTATTGCTCATCCCCCCCAGCCTCCTCTGGTGTGTGTGTATGTGTGTGCTTGCACACGGTTTTTATGTGCGTGCGTGTGTGTGTGTGAGCGCGTGGGTGTGATTGTGTGTGTGTGAGAGCCATTATGACGTGATTTCATTTAGGGTCCTTGCTTACGTTCACAATGTGGTGTTTTCAGTAACAGGCTACCAGTGAGTCACTTCCTCTGTGCAGCCTGGAACCTCTTCATCACATGCTAGTGGAACATTATACTGGTCCAGTATGGCTGGGGAATGGAGCTTTCATTTCCATAGAGATGTAACTGGAGATGATTCTCCTTGTGCATTGTGGTGGCTATTGTTTGTGAAATTGTTCCATTCCATTACTTATTGTCCATATTCAGATCTACACATATTCATCTTTCGATTAACATCAGGCCAAAACAATATACTGAAACTTACCGTAAGTCACCAACCCTGTCTTCCTGCCATTGAAAATGAACCTGGGTTATATCAAGGTGTGTTCAGATATCTTGAGGAGACCTAATGTTGCAATGCTGCAGTTGCCAGCCAACAGCTTTTACTGTTTGTTTCTGGGCAAACATGAAAGGAGTTAGTCTGACCATCTGTCATGTTCACTTTTATATGACAGCGTTTTATTCAAGACCATGAGAAGAAGCTGGGGTGCTTAACCATAATTGGAGAGGCTGGAATCAGAAGGATACTGTGCTGTTTGGATACCGTGCTGTTTGGATACCGTGCTGTTTGGATACCGTGCTGTTTGGATACCGTGCTGTTTGGATACCGTGCTGTTTGGATACCGTGCTGTTTGGATACCGTGCTGTTTGGATACTGTGCTGTTTGGATAGAGGATTGGAATGGTGGAACCTTTTCAGCTAGTTGTGCCTGTTATAAAGATCATGGGAAAAGTGTGTGTGTGTGTGTGTGTGTGTGTGTGTGTGTGTGTGTGTGTGTGTGTGTGTGTGTGTGTGTGTGTGTGTGTGTGTGTGTGTGTGTGTGTGTGTGTGTGTGTGTGTGTGTGTGTGTGTGTGTGTGTGTGTGGAAAGGCAGATGAATAAGTGTGGAATTGATGTGTCTGGTTTAAATCTTTGATGTGAACCATGCATTGTAAAGTTCAAATAAGTTCATAATGCCTGCAGTAACTCTTCAAGACTATCTTCCTCTTAAAAAGTGACATTTTAAATCAGACACGAAGACAGGAAGGTGAGGGAAAGAGAGAGAGAGAGAAAGAGAGCGAGAAAACGGCGAAAGAGAGTTCACCCACATAGAGAACACACAATAAGAGACTGTATTGAAGAGGCAACAACTACACTGCTAATGGGGTAATGACACTAACATGTAATCACACTGAAGACAGTTGCTTCAAGTTGTCTAAGAAAATAAGTCTCCACACAAAATGTTCAGTCTTAAATCCCCTTATTATGCAACACCCTCAGTTGCCATGTCCCCCGCTAGCTTTATTAGGGCAATAACCAGCCCCAGGCATGCCAATTAACAGGGAGCGGTTCCCTCTGACAAGCACTCTTATTGGCGTCCAGAGAATATGTGATGTCACAGACGGCCCTCTATATTCTTGGTCACAGGTCCGCCATGAAAATGGGGTCCAGTACGTACAACTGAGTTTTCAGTTTAAAAGAGGTATTTGTTTCAGGAGTTCCCCTGTAGTTGAGAGACTTTGGTTTTGGGGTTAGGAAAGCTACCTAGTCGTTTTAGAGGACCAGTCTTTTAAGAGAGGGAGACGAATGGGAAATTGGGGAGAATACATTGGCTATCAAAATACTGTAGATCTAGAGGCTACGACCTTTGATCAGGCAAGTTTGAATGGTTGTGTTCACTGGGGACCAAATGGAAGAAAAAATACTGAAACAGGGAGGGACTACTGGATTTTTTCAATTAGAAACACACATTTTTTATTTCTGTTGCAAAATGTTTTAAAAATGTTCCCGTTGCATGCCCCAATGAACACGACCATGGTGACGGCTTGTTGGGTTTCCCTCTCTGTTCACTCAAGAGAAACCAACTTGATCCACAGCTTTCAGGAGCCAAGTCTTTGAATGACACGTTGCATAGGGAAAACTCTTTCAAAGCCACATTTTTCATGAAATCTATATGGAAACAGTTAGCAGATAAATCAAAACGAGGGATATCTGTAAAGTTTGCCATATGTCATCATAGTGAGGCAGTAGGGAAATGGAAAAACGAAGAGTATGCAAGTCCCCAGTTTGATAATGATCCAATGGTACCTACAGTACCAGTCAAAAGTTTGGACACACCTACTTTTTCTTTATTTTTACTATTTTCTACATTGTAGAATAATAGTGAAGACATCAAAACTATGAAATAACACATATGGAATCATGTAGAAACCAAAAATATATATATATTTTATGTTTTAGATTCTTCAAAGTAGCCACCCTTTGCCTTGATGACAGCTTTGCACACTCTAAAATGTATTTTGATTGGTTTAACACTTTTTTTGTTACTACATGATTCCATATGTTTTATTTCATAGTTTTGATGTCTTCACTATTATTCTACAATGTAGAAAATAGTAAAAATAAAGAAAAACCCTAGAATGAGTAGGTGTGTCCAAACTTTTGACTGGTACTGTATATGGTTCCATAATGCAGGGGCTGGGTGAGAAACCCCAGTTTTCGCCCTGCATACTAGGCCTACAGGCCGTCCTCAAATGAGTGAGTTGACCACTGGGGTAATAGGCCCTGACACACTCCCCCATCTCCCCTGAAATAAACACAAGGCTACCCACAGGAGCCACTTTTACAAGCCCCCGTCCCAAACCGAGGGTCAATCAGAGGAACCGGGACCAACAAGTCACAGGCGATAAAGCATGAGTGCCCCACTGGGATAATAGGGTACTTCAGATTCAGGCACCATATGTAGTATACTGAGGTGAGGAGGGCTATAGAGGGTACATTGCTGATCTATTTCCCAGCATTTCTAAATTGGTTTCACTGTATATTAATCATATGTGGCTATGTTCATGTCAGTGTGGGTGATTATTTGAGAAATAGTAATTGTTTCTGCCTGAATTTTCAATAAAAATAGCTATGGTTTTTGTTGTTGCCTGAATTTCCCCACTCAGCAGGGACTTATTCAATGATTATAGTGCTTCAAGGGTCACAGTATACAGCTCATTGATACAATCACCCTAAATTGCTTACTCCATAAGGGACCGTGCTCTGATGCTCATTTGAAAATGTGAAAAGATGAGGTGGTATGACCCTCACAGAGATTGTGTTGCAGCACGGTTTTGCCAAACAACAGTGGAAAAATAGCAGTCACTTAGTTTGCATCAATACTCGAGTACAGTCCATCCATAGAATCAATATCGTGCCATTTCTGGAATTAAAAGCAAAAATTCTGGAGAGTACTGAAGCTGTCTCCCTCTGGGCACAGACGTCAATTCTATATTGGTCCCACGTCATTTCAGACGTGGAAACAATGTTGATTCAACCGGTGTGCCCAGTGGGCTTTGTATGACCACTGACTCATGAATCTTTTATGAGAAGATAAGGAATGACTCTTATTGACTGAGGGATATAATGACTTAAGTTACACTGTGGCTGATTTGATAGAAATTGCCCTCTTAAGAGTTTTCCGATGCTGATTCAAAGTATTTCACTCTCGAGGTACTCAAACCAATAAATACAACACACTGAGTGGAAATCTGCATTGTTGAGGAACTATGTCTATCCAACTGTCGTAGGCTTGAGCTATTAGCTTCCCCCAGTGTGCTTTTACACAGTTGGGTGCGATAGGTGAATAACATAGCAAAGAAACAGGGCTTCAGCAGATGGAACATTTATGAAATACTGACATAATAGTACTCCACTTGTCTCTGTTTTCCCCTGTTGCCGAGGAAAGGCTGTGGAAATTGGTTATGGGGGTGAAAGTGGTGGAGGATAGAGTTTGTTTTCCCCTGTTGATGAGTAAAGTCTGTGGAAATTGGTTATGGGGGTGAAAGTGATGGTTGGGGGATGTGAGGGTTGTCTTACAAACACCAGCGGTTTGGCCCTGGTGGTGACAAGGCTGGGGCTGACAGCCAACAGTCATTTCGCGGGATCCTTTTGAATTAGAGCTTGTGGGTATAAAGCCCACAGTGTCTGTGTGTTTCCTTTTTGACTTCCACATACTGTAATGATGTTTTCCTATGAGAGCTTCTCAATCCCGATATACTGATATGGTCCTCCAATAAAGATCACTCTCCAGTAATGAAGAAGTGTCCTGCAGAAAAGAGGGAGAAGGGTGTGTTTTATGTACTGTAACTGCAAACCTGTAAAAGGGACTTGATCAAGCTATGTTGAAGGCTATAGGAAGGCCTGTTGCTCTATGTCAGGGTTGTCAAACTCATTTTGCCCCCAGAGGGCTGCACTCGGTCTTCAACGAGGTCCGGATGGCCGCACTCGAACTTCAACGAGGTCTGGATGGCTGCACTCGAACTTCAACGAGGTCTGGATGGCTGCACTCGAACTTCAACGAGGTCCGGAGGGCCGCACTCGAACTTCAACGAGGTCTGGAGGGACGCACTCGAACTTCAACGAGGTCTGGAGGGCCGCACTCGAACTTCAACGAGGTCTGGATGGCTGCACTCGAACTTCAACGAGGTCCGGAGGGCCGCACTCGATCTTCAACGAGATCCGGAAGGCCGCACTCGATCTTCAACGAGATCTGGAGGGACGCAATTGGTCTTCAACAAGGTCAGGAGGGCCGCACTCGATCTTCAACGAGATCTGGAGGGACGCAATTGGTCTTCAACAAGGTCAGGAGGGCCACACTCAATCTTCAACGAGGTCCGGAGGGACGCAATTGGTCTTTAACGAGGTCCGGAGGGAAGCACTGAAAATATGTTATATTTCCTCGCCGTGGAAATTTGAAAAAAAGATAGTCCTCTATCCACTGTTTGGGGAATTTTTTATACTCCCTGACTGTCTGGCTTTAATTTAGGTGATTATTAATGAGCTGGACACAGTCAAGAAACTGTATAAATGTAGGTCCATGATCATTTCTACACAGTTTTCAGTTGGTTTTAGTCATTTTCAAGTATATTAAGTTTGTTTCCCCTCCCAGAGCGTCTGCTAAATGACTTTAAATCTGACCAGACTAATCACAGCATTACCTATTGCCCATGCGGCTCCTCTTGCTCCATGCATGAAGAGTAATGGCGCTTCAGTCTTATTCTGTAGATGGCCATAAAAACCAGGAGAGAAAGCTGGATATTCTTTAGTCATGACTGGATGGAAAGATCTATAAGATCTGAGACGATATTATCTAGGGTCTCCCCACATACACTGCCAGATGAAGGTGAGACAAGAGTGATGTCATGAGCAGTGGTAGGTCTACTACAGTGCTAGAGTACCATTTAAAGTTGAAAGATTTAAAATCCAGTCCTCTATTTTGATGTAAAAACTGTGTGTGTGTGTGTACGTTTGCGTGCATTTGTCTGTGTGTGTGTGTGTGTATGTATGCTTGTGTGTGTGTACTGTAAATGTGTTTGTTCCTCCTGACCTAAATGACCAACCAAATTAAATTGTTAGGCCTATCCATGCTTTGTTCACATGCGGTTTATGAGTAGAGCCTGTACAATGGCAGCAATGGCACCGCTTACCATTCAAATTCACCACTGTGCCTTTGACTTGTCAACAGTATAATTCAAACAACGTGGTCCAGAGGTGCTCAACCATAGAAACAGCTGTATGTCATGTTTGAGGTTCCCAAATCGTATTTCTGATGGACAAAGGCGTCAGATGGCAGTGAAGTAAGGGGACTGTCACGGATTTGTGGTGGGTTTGGACTGGAGGCTGTGAAAACTACATACCAAGTGCAACAGGACTCAGGAGACACACTATATGTGTGTGATCTGGACTCCTAGCAAAGGTTTTGACGAGAGAGAGAGTAGTACGCCTGCATAGTATTCAGTTCTGTTCACTTTTCCTCAACTCTTACTCACTGTCTTTCTGTGTGTGCACTGTGTGTGTATGCGTTTGTGTGACCTATATTCACTCCGAGGCCGATTCCAACCCGAGTTAAGAGTGTGTAAATGGAATGTAATTCCCCTTTTCTGCACTTTTCTCTCTATGTGTATTCAGACCTGAACTTAATAGCATTCAATTCACCCGCTATTCGTTTGTGGTGGAGATCAAAAAATGAAGGTGTGGCAGAGGTGTGTCTACAGCTGTTTTCTGACCTTGAATGAATTCCTTCATAATTCCGCCACCTTTACGAGCGATGAAACGATGAATTAGGTCGAGAAACCTGTCTGTTCCAAGTGGAACAACATCTACTTTCTTTACCTCGATAAAACAACACCATTCTCCATGCACTGAAATTTACTAATTGAAACGAGCTATTGATAAGAGCTAAGTAAATGAGTAAGCCATTTCGATAAGGGGATTGTAAATATAAATTACACATGTTTTAGATAAAATTTTAGGCCTTATGATCGCTGGAGACAAATGTGAAAACAGTCATATGGCAACAAACTGAAGCATATCAACATACAGTATCAACTTTTCCATAGTGAAGTTTATGAAATGCTGGCCTTATAACTTGCAGGGATGGCATTTGGAGACCCAAGCTATAGGCTTCTCTAGCAATGACAGTATAGCGCAAAACCTACCAAGTTGATATATGATTTTTAGGTTTTAATTATATGGCTGGACTTTTCACTTAAAAAAAATGGTATTGTGTTAAATATTAGCCACAATCAGTAGCTACCGTCAGCTATACCCACATACATTTATAATTGTCACCTTAGTGTTTGTTTCTTTACATTTTATCATCATTCCATTCCATTCTTAGTTTTCCTTTTTTTTCTCTGCGTTTGTTTGGTTGTTCCTGAGGATCGCTAGGAGTAGTGGATGCTATTAGGCTAACGTATTAGAAGCTGTGCAATAATTTGGGACAGTTCACAACCACTGGACCGTTGTCATCACAGTTCCATGATTAGTGAGAAATATTAAGGTTGATTTAAAGAACTACTGTTCAACCCCTATTGTACACTTCTCTCATCTTCCAATATTTCATGGATTGAAAAATTGAATATGGCAACTTTAAGGGGGAATCAAACCACTGTATTTTGATTCACCAATATATTTTGTGTGTAAAGGCTCTCCAAACCGTTTTTTTCTTCTTCATAAATACCTTCCTAACCTTAATTAATATACAAAATCTGAGTATTTTTTTATATACCAATTGTTGCAGAAAAGGAGATGAATATCCATGTATTTACAAGGCCCAGCCCTAATATTCTGCACCTTTAACTTGAGAAAATTAAAAGTACACCAAATTTAAAGGAAGGGCTTTCCATAAATGTACTGAAAACTCGATTGAAT
The DNA here is from genome assembly GCF_036934945.1 of Oncorhynchus masou masou. Taxonomy (NCBI): domain Eukaryota; kingdom Metazoa; phylum Chordata; class Actinopteri; order Salmoniformes; family Salmonidae; genus Oncorhynchus; species Oncorhynchus masou. The sequence continues at coordinate 64,898,396 of NC_088239.1, read as the reverse complement.
GAAAACTTGACGAGAAAATCCATTTACCAGCAAGTGGGAGGGTTTTCAGTGGTTGAATGAATTGTATTCAAAGGCAAGGGAACCACGCATGCAAAGTCTGTTACGCACTAGCATAAGGTAAATCTGAATACCAACTACTGAGACGTGTGTAGAAAAGACGTACATTTCCTATGTCTGAATCGGGCCCTCAGACCTTTATTAACCCACATGAACATTAACAGTCCCTTGACTTGTGTCCTGTCCAACCCTGTCTAAGTCCTAAATTCAATACCGGCTCAGTTTAATGGTTTGTATGCTACTTCATGCCCAAGGCTATATCATATGTACTCTTTTAAGCACATATTCCCTTTTAAGCACAAGACTTCTGATATGTCACACAAACACACTCATTATGGCAGACTAGTATGTACAGTAGTGAAGGCTCTAACTGAAAGAAAAACCTGATGTGTGTGTGTGATGGACACCCCTGACTCACTGGTCTCAGCCTCTGTTTCTAGCTGAGGCTAGGAAAGGACAGCCGGTGATGACAAGGCAGCACATGACCCTGTCCTCCCCCAGGCCCACAGACTGAAAATGAGATCACCGTCTTCTATAGTCTGCGCTCCACCACCTTTGTGCTCTGCATTGTAAATCATCATCCCTGTTCACTGATGCCAACAGTTTCCATTCAGACAAAACCGATAGCATAATGGTTGCGTTATTTTGTCTAGACCTCTGCCCTGACCCCGTAAATAGGGATATACAGTATGTAATACAGTATGTAATGCACTTAGTCCCAGCTTCAGACGCTGTTGAATGCTTTTACACGGAACTCCCCAATCAGTCATTCTAAGGTGATTACAGCAGAGCACTTACTGTAGTGACTGATGTCGATGTTCGTCGGCACTTCGGTTTTAAGGACACTTGATATCCAACAAACCATTGAAAGTGTCTTTGGTAAATTGGGAGGCACATGGATATAGGACACATGTACTATATCATACAATCATCTTTGGAACATGGTTGTTAAAGTTGTTAAATGTTGTTTGACACATGATGCTACTTTATCAGAATGTCTAGCTAAGCATCTACTGTGGACTGCATCTATATAATGCCCCAACAGTGAAACCATAGCCTCAGATAACAACTTGAATGCTCTTATTTAGAACAAGCAGCTTTGTGGTAGAATGTCACCTTCCCATATGGTAAATATCAGAGAAAGACATTTTCAAAATCAATGTACACCTTTGAACCCTTGATTGCCGTCACCAGCGTCTTGGACTATTTCATTGCCTATGCTCTAAGAGTTGCAGAAAAACTCTTTACATTATATGCTGGGTTGTGACCCACACAGTAGCAGCAGTAGGTGTACTGTAGACTACGTGTCTCTTTACTGTTCCCCTAACAAGATACGTCAACATGTTAATGGTCTCAGTGCTTGTTTTGACAGCTAGGGGCTGAATACTAACGATGATGTCAAGTTTTTCCAGGATTCCCGAGCTCTGTGTAATAGGACTTACTTTGAAAAGGCACGAGGATGGAGGATTAGAGTGTTTCGGCTCTCTTCCCAGACGTTTCCCGGGTGTTTGAAAGATTGTGGCTGGTGAGGAATCGTAACATTGATTTTAAAGTGCCTTTAATGAAAATAAAATGGGGATTTGTCAGAATGACCCACAGCCTGTCTAGCTGGTAAGGAATGTTGATGAGCAAAACCTTTCCGATAAATAGACCTAAGGGGTTGCAGTTGTTCATTCACAACCCTCCATGTCAATGTCTTACAATGGCAACGTCTTTGTTAACTGTTGCTCATTCGGAAAGTATTCAGACCCCTTGACTTTTTCCACATTTTGTTAAGTTACAGCCTTATTCTAAAATGTATTAAATAGATTTTCCCTCATCAATCTACACACTATACCCCATAATGACAAAGCAAAAATGTTTTTTTTTATATACATTTTTGCAAATTTATAATACCCCCCCTGGAAATAACACATTTGCATAAGTATTCAGACCCTTTACTCAGTACTTTTTTAAAGAACCTTTGGCAGCGATTACAGCCTTGATCTTCTTGGGTATGACTATACAAGCTTGGCACACCTGTATTTGGCGAGTTTCTCTCATCCTTCTCCGCAGATTCTCTCAAGCTTTGTCAAGTTGGTTGGGGAGCGTCTCTGCACATCTACATTTACATTTTACATTTAAGTCATTTAGCAGACGCTCTTATCCAGAGCGACTTACAAATTGGTGAATTCACCTTCTGACATCCAGTGGAACAGCCACTTTACAATAGTGCATCTAAATCATTTAAGGGGGGTGAGAAGGATTACTTTATCCTATCCTAGGTATTCCTTGAAGAGGTGGGGTTTCAGGTGTCTCCGGAAGGTGGTGATTGACTCCGCTGTCCTGGCGTCGTGAGGGAGTTTGTTCCACCATTGGGGGGCCAGAGCAGCGAACAGTTTTGACTGGGCTGAGCGGGAACTGTACTTCCTCAGTGGTAGGGAGGCGAGCAGGCCAGAGGTGGATGAACGCAGTGCCCTTGTTTGGGTGTAGGGCCTGATCAGAGCCTGGAGGTACTGCGTTGCCGTTCCCCTCACAGCTCCGTAGGCAAGCACCATGGTCTTGTAGCGGATGCGAGCTTCAACTGGAAGCCAGTGGAGAGAGCGGAGGAGCGGGGTGACGTGAGAGAACTTGGGAAGGTTGAACACCAGACGGGCTGCGGCGTTCTGGATGAGTTGTAGGGGTTTAATGCACAGGCAGGGACCCCAGCCAACAGCGAGTTGCAGTAATCCAGACAGGAGATGACAAGTGCCTGGATTAGGACCTGCGCCGCTTCCTGTGTGAGGCAGGGTCGTACTCTGCGGATGTTGTAGAGCATGAACCTACAGGAACGGGCCACCGCCATGATGTTAGTTGAGAACGACAGGGTGTTGTCCAGGATCACGCCAAGGTTCTTAGCGCTCTGGGAGGAGGACACAATGGAGTTGTCAACCGTGATGGCGAGATCATGGAACGGGCAGTCCTTCCCCGGGAGGAAGAGCAGCTCCGTCTTGCCGATCTAGAAGCCACTCCTGCGTTGTCTTGGCTGAGTGCTTAGGGTCATTGTCCTGTTAGAAGGTGAACCTTCAACCGAGTCTGAGGTCCTGAGCGCTCTGGAGCAGGATCTCTCTGTACTTTGCCCCGCTCATCTTACCCTTGATCCTGACTAATCTCCCAGTCCCTGCCGCTGAAAATCATCCCCACAGCATGATGCTGCCACCACCATGGTTCACCATAGGGATGGTGCCAGGTTGCCCCCAGACGTGACGCTTGGCATTCAGGCCAAAGAGTTCAATCTTGGTTTCATCAGCCCAGAGAATCTTGTTTCTCATGGTTTGAGTCCTTTAGGTGCCTTTTGGCAAACTCCAAGCTGGCTGTCATGTGCATTTTACTGAGGAGTGGCTTCCGTCTGGCTACTCTACCATAATAGCCTGAGTAGTGGAGTACTGCAGAGATGGTTGTCCTTCTGGAAGGTTCTCCTATCTCCACAGAGGAACTCTGGAGCTCTGTCAGAGTGACCATCGGGTTCTTGGTCACCTCCCTGACCAAGGCCCCTTCTCCCCGATTGTTCTAGGAAGTGTCTTGGTGGTTACAGACTTCTTCCATTTCAGAATGATGGAGGCCACTGTGTTCTTGGGGAACCTTAAATGCTGCAGAAATGTAATGGTACTCTTCCCCAGATCTGTGCCTCGACACAATCCTGTCTCGGAACGCTACAGACAATTCCTTCAACCACATGTCTTGGTTTTTGCTCTGACATACGCTGTCAACTGTGAGACCTTTTACAGACAGGTGTGTGCCTTTCCAAATCATGTCCAATCAATTGAATTTCCCACAGGTGGACTCCAATCAAGTTGTAGAAATATCTCAAGGATGATCAATGGAAACTGGATGCACCTGAGCTCAATTTTGAGTCTCATAGCAAAGGGTCTGAATATTTATGTGAATAAGGTATTTATGTTTTCGCTTTGTCATTATGATGATTTTTTTGTATTTAAACAATTTTAGAATAAGGCTGTAATGTAACAAAATGTGGAAAAAGTCAAGGGTTCTGAATACTTTCTAAATGCACTGTATATAATTCTGAAAAACTTAAATCATTTACCTGTGAGAGGAGTCTAGAGTAGGAGTAGTCGGAGAAGTGTTTCTTCATTCGAACTATACAAAACTGCATGATGTTTAGTTGCTAGCGGTACTAGTTAAAGTAGGTTTTTACAGTACACTCTTAGAAAAAAAGTGCCATCTAGAACCTAAAAGGGTTATTTGGCTGTCTCCATAGGATAACCTTTTTGAAGAACCTTTCTTGATTCCAGGTAGATCTCTTTTGGGTTCCATGTAAAACCATATCCACAGAGGGTTCTACATGGAACCCAAAAGGGTATCATATGGGGACAACCGAAAACTCCTTTTGGGTGAATTTACCTTTGAGAGCTAGTGTGTAAATAGGGCTGTTCTATTGAGTCCTATGATTATCTTTACCTACTGCATGAAAAAACTCCCACGGTTAGTTTCCAAGAAAACTATGGTTACTCCAAAACTATGTGTGGAAATCTTGAAAATGTATTGGCAGATGTCGCAAAAGACAAGAGAAGTCACATTCCATTTGTAAAATTGCTGCCTATCAGCTTATAAATGACTTAGATCATATTAAATAGTTGTTTTCCCAATATGTACACGGTTTATTGTCATGCTCTGATCTGTTCCACCTGTCTTTGTGATTGTCTCCACCCCCCTCCAGGTGTTGCCCATCTTCCCCATTATCCCCTGTGCATTTATACCTGTGTTCTCTGTTTGTCTGTGCCAGTTTGTTTTGTTCATAGAACTTACCAGTGTTTGTTTCCCTGCTCCTGCCTGTTTATTGCTCCTGTTTTCCAGACGTTCCCAGTTTTGACCCCTGCCTTCCCTGACCCTGAGACTGCCTGCCATTCTAGACCCTTACACCCTTCCTGGATTACTGACCCCTGCCTGCCTTGACCTGTCAATTGCCTGCCCCTGTGGTTGTAATAAACTCTTTTTACTTCTACACCTTCTGCATCTGGGTCATACCTTTAAATGTGATAGTTTATGGCACATAGTAAACTGCAATCCATGGGGTGTCTACTCCAAGAATTTTGAGTTGGCTCCAATCAGCACTTATACAAATATGTAATCATTCTGTCATATATTTACTTGAGATGTCGTAGCCGAATGCTCAGCTTTTTAAACAGAGTAATTGAGGTGCGTGTATTGCTTGACTCTCGCCATGACGTTCCTGTTTTCTGAGGTTTGTTGGTATCAATCATGTCACCGACTGGAATGAACACTCACGTAGACCCTGACTGCAGCCTGATTTCACACTCCTTCTGTTCAGTGGGAACTCTGATCCAGTAACCATGCAGAACTGGGACAGGAAGTTGTGTGCATATTGAGGGGAATGCAGTTCATGGGCATATCTCAAATCAATCAACCCATCAATCCATCCATCAATCAAATAAAACCAATTCTATAAATCTGAATATGATCAAAAAACTTTTGTTGCTAAGAAATTGAGATGGGAAGACAGTGGGTTTGTAGCTCAAGTCGCTGGGTGAGATTCGTACCTTAGCTCAGAGTTGGCTTCCCTACCCAGGACCAGACTCTGGCTCATTGGCAGTTTTATAATATTGACTTCGGCTCTTTGGAATTTCATGATATTTGTTGTGTAACAACAGTCATTATCCATAATTTATTCACAGTCACACCGGCATGATTTTAGAGCAGAAATTAACACTGTTTTGTCTTTTCTCTTTGTTGAGGAGTATTGGGGTTTGGACAGTGCTTCTGGTTTCCCAGCCAAATTCCCATGCTTCATTTCAGAATATTATCGTTCACATCTAAGAGTTGCCAGGTCTGCACCCAATCACCATAAAACACTGGCTTTCCTGTACGGAGTACATGTACACTAAACACGACTAGCGGAGAAGCAGTATGTCACATTAAGGAGAAGTACACAAGTTATGAAACTTCACTCAGGTGGTAGAAACAGGGCTATGAGGTGACTTCATGGTAAATGGGAAAAAGCAGTAAACAGCGTCACAATGTAGTGATGCTTCAACACTATGAATTTTACAGGAGCTGTGATTTCCCAGGGCTGAATGAATGTAAAAGGCCCCTGGCTTGTTTCCAGCCGCGGGGCCTTGCGAGCCCGTTTGACCGCCAGTGGAATGGCAAAACAAGGGATTAGTTGCTAGGCATATCATGAAAGATGTTATTGTTCTGATCAGGGGAGTGAAATGTCTGGACTGAGGTGATGCCAGTTTGAAATGAAGGGTTGCATTTCTCTTCTACCGTCTCTCAGGACTGCTGTTGAGTACAAGTTCAGGGATTACCAAATATAGTATATTATACCTTTATGTCTTTTTACCTGCTTGTTATTAATGATATGGTTTCTAAGCAATAGATTCATTCCCCTAAGGGTCTTATTCAATTTGATGTGCGACAGGATGTAGTCAGGGTTGGATAGGTTATTTTCTAAATGTAATCTGTTACAGTTACTAGTTACCTGTCCAAAATTGTAATCAGTAACATAACTTTTGGATTACCCAAACACTGATTACATTTAGTTACTTTTAGATTACTTTCTTTTTAAGAGGCAGAGACGAAGACAACAATTTATGTTACCAATTGAATGACATCTCTTGCAGGATAAATCAATGTTAAAGTTTACATAGCTGGCCATATGTGGATGCTACATTTTACTTAATGGATTGGTTATGTAGGCTTCTTCTAACCCATCGCTTTCTACTACATATAATAATACAATTAAATTATATGTTTACATTAAAAACCAAAGTCTATCAGAATTCCAGTCATTCCAATAAATGTTATAACCCTTGATCTTCAAGAATAGGACTTGGAAATATGGACGTATAAATTAGTCACGTTGTGTTACTTGAGCATGACCCCAAAACGAAAGACTTATTAGCCAGCCCTACTCTGTTCTTTATTATTTTGTTGTAATGGAGGACTTATTGGGCTCATTGATTCGAGTTGAAAAATAAGTGCTGCGCTCGTGGAATGGCATACTTTGAGTACTACTAAAAAGTGCTATTTACATGTGAAAAATGAATGCCATATGCTGCATTTGCTATAGGTCTATTGTTTACCTTTTTGTTGGTGACACTTTGACATCTTGATAATATGCAGCTGTTGAAAGGGCAAATCCATAGATGAAACAATAACAAAACGGTCGCCCCAACACTGTTTTGGAATAAAACTGAGGGATTGGGCATGGAAAATGTAACCAGTCTCAGATTACCAGACAGAGCTATGGATGCAATACAATTATTGTTTTAACCATGTTATGAGGCTGTACAGTGTTTGTTTATATTTACAATGTTTACAAACATTGGAGTAAAACAAGCTTATATTTTGGGTTGTCATGGAGTGGGACAGTTCATGCTCATGACTCATTTATAAGGTATATTCTTCAAGAATCAATGGATATACAGTATCAGTCAAAAGTTTGGACACACCTACTCGTTCAAGGGTTTTTCTTTATTTTGACTAAGTGAAGACAATAGTGAAGACATCAAAACTATGAAATAACACAAAGAATCATGTAGTAACTAAAAAAGTGTTAAACAAATGTAAAAATATTTTATGTTTTAGATTCTTCAAAGTAGCCACTCTTTGCCTTGATGACAGCTTTGCACAGTCTTGGCATTCTCTCAACCTGCTTCACCTGGAATGCTTTTCCAACAGTCTTGAAGGAGTTCCCACATATGCTGAGCACTTGTTGGCTGCTTTTCGTTCATTCTGCGGTACAACTCATCCCAAACCATCTCAATTGGGTTGAGGCGGGTGATTGTGGAGGCCAGGTCATCTGATGCAGCATTCCATCACTTTCCTTCTAGGTCAAATAGCACTTACACAATCTGGAGGTGTGTTGGGTCATTGTCCTGTTGAAAAACAAATGATAGTCCCACTAAGAGCAAACCAGATGGGATGGCGTATCGCTGCAGAATGCTGTGGTAGCCATGCTGGATAAGTGCGTCTTAAAATCTAAATACAACACAGAGAATGTCACCAGAAAAGCACCCCCACACCATCACACCTCCTCCTCCATGCTTCACGGTGGGAACTACACATACGGAGATATATCCGTTCACCTACTCAGTCTCACAAAGACACGGCAATTTGACCATGAAGGCCTGATTAACGCAGTCTCCTCTGAACAGTTGATGTTGAGATGTGTCTGCGAAGCATCTATTTGGGCTGCAATTTCTAAATGAACTTATCCTCTGCAGCAGATGTAACTCTGGGTCTTCCTTTCCTGTGGCGATCCTCGTGAGAGACAGTTTCATCATAGCGCTTGATGGTTTTTGCAACTACACTTGAAGAAACTTGAAAAGTTCTTGAAATTTTCTGTATTGACTGACCTTCACGAAGATGTGTCCATTAGGCCTATCGATTTTCTTTTTTATCAACATGAATTAGATTGAGCAATAAAGCCCCAATTTAATCCGTAGACTTGGATCAACACTATGCAGCTGTTGCAAAAGCATATTCTTCACTGCCTGCACACTGGTTTCAAAAACAATGATTGATAGGCAGTTTAAACTTCTTGAATTCAACCATTATTGGGTTCAAATACACACTTAGACTTGTGAACAGCAATCCATAGCAACCACAATCCGTAAGGCGCAAATAGCTAAATGAGAGAGCAGCAGTGTGATCCACATCAATGTGCTCTGTAGAAATCAATAAGTGATATCTGTATGGCCGTAGACTACACCACTACTGTCATCCATACCTCCAAGCGTTTATTCAAGTTGGATAATCTTTGGATGCCGACTGCAGTCGCACCATTGGAAGATATAGCTTGGTCTGTAGCCTACAAAAGCCTATTCCTGCTCTTTTCCCGTGACCCATCAAACACATTTGGTGTGTCATCATAGTGGTCTCTGTCTTGTGGTCAGACTCGCTCAGGTGGAACAAACTTGCAACCTGAAAGGCCACTCAACCTTTTTTCAATGCTGATTTGAATGTCATTGAGAAAACAGAGAAGTCTCAAAGATTTTTTTCTCACAAACATCCTTTCTGAATTTAAAAGTAATCCTTGAACTAATCATGTTGTTTTTAAAAGTATCTGTAATCTGATTACAATATTTTTGCTGGTAATGTAACGGATTACAATTACCGTTTTTTGTAACCCTTTACATGTAATTGATTAAATGTAATCGGTTACTCCCCAAACACCTGGATGCGGTGATACACCAAGAGAAAAACAGAAGTATGAAATGATCACAATTGATTGAGGTCAGTTAATAATGAGGCAACATGACAAATCCAAAGATGCAGTATCAGAGGAAATAGTATCTATTTTGTGATATCTAACATAAAACGGTACATATGAAACTCCCATCTTACTGTTCAATAAAATATTTTGGCCCAAATCAAATTGAAAATAGTTTATGACAGAATTCCTTCAAAACCTGAATTCCTCATTAGATTTTCACATTAATACTGCCATAGTTTATCCTGCTTTATTCCATTGTGTCTTTCTACAATGACACAGAGAAATGTCAGGACATTTGCTAAACAGCAGAATCAAGTCATTCCCTGTCAATACATGATTAAACAGACAGGATACAGATACACCCCTTGTTTGCCCTCTCCCTTCTGCTTCTTAATGAACCACAGTCCCTAAACAGTAAGCTACAGTGTTAACTGGTAACACTATTTACACTGAACAAAAATATAAACCCAACATGTGAAGTATTGGTCTCATGGTTCATGAGCTGAAATAAAAGATCCCAGACATTTTCCAAACACACAAAAATATTATTTCTCTCAAATTTTGAGGACATATTTGTTTATATCTTTGTTAGTAAGCATATCAAGAAGCTTGTGCTGGGGACAATAAAAAGCCACTGTAAAATGTGCAGTTTTGTCACACAACATAATGCCACAGATATCTTAATTTCTGAGGGAGTATGCAATTGGCATGATAACTGCAGGAATGTCCACCAGAGCTGTTGCCAGAGAATTTCATGTTCATTTCTCTATCATAAGCTGCCAATGTTGTTTTAGAGGATTTGTCAGTACGTCCAACCGGCCTCACAACCGCAGACCACAAGTAACCATGCCAGCCCAGGACCTCCACATTCAGCCTCATCACCTGAGGGATAATCTGAGACCAGCCATCCGGACAGCTGATGAAACTGTGGGTTTGCACAACTGAAGAATTTCTGCACAAACTGTCAGAAACCGTCTCAGGGAAGCTCATCTACGTGCTTGTCGTCCCCACCGGGGTCTTGACCTTTCTGCAGTTCGGCTTTGTAACCAACTTTAGTGGGAAAATGCTCACCTTTGATGGCCATTGGTACGCTGGAGAAGTTAGCTCTTCATGGATGAATCCCTCGGTTCATCCCACAGCGCCAGTTCTGCTTACCAAGGGTGCGGTTTGCTGATGTCAATGTTGTGAACAGAGTGCCCAATGGTGGCGGTGGGGTTGTGGTATGGGCTAGCATAAGCTACAGACAATGAACACAATTGTATTTTATTGATGGCAATTTCAATGCCCAGAGATACCGTGACCAGATCCTGAGGACCCCTGTCGTGCCATTCATCCACCAACCATCACCCCATGTTTCAGCATGATAATGCACGGCCCCATGTTGCAAGGATCTGTACACAATTCCTGGAAGCTGTCACAGTTCTTCCATGGCCTGCATACTCACCAGGCATGTCACCCACATTGATCATAATTGGGATAGAGACCTTTTCCATAATCTGAGGACTGACAACATGACACATAAAAACTGATTGTTCTAAAACAGATTGTTCTATCCTGCTCTTGTGAGCTTTTCATCACAACAATATCTCTCTAGAAGAACATTCTAGACTTGCCTGAAAAATGTTTAGATTCTTTGTATGAGCCTTCAGTATATACACAACCAGCAAATTTCAATGGAAACGACTTCTCGGATCAGATGAAGATTATCCCTTCTGTTCAGAGAGTCAAAACAGATACACTCAATGATCCAGATCATTCCCAGTAATCCCGTACCATTAATCCACTTTTTACCCAGGATAAATGGACACATTTAAGATGGTAATCCTTCAATTGAAAAGATCCTTCAAATCTTTAGAATTATGTCTCAATATTTGCACAATAGAGAGCAATCCTTTGGTGCACACTTTGAGAGGTACAGTACTGCACAAAACCGCTGAGGCTTCAACAGTCATGTCATTAGCTGATACCTAAAACAGCATACCCGATGAGAAGTGTGTTGTTATGATCTGCTACCTTGGCGGTTGTAAAGTGACTTTAAAATCAAGCCTGTAGCCATCTTACCAGACTTAATGCTTCACCACTATTAGCGGATGGCGGATTATGTAGCCCCTACCTGGCCTCAAATGAGGAGTAACAAGACGATACGTGTCCAGAAATCACCTCTCTTACCCATGTGTTCAATCTGATCCATTTCCATGTATCCAAACATGGTCCCACTTCATTGATATACACTGAGCGTACAAAACCCTAAGGACACCTGCTCTTCTGTAGCGGTCTTTATATGTACCACAGAAGACCCAAGAAATGAAGAGTGACACCACGGCTGTCTTTTTGGTCTTTTATGTAGATCTGCAATAATGTTATGAAAAGACAGGAATACATCAGTCACAAATGCACCATCTGACAAGTTGTTGTTTCTCTCTCAGTGTTTGCTCAGACTGTACAATTGAATGCATTATCCACATTAAACAAACCCCTCTGAATCAGAGAGGTGCAGGGGGTTGCCATAATCGATATCCACAGCACCAAGGGAACATTGGGTTATCTGCCTTGCTCAAAACAACAGATTTTTACCTTGTCAGCTCTGGGATTCGATCCAGCAACCTTTCGGTTATTGGCCCAACGCTCGAAACACGAGGCTACCTGCCGCCTGATGTAATCATATTCACACATAAAGCCATAATATATTGAATAAAATAGTCAACAATCTTCAACACAAAGACTGTATAATAGTACTTCTTAGACAATAGAACCAAACCTACAATAATATTATGAAAAGACAAGACAGGAATACATCAGTCTCCAATGCACCATCTGACAAGTTATTCTATAGAGGAGCACATAGAAAAGTAAAACACATACAGTTCAAGTCGGAAGTTTACATACACTTAGGTTGGAGTCATTAAAACTAGTTTTTCAACCACTACACAAATTTCTTGTTAAACAAACTATAGCTTTGGCAAGTCGGTTAGGACAGCAAACTTTGTGCATGACAAGTACTTTTTCCAGCAATTGTTTACAGACAGATTATTTCACTTATAATTCACTGTATCGCATTCCCAGTGGGTCAGAAGTTTACATACACTAAATTGACTGTGCCTTTAAACAGCTTGGAAAATTCCGGAAAATGATGTCATGGCTTTAGAAGCATCCAATAGGCCAATTGACATCATTTGAGTCAATTGGACGTGTACATGTGGATGTATTTCAAGGCCTTCCTTCAAACTCAGTGTCTCTTTGCTTGACATCATGGGAAAATAAAACAAAATCAGCCAAGACCTCAGGAAGAAAATTGTAGACCTCGACAAGTCTGGTTCATCCTTGGGAGCAATTTTCAAACATCTGAAGGTACCACGTTCATCTGTATAAATAATAGCACGCAGGTATAAACATCATGGGAACCACGCAGCCGTCATACCACTCAGGACGGAGACGTGTTCTGTCTCCTAGAGATGAACATGTTTTGGTGCGAAAAGTGCAAATCAATCTTAGAACAACAGCAAAGGACTTTGTGAAGATGCTGGAGGAAGCAGGTACAAAAGTATCGATATCCACGGTAAAATGAGTCCTATATCAACATAACCTGAAAGGCCACTCAGCAATGAAGAAGCCACTGCTCCAAAACCACCATAAAAAAGCCTGACTATGGTTTGCAACTGCACATGGGGACAAAGATTGTACTTTTTGGAGAAATGTTCTCTGGTCTGATGAAACAAAATAGAACTGTTTGGCCATAATGACCAAGGGTGAGGCTTGCAAGCCGAAGAACACCATCCCAACTGTGAAGCACGGGGGTGGCAGCATCATGTTGTGGGGGTGCTTTGCTGCAGGATGGACTGGTGCACTTCACAAAACAGATGGCATCATGAGGCGGGAATATTATGTGGATATATTCAAGCAACATCAAGACATCAGTCAGGAAGTTAAAGCTTGGTCACAAATGGGTCTTCCAAATGGACAATGATCCCAAGCATACTTCCAAAGTTGTGGCAAAATTTCTTAAGGACAACAAAGTCAAGGTATTGGAGTGGCCATCACAAAGCCCAGACTTCAATCCCATAGAAAATTTGTGGGCAGAACTGAAAAAGCTTGTGCGTACAATCCTGCCTGAGTTACACTATCTCTGTCAAGAGGAATGGGACAAAATTCACCCAATTTATTGTGGGAAGCTTGTGGAAGGCTACCCGAAACGTTTGATCCAAGTTAAACAATTGAAAGGCAATGCTACCAAATACTAATTGAGTGTATGTAAACTTCTGACCCACTGGGAATGTGATGAAAGAAATAAAAGCTGAAATAAATAATTCTCTCTACTATTATTCTGACATTTAACATTCTTAAAAGAAAGTGGTGATCCTAACTGACCTAAGACATGGAATTTATACTAGTATTAAATGTCAGGTAAAACTGAGATTAAATGTATTTGGCTAAGGTGTATGCAAACTTTCGACTAAGGTGTATGTAAACTTTCGATACAACTTTCAGCTGTATCCTGTCTCACATCTCCTATACATTGCTAGGTGCTTTCAGTGTTGACAGTATTAAAATACAACAACTCATGTACGAAAACACTGTAATACAAACAAGCTACAACGTGAAATCGCATTTATCCCATTCAGACCCTAGAAAGCTAAAACTACATCGCCCACAATGCAACGCTAGCATACGTTGGCAGCTCAGCTAACTATCTGCAACTTAATATTAAGAAGGTGTTCTTAATGTTTTGTACACTCAGTGTAGATCAAATGTTTTCTGTAATTCATCTGGCAGGTATAGTATATAATAGATCAGTAGTCTTTTCACTGCCAAGACGACCCTGTCCTTATAAGGCTTACTGACCTTTAAGTATGCTGCTTCAGAGAGAGCGTTGTGTGTTTTATGGGGGACCTTGGACCAGGGAGCCATGTTCAACAACTTCCTGACAGGAAATGGGGACATCCAGGGTCCCTTTGGAAGACCTCACTTCCTCCCGAAGTTGTTCTTGGAATAAGAACAGAGACAGAGGAATGTTTTACTCTGAGGTTTTATATCAGCTGTGCTAGTTGTGAGATCTGATATCAGGAGTACGAGATGGTTTAGGCATGATAAGAGGATGTAAGTTCAGAATAGCTATTATCTTTAATTGAGAATTGGGATCAATGAATGAAATCAAAGTGGAAAGCCTGCAGGCCTGAATCCTAACTTGACAGTAAGTCAAATATCCCATACAAACCACCCATTGGTTTCAAGATTTACGCAAAAGTTGGAAAGTACATACATTAAACTCAAGTCAGGATTCAACCTGTATAGCGTAATGTACAAAATAAACTAAATGTTGTTTGAAAAAAGAACTACTGTGTGTGCACCATGATACCACCATCAGCCCAGCCAGTGTATGTCACAGACATACTAAAGATGCAACATTTACACTGTGACCATGGGATCATATTTATGTTGGGGAGCTGGTTTGAAGGCTGTGGTATTTTGTGATAACTGTAGATAGAGGCTTCCATCAAATCATTCATGGCTGATGATCGCTTTAATCTCAGCAATCACTGTTTACATCAAGATGAAGCAAAGAGAAATTCCCAAAAGATGTCTACAAATGTGGTAGTACATGTAATAACACCATTTGTTATGTTGATACTATATAATTCAAATGCTTACATGTAGGCTGTTGCAAATGTAAGCACTACCATCTTCATGTGCTTAGTATTATTTAGATGCTTTGTACTCAGTCTGGACAGTCTATGACCACTGCTGTGATACATTGTCTTCCTCCCTGTGGGACAGAGTTCTACAACAGGACACCCTGACTCCTACTCCTTATTATCTTGCCTATCCATCATGGTGGTCCTCCAGTTGGCCCAGACCGATGTCAATGAGCCCATTTTAGCTCGCTCTCGGTAGATAGCGATGATATCATAGCTTCCAGACTGCTGTGCTGATTCATTAACATGAGACGGAGGTTTGTTTTGGTCTAGTTCCACTGGGCTGATTACACACTGGTTTGGGGTTGTCCCTCGGGGGTCTTTTGGGTTCACATCGGACAGAACATGTCATCTTTGTAGCCTGACATTATGCCTAATTCCCAATCAAAAACCTACCCTCTCAGTTTGTGTCTTTTGGATAAATGTCAAAGGTCAGTGAGTTTGTGAGATCATGTTGCGCCCCTATCCATACTGACACATCTTAGAAGTCTGTGGAGATAGCAACACAGGGCTATGCTAGGTGGGCTTTTACAATATTGGTAACAACATCCAAATGCTGGGCACAATGTTATCTCCTCCCAACATCTTAACAACGTCTTCATCTCCTATGCATCTCATCCTAATGTCTTCAACTCCTCTGGAACAGATGGCACTGTCACCACTGAGGGTTAAAGTAGTTTTGCAATTTGCCAAGGAATGCTGTTTTGGAGAACCCCTGGAGAACTTTGTCTGCCTCTCCAGTGACCTCCCCACCTTGGAGAACGGATGCGTGTGGACGGGTTCCCCTGGTAACCAAATATTGAAATCAGCAGTGCTAAAACATGGAAATTTGCCTGGAATCCCCTAGGAGCCATACTTCATGCGTTTTGGATGGACAAAGTCCATGGACCAGTGGTGTCTCAACAAGGGAGGCAGAGAAATAACTTCTGATAGGATTTGCGGAATCAGGGAATGCACTTAATCTTGGTATCTATGGTCTTAAAAACATACTGGGACTTTTTTTTGTGATAAACACAGCTTAGATGGATAGCTACCATTATACACACATATGCACAATAATTATGCATTGCTCCATCAACATTCATGATACAAAATCTGAAATGTGTGTGATAAGCAATAAATACTGTTCAGGAATTTGAACATTGGGATTCTGGTCAAAATACCAAAGGCACTGGTTTCATTACGGGACATGGTCTGTCAGACGTTGATGTTCTGCATGGTGTGAAACAGGAAGCATGTGAGCCAGGCTGTACAGGATAGATGAGTCCCAAAAGTCTTGAATGAAGTACCTCTTCTACAGTTTACATCAATGGCAGAAGGAGCAGTTGATGACAAGTCTTAATATATATTTTATTTCAATCATTCCCTACAGACTTATTCGTTATCAAGAGCCCCGAGGAGAGTCTGTTAGGCACGGACTAAGTCTCAGACATGAAACAGTTTTATATATAGAAAGGGAAATCCTGTTTTTCATTTCAGTCTTGGATACGTGTTGGTATTGGCACTAGTTGAGGATTGCCCAATTGCTTTCCTCTTTCATGCGGTCATAAATCAGCGAGCCAATGATTAGCTTTCCCTGGATGCCTCCGAGGCAGCCCTGTTAGAAACAGGATCAAAGAACCCCAAGAAGCTGTCCATTTCAGTCTCTGACCTGGGAACCATTAAGAAAACCACCAATATTTACGACAAGTTTTACACTGGCTATTATTGACATATATTTCAAACTCTCTTCTTCCTATCATAAAGATGAAAGTCTTTCTTCATTTTTGTTGTATTAGGGTTTTGGTTGGACTGTTGTGCAGCCTTGAAGTAACCTTGGGGGCTGGACGATGTAAAAACTCTAAATAATTTTGAGAGCTGTGGTCTGTGTTTGAACGGGTGACGACTCCCACACTGTGATATTCGCTTTAGACGCATTTTAATACATGAAAGGATTCAGCCTGGCAATGTGGGAAAAGAGGTTTAAAATACTTTTGCATGGTTATTCAAACTCTAAAAATGTCTTCCTGCAAATAGAAATGAGTGGTAGTGAGCCAAAACAATCCAATGTGTCTTTCTCTGGACAGGTCAAGGAGAATTTGTGTGACTTCTGGTTAAATGGTTCCAGGCTTTTTGAGGATATGCTCTACTGTACTCAATTGACCCTTCACTAAGCCCCGCCCCAGCCACCTGGGAAACCAATCGCAGCACTCCAATGGATAGCAACGCGGTCGTAACTAGTTACTACAACCACAAAGTCATAAATCCTACATATTTCTACAATTTCTCTTTTTAAAATGGAATTTTAAACCTAACCCTAATATTAACCACACTGCTAACCCTATGCCTAACCCTACACTTAATTGAAGATCAAAAATCAAATTTTTGTTTTCATGAATTTGTACATTTTAGTTAAGTTTTACTTTGTGGCTGTGGTAACTAGTGGAATCCTTGCAACAGAGTGATGAGAAAGATCGTTCGGAAATAATTTAGCCATTCATTATTCATTATTTCATGTTAATTAACTTGTGACATTCCTGGATTACTCATTATACAAATTTTTATAAAGTCAGATTTAATCAAAAAATACAGTAGTCAGTTAAAAAAGAATTAAGAGTAGTATATACTGTGTAAATATAGTACCTTCGGAAATCATTCACACCTGTTGACTTTTTCCACATTTTGTTACTTTACAGCCTTATTCTAAAATTGATAAAATGAAAAGTGAAAACAAAGTGAAAACAGGTTTTTAGAAATGTTTGCTAATTTATTAAACATTAAAAACAGAAATACCTTATTTACATAAGTATTCAGAGCCTTTGCTATGAAATTGAGCTCAGGTGCATCCTGCTTCCATTTATCATCCTTGAGATGTTTCTACAACTTGATTGGAGTCCATCTGTGGTAAATTCAATTGATTGGACATGAATTGGAAAGGCACACATCCGTCTATATATGGTCCCACAGTTGACAATGCATGTCAGAGAAAAAAACAAGCCATGAGGTTGAAGGAATTGTCTGTAAAGCTCGGAGACAGGATTGTGTCGAGGCACAGATCTGGGGAAGAGTACCAACATTTTTTTGCAGCATTGAAGGTCCCCAAGAACACAGTGGCCTCCGTCATTCTTAAACGGAAGAAGTTTGGACTCTTCCTAGAGCTGGACACCCGGCCAAACTGAGCAATCGGGTGAGAAGAGCCTTGGTCAGGGAGGTGACCAAGAACCCAGTGGTCACTCTGACAGAGCTCAAGATTTCCTATGTGGAGATTGGAAAACCTTCCAGAAGGACAGCCATCTCTGCAGCACTCTACCAATCAGGCCTTTATGGTAGAGTGGCCAGATGGAAGACACTCCTCAGTAAAAGGCACAGGACAGCCCGCTCGCTTGCAAAAAGGCATCTAAAGACTCTCAGACCATGAGAAAAGATTCTCCGGTATGATGAAACCAAGATTGAACTCTTTGGCCTGAAGGTCAAGCGTGGGCTCTGGAGCAGGTCATGCTGTGGGGACGTTTTTCAGCAGTGGGGACTGGGAGACTAGTCAGGATTGAGGCAAAGATGAACGGATCCTTGATGAAAACCTGCTCCAGAGCCCTCAAGGACCTCGGGCTTAGGTTTACCTTCCAACAGGACAACGACATTAAGCACACAGCCAAGACAACGCAGGAGTGGCTTTGGGACAAATCTCTGAATGTCCTTGAGTGGCCCAGCCAGAGCCCAGACTTGAACCCGATCGTCCATCTCTGGAGAGACCTGAAAGTAGCTGTGCAGCAACACTCCCCATCCAACCTGACAGAGATTGAGAGGATCTGCGGAGCGGAATGGGAGAAACTCCCCAAATACAGGTGTGCCAAGCTTGTAGCGTCATACCAAAAAATACTTGAGGCTGTAATTGCTGCCAAAGGTGCTTCAGCAAAGTACTGAGTAAAGGGTCTGAATACTTACGCAAATGATGTATTTCAGTTTTTTACGTTGAATAAATTTGCATTGTGTGTAGATCGATGAGGTAAAAAACTATTCAATCATTTTTAAAATAAGGCTGTATCGTAACACAATGTGGAAAAAGACAAGGGGTCTGAATACTTTCCGAATGCACTGTATCTGGCTGAGTTGGCAAAATCACTACATATCCCATCCAGCCAAGCGAGAAGAAGCTGCCCGTTGTCACAGTTCCAAGACCAGTCAGAAACATCCAGCTAACACTACGCCAATAAAGCCAGTGGATCTCAAAACTGAACTTGGATCCGCGTTAAGTAGCAATGATATCTTACAACAGATATCGCAAACCAGTTATGACTAATCAACAAAATAATAAATCATTTTCAAGTTTCTTTCCTGCAAATTTTGTAGTTTGTCACGTTCTGACCACAGTTCTGTTATTTTATTCTTTGTTTTAGTATGGTCAGGGTGTGAGTTGGGGTGGGCAGTCTATGTTTGTTTTTCTATGTTGGTTTTTGTGTTTGGCCGAGTATGGTTCTCAATCAGAGGCAGGTGTCGTTAGTTGTCTCTGATTGAGAGTCATACTTAGGTAGCCTTAGTTTCACTTTTGCTTTGTGGGTGTTTGTTTCCCTGTGAGTCTTTGGGCCACAAGATACTGTTTTGTTCACGTCGTTTATTGTTTTGTATTTCACTGTTCAGTTAGTTTTGAATAAATCATCATGAACATTTACCACGCTGCGCTTTGGTCCGTTCCTTCTTCCACCTCTGAATGCCGTTACATGATTGTATAACTAGCAAAGGTGTTTTGAAGTTGAGGGTGCAGTATTTATGAAGTTTGGCAATGAGGCCGAAAACTAGCATAATTCCACTAGCCAGCTAGTTTAGCAGGGGGAAATGAGCTCAGGCCTAGTGGGCATGTGCTCGGCGCACATGCACACTTGGTTAATTCAGGAGGAATATTGTAGTTTTTAATGTCCTGATATTAGGAACTGTCAGCGAAAAGTTTTTAATTACTTACATTTCAGGAGAGTGAATTGATATACAATCCCCAAATCAGCTGTAACTGTCAATAGTAAATCAAAGCTTAAAACAATAATTGAGTGACCCCTGAATACAGAAAATGAATGGTGAAGTCGCTTCTGGACACGGTTGACTCCTCCTTACCACTCTACTGTCGGGACTTGACAAGCTCACATCTCAAACGCATAAAAGCCAGAGGAAAAAAGCAAGAGGTTTTTTTTTCTAAATTAATTGTTTAAATCGCTAAATAATTTAACAGTGCACCAGGAATATTTGCTACAGTGATTCCTGAAATGCAGAAACTGTTGGAGTATATTTAGAATCCAAAATCATACTTTTGTTGCATTGTTTGCTAGCTCAGCTGGTTAGTTAGCTAGCTCCCCGTCTCATTGACCACCAAGCATTGCTAAAGCTAGCTAGCTAGCCACTTAATATGAAATGTATGTTAGCTAGCTAAGTTAGCCATGTTACGAATAGAACTCTCTCATCTGTTGTCAACATCAGGATACTATTTGAGAGCACTAGCTAGTTAGCTCCAAAAATGGTTAGTAGCTTTGACTGTATGCTGACAATGAATTCAGAGCCAGTGGCTAGCCATACTGCAACCAAAGATTTGTATAATTAAGATAGACCACAGCCTATAATTAAATTAATCATAGTGGGCAGAACAAGCAAGGAAGTGGGCAGAGCCAAGCACGAGCTAGCGAGAGCCTGTCGGCACGTTCCACCATGTATTTGCATGTTTGCGTTAGGGAACGCCTACTCTGTGAAGTGCACATGTGCAATAACTCAATTCACACTTGCACTCCTTCTAAACAACGCCATTTTTTAAAAGTCTGGCAAAGGATGAAATCTACAAACTTTGTCCACTCTGTTCGTAACAGATTCTAGTTTTGGAAAAATACAACTGTATTAAGATCAAATGTTTAATCTATGAGAAAATTAGCAGAATGTTTGCCAAAACCCATCTTGCTCCATCTTCTCCCAGTACTAGGCACCAGGCTTCCTCTCACCACCATATTTGGTAGTGAGTGGAAACGGCAAATAGATGCTTCATATTTATACATCCGGTGAAATATCTGTCTCGTACATTTTACCAGGTTCCAGTGAAGCAATTGTAATGACAGTCCACAACAACATAACCCAGAGTCTCCTGATCAGCAAGGGGTATTCTGTGTTTAATTTCATTGTGTATTAAAAACACAGGTTGAGATTGTTGTGAATGCATTTCCCCAGTGGTTAAAAGGGGAAGTGGGTTTGCCGGGAAAATGTTGTCCAAGGTTGCAACAGTAACCAAGGGGGCGGGGCTTAGCGAAGGGTCAATTGTACAGACATGTATTGTAGCAAATGAACTGTACGTGTGCTGTATTTTCCTTTGCAATAAAAAACGTTTCCTGATCGTTTTCTTTTTCAGGTTAGAACACACTCTTTCCAAGGACACGGGAGAAGCTGAGTTCATACTACATCACCCAAGTTACAAGAACAAGCTCCTCTTTATAACAGTAGAACCTATTTTCTACTGTTCACAGTCCACATCCTTATCCTATTCTTCAGAGAGAATTGTCAGTCAGTCCGGAAAGTCCGGAAGTCTGGAAACTCAGAGAGAGAGAGACTCTGATCCTCACAGAGATTTCCCCGTAGACTTCACACCCAAGCTTTTGTCTCTGTGATGGATGCAGGCCTGAGGGGGATTAGTCACTGTCTGGCTATCTGTAGTGGAGTTAGGTAGGGCTGCACTCGGCATGCACAGGCCCTGTTAACTAAACACTGCCATAACCAAGATAGAATAGATGGAGACATATGGTGATGGAAGGAAACCGGGAGACAGTGAGCCAAAATAGAAGAGTCACCATGACAATTATAAATAGTGACATTAGGGTTCCTAAATAGAGATAGGCTATTTGGCAAGGATTAGTTTGAATGACAAATTACTGCACTGTACATGCCCTCATGAATACTGTAATGCTGAAATCACACTGATGTAGTTATAGATGGCTTAGTCAAGGATTTCCCTCTTTATCTGCCCCATCCCTGTTACCGGGCCTGTGTTAGATTATAGTCCATAACCAATGGATTGGTTCCCAACAAGTTCAAAGAGATAATGAAATGCACCTATTATCCAAAAAGAAATGTTACTTTTGTTTTACAACTTGACAATACCCATCACTATTTTGCACTACTGTTCAGACAGAAGGGTAGCTTTTCAACTCTGATATCTATATAGTATGTCTGGAGGCACTGACCTCTTTCATGCCACTGATTTGTGCAACTGACAGCTGATTGTCAGTATTGATTTTGGCTCCTTCATAGGGGACTCCCTACAGAGAGGCAGATTGCCATTGAAATCATCCATTGCTGAAATACATTGTCTGTAGAGAGATGAGTATTAGCTAGGCTGTCTGCAGTAGTCAGATCTGTGGGTTTGAGCGAACTTGCAGACCCAGCCGATCGTCAAGGCTTTGAGAGCTTAGGAATACAAACTTAGTACACTCTCGTCTATGGCTGACAGTGTTACGGTTTACAACATGGCTCTTGGATGTTTCATGAAGTGACACCAGAACACAGGAGAACATTTGGACCGGAAGACCTACTTGTGACATGAGAGGGGCTTCCCCTGCATCCCTCTGGTTTGTTTTGGAGAGTGGACGGACGGTGGTTACCCTCTGAATTTGAGAAGGAAGAAGCATGCAGGGACCTCACGAGGTCTGCAGTGTCTGTTACACTGTTGCTCTGCAGTGTAGACAGCTGTAGTAGCTCACTGGATAGAGCCGAGGGATTTGAAGAGGTGAAACTGCTTAGAGGTTTGTTCCAACATTTTTCATTATTGTACATATTCGTGAAAAAGCAATGCAAAAAAAGGCTTCTTTATTTTAAAGTACCATACAGTAAGCCAGATTCTAGACAAAAATTGGAACAAAGTACAAATCCGGTTCATGTTAATGATAAGAAGTAAGCCCCCTATTTTTCCATGCGTGATATAGATCCAGGGAACAATGAATAGGCAGGGAGGCATAGTTCTTTTGATAGGGTACTCCTCCCAGACCTAGTGGATTTACATTGATTTCTGGCTCAATGATTTTGACCTTTAATCCAGAGCTGTGACATAGATCTTTACAGATTCGACATCCAATCAAACTTTATCATGAATGAAGCCCATAGTGTAGATTTATTGACACAATAATCATGGTGTAAGAGGAAAGATGACTGCTGAAAAAGTTATTTGTGACGTTACAGGGACTGGAACAGTATTCAATATTAAACTATTTCAGATCAGTGAGTAGAAGCCCAGAGGTTTTTCATGAATCCTGACCATGTCACCTGACTATGACAAAACACTGGGACCTAGTTTTCTGTTCTGGTCACTTGGCCAGGAAAAATATATGTTCTTCACAAAAAAATACAGTTTTATATCTTTATGTTTGAAGCCTGAAATGTGGCAAAAGGTCGCAAAGTTCAAGGGGGCCGAATACTTTCGCAAGGCACTGTAAATGTCTCTACCATGTCCACAGTGATTCCGGATTCCCGAGCCATATTCAAATGTCCGTATGCATTATATGGAATAGGCAAAATATGATAACAACACAACAACTGATGGTAGTAGCTAACTATTGTAGCTAACTAGCAAGCTAACCTCGGTAGCTCGCAAGCAATGCTAAAGGGATTTCAAACGGGTTAGCATAACTCCAAAATCGTTTTTCAAAATATTAGCTAGAGGGCTAGCATTTGAGGCCAGCAAACATGTTCCTCATATGCTAGAAACGTATTTCCTCCAACATTATAATGAAAAGGTGCCTCTCGGTCCCAAAACACACGTTTTTAGGAGACTTGTGGGAGGAGTGCTGATAATGTCACCCACTGTATGCACTTTTGGTAGCTTGGCTACATCCAGACTGAGGAGACATGCATACACAATGCATCCCTGACCACCTTCTGATGTGGTCAGCTCAGATCTGAACACAATCAGACCACAACGTTTGTGCATCTAGGCCTGTCTTTCAATGTGATCTTCGTAATCTGACAGCAGAAGTTGAAAGTACTGTAAGTGTCAAGTGTAGACACGACCTTAGACTGTTGAAAACAAGTAAACTATATTTAGTCTCCAAATGTTTTACACAAACATACATACCTTTGCACAATGAGCACTTGTCTCTCAAATACATCATAATTTAGCTATCTAGCAATTTTTTATTATTAGCAGATGAAATCAGTCAAAACAAGACACAGTATCAATAACAAAATCCCTATGATTTCCCACACAGCAGCTTATTGTTATTGTTGCTAGCTAGCTGACCACTCAGAATGATAATAACACACACCTTCCGGCCACATAGACACATGCATCATTTTCATTTAATACATTTACATTTTAGAAGACACTCTTGTCCAGAGCGACTTACAGTAGTGAATGCATACATTTTAATTGGTCCCTTATGGGACTGGAACCCACAAGCTTTACATTGCAAGTGCCATACTCTACCAACTGAGCCACACACGACTACTTACTCACCCTGTAGGTGAATTATGCATAGAGCTTTGCAGGCTGCACAAATATTGCACAACTGCAATGAGACAGTGAATTCACATGCAATAGTTCAAATGAAAACAACACGGGGCAGCCAAGTTCATGCA
The DNA here is from genome assembly GCF_036934945.1 of Oncorhynchus masou masou. Classification (NCBI taxonomy): domain Eukaryota; kingdom Metazoa; phylum Chordata; class Actinopteri; order Salmoniformes; family Salmonidae; genus Oncorhynchus; species Oncorhynchus masou. Next base: position 64,873,868 of record NC_088239.1, on the reverse strand, counting down.
ACTGTCAGTGTACAAGCAAAACCTGGTTGTCCTGACAAGAAACTCCCAACTATGTAATGGAGATTATAAATATCTAATTCTATGATTTACTATTACATTTCCCATATCAGACATTGGGGTGTCTTGTAATTACTATTTTTATCTTTAAATAATCATTAATCAACAAAGAGGTGAAAAGAGGGCAACCCAGTTAAGTGTCAGACAGAGTTGTTGTTCTCATTTTATGTCAGACAGAGTTGTTGAGGTAAAGTCAGAATGGCAGCTGGCAGGTTTGTGAAGTCATCTGGTTTGCACTCATGAGGTCTATCCCTTACACTTTCTGTATATATCTCTCTCTCTGATTGTGTTTTGCTCTTCATGGATTTGGACTTTACTAGGGGGAAAATGATGAGACAGGAGTCACCTGCTCCTGTGCTGAAGATAGATGGCAGTGAGAGACAGCCAAGATTGGACGCCAACTACCACCAGAGAAGTGTATCTGGGACAAAGATTCATATGGGCTAGAGGTCACTGGACTGTTGCTTACAGACCTCTCAACAGTCTAGACTAAACCCACATATTTTAACCCAGTGATGGATAAACATACAATTAGGTTGGGATTTCGTAACCTGTTACTTTACATTTAGCTACCATCTATAAAGGATTTATAACCAGGTTTAAGTCTACTTCTGGAAGCACTGATATAGCCTACTAGATTTGACTTATGCCTCTTTAAGAGAGGGTGTTGGTTTGGAGATTGCGGAACTCACCAAAATTCTCTCCACATTTGCTGTGTGTGTGTCCACAGCCGAGGGCATGTATATGAGGAGGATAAACCATGAGCAAGACCTTCAAAAATGTTCCACCTCCCACGGGTGTCCACATCTAAGTGCGATGGTGCAGTTGCCATAGGGACACCAGATTGTTTTGGTTGGTGTTGGTTAGACTTCCTTCTTTATGAGCGATGCCTTCTCTGCTTCAGATTTCCCCTTCTCTCCCTCCTAAAGCAACAGGAGGACCCGTTTCCATTGTGCATTCAGAGACTTGGTTCTTTCATGGGAAAGACTTTCATCATAATAAAGCCTTACACCCATTGGCGTAATTGCTTGTAATTAAGACCATTATGTTCAACTGCCTCAATAACCATAGCAAGATGGCACAGACAGATGGTCGCCTCGCTTCACATCCTCAGGAAACTATGCAGTCATTTTTTATGTATTATTTCTTACATAGTGTAACGTCATCTGTGTGTAGCTGGTGAGATGAGTCAGGCGCAGGACAGCAGATATGAGTAATAAAAACACTTTTACTCAAAAATCAAAATATATACACGTAATATACACAGCCACACAATACAGACCACAATACAACAAACAATCACAAAAACCATGTGGGGAACAGAGGGTTAAATAATGAACAGGTGATTGTGGGAGTGAAACAGGTGTGTGAAACTAAGACAAAACAAATGGAAAATGAAAAGTGGATCGGCGGTAGCTAGAAGGCCGGTGATGTCAACCGGCGAACGCCGCCTGAACAAGAAGAGGGACCGACTTCGGCGGAAGTCGTGACAGTACCCCCCCCCCTTGACGCGCGGCAACCCGGAGGACGAGGTGCAGGTCGATCCGGATAGAGACGGCGGAAAGGTGGACGGTTCTCCATGCATTACGCCGACAGAAACAAACGTCTCTCTGGTAAGAAGAAGGACGGGGGTGTATGCCTCATGATTAACGACTCATGGTATAATCATAACAACATACAGGAACTCAAGTCCTTTTGTTCGCCTGACCTAGAATTCCTTACAATCAAATGCAGACCAAATTATCTTTCAAGAAATTATCTTTGATTATAGTCACAGCCGTGTATATCCCCCCCGAGCAGATACCTTGACGGCCCTGAAAGAACTTCACGGGACTCTATGTAAAACCATATATCCTAAGGATGCATTTATTGTAGCTAGGGATTTTAATAAAGCTAATTTGAGAACAAGGTTACCTAAATTCTACCAGCTCAATGATTGTTGCACCTGCTCGAGCAAAACATTGGACCACTGCTACTATAACTTCCGGGATGCATACAAGGCCTTCCCCCGCGCTCCCTTCGGAAAATCTGACCATGACTCCATCTTGTTGCTCCCCTCCTATAGGCAGAAACTAAAACAGGTCTCGCCCGTGCTTCGGTCTATCCAACACTGGTCTGACCAATTGGATTCCACACTTCAAGATTGCTTCAATCACGTGGACTGGGATATGTTCCGGGTAGCCTCAGATAATAACATTGACAAATACGCTGACTTGGTGAGTGAGTTTATTAGGAAGTGCATTGGAGATGTTGTACCAACTGTGACAATTAAAACCTTCCCTAACCAGAAACCGTGGATTGATGGCAGCATGCCACTTTAATGTTTACATATCCTACATCACTCATCTCATATGTATATACTGTATTTTATACCTTTTATTGCATCTTGCCTATGCTGCACGGTCATCGCGCATCCATACATTTATATGTATATATTTTTATTCCATCCCCTTACATTGTGTGTATAAGGTAGTGGTTGTGAATTTGTTAGATATTACTGCCCTGTCAGACTAGAAGCACAAGCATTTTTCTACACTTGCATTAACATCTGCTTACCATGTGCCCAATAAAATTTGATTTGAAGACAGTGAATAGGTAAGTTCAGAAAATGGGTTAGGTTTATTAGTTTGAAACCCTGTGGATTCCAAGGATTCTGGCCAAAATCACTAAGTTTAATTGTCCATTTAGTTGGATGTAGTGGAGAATGTCTCACCTTGTGAGGAAATACTGAGAGTGAGGAAATACTGAGAGAGATGCATCACTTGATGAACTGAAAATAGTTTCCTTTCTTATCCAATCAAATCCTTGTTCTGGTATGATGTCACTGTTCAAGCTGTCTTTCCTTAGAAAGACCTACAGCATAGCAGCCCTTTAGCAACCATATCTGTCTTGATATTCAATATGATAAAGCAAGTGGATTCCATCTTATATTCAAACTTTTACGTTCCTCTTGCATTGATGTCAGTTTGAGTTCTCACGTTAGGATTCAGGCTATTCTTTTGTAACTTAATCCCATCTGCGGACTATATTGCAACCATTGTCTCTTGCCCTGATGTGTATGTTTAAGAGCTTTCCAATATTCTGGTGAGATTTAAATGAAGCGTACATAGGACAATGTCAATGTGTCTATTCTTTTTAACTTATAATTCCTGCTTTTATCTTCTCTGGAATCACTGAAAAGCCAGGAAAATTGTAATTCTATATTGTAACAATGGCGGACATTAATGGTCCACATACTCAATGAAATACTTTTTTAATATACATGGTTCATTGGTATGTGTGTCCTTTCGTTTGACATGAACTTGATCTTGGTTTGGTGAAAGAAAAAAGTAAATATGGGGGAATATCCTGTGGGAATTTGAGTGTAAAATATTAAGTGACTGAACAGCAGCAGAATCAGTTTACCACAACCGCTTGTTGCCAGGTATTACTTTGTCAAAGTGGAGTCAGTCTAATGCATGTCTGCTTCGCTCGTTAAACAATTTAATCAAACTAGGAACGCATGAAAAGATGAATCGGGTTGTTTGGGTTGTTTGTCATAGTGGCCTTATTTTCTACTGTAGTGTTCCACCCTCCTTGTGATTAAGGGGCTGTCTGATTGACATCATGATGTTCTCAGCTCAGTCTCAGAGACACAGGTGAATAGCTTGCCATGTTGTCCCTATACTGCAATGGCTTCCCTCAGAAATGCAAGACTAATGCAACCAGGAGCTTGTAAGGTGAAACGTTTTTTTTTTAATCACCAAACTGAGATGGCTAGTCGTTAGATTGAAAAACACCACAAAGAAAATTCACAGTGAAAGACGGCATGCCACTGGTTAGGAGTCAAAGGTTACAGTGACGTAGGAAGCTAAGAGCGATTGTCTCCTACAGTATGCATGTCAAATATAGGATATGAGGGCAGAGCAGAGGTCAAGTATTTTATGGCATCTTTCAAAGATGTGGTACTGATAGAGGGAGATGTACTTCTATGTTCTTCTGACAGAGGCTGGATGGAGAGGAAGAGGGAGCATAATGGTCTTGGCAACAGGTCTGCTCTACCTCACTATATCTGTCTCAAGGATATACAGTGTAGCGGTATTTATTAGAGAGGAGTAAAGAAAAAGATGTTGTTCGGGTGCCAGGCAGGTATTAACCATGCCGAAAGGAAAATGAGTAGAATAGAGAGAGTACTACTACCAGACCCACACACATCAGCAGAAGAGACTGCCTAGAGTGTAGTCTGTTTACCAGATAGCCAGTGGAGAGAAAAGAGAATACACACCCTATAAAACCCACATTACAGAACAGGGGTAACTCCACCAATAATATCTCATACAATAATAATAATAATAATAATAATAATGGCAGAGCAATTGAACAGCGACTTCATACAAAGAACCCAGTCATCAACAGAGAATTTGTAATAATCTGTATTATCTTCCAGTGGATGAGTGCAGAGGGTATGAATGTGGGGGGTGTTCATAGACACAACAAAGGCCTTAAAAATGTCCACAATCTTCTCGGCCACATGTCATTAGTACACACCACCTCAATACAGTTCCAATGACAATACACAACTTGCAAACAACCTCCCTTTTACCTAAAATGTCCACCCAAATACTTCTGGCAGGGCAATAATAGTCCAGCTCTAATGAACTTCAACGGGAAGTGCATTTGAAAATAGAAAGTCTGTTGCAGGGTAAAGCACTATAGAGGGAAGAGAAAGAGAGAAAGAGAACAAGAGAGATCTTCAGGCGTGCAGGTGTACTGTCTGACCATTTGTTGGTTTGTATGTCAAAGCTTTGCAACAATGTTGCTACTAATCCATGCAATCCATAACCTGTGCGGTCCCAACCGATTACAACCACGACCTAGAGCAGTCACACCGATGATTGAGTTCAATACTTTATAAACTACACACGCTGAAAATAAACAAGGACATCTGCAGCATAGCACACACAGTCAAACTGTCGCGCCAACCAAGAGCTCCTCCCCAGAGAGTTGTCTTTATTTCCTCCTTCCTTACTACTGATGCGCTCTTAATGTACAGATTCATACAGTACAGTACAGATTCATAAAAAGCAATATATCAGATCTTTACAGTATATCAATGTAGATAGTGGGCTACCTCATGGAAAGAGATTCATGGTCATGGTTTTGTCTTGGTAAAGGTAAAGGTAAAGGTTCCATGACACTCTGCTGACTCCACAGATAACCCTCCACCTCCCAGGATGCTTGGCTTTGTAGACTACCTCAGGTTTACCTCTTATGACCTGTGGCCTGTTCTGAAGACTGAGTAGATATAAATATATGATGTAGAACAGATATTATTGTCAGATATCCTGTTGTCTCTATTCAATACATTTCTATGTGCAAAGTGTGTGTTCCACTGTAATGACTGGTGCCTGTATCTACATCACTCTCCTCACCAGCCTGCTCTGCTCTCAGTTTCTCTGAGCACTCAGTGAGGAGGGCATACTGCCATGGGCACCCTCTGGCAGCGGGGGAGTGTGTGGTGGGTGCCAGCTGATTTTTGTTCCACAAGACAGTGCTTTTTCTCTTCACCGTTGACGCTGGCTGTCCGTGGTGAAGCTGAGGCACAGACCCCCACCACCACAAGGCCTGCAGAGCTGGTAACTCAGCAGGCTGACATCATCTCTGGAGAGATGGGAAATGTGGAAAATTGGGTTTGGTTCTTGCCTCAAAGCATGGCATGCAGTATCCTGGTTCAGCGGCATTTCCTTCCTTTCAAAATGGCATGGTTTGGCTCAGAGAAGTGTTAGCATTGAAAATTGTGAAGGTTTATTTTAGATCTTTTAGGTTTAGCCACCCTGGTCTGATATTAAATTACAGAATGAATGATACCCGTTTGTCAGTCATGGAAAAAGTAGCATGTTCTTTCACTGTCTCTGTTTAAAATTAATGAGCTTAAATCTATTTGCAGATTTATTTAAGCCTGCACATCTGCAGACTAAAAGAAAATCTCAAGATTATAAATGCATGTTTTGTGTTCTGAAGCTATGCCTGCATATCCCCCAGGTTTCGGAAATTCACACATGATTTTCAATTTCTCCTTTTCCCTTTGCCAAGACTGACAGTTACTTCAGGCCTGTGGTATTGTGTCAGTACAGCAGTTGATGTGTGATATGTATTTAATGGCTTTTAATTTATATTACTGTCTGGCCTGTCATGATTTAAGGACTGTGAATGTAATGGAGCTAGCTTATTTCTATTTAGTACAGATGTAGCTAATTCACTGCACTATTCATTTATCAAGGCAAATGTTAGGCCATTGAATACTTGGTGCAAAGACACACTAAACTAACGATAATTAGTCCAATTAAAGCGACCTGACCAAATTCACATAGAAATGTGTGTTATAGATCTGTCATTCTCACTGAAAGCAAGTCTAAGAAGTACTATTTCTATGCTGCCCATTCTTAAGTTTTGTTTGTGCCTCTTTTACTTTAGCTTTTGTACACCAGCTTAAAAGAGCTGAAAATACAATATTCTTGGCTATGGAAAATATATTTCACAGCGGTTTAATCGTACAATGATTCTCTACAGTATACTGCTTGTTTTGTCACATAAACTGAAATTAGGCGAACTATTAGAATTTTAGCAACCAGGAAATGGCAGAGCGATTTCTGCATAGTGCATCTTTAATAGATACATGGGATATTGAAATAGATACTGGTTTGAACATGGTCTTGTCTATCTCATTCTGACTCTGACCCAACCTCTCACATCCAGTAGCTTAACAAGGATGACATCACTGTCCTCCTCAATGTATGGAGTGGTGCTGTTTAGACCACGGAGCAGCTGTGGAGCGTGCGTCTTTGACAGGCCTTTGGCTTTGGGACATCTTTGTCTGAGGGAGCCCGCTTTCTCCGGTCTCTTTGAAACTAAAGCCTAGTCCAAACGCAATGAGCTGCTATCCCAGTGCTGAAGCTGACTACACACTGGGAGCGGCTAGATGTGATAGCTATGTCTGGCTAGCTCAGGTGACCTACGGGGATTTAGTATTAAAGTATTCATAACATTACTGACCCTGCTGATCTCTTGGCCACGGTTTATAGGTTTCTATCTTGGACCAGATCTACATTCTCCGGTCATGTCTCTCTTGCAAACAGTTATCTCAAAGTGACTAACCTGGATAAATAAAAGTTTATGTAGATATTAAAAAGAGTCACAAGGGATGTGATGAGTTGCTACAGTCCCTTGAACCATTTTGGAGATCCCATCCACTGTTTTTTCCAATGGGGATACTGGACTGTTCATCATAGAACTGACAAACCAAATCTTGCTAATATAAACCATGTCTCTAGGGCAGGGGTGCTCCAGTTAGGAAGTTAGCAGGACTAGGATGAAGATGTCCATAGACCCTGATTGGTAACACTTTACAATAAGCTTACATTTGTAAAGAGTTTATAAAGGGGTTCTAATTGTGTTATTAATGATTAGTTAATCCCCCGTAAAAGCATTATAAACTATTAATAAACTACTATATCGCATTGGTCAAAATAATCCAATAACTGGTTAGTGTTTGCCAAATAGTGAGCCAATATTTAGCTCCAGTTATTAGCCATTTATAAATGCACTTACAAATGCCTATAAGATTAACAAACCCATATGTATCATCATACTACCTTATTTTCAATAGTTGCAGTTGAACAATAGTTATTTTCTCACTTTTGGGTGTGATGCATTGGTTCCAGGAATATTTCTTTATTTTACCTTTATTTAACTAGGCAAGTCAGTTAAGAACAAATTCTTATTTTCAATGACGACCTGAACAGGGTTAACTGCCTGTTCAGGGGCAGAACTGATGAAACCCTGATGCCCTGGCCAAATTTGCATCCAGAACATTATTCCATCATCATCATAACACACCAGTTTATATCAACACATTTACCACTTCTCTGTCATAGTCCAAGTATAGTGAACACTGGTGTGAAATGGTAACTGTAATACCTTTGGTTGGTGAAACAATGGAGGAGGTATCTTCTCACAACATTGAATGTTTTGGTCTTCATACCCACCATTCATTGACTGAACACGTTTAACAAGGTGTTGAATCTTCTCTCAAGTATGTTATGATGAGTACAGAATACTGCCTATAAGTATGTCTAAGCTCTGAGTGAACACTCAAATCATCTATCAATTGTTTATTAGTGACAGACCTATAAACATTTATAACTGAGTTATCAGCATTTATAACTGCTAAAAGTATAACTTCTTTTGTAGTGACATACCTATGAATATTTACATCTGAGTTATCAAAATGTCTAACTGCTAAAATGACATCTTATTTTAAAGTGGCAATACACTGACCATTAACGGTCCATCCTGGACTCTAGACGCCGGGTGGGGGGCCTGCAGTACCTGGTGGATTGGGAGGGGTATGGTCTGGACGAGAGATGCTGGGTGCCGGTGGGGGACATCTTGCACCCATCTCTGCTGGGTGAGTTCCACCGCCTCCATCCTGATGGCCCTGCGCCTCGCCCTCCGGGTCGTTCTCGGGGACGGCATCGGCACACTGCGGGAGCCGCGCGTTGGGGGGGGGGCACTGTCACGACTTCCACCGAAGGTGGCTCCTCTCCCTGTTTTGGCGGCGCTCGGCACTCGTCGTCGACATTTCCTTTGGGGTTTGTGCGGGATTGTTTTCGTTTGACTGTCAGTGAGTTTGGGTTTCGTTTTCATTAGTTCTTGTTTAACAGGTGGTTTTCCCTGGACTGTGTCTGAGTGGGGTTTTGTGGCTACTGCTGTAGTCCGGTGTCCTGTTATTTTTTGAGCTGGTTGAATTCTTTGGAACTTGTTTCTCCTTGTTTCTCCTGGAACTTGTTTCTCCTGACTCCACACCCACATCTCCTTGGTGAGATCTGACACACCCTCCTTCCATAGACTTCCACAGTGATTATGGCAACTTCCAGAGGACATCCTCTAGCCTAACATATCTCTTGCAGCATGAACTGACATGTTGTCCACCCAAGCAAAGAATCAGAGAATGAATCTAGTACTGAAAGTATAAGCTACAGCTAGCTAGCACCATGTATATATAAATATTAGATAGAGCAATGTCGGAGTGGCATTGACTAAAATACAGTAGAATAGAATACAGTATATACATATGAGATGAGTAAAGCAGTATGTAAAGAATATTTAAACATTACTAAAGTGACTAGTGTTGCATTATTAAAGTGGCCAGTGATTCCAAGTCAATGTATAAAGGGCAGCAGCCTCTAAGGTGCAGAGTTGCGTAACCAGGTGGAAGCCGGCTAATGATGGCTATTTAACAGTCCGATTGTCTTAAGATAGAAGGTGTTTTTCAGTCCCTCGGCCCCAACTTTGATGCACCTGTACTCGCCTTCTGGATGATAAGAGGGTGAACAGGCCGTGGCTCGGGTGGTTGATGTAGTAGATTTTTTTGGCCTTCCTGTGACATTGGGTGCTGTAGGTGTCCTGGAGGGCAGGTAGTTTGCCTCCGGTAATGTGTTAGGCAGACCACACCACCCTCTGGAGAGCCCGGGCGGTGATACAGCCCGACAGAATGCTCTCAATTGTGCATCTGTAAAAGTTTGTGAGGGTTTAGGGGCCAAGCCAAATTTCTTTAGCCTTCTAAGGTTGGAGATGTGCTGTTGCGCCTTCTTCACAACACTGCCTGTGTGGGTGGACCGTTTCAGATTGTCAGTGATGTGTACGCCGAGGGACTTGAAGCTTTACACCTTCTCCACTGCAGTCCCGTCGATGTGGATAGGGGCATGCTCCCTCTGCTGTTTCCTGAAGTCCAATATCAGCTCCTTCATTTTGTTGAAGTTGAGTGAGAGGTTATTTTCCTGGCACCACTCTCCCAGTGCCCTCACCTCCTCCCTTTAGGCTGTGTTGTCATTGTTGGTAATCAGGCCTACTACTGTTGTGTTGTCTGCAAACTTCATGAGTTCGAGGTGTGCGTGGCCACGCAGTCATGGGTGAACAGGGAGTGCAGGAGAAAGTTGAGCACGCACCCTTGTGGGGTCCCTGTGTTGAGGATCAGTGAATTGGAAGTGTTGTTTCCTACCTTCACCACCTGGGGGCGGTGAAGGTAGTCCAGGACCCAGTTGCACAGTATGGGGTTCAGACCCAGGGCCCGAGCTTAATGATGAGCTTGGAGTGTACTATGCTGTTGAATGCTGAGCTATAGTCAATGAACAGCATTCTTACATATGTTTTCCTCTTGTCCAGATGGGATAGGGTAATGTGCAGTGTGATGGTGATTGCATTGTCTGTGGATTTATTGTGGCGGTGTTACGGCAAATGAGTGAGGAGGTGTGGAGTCAGGCGCAGAGAGCAAAAGATGTGGGAAAAACACGCTTTAATGTCCCAGAAAAATAACATGAACAAAAGTAGGAAAACAAATTATCAGAAATATTAACGGACAGCGCGAAACCCAAAATACAAACAAGATACACTCAAACATAGAACAGACGAACAAGCCCGCACGAAACAGAAGCGGGCTGAACAAACTATATATAACCCTACCCTAACAACCAAACAAGAAACAGGTGATACTAATCAGACAAAACCAAAGGAACACAGAACAACGGATCGATGATAGCTAGTAGACCGGCGACGACGACCGCCGAGCGCCACCCGAACAAGAAGGGGAGTCACCTTCGGTAATATTTGTGACAGTACCCCCCCCCCCCCCCTGACGCACAGCTCCCGCAGCGCGCCGACACTGGCCTCGGGGACGACCCGGGGGCCGAGGCGCTGGGCGATCCGGACGGAGGCGATGGAACTCTCTCAACATAGATGGATCGAGAATATCCCTCACCGGAACCCAGCACCTCTCCTCCGGACCGTACCCCTCCCAGTCAACGAGGTACTGCAAGCCCCTCACCCGGCGTCTCGAGTCCAGAATAGCTCGTATCTTGTACGCCGGGGACCCCTCGATGTCCAGAGGGGGCGGAGGAACCTCCGGAACCTCACCTTCCTGCATGGGACCAGCTACCACCGGCCTGAGAAGAGACACATGAAACGAGGGGTTAATACGATAGGAAGTAATAATCGATAACAAACCTTGTTTATTCTCCTCAGGACTTTAAATGGCCCTATACACTGCGGACCCAGCTTCCGGCAGGGCAAGCGGAAGGGCAGGTTTCGGGTCGAGAGCCAGACCCTGTCCCCAGGTGCAAATACGGGGGCCTCACTGCAGTGACGGTTAGCGCTCTTCTTCTGCCTTACACTCGCTTGGTGTAATGACTCATGGACAGCCCTCCAGGTCTCCTTAGAGCGCTGCACCCACTCCTCCACCGCAGGAGCCTCAGTCTGGCTCTGATGCCACGGTGCCAGGACTGGCTGGTACCCCAACACGCACTCAAATGGTGACATGTTGGTAGAGGAGTGGCTTAGTGAGTTCTGGGCTATTTCTGTCCAGGGAATATATCTCGCCCACTCCCCTGGCCGGTCCTGGCAATACGACCGCAGAAACCTACCCACCTCCTGGTTCACTCTCTCCACCTGCCCATTACTCTCCGGGTGATACCCTGAGGTCAGGCTGACCGAGACCCCCAGACGTTTCATAAATGCCCTCCAAACACGGGAGATAAACTGGGGGCCCCGATCAGAAACTATATCCTCGGGCACCCCGTAGTGCCGGAAGACATGGGTGAAAAGAGCTTCCGCAGTCTGTAGGGCCGTAGGGAGACCGGGCAATGGGATAAGACGGCAGGACTTAGAGAACCGATCCACAACGACCAGGATCGTTGTGTTACCCTGAGAGGGGGAAGGTCAGTAAAAATCCACCGATAGATGGGTCCACGGCCGTTGTGGAACGGGAAGAGGTTGTAATTTACCTCGTGGCAGGTGTCTAGGAGCCTTACTCTGGGCGCACACCGAACAGGAGGAGACATAGAATCGCACATCCCTCCTCAAAGTGGGCCACCAGTACTTCCTCTGAAGACCTCGCACTGTCCTAAAAATTCCTGGGTGACCCGACGAGGGTAGACAATGAGCCCATCGAATCAATTGATCACGAACAGCCAGCGGCACGTACCTACGACCCTCCGGACACTGTGGAGGCGCAGGTTCCTCCCTTAGCGCCCGCTCGATGTCCGCGTCCACATCCCATACTACTGGTGCCACCAGCTTAGCTGCCGGAATGATGGGAGTAGGATCGATGGACCTGTCTACAGTGTCATAGAGTCTTGACAGCGCGTCGGCCTTAGTGTTGAGGGAACCTGGTCTATACGAGATAGTGAAACGAAATCTGGTGAAAAACATGGCCCACCTTGCCTGATACGAGATAGTGAAACGAAATCTGGTGAAAAACATGGCCCACCTTGCCTGATGAGGATTCAGTCTCCTAGCTGATCGGATATACTCCAGGTTACGGTGGTCAGTCCAGATAAGGAAAGGGTGCTTAGCCCCCTCAAGCCAGTGTCTCTACACCTTCAGGGCTTTAACCATTGCCAACAACTCCCTATCCCCCACATCATAATTCCGCTCCGCTGGCCCGAGTTTCTTCGAAAAAAAGGCACAGGGGCGGAGCTTCGGTGGCGCACCCGAACGCTGTGAGAGCACCGCTCCAACCCCAGCCTCGGATGCGTCCACCTCTACTATAAACGCCAAAGAAGGGTCCGGATGCGCCAACACCGGCGCCTCTGTGAACATCGCCTTCAACTTATGAAAAGCTCCGACCGCCTCTGCTGACCACTGTAAACGCACCGGCCCCCCCTTCAGCAGTGAGGTAATAGGGGCAGCTACCTGACCAAAACCCCGGATAAACCTCCGGTAGTAATTGGCAAACCCCAAGAACCGCTGCACCTCCTTTACCGTGGTCGGAGTCGGCCAATTACGCACGGCCTTTACACGGTCACCCTCCATTACCAACCCAGAGCTGGAAATGCGATAACCCAGGAAGGAAATTGATCGTTTGGAAAACTCACATTTCTCCGCCTTCACATACAGGTCATGCTCCAGCAGTCGTCTAAGAACCTTGCGCACCAGAGATACATGCGCAGTGCGTGTAGCGGAGTAGATCAAAATATCGTCAATATACACCACTACACCCTGTCCGTGCAGGTCTCCGAGAATCTCATCCAGGAAGGATTGAAATATAGCTGGAGCATTCTTTAAACCGTATGGCATGACGAGGTACTCATAATGGCCAGAAGTAGTGCTAAATGCAGTTTTCCACTCATCTCCATCCCGAATACGCACCAGATTATAAGCACTCCTGAGATCCAGTTTAGTGAACAACTGCGCTCTGTGAAATGATTCCACTGCCGTAGTAATGAGAGGTAGTGGGTAACTAAAACCCACCGTGATGGAATTTAGACCTCTATAATCAATACACGGACGCAAACCACCATCTTTTTTCTTCACAAAAAAGAAACTCGAAGAGACAGGTGACATGGAGGGCCAAATGTACCCCTGTCCCAGAGCCTCGGTGATATAAGTTTCCATAGCCACCGTCTCCTCCTGGGACAAAGGATACACATGACTCTCGGCGAGTGCAGCGTTACCCTGGAGGTTTATCACGCAATCCCCCTGCCTATGGGGTGGTAATTGGGTCGCCTTCTTTTTACTGAAAGCGATAGCCAAATCGTCATACTCAGCTGGAATGCGCACGGTGGAAACCTAGTCTGGACTCTCCACCGTTGTCGCACCGATGGAAACCCCTACACACCTGCCTGAACACTCATCAGACCACCCCTGGAGAGTTCCCTGTTTCCACGAAATCGTAGGATTATGAATAGCTAGCCAGGGAATCCCCAGCACCACTGGAAACGCAGGTGAATCGATAAGGAACAAACTAATTCGCTCCTTGTGATTCCCCTGCGTAATCATCTCCAATGAAATTGTGGCTTTCCTCACCAGCCCTGACCCTAATGGTCGACTATCTAAAGAGTGCACGGGAAAAGGGGGGTCTACTTTTACTAACGGAATCCTCAACTTCTGAGCGAGTCCGCGATCTATAAAGTTTCCAGCTGCGCCTGAATCTACCAGTGCCTTATGCTGGAGAGAAGGAGAATAATTAAGAAAACAAATTAATAAGAACATGTGACCAACAGGAAACTCTGGGAGAGTGTGGTGCTTACTCACCTGGGGTGACCGAGGAGTGTTCCGCCTGCCTTCTCGATTCCCAGATGAATTCCTCCAGCACCGACCAGACGTGTGCCCTCTCCGGCCACAACTGGTACAGGAGGAGCTTCCTCCTCCGATCTCCCTAGATGCGGTCCCTCCTAGCTCCATCGGGATAGGAGCAGGAGGGTCAGGAGGTAGAACTGACAGGACCCTTTCAGAACGTCCGCGAGCAGCTAGCAGATGGTCCAACCGGATCGACAGGTCTATCAGTCCATCCAGGCTAAGTGTAGTGTCCTGACAGGCCAGCTCCTTGTTGACGTCCTCTCTCAGGCTACATCTGTAATGGTCTATCAGGGCCCTGTCGTTCCACCCTGCTCCAGCGGCCAAGGTCCGGAACTCCAGCGCGAAGTCCAGTGCGCTCCTCGTCCCCTGTCTGAGATGGAACAATCTCTCAACCGCCGCTCGACCTTCTGGAGGGTGATCGAACATGGCCCTGAAACAGCGGGTGAACTCCGGGTAATTGTCCTTCGCTGAGTCGGGCCCGTTCCAGACCGCATTAGCCCACTCCAGGGCTCTACCCGTAAGGCATGTGATGAGGACTCACACTCTCTCCTCGTTGAAGCAGGAATCCCTGGCACCCCGTCGCTGCTCCATCGTACTCCCTCGGAGGCGTAATGCTCAGAGCGCTTGAACCGGATCCAGATGGGGGAGATGGTAGAGTTGCTGGTGGGAGGGTCGGTGGGGTAGTAGGGAGACCATTCCTCTCCCAACGATCCATCCTCTCCATCATTTGATCCATCGCTGATCCTAGGCGATGGAGGATGGACGTGTGATGAAGGACTCTCTCCTCCATAGTGGGAAGAGGAGTGGTCGCTGCTCCTGCTGACTCCATATCTTGGTGCGGGCTTCACTTACGGCAAATGAGTGAGGAGGTGTGGAGTCAGGCGCAGAGAGCAAAAGATGTGGGAAAAAACACGCTTTAATGTCCCGGAAAAATAACATGAACAAAAGTAGGAAAACAAATGATCAGAAATATTTACGGACAGCGCGAAACCCAAAATACAAACAAAATACACCCAAACATAGAACAGACGAACAAGCCCGCACGAAACAGAAGCGGGCTGAACAAACTATATATAACCCTACCCTAACAACCAAACAAGAAACAGGTGATACTAATCAGACAAAACCAAAGGAACACAGAACAACGGATCGGTGATAGCTAGTAGACCGGCGACGACGACCGCCGAGCGGTTTACAAAATAGCCTCCAACACTCTACTCAGCAAACTGCATGCAGTCTATCACAGTGCCATCCGTTTTGTCACCAAGGCCCTATATACCACCCACCACTGCGACCTGTATGCTCTCGTCGGCTGGCCCTCGCTACATATCCGTCGCCAGACCCACTGGCTCCAGGTCACCTATAAGTCTTTGCCTGGTAAAGCTCCGCCTTATCTCAGCTCACTGGTCACCATAGCAACACCCACCCATAGCACGTGCTCCAGCAGGTATATCTCACTGGTCATCCCCAAAGCCAACACCCACTTTGGCCGCCTTTCCTTCCAGTTCTCTGCTGCCAATGACTGGAACGAATTGCAAAAATCGCTGAAGTTGGAGACTTATAATTTTTGCATTTTACCTTTATTTATACAGGTTTTTCTCATTGAGATAATATCTCTTTTCCAAGAGAGACCTGGTCCAATAGCAGCAGGAGGAACAATGTTTCAGACAAAACAACTTACACAACATCAAACAAAACCATAAACACACATACAGCACAACAATTACATATTACATTAAAAACACAAACATCTTGACTAAAACCAGCTGGCCTAAAAACAATTACACTCTTTTATGATATATACATCGATCAAGTGTTTAAACTCCACCAACGAAACTAGATCATCACATTTTAAAATGTTCAAGAGGGAATTCCATGACCATTGTGCTAAGTAACTAAAACTATTTCTACCATGACCTGTTCTAATTTTTGGTACTGTTAGAAGCAAATCAGAATGGGACTGTAATTGATATTTATTTACTCACCTGACTAAAAAAGAACAGAGACAAAATTGCATTTGACCCAATATTGCCTTATAAATCAGTGTATATCAGTGTTTTAGCCTAAGCAAGGTCATTGACAACCAGCCACCAGCGCTGTAGAGATCACAATGATGTGTTAGACGTTTCTGATTTGTAATGAACCTGAGGGCTGCATAATACACTGAATCAAGTGCTCTCAGGGTAGTGGCTGAGGCCTGCATATATACTTATACAGTGGGGCAAAAAAAAGTATTTAGTCAGCCACCAATTGTGCAAGTTCTCCCACTTAAAAAGATGAGAGAGGCCTGTAATTTTCATCATAGGTACACTTCAACTATGACAGACAAAATTAGAAAAAAATACAGCAAATCACATTGTATGATTTTTAATTAATTTATTTGCAAATTATGGTGGAAAATAAGTATTTGGTCATCTACAAACAAGCAAGATTTCTGGCTCTCACAGACCTGTAACTTCTTCTTTAAGAGGCTCCTCTGTCATCCACTCGTTACCTGTATTAATGGCACCTGTTTGAACTTGTTATCAGTATAAAAGACACCTGTCCACAACCTCAAACAGTCACACTCCAAACTCCACTATGGCCAAGACCAAAGAGCTGTCAAGGGACACCAGAAACAAAATTGTAGACCTGCACCAGGCTGGGAAGACTGAATCTGCAATAGGTAAGCAGCTTGGTTTGAAGAAATCAACTGTGGGAGCAATTATTAGGAAATGGAAGACATACAAGACCACTGATAATCTCCCTTGATCTGGGGCTCCACGCAAGATCTCACCCCGTGGGTGAAAAAATCCCAGAACCACACGGGGTGACCTAGTGAATGACCTGCAGAGAGCTAGAACCAAAGTAACAAAGCCTACCATCATTAACACACTACGCCGCCAGAGACTCAAATACTGCAGTGTCAGACGTGTCCCCCTGCTTAAGCCAGTACATGTCCAGGTCCGTCTGAGAGCATTTGGATGATCCAGAAGAAGATTGGGAGAATGTCATATGGTCAGATGAAACCAAAATAAAACCTTTTGGTAAAAACTTAACTCACTGTGTTTGGAATGCTGAGTTGCATCCAAAGAACACCATACCTACTGTGAAGCATGGGGGTGGAAACATCATGCTTTGAGGCTGTTTTCTGCAAAGGGACCAGGATGACTGATCCGTGTAAAGGAAATAATGAATGGGACCATGTATCGTGAGATTTTGAGTGAAAACCTCCTTCCATCAGCAAGGGCATTGAAGATGAAACGTGGCTGGGTCTTTCAGCATGGCAATGATCCCAAACACACCACCCGTGGCAATGAAGAAGTGGCTTCGTAAGAAGCATTTCAATGTCCTGGAGTGGCCTAGCCAGTTTCCAGATCTTAACCCAATAGAAAATCTTTGGAGGGAGTTGAAAGTCCGTGTTTTCCAGCAACAGCCCCAAAACATCACTGCTCTAGAGGAGATCTGCATGGAGAAATGGGCCAAAATACCAGCAACAGTGTCACGTCTAGTCAAGGTGGGTGGAATCAGGCGCAGAGAGCAGAATGCGATAATAACGTTTATTCTCCGGTGAACAAAAAACAAACAACAGTCAACCCAAAATAAAGACAGGGTGAAAATATCCAAAACAGGATAAAGACTAACCGGAGAAAAAACAAACAGCAAACACCGACAGACAAAACGATATGACAAAAATAAACAATCCCGCACAAAACAAGGGCGGGACAACCTACATTAAATACAGACACTAATTAACTAAACAACACACAGTTGAAACCAATTAGACAAAACCAACAGAAACACGAAAAAGGGATCAGTAGTGGCTAATAGGACGGTGACGACGACCGCCGAGCACCGCCCGAATGGGCAGGAGAGCCAACCTCGGCGGAAGTCGTGACAAACAGTGTGTGAAAAACTTGTGAAGACTTATTAGTCTTATTTTCCACCATAATTTGCAAATAAATTCATAAAAAAATCCTACAACATGATTTTCTGGATTTTTTTCTTCTCATTTTGTCTGTCATTGTTGAAGTGTACCTATGATTAATTAAAATTAAAGGCCTCTCTCATCTTTTTAAGTGGGAGAACTGGTGGCTGACTAAATACTTTTTTCCCCCACTGTCTCTCCCTCACTAACTTTAAGCATCAGCTGTCTGAGCAACTTACGTAGCCCATCTGTAAATATCCCACGCACCCAACTACCTACCTCATACCCCTTTTGTACCCATATGTACTCATACCCATTTACTTTTTTTGGTCTTTTGCACACCAGTATTTCTACTTGCACAACATCATCTGCACATCTGTCACTTCAGTGTTAATTTGCTAAATTATAATTACTTCGCAACTATGGCCTATTTACTCCTTACTCCATTTGCACACACTGTAAATATATTTTTCTATTGTGTTATTGACTGTACTTTTGCTAATCCTATATGTAACCTTGTGTTGTTTTTTGTCTCACTGCTTTGCTTTATTTTGGCCAGGTTGCAGTTGTAAATGAGAACTTGTTCTCAACTGGCCTACCTGGTTAAATAAAGGTGAAATAAAAAATAAAATATTAATTGTGCGCATAATGGTTACATTCATATTTTGACTATACCTACAGTGTCATTGCCATTTGGGATGTTATGAACATCAACTTTTCTCAGTCTAAGGAGTTTAAGATGACAGAGTTGTTAAAATGTATGTCTACGCTGGATGTAAAAACATCATTGACTTATTCGTACCATTGCTGAGAATCTATGCAGGCAGCAGGTAGGCTAGCGATTCGAGCTTTGGGCCAGTAACCGAACGGTCGCTGGTTTGAATATATGAGCCGAGATGGTGAAAAATCTGTCGATATGCTCTTGATCAAGGAACTTAAACCTAATTTGCCCCAGGGGCACTGTACTACTACCACATTTTACTGCACCTATCCAGTGATTTGTTTGGTTACTTTTTTGGCAACTACATTATTCCATGTGTTATTTCAGAGTTTTAATGTCTTCACTATTATTCTATCATGTAGAAAACTGTAAAAATAAAGAAAAACCCTTGAAGGAGTAGGAGTATCCAAACTGACTGGTACTGTATATATCTTTTTGTCTCTGCCGTTCCCAAATTAGTTAAATTCCAGATCATTCCAGTCAGGGTTACAGTGATTTCAAATCCTCCTCCTATCATAAAGTCGGCAAAGCTTTCCAAATACTAATGCCCTGAAGGCGTTTATTCAACACGGTCACAGTCATGTGTGATCTTGATTAAAATGTCCAGTCTCTTTACCATTGATATGGATTCCCCTTTGATGCCTCATTGCTGACAGGTGCAGTATAATCAAAGTTTAGCCCAATGTAGAGACAACACGGTCAAAATAACATTGCATTTATCCCATGTCATACCAAGGAGACAGAACGATTACTGTAGACTAATGGGGGTTCTCCTCTGAGGAATCTTTGAGCTTTGGGCTCTGAACAAGACAGAGGATGGGTATTGTCCCCTTGGATGAGTTGGATCTCCACGTCCACATGGTTATATCTTATAAATGTAAATATCCCACTAACTCCCCCAAGAAAGGAAACTGTCACCATGATCATAAGACGAATGTGTCAACATGGTTGTCATGTGGTAGGCTTTCATGCCTATCTGTCTTTAAATCGCTGCATGAGACCATAATCCATCCATGGGTGTTGATGACATTCATGCCCACTTGAATCCTACTATTACTTTGTCTTTAATCTTTGTGGTATGATTTGCCACAATGCAGTTTCCCACATTTAAAAGCATCAACAGTGTCTTTGTGGGTGACCTCTCATGTGACCTCTCTGTGTCCACATCTGCTTGTAAGAAGATTCATCTGGTATGAGTGGTACAACACTGGTGGTACATTGCCGAACAGTGGTACATTGATTGAATCGAATGAACTTCAACAAAACATGTTGTATTGATCCATGGTGGCTGGAACATGCGTGCATCAGCTTTTTATTGGGTATTGTGCATTGACTCCCATCTAATCTACACGTGAAGCTATACTGTGATGCTTCGTTTAACTATGTTAATTTAAAACTCCATTCAGCTTTTAAAGTACGGAAATGGAGCAGTTATTTGTCCAGGCGTAATATTAATGATTGTCTTTTAGGTTATAAAACTAGATAACAGTCTTCGTCACAAATGTACCAATATTTTAGATGAAAGTCTGAATTGTGTGTAGATTGTGGTCTCCAGCAGTGCTTCTCAAACAGTGAGTTGGGACCCCGTCTTGGCTGATATTTTTGGCCTGGAGACTTTAAACCATTCTAAACTGTGTCCTGGCTAGAAACATTGATTGTGCTTGTTTTGTAACAAACAACTCAAGAAGGTTCAGGATGGGTTGCTGCACCAAACAGTTTAGTCAAATCAAATCACATCAAATTGTATTTGTCACATGCTTCGTAAACAACAGGTTTAAACTAATAGTGAAACACTTATGGGTACTTTCCAACCATTTTTATTTTTTTTATTTTTTTTATTTCACCTTTATTTAACCAGGTAGGCTAGTTGAGAACAAGTTCTCATTTGCAACTGCGACCTGGCCAAGATAAAGCTTAGCAGTGTGAACAGACAACACAGAGTTACACATGGAGTAAACAATTAACAAGTCAATAACACAGTACAAAAAAGGCGAGTCTATATACATTGTGTGCAAAAGGCATGTGGAGGTAGGCGAATAATTACAATTTTGCAGATTAGCACTGGAGTGATAAATGATCAGATGGTCATGTGCAGGTAGAGATACTGGTGTGCAAAAGAGCAGAAAAGTAAATAAATAAAAACAGTGTAGGGATGAGGTAGGTGAAAATGGGTGGGTTATTCACCAGTAGACTATGTACAGCTGCAGCGATCGGTTAGCTGCTCAGATAGCACATGTTTGAAGTTGGTGAGGGAGATAAAAGTCTCCAACTTCAGGGATTTTTGCAATTCGTTCCAGTCACAGGCAGCAGAGTACTGGAACGAAAGGCGGCCAAATGAGGTGTTGGCTTTAGGGATGATCAGTGAGATACACCTGCTGGAGCGCGTGCTACGGATGGGTGTTGCCATCGTGACCAGTGAACTGAGATAAGGCGGAGCTTTACCTAGCATGGATTTGTAGATGACCTGGAGCCAGTGGGTCTGGCGACGAATATGTAGCGAGGGCCAGCCGACTAGAGCATACAAGTCGCAGTGGTGGGTGGTATAAGGTGCTTTAGTGACAAAACGGATGGCACTGTGATAAACTGCATCCAGTTTGCTGAGTAGAGTGTTGGAGGCAATTTTGTAGATGACATCGCCAAAGTCGAGGATCGGTAGGATAGTCAGTTTTACTAGGGTAAGTTTGGCGGCGTGAGTGAAGGAGGCTTTGTTGCAGAATAGAAAGCCGACTCTTGATTTGATTTTCGATTGGAGATGTTTGATATGAGTTTGGAAGGAGAGTTTACAGTCTAGCCAGACACCTAGGTACTTATAGGTGTCCACATATTCAAGGTCGGAACCATCCAGGGTGGTGATGCTCGTCGGGCATGCGGGTGCAGGCAACGATCGGTTGAAAAGCATGCATTTGGTTTTACTAGCGTTTAAGAGCAGTTGGAGGCCACGGAAGGAGTGTTGTATGGCATTGAAGCTCGTTTGGAGGTTAGATAGCACAGTGTCCAAGGACGGGCCGGAAGTATATAGAATGGTGTCGTCTGTGTAGAGGTGAATCAGGGAATCGCCCGCAGCAAGAGCAACATCATTGATATATACAGAGAAAAGAGTCGGCCCAAGAATTGAACCCTGTGGCACCCCCATAGAGACTGCCAGAGGACCGGACAGCATGCCCTCCGATTTGACACACTGAACTCTGTCTGCAAAGTAATTGGTGAACCAGGCAAGGCAGTCATCCGAAAAACCGAGGCTACTGAGTCTGCCGATAAGAATATGGTGATTGACAGAGTCGAAAGCCTTGGCAAGGTCGATGAAGACGGCTGCACAGTACTGTCTTTTATCGATGGCGGTTATGATATCGTTTAGTACCTTGAGTGTGGCTGAGGTGCACCCGTGACCGGCTCGGAAACCAGATTGCACAGCGGAGAAGGTACGGTGGGATTCGAGATGGTCAGTGACCTGTTTGTTGACTTGGCTTTCGAAGACCTTAGATAGGCAGGGCAGGATGGATATAGGTCTGTAACAGTTTGGGTCCAGGGTGTCTCCCCCTTTGTTGAGGGGGATGACTGCGGCAGCTTTCCAATCCTTGGGGATCTCAGACGATATGAGAGAGAGGTTGAACAGGCTGGTAATAGGGGTTGCGACAATGGCGGCGGATAGTTTCAGAAATAGAGGGTCCAGATTGTCAAGCCCAGCTGATTTGTACGGGTCCAGGTTTTGCAGCTCTTTCAGAACATCTGCTATCTGGATTTGGGTAAAGGAGAACCTGGAAGGGCTTGGGCGAGAAGCTGCGGTGGGGGCGGAGCTGTTGGCCGATGTTGGAGTAGCCAGGCGGAAGGCATGGCCAGCCGTTGAGAAATGCTTGTTGAAGTTTTCGATAATCAAGGATTTATCGGTGTTGACCTTGTTATCTAGCCTCAATGCAGTGGGCAGCTGGGAGGAGGTGCTCTTGTTCTCCATGGACTTCACAGTGTCCCAGAACTTTTTGGAGTTGGAGCTACAGGATGCAAACTTCTGCCTGAAGAAGCTGGCCTTAGCTTTCCTGACTGACTGTGTGTATTGGTTCCTGACTTCCCTGAACAGTTGCATATCGCGGGGACTATTCGATGCTATTGCAGTCCGCCACAGGATGTTTTTGTGCTGGTCGAGGGCAGTCAGGTCTGGAGTGAACCAAGGGCTGTATCTGTTCTTGGTTCTGCATTTTTTGAACGGAGCATGCTTATCTAAAATGGTGAGGAAGTTACTTTTAAAGAATGACCAGGCATCCTCAACTGACGGGATGAGGTCAATGTCCTTCCAGGATACCCGGGCCAGGTCGATTAGGAAGGCCTGCTCACAGAAGTGTTTTAGGGAGCGTTTGACAGTGATGAGGGGTGGTCGTTTGACTGCGGCTCCGTAGCGGATACAGGCAATGAGGCAGTGATCGCTGAGATCCTGGTTGAAGACAGCGGAGGTGTATCTGGAGGGCCAGTTGGTCAGGATGACGTCTATGAGGGTGCCCTTGTTTACAGAGTTAGGGTTGTACCTGGTGGGTTCCTTGATGATTTGTGTGAGATTGAGGGCATCTAGCTTAGATTGTAGGACTGCCGGGGTGTTAAGCATATCCCAGTTTAGGTCACCTAAAAGAACAAACTCTGAAGCTAGATGGGGGGCGATCAATACACAAATGGTGTCCAGGGCACAGCTGGGAGCTGTGGGGGGTCGTAGCAGGCGGCAACAGTGAGAGACTTATTTCTGGAGAGAGTAATTTTCAAAATTAGGAGTTCGAACTGTTTGGGTATGGACCTGGAAAGTATGACATTACTTTGCAGGCTCTCTCTGCAGTAGACTGCAACTCCTCCCCCTTTGGCAGTTCTATCTTGACGGAAGATGTTATAGTTGGGTATGGAAATCTCAGAATTTTTGGTGGCCTTCCTGAGCCAGGACTCAGACACGGCAAGGACATCAGGGTTAGCAGAGTGTGCTAAAGCGGTGAGTAAAACCAACTTAGGGAGGAGGCTTCTGATGTTGACATGCATGAAACCAAGGCTTTTTCGATCACAGAAGTCAACAAATGAGGGTGCCTGGGGACATGCAGGGCCTGGGTTTACCTCCACATCACCCACGGAACAGAGAAGGAGTAGTTTGAGGGTGCGGCTAAAGGCTATCAAAACTGGTCGCCTAGAGCATTGGGGACAGAGAATAAGAGGAGCAGGTTTCTGGGCATGGTAGAATATATTCAGGGCATAATGCGCAGACAGGGGTATGGTGGGGTGCGGGTACAGCGGAGGTAAGCCCAGGCACTGGGTGATGATGAGAGAGGTTGTATCTCTGGACATGCTAGTTGTAATGGGTGAGGTCACCGCATATGTGGGAGGTGGGACAAAGGAGGTATCAGGGGTATGAAGAGTAGAACTAGGCGCTCCATTGTGAACTAAAACAATGATAACTAACCTGAACAACAGTATACAAGGCATATTGACATTTGAGAGAGACATACAGCGAGGCATACAGTAATCACAGGTGTTGAATTGGGAAAGCTAGCTAAAACAGTAGGTGAGACAACAAGAGCTAATCAGCTAGCACAACAACAGCAGGTAAAATGGCGTTGACTAGGCACAGGCCTGCTGTCGTGTCGTCTATAAAAGATAAAGAAAAAAATAATAATAATAGTGACATGAGGAATAAATACACAGTGAATAACATATAACATATAACAAGTAAAATAACATGGCTTTATATATACCAGTACCGAGTCAATGTGCAGGTGTATGAGGAACTAGATGCTCTCTTCTATCCAGCTCTCTACTGTGCTCTGTTGAATAGGCAGGCCTCCTTGTATTCCAGCCCAGGTTGCTCCAGGCTTGCTTAGTTCATACCATACATCTGATATTTCTCAACACTGAGAGATGACCAACCTTCAGGGAAGGTTGTACAACCTGGCTCTGGTTTGGAGCTACTCAGCTCTTTTAGGCTCACAGCTGCAGAAAAGCTATGGTCTCCTGGACGTAAGGATGGAAAATGTGTGGGAGTGAGACACGGGACCTTTCTCCCTGGAGCAGGTATTTTGTGCTGTACCACTGCAGCTAGGAGAAACTCTGGAAGTTTGCTGAAGTATTATGAAACACTTTTGGAGGTCTGAAGGCATGAGACTCATGCATAATGTGTAGTATTATGGTGAACATAGACTAAAAGCTATACTCGTGCTTTGGGCCTATGACATTTGTCCCTTATTACATTTAAGCTCACAATAGAACAAAGAGGAACATTACTATTGTACTGTGACGCACACAGATACTGTATGGTCATATGTTTTATTTGGTTGGTTATTTTATGGAGCCATCCCTTGTATAATTTTCTAGGCCTCCCAGCTAATTGCATTGAATTTAATGCATATGATTACTGAAGTCTTGGTTTCTTCTTCAATCATGCCTGATACTGAGCACTACTAACTCCATCGCATCATTCCAACCTGTTAATTCGGGTATGTAATTTGCAAAGGTAGAATATGACTCAAGAAAAATATTGAGATAACATGGTTAACTACATAGTCCATGAGTTTGGTGATGTTCGAAGGTCATTGAAGGAAGTTTTAATCAAGTTAATGATTGGTATTTAAGTAATGGAGGATCGCTAGGTTGCAAATGGTTTACATGTACATTATAATGGTTTGCATGCAAGCAAAGGGAACAAGATGGCGTCCAAACATTTTGTACTTTTTCAACAATGTTTTTAGCTCGTATTTGGTTTGTTTTCTATGAAAAAGTAATAGTTTATACAAGTAATATACAGTACCAGTCAAAAGATTGGACACACCTACTTCTTTATTTTTACTATTTTCTACATTGTAGAATAATAGTGAAGACATCAAAACTATGAAATAACACCTTCAGGTGTTATCGGACACCGATATCATGCTTCCGGCCAAGCTGAACACCTTCATTGCCTGCTTTGAGGATAACACAGTGCCACCAACATGTCCCGCTCCCAAGGACTGTGAGCTCTCGTCCTCCATGGCTGACGTGAGTAAGACATTTAATGGTGTTAACCCTCGCAAAGCAGCCGGCCCAGATGACGTCCCTGGCCGTGTCCTCAGAGCATGCGCAGAACAGCTGGCTGGAGTATTTACGGACATATTCAATCCCTCCCTATCCCAGTATTCTTTCCCCACTTGCTTCAAGGATGTTCACCATTGTTCATGTACCCAAGAAAGCAAGGTAACGGAACTAAATGACTATTGCCCCGTAGCACTCACTTCTGTCATGAAGTGCTTTGAGAGGCAATTTAAGGATCATATCTCCTTCACCTTAGCTGACACCCTAGACCCACTTCAATTTGCATACTGCCCCGATAGGTCCACAGACGTGCAATAACCATCGCACATCACACTGCACTATCCCATCTGGACAAGAGGTAAACCTATGTAAGAATGCTGTTCATTAACTATAGCTCAACCTTCAACACCATAGTACCCTCTAAGCTCATCATTAAGCTTGGGGCCCTGGGTCAGAACCCCTCCATGTGAAACTGGGTCCTAGATTTCCTTATGGGCCGCCCCCAGTTTGTGAAGGTAGGAAACAACACCTCCACCATGCTGAACCTCAACAAAAGGGCTCCACAAGGGGTCTGCCCAACTCATCACCGGGGACACACTGCCTGCCCTCCAGGACACCGACAGCACCAGATGTCACAGGAAGGCCAAAAAGATCATCAAGGACATAAACCATCCAAAACACGGCCTGTTCACCACGTTGTCATCCAGAAGAGGAGGTCAGTGCAGGTGCATCAAAGCTGGGACCGAGAGACTGAAAAACAGCTTCTATCTCAAGGCTACCACCCGGTTACTCAACCCTGCACCTTAGAGCCTGCTGCCCTATCTACATGGAATTACTGGTCACTTTAATAATGGAACACTAATCACTTTACTAATGTTTGCATACTGCTTTACTCATTTTATGTACAGTGCAGTCGGAAAGTATTCAGACCCCTTGACTTTTCCCACATCTTGTTACGTTATATTCTTATTCTAAAATTGATTAAATTACTACACACATTACTCCATAATGACAAAGCAAAGCACGTTTAGAAAATTGTGCAAATTTCTACAAACTAAAAAACAGAAATACCTTAACATAATTATTCAGACCATTTGCTATGACACTCGAAATTGAGCACAGATGCATCCTGTCTCCATTGATCACCCTTGAGATGTTTCTACAACTTGATCTGAGTCCACCTGTGGTAAATTCAATTGACTGGAGATGATTTGGAAAGGCACACACCTGTCTATATAAGGTCCCAGAGTTGACAATGCATGTCAGAGCAAAACCAAGTCATGAGGTCGAAGGAATTGGCTGTAGTGCTCAGAGACAGGATTTTTCAAGGGGAAGGGTACCAAAAAATGTATGCAGCATTAAAGCTCCCCAATAAACCAGTGGCCTCCATCATTCTTAAATGGAAAAAGTTTGTAACCACCAAGACTCTTCCTAGAGCTGGCCACCCGGCCAAACTGAGCAATCGGGGGAGAAGGGCCTTGGTCAGGGAGGTGACCAAGAACCCGATGGTCACCCTGACAGGGCTCTAGAGTTCCTCTGTGGAGATGGGAGAATCTTCCAGAAGGACAACCATCTCTGCAGCACTCCTCCTCTGGTATTGACCAGACGGAAGCCATTCCTCATTAAAAGGCACATGACGGCCCGCTTGGAGTTTGCTAAAATGCACCTAAAGACTCTCAGACCATGAGAAACAAAACTCTCTGGTCTGATGAAACCCAAATTGAACTATTTGGTCTGAATGCCAAGCGTCACATCTGGGGGAAACCTTGCGCAATCCCTACGGTGAACCATGGTGGTGGCACCATCATGATGTGGGGATGTTTTTCAGTGGCAGGGGCTAAGAGACTAGTCAGGATCGAGGGACCGATTAATTCTTTGGGACTGGGGGGCAGTATTGAGTAGCCTGGGGGGCAGTACTGCTACTCAGGCCCAAAAGCTAGAATATGCATATAATAATATTTGGATAGAAAACACTCTGAAGTTTCTAAAACGGTTTGAATGATGTCTCTGAGTATAACAGAACTCATATGGCAGGCAAACACCTGAGAAAAAAAGGAAGTGCGAAATCTGAGGTTTGTAGTTTTTCAAGTCATTGCCTATCGAATATACAGTGTCTATACGGTCATATTGTACCTCCTAAGGCTTCCACTAGATGTCAACAGTCTTTATAACCTTGTTTGGGGCTTCTACTGTGAAGGAGGAGAGAATGAGAGCTGTTTGAGCCAGAGGTCTGGCAGAGTGCCATGAGCTGATCACGTGCGCGCCCATGAGAGGTAGCTGCATTTCATTGCATTTCTAAAGACAAACATTATTGAAGATTTATGTTAAAAACATCCTAAAGATTGATTCTATACATCGTCTGACATGTTTCTACGAAATGTAATGTAACTTTTTTGACATTTCGTCTGAACAAGTGATCGCGCATTATGCATTTGGATTACTGGGCTAAACGCGCAAACAAAAAAGAGGTATTTGGGCATAGATGATGGACTTTATCAAACAAAACAAACATTTATTGCGGAACTGGATTCCAATCAAGATCATCAAAGGTAAGTGAATATTTATAACGCTATTTCTGACTTTTCTGACACCTCTCCTTCTTTGGAAAATGGCTGGATGTTTTTCTGTGACTGGCGCTGACCTAACATAATTGCAAAGTGTGCTTTCGCCGTAAAGCCATTTTGAAATCTGACACAGCGGTTGCATTAAGGAGAAGTTTATCTATATTTCCATGCATAACACTTGTATCTTTTATCAATGTTTATTATGAGTATTTTTGTAATTTGATGTGGCTCTCTGCACTTTCACCGGATGTTTGTTTGAGACAATGCATTTCTGATCATAACACACCAATTTAAAATAAGGTTTTTGGACATAAAGATTAACTTTATCGAACAAAACACACATTTATTGTGTAACATGAAGTCCTGTGAGTGCCATCTGATGAAGATCATCAAAGGTTAGTAATTAATTTAATTGCTATTTCTGATTTTTGTGAGCCCTCTCCTTGGCTGGAAAATGCCTGTATGGTTTTCTGTGACTAGGGGCTGACCTAACATAATTGTTTGGTGTGTTCGCCGTAAAGCCTATTTGAAATTGGACACTGTGGCTGGATTTTCAAGAAGTTTATCTTTAAAATGGTGTAAAATATTTGTATGCTTGAGGAATTTTAATTATGGGATTTCTGTTGTTTTGAATTTAGCGCCCTGCAAATTCACTGGCTGTTGGCGAGGTGGGATGCTACTGTCCCACATATTCCAGAGAAGTTAATGGAGCAAAGTACAGAGAGGTCCTTGATGAAAACCTGCTCCAGTGTGCTCATAAGGTTCACCTTCCAACAAGACAACAACCCTAAGCACACAGCCAAGACAGCGCAGGAGTGGCTTCGGGACAAATCTCTGAATGTCCTTGAGTGGCCCATCAAACATCTTTGGAGAGACATGAAAATAGCTGTGCAGATACGCTCCCCATCCAACCTGACAGAGCTTAAGAGGATCAGCAGAGAAGAATGGGAGAAATTCCCCAAATACAGGTATGCCAAGCTTGTAGCGTCATACCCAAGAAAACTCAAGGCTGCAATTGCTGCCAAAGGTGCTTCAACAAAGTACTGAGTAAAGGGCCTGAATACTTATGTATAAGTGATATTTCTAGTTTTATTTTATTATACATTTGCAAACATTTATAAAAACTTTTTGTGCTTTGTCTCTAAACCCACAGAGGTAGTAATCACACCTGTGGGGAGAGTGGCATTCAACTTACCAAACCACATGACCTTTGTTATGGAGGTGTATAGAACAAGGTTCAGAACACCTCCATAACAAAGGCCAAGGGCAGAGAAAGCTTGTTGGACACTAAGAAAGCTTTATTGTAGAGCATTTATCACAAAATCTAGGGAGGGGCCAGCTGAGTATAAGACTATCATCTGTTTATAAATGGATGAGAGAGCATCCTACTGCCTGAGCTATGTTGTTGATGTAAATTAAGAAGATTGTGGGGCCAAGGATTGAGCCTTGGGGTACTCCCTTGGTGACAGGCAGTGGCCGAGACAGATTTTCTGACTTTATAAACTGGACTCCTTGAGAGAGGTAGTTTGCAAACCAGGCCAAATATCCCTCAGAGACACCAACACTCCTTAGCCGGCCCACAAGAATGGAATATCAAGGCACAAGGTGAGACCCAAATGCAGACACAGGAGGCAGATGGTTGGAGTCTTACAATGTTTATTAATCCAAAGGGGTAGGCAAGAGAAAACCATGGACAGGCAAAAAGGTCACAACCAGATCATAGTTCAGGAGGTACAGACAGGCTCGTGGTTAAGGTAGGCAGAATGGTCAGGCAGGCAGGTACAAAGTCCAGAAACAGGCAAGGGTCAAAACCGGGAGGACTAGAAAAAGGAGAATGCAAAATGCAGGAGACAGAGAAAAACGCTGGTTGACTTGGAAACATACAAGACAAACTGGCACAGAGAGACAGGAAACACAGGGATAAATACACTGGGGAAAACATGCAACACCTGTAGGGAGTGGAGACAATAATGAGGACAGGTGAAACTGATCAGGGTGTGACATGGAATGGTCTACCGTATCAAAAGCTTTGGCCAAGTCAATAAAAATAGCAGCACAACATTGCTTAGAATCAAGGGCAATGGTGACATCATTGAGGACCTTTAATGTTGCAGTGACACATCCATAACCTGAGCGGAAACCAGATTGCATACCAGAGAGAATACTATAGACATCAAGAAAGACAGTCAGTTGATTAGTTTTTCCAGAATGTTTGATAAACAAGGCAAAATAGAAATAGGCCTATAACAGTTAGGATCAGCTTGATCTCCTCTGTAAATAAAGGACAAACTGTGGTTGCCTTCCAAGCAATGGGAACCTCCCTAGAAAGGAGAGACAGGTTAAAAAGGTCGGAGATAGGTTTGGCGATGATAGGGGCAGCAACCTTAACTTCTTGAAACTCCCCATACCGGATCCGGGTTTGTGACTAAAGCCTCAGGCTCATTAGCATAACGCAACGTTAACGATTTCTGAAAATCGCAAATAAAATGAAAATAATGCGTCTGCTCTCAAGCTTAGCCTTTTCTTAACAACACTGTCATCTCAGATTTTCAAAATATGCTTTTGAACCATAGAAATTGACTAATTTGTGTAAGAGTATGCAAAGCTAGCATAGCATTTTGAGTAGCATTTAGCACGCAACATTTTCACAAAAACCAGATAACCAAATAAATAAAATCATTTACCTTTGAAGAGCTTCTGATGTTTTCAATGAGGAGACTCTCAGTTACATACCAAATGCGCAGTTTTTCCTGAAAGCGTCTGTGTGTAGGAGAAATCGTTCCGTTTTCTACATTGCGTCTGGCTACCGAAACGAACCGAAAATTCAGTCACCTACAACGTAAAACTTTTTCCGGATTAACTACATAATATCGACAAACATGGCAAACGTTGTTTGGAATCAATCCTCAAGGTGTTTTTTCACATATCTCTTCATTGATATGCAGTTCGTGGAAGCTTGCTTTCCTCTCTGTATCCCATGGAAAAATACTGGCAGGTGACTTTTGCGCACCAATTTCGGCGCAGGACACCGGGCGGACACCTGGTAAATGTGGTCTCTTATGGTCAATCTTCCAATGATCTGCCTACAAATACGTCACAATGCTGCAGACACCTTGGGGAAACGACAGAAAGGGTGGCTCTTTCCTCTCGCATTCACAGCCATATAAGGAGACAATGGAAAACAGAGCCTCAAAAATCCTGCTCATTTCCTGGATGCCATCTCATCTTGGTTTTGCCTGAAGCTCACGTTCTAGGGCACGCACAGAGAATATCTTGGTAGTTCTGGACACGTCAGAGTGTTTTCTTTCGAAAGCTATCAATTATATGCATAGTCGAGCATCTTTTTGTGACAAAATATCTTGTTTAAAACGGGAACGTTTTTCATCCAAAAATGAAATAGCGCCCCCATAGATGTAAGAGGTTAAAGATGGTCAAGTTCAAGGAGCTCCTTTAGCACCTCTGACTCAATGACTGCCTGCAGGGAGAAACTTTGTAGCGGGGCAGGGGAAAAGAGGGAGGAGCATCGGGGAGAGTCACATTAGAAGGGGTGAGAGATGAGGAAATATTTGACGGGCATGGAGGCATGGCTGAGTCAAATAGGAATCCTGACTTAATGAAGTGGTGATTAAAAAGCTCAGCTATGTGCTTCTTGTCAGTAACAACCACATCATCAACATTAAGGGACATGGGCAGCTGTGAGGAGGACGGTTTATTAACCAGGTCTTTAACCGTTTTCCAGAACTTCTTTGGGTTAGACCCACAGAGAGAGAACTGATCCTTAAAGTAACTAACTTTGGCCTTCTGGATATAAAATATAGCCCATCACTGATAATATACATAATTCCAGTGTTCTCATGAGCTGCGCAATGCACAGTGATAACTACTATTGAAATTGATTCTGCACTAAATAATAAACACATGCATATAGACTGAAATACTATCGAATCACCATGATAACATCATCTCCTGCTCATGATTAGAAAACATTGCTACTCACTCCTGTATATTGATGCATTGCCTGTATGCTAGCCTAGCAAAGGCTACTTTCTTCTTTTATTACAGGGGATGACTCCCCATGATGGGGTGTGTGTTCACCAATCTGCCTGAAAGCTGGTATTGGGAACCAACAAGTAGCTAGCTATATAATAGGCTACCTCTGAGGCTAATTCTTTTTAGCTAGCTAGTTTGTAGCCACTATTGACTGACAACAGTAGAGTAGCAACATGGTTGATCCTCGCAATCAGTGACATTCCCGTAGCAGCCAAACATTGAAACATGAGCATATTGAACGACGCAGACGAGGTTCAAACGCAGCTAGTGAGCATTCACAAAGAAAATATGATATCAGAACACAGCACCATAGCGAAAAACATCTAGTTACACAGCTGTGTTGATGCAGAGCAAGAAGCCATCGCATATTAGCAGTAGCAGCAAACTGCAGCAGGATGAGAGAGCAGACCCATAAAGCTTAAATACCCACCTAATAAGGTAGCCGTGATAGATACTAGCCTCTAATTGGTACCATCTCAGCTAATGCTTCAGCTGAGGCGGGGCACTTGGGTTTCCTTTCTAAACTGACTTCTCTAAAAATGTTTACTTTTTTAAAGTTTCACTCTTTTTTTCATGAAATTCACTGAGGAGGATGGTCCTCCCCTTCCTCCTCTGTGGAGCCTCCACTGATGGAGATAAAAAAAAAATTAAAACTTGAGATCTATTTTTTATACTTAACATGGAATGTGAAAATACTTAATACTACAATACAGTTGTAATGTATACTGAGTGTACAAAACATTAGGAACACTTTCCTAATATTGAGTTGCACCCTCTTTTGCCCTCAGAACAGCTTCAATTCGTTGGGGCATGGACTCTACAAGGTGTCGAAAGCATTCCACAGACATGCTAGCCCATGTTGGCTGGATGTAGACCATTCTTGAGACAAACAGGAAACTGTTGAGCGTTGCAGTTCTTGACACAAACCGGTGCACCTGGCACCTACTTTCATACCCCATTCAAAGGCTTTTAAATATTTTGTCTTGCCCATTCATCCTCTGAATGGCACACATACACAATCCATGTCTCAATTGTTACAAGGCTTTAAAATCCTTCATTTACACATTGAAGAGATATTTATGTTGCATGAAAGATTGATTTAGGTGAATTTTAATCTCCTTTAAGACATAATACTCACAATGAGGGAGAGGGTAGACACACTGTATGTACTGTACATAACACGTAGGTAAAGGTCACTTGTATCTGTGGGAAAGGCTACTGGTAATCATATTATCCCAAACAATATGGTGTTAGGTGATTTTAACACGGCAAAGCACCTCTTCAATGCAAAATATGTATATAATTGTATTTAACCTTTATTTAGCTAGGCAAGTAGGTTAAGAACAAGTTCTTATTTACAATGACAGCTTGGTTGTGATACATCCTGCAATTGAACCAGGGTCTGTAGTGACACCACTAGCACAGAGATGCAGTGCCTTAGACCGCTGTGCCATTCGGGAGCCAATATAAATAAGTCCACCATATCCTGTCACAAAGTGACAGGGTATGTATTGAGTTAAGAGTGCAGATATATTTCTATCTGTCAAAAGGTGCTGAGGGAACATTGTTTCCGTTAACGGCAGGACGGACTAAATGGAAGGATGTACAGTAGACGCCTGCGAATCATCATCTTCTTGTCTGGTTCCTTTCATGTTTGACACAGGAAGGAAGTGTATGAACGTACAATATAGAGAAGAATAAAAAGAGGCGATAATAACACACATACACTACATGAGCAAAAGTATGTGGACACCTGCTCATCGAATATCATGGGCATTCATATGGGGTTGTTCCCTATTTGCTGCTATAACAGCCTCCACTCTTCTGGGCTTTCCACTAGATGTTGGAACATTGCTGCGGGGAATTGATTCCATTCATCCATAAGAGCATTAGCGAGGTAAAGTGCTGATGTTGGGCGATTAGGCCTGGCTCACAGTCAGAGTTCCAATTCATCCCAAAGGTTTTGGATGGAGTTCAGGTCAGGGCTCGGTGCAGGCCAGTCAAGTTCTTCCACACTGATCTCGACAAACCATTTCTGTATGTAGCTCATTTTGTGCACGGGGGCATTGTCATACTGAAACAGGAAAGGGTCTTCCCCAAACTGTTGCCACAAATTTGGAAGCACAGAATCGCCAAGAATTTCATTGTATGCTGTAGTGTTAAGATTTCCCTTCACTGGAACTAGCCCGAACCATGAAAAACAGCCACAGACCATCCTTCACCAAACATTACAGATGGCGCTATGCATTGGGGCATGTATCATTCTCCTGGCATCCGCCAAATCCAGATTTGTCCATCGGACTGCCAGATGGTGAAGTGTGATTCATCACTCCAGAGAATGCTTCCACTGCCCAATGACAGCGAGCTTTACACCACTCCAGTTGATGCTTGCATTGTGCATGGTGATCTTAGGCTTGTGTGCGGCTGCTCGGCCATGGAAACCCATTTCATGAAGCTGACGTTGCTTCCAGTAGCAGTTTGGAACTAGGTAGTGAGTGTTGCAACCAAGGACACACTATTTTTACGCACTACACGCTTCAGCACTTGACAGTCCCATTCTGTGAGTTTGTGGCTGAGCCGTTGTTTCTCCTAGACGCTTCCACTTCACAATAACAGCACTTACAGTTGACCGGAGCAACTCTAGCAGGGAATAAATTTGACAAACTGTTGGACATGTGGCATCCTATGATGGTGCCACGTTTAAAGTCACTGAGCTCTTCAGTAAGGCCATTCTACTGCCAATGTTTGTCTATGGAGATTGCATGGCAGTGTGCTCGATTTTATACACCTGTCAGCAACGGGTGGGCCTTAAATAGCTGAATTCACTCATTTGAAGTGTCCACATACTTTTGTAAATATAGTGCATTTGAAGTCTTTGTTCACCAGGGCACTTGATTAGCAAACTCGGAGAGGAAAAGTAATTGTAGTAAACATTAAGTGGTAGGAAACCACACAGCTTGTGTGCTAGTAGGGGATCAAGGAAGGCTTTGCAGACTTTCCAGATGCAATAAAGGCATCACTCAACACAATCTATCATCTGCAAGAGGTCCAACACTCACAATTGCATGCAAAGCACTTCCTAAAAAATGAAGCATTCTAATGCCATAATTCTTTCTCTTTTGCTAATGGTCCCACACTCCCAAACATGATGCACTGTAACCATGACTACAGCCAATGATTTCTGCTAAAACCTTAAAAAACACATTGTCGCACCACATGTCACTTCAGAAGACAATCCAATTCTATAAATTTGTCACACATGACACCGACAGGTCTTTACTTTGACCCAAGTAAGCCTCTGCCCTCTGGCCATGTCTTAACACACCATCATTTAACCAAGTTAATAGAACTCGCCCATGCAATTGTGCACATCATTGGTCAAATTGAATACAAGTTTTAACAGTTTCCTCACATAACTTTGCTTGTCAAATAACGAAGATATTTTGAGAAACAGTGAATACATTTAAAATACCTTTCTTCAGTTATACCCTCTCTGATTATGGCAATAAAATACAGTTTCATGGTCATTGTGTCGAGATTCATGGTTATTGTGTTGGTACTGTACAATACTGGCGAATGGTCCTGTTTACAGATATAGGGATACATACAGTGAGGGGAAAAAAGTATTTGATCCCCTGTTGATTTTGTATGTTTGCCCACTGACAAAGAAATGATTAGTCTATAATTTTAATGGTAGGTTTATTTGAACAGTGATAGACAGAATAACAACAGAAAAATCCAGAAAAACGCATGTCAAAAATGTTATGAATTGATTTGCATTTTAATGAGAGAAATAAGTATTTGACCCCCTCTCAATCAGAAAGATTTCTGGCTCCCAGGTGTCTTTTATACAGGTAACGAGCTGAGATTAGGAGAACACTCTTAAAGGGAGTGCTCCTAATCTCAGTTTGTTACCTGTCTAAAAGACACCTGTCCACAGAAGCAATCAATCAATCAGATTCCAAACTCTCCACCATGGCCAATACCAAAGAGCTCTCCAATGATGTCAGGGACAAGATTGTAGACCTACACAAGGCTGGAATGGGCTACAAGACCATCGCCAAGCCACTTGGTGAGAAGGTGACAACAGTTGGTGCGATTATTCACAAATGGAAGAAACACAAAATAACTGTCCATCTCCCTCGGCCTGGGGCTCCATGCAAGATCTCACCTTGTGGAGTTGCAATGATCATGAGAACGGTGAGGAATCAGCCCAGAACTACACGGGAGGATATTGTCAATGATCTCAAGGTAGCTGGGACCATAGTCACCAAGAAAACAATTGGTAACACACTACACCGTGAAGGACTGAAATCCTGCAGCGCCCACAAGGTCCCACTGCTCAAGAAAGCACATATACATGCCCTTCTGAAGTTTACCAATTAACATCTGAATGATTCAGAGGACAACTGGGTGAAAGTGTTGTGGTCAGATGAGACCAAAATGGAGCTCTTTGGCATCAACTCAACTCGCCGTGTTTGGAGGAGGAGGAATGCTGCCTAGAACACCAAGAACACCATCCCCACCGTCAAACATGGAGGTGGAAACATTATGCTTTGGGGTTGTTTTTCTGCTAAGGGGAC
Source organism: Oncorhynchus masou masou (assembly GCF_036934945.1). Classification (NCBI taxonomy): domain Eukaryota; kingdom Metazoa; phylum Chordata; class Actinopteri; order Salmoniformes; family Salmonidae; genus Oncorhynchus; species Oncorhynchus masou. The sequence goes on along the minus strand of NC_088239.1, from coordinate 64,836,851 downwards.
AGGACAACTTCACCGCATCAAAGGGACGATGGACGGGGCCATGTACCATCAAATCTTGGGTGAGAATCTCCTTCCCTCAGCCAGGGCATTGAAAATGGGTCGAGGATGGGTATTCCAGCATGACAATGACCCAAAACACATGGCCAAGGCAACAAAGGAGTGGCTCAAGAAGAAGCACATTAAGGTCCTGGAGTGGCCTAGCCAGTCTCCAGACCTTAATCCCATATATAATCTGTGGAGGGAGCTGAAGGTTCGAGTTGCCAAACGTCAGCCTCAAAACCTTAATGACTTGGAGAAGATCTGCAAAGAGGAGGGGGACAAAATCCCTCCTGAGATGTGAGCAAACCTGGTGGTCAACTACAAGAAACGTCTGACCTCTGTGATTGCCAACAAGGGTTTTGCCACCAAACACTAAGTCATGTTTTGCAGAGGGGTCAAATACTTATTTCCCTCATTAAAAAGCAAATCAATTTATAACATTTTTGACATGCGTTTTTCTGGATTTCTGTTGTTGTTATTCTGTCTCTCACTGTTCAAATATACCTACCATTAAAATTATAGACGGATAATTTCTTTGTCAGTGGACAAACGTACAAAATCAGCAGGGGATCAAATACTTTTTTCCCTCACTGTATGCATACTTTGCCCATGATTTAATTTGCATATTTGCATAGTGTGATGAGGACAAACTGACCGGAAAATTCTGTGGGTTCTAAATATTTACCCTTGTGGTACTCTGTCATCTGTTATGTGTTCTGGGAGACAAACAGTACAAATTGTGTTGTTAGACATTGTGTTAATCAACAGCATAGCTGGAACACAGCTACTGTAAAGTTTTTGTGCATGATGGAAAATATGTCTGAATATTTAAAATCTTGTTCTTTATTGCAATGATGTCTAGTGAAGATTCCAAACGGAAGATCAATGTTATTGCGTTGAGAATAATTCTTCACAAAGTCTCCAAAATGAATGGCACTGCTACTGAAAGGGTGCTCTTTGAAAGCAAGGGTGTTAAAGAAAGAAAACCCACGGTGCATCCAAGTGCAACTGCTGCTCCAGTGTGCTATATCACTGGTGACCAATGACACAAACTCCAAGAGTTGATGTCCTGACCACCTATCTGAGTAAATACTATGGAAAATTGAAATGTTTCTTTACAGAAATACTAGGTCATCTAAAGTACTGAGGAACAGAAGCAGACATTAAATGCATCGTATTTCAGAGCCTAACTTTGCCAGGCATTCAAAATGTCACTGATGTGATGGTTCAGGAAACACTTGGCAAGGAGTTTGTAATATTAATTGTAATTCTGTAATCAAATCAAATCTTATTAAATACATGCGTCAAATAAAACAGGTGTAGACCTTAAAGTGAAACGCTTACTTACGAGCCCCTAAACAACAATGCAGTTAAAAAAAAGTAACAAGTAATTAAAGAGCTGCAGTAAAATAACAATAGTGAGACTATATACAGGGGGGTACCGGTACAGAGTCAATGTGTGGGGGCACCGGTTAGTTTAGGTAATATGTACATGTACAATGAAGTCGGAAGTTTGCATACACCTGAGCCAAATACATTTAAACTCAGTTTTTCTCAATTCCTGACATTTAATCCCAGTAAAAAATTCCCTGTCTTAGGTCAGTTAGGATCACCACTTTATTTTAAGAATATGAAATGTCAGAATATTAGTAGAGAGAATGATTTATTTCAGCTTTTATTTCTTTCATCTCATTCCCAGTGGGTCAGAAGTTTACATACACTCAATTAGTATTTGGTAGCATTGCCTTTAAATTGTTTAACTTGGGTCAAATGTTTTGGGTAGCCTTCCACAAGCTTCCCACAATAAGTTAGGTGAATTTTGTCCCATTCCTCCTGACAGAGCTGGTGTAACTGAGTCAGGTTTGTAGGCCTCCTTTATTGCACAAGCGTTTTAAGTTCTGCCCACAACTTTTCTATGGGATTGAGGTCAGGGCTTTGTGATGGCCACTCATCTCTTGGAGACAGAACACGTCTCCTTCCTGAGTGGTATGACAGCTGCATGGTCCCATGGTGTTTATACTTGCGTACTATTGTTTGTACAGATGAATGTGGTACCTTCAGGCGTTTGGAAATTGCTCCGAAGGATGAACCAGACTTGTGGAGGTCTACAATTCTTTTCTGAGGTCTTGGCTGATTTCTTTTGATTTTCCCATGATGTCAAGCAAAGAGGCACTGAGTTTGAAGGTAGGCCTTGAAATACATCCACAGGTACATCTCCAATTCTCTCAAATGATGTCAATTAGCCTATCAGAAGCTTTTTATGGAATTTTCCAAGCTGTTTAAAGGCACAGTCAACTTCGTGTATGTAAACTTCTGACCCACTGGAATTGTGATACTGCAAATCTGTCTGTAAACAATTGTTTGAAAAATTACTTGTGTCATGCACAAAGTAGATAGATTGTTAACAAAACTATAGTTTGTTAACAAGAAATTTGTGGAGTGGTTGAAAAACGAGTTTGAATAACTCCAACCTGAGTGTATGTAACTTCCAACTTCAACTGTAGGTAGAGTTATTAAATTGCCTATGCATAGATGATTACAACAGAGAGTAGCAGCGGTGTAAAAGAGGGAGGGGGGAGGTCAATGCAAATAGTCTGGGTAGCCATTTGATTAGATGTTCAGGAGTCTTATGGCTTGGGGGTAGAAGCTGTTTAGAAGCCTCTTGAACGTAGACTTGGCACTCCGGTACCGCTTGCCGTGTGGTAGCAGAGAGAGCAGTCAATGTCTAGGGTAGTTGGAGTCTTTGACAATTTTTAGGATCTTCCTCTGACACTGCCTGGTATGAAGGTCCTGGATGGCAGGAAGCTTGGCCCCAGTGATGTACTGGGCCGTACGCACTACCCACTGTAGTGCCTTGCGGTCAGAGGCCGAGCATTTGCCATACCAGGCATACCAGGCAGTGATGCAACCAGTCAGGATGCTCTCGATGTTGCAGCGGCATAACCTTTTGAGGATCTGAGGACCCATGTCAAATCTTTTCAGTCTCCTGAGGGGGAATAGGTTTTGCCGTGCCCTCTTCACGACTATCTTGGTGTGCTTGGACCATGTTAGTTTATTGGTGATGTGGACACCAAGGAACTTGAAGCTCTCAACCTGATCCACTACAGCCCCATCGATGAGAATGGGGGCGTGCTCGGGCCTCTCTTTCCTGTAGTCCACAATCATCTCTTTTGTCTTGATCACGTTGAGGGAGAGGTTGTTGTCCTGGCACCACATGGCCAGGTCTCTGACCTCCACCTCCTGTTGTGTCATCGGCAAACTTGATGATGGTGTTGGTGTCATGACTGGCCGTGCAGTCATGAGTGAACAGGGAGTACCAGGAGGGGACTGAGCACACACCCCTGAGGGGCCCATGTGTTGAGGATCAGCGTGGTGGATGTGTTGTTACATACCATTACCTCCTGGGGGCAACCCCTCAGGAAGTCCAGTTTCCAGTTGCAGAGGGAGGTGTTTAGTCCCAGGGTCCTTAACTTATTGATGAGCTTTGAGGGCACTATGGTGTTGAACGCTGAGCTGTAGTCAATGAATAGCAATTCTCACATAGGTGTTCCTTTTGTCCAGGTGGGAAAAGGCAGTGTGGAGTGCAATAGAGATTGCATCATCTGTGGATCTGTTAGGGCAGTATGCTCATTGGAGTGGGTCTAGGGTTTCTGGGATAAAGGTGTTGATTTGAGCTATGAACAGCCTTTCAAAGCACTTCATGGCTACAGACATGAGTGCTATGGGTCGGTAGTCATTTAGGCAGGTTACCTTAGTGTTCTTGGGCACAGGGACTATGGGGGTCTGATTAACTTCTTGAAACTCCCCATCCCGGATCCGGGTTTGTGACTAAAGCCTCAGGCTCATTAGCATAACGCAACGTTAACGATTTCTGAAAATCGCAAATAAAATGAAAATAATGCGTCTGCTCTCAAGCTTAGCCTTTTCTTAACAACACTGTCATCTCAGATTTTCAAAATATGCTTTTGAACCATAGAAATTGACTAATTTGTGTAAGAGTATGCAAAGCTAGCATAGCATTTTGAGTAGCATTTAGCACGCAACATTTTCACAAAAACCAGATAACCAAATAAATAAAATCATTTACCTTTGAAGAGCTTCTGATGTTTTCAATGAGGAGACTCTCAGTTACATACCAAATGCGCAGTTTTTCCTGAAAGCGTCTGTGTGTAGGAGAAATCGTTCCGTTTTCTACATTGCGTCTGGCTACCGAAACGAACCGAAAATTCAGTCACCTACAACGTAAAACTTTTTCCGGATTAACTACATAATATCGACCGAAACATGGCAAACGTTGTTTGGAATCAATCCTCAAGGTGTTTTTTCACATATCTCTTCATTGATATGCAGTTCGTGGAAGCTTGCTTTCCTCTCTGTATCCCATGGAAAAATACTGGCAGGTGACTTTTGCGCACCAATTTCGGCGCAGGACACCGGGCGGACACCTGGTAAATGTGGTCTCTTATGGTCAATCTTCCAATGATCTGCCTACAAATACGTCACAATGCTGCAGACACCTTGGGGAAACGACAGAAAGGGCAGGCTCATTCCTCTCGCATTCACAGCCATATAAGGAGACAATGGAAAACAGAGCCTCAAAAATCCTGCTCATTTCCTGGATGCCATCTCATCTTGGTTTTGCCTGAAGCTCACGTTCTAGGGCACGCACAGAGAATATCTTGGTAGTTTTGGACACGTCAGAGTGTTTTCTCTCGAAAGCTATCAATTATATGCATAGTCGAGCATCTTTTTGTGACAAAATATCTTGTTTAAAACGGGAACGTTTTTCATCCAAAAATGAAATAGCGCCCCCATAGATGTAAGAGGTTAAAACATGTTGGTGTTACAGACTCGGACAGGGAGAGGTTGAAAATATCAGTGAAGACACTTGCCAGTTGGTCAGTGCATGCTCGCAGTACACATCCTGTTAATCTATCTGGCCCTGCAGCCTTGTGAATGTTTACCTGTTTAAAGGTCTTACTCACATCAGCTGCAGAGAGTGTGATCCCACAGTCTTCCGGAACAGCTATTGCTCTCATGCATGCTTAAGTGCAATTTGCATCGAAGCGAGCATAGAAGTAGTTCAGCTCATTTCACTGGGCAGCTCTCGGCTGTGCTTCCCTTTGTAGTCTGTAATGCTGTAATGCTTTGCAGGCCCTGCCACATCCGACGAGTGTCAGAGCCGCTGTAGTACGATTCGATCTTAGTCCTGTATTGACGCTTTGCCTGTTCGATGGTTCGTTGGAGGGCATAGCGGGATTTCTTATAAGCTTCCGGGTTAGAATCTCGCTCCTTGAAAGCGGCAGCTCTAGCCTTTAGCTCAGTTTGGATGTTGCCTGTAATCCATGGCCTCTGGTTGGTGTATGTATGTACGGTCACTGTGGGAACGACGTCATCGATGCACTTATTGATGAAGCCAATGACTGATGTAGTGTACTCCTCAATGCCATTGGAGGAATCCAAGAACATATTCCAGTCTGTGCTGTCAAAACAGTCCTGTAGCTTAGCATGTGCTTCATCTGACCACTTTTTTATTGATCGAGTCACTGGTGCTTCCTGCTTTCCAAATGGAGCGTGATGGAGAGCTTTGTCTTAGAACTAATTAAGAGTCATCTTGGAAGGAACTATGATCATGCAGAACTCACTTTGGGAAGACAATGTACTACAACTATAACATACTATCAGACCTGGGCAGAAAATAGTTGTATTTTGTATTTTATTTGAAAATACAAACGTTTTCCAAATACTTGAGGTAGTTGAATATAGTTTATATAGAGTTTCAACTAAAAGGCTAATTAAAATACAGGTATCAGAATTGTTTTAGTTAAAATTAAGATTTAAAAATATATATATATTTGATGGCTGCCAAATACTTGCCAAAAAAACAAAAATTACAACAGTTAGTTGAGTTATATTGTCATAAGCACAGGGTTTGGAGGGCTCTTTGATATGAATCCTAATATAGCCTATAGCCTAGAATTAAACACATGAGGGACATGGAATCACCTCAACACTAGAGTAGACCCCATTTGCATCTTCAAAATGAATAATACAGTAAAACTTGACATCAAGTTCTTATACATGTGTTGTAACTTTAGGATTATTACAATAGCAACATTGTTGTTACATAGGATTTTAGAAATGGCTTTATAAGTGCATAATAATGGGGTTATTACATAAATGGAGTAAGGAACAGTCACTATTTCTCTTGTGTACAGTAGTTATAAAAACTCAGCTCATTGCTACAGAATTAAAATTCTGTAGCTAATAATATGTTGTTCCAACAGTAATTACAGTTTTGAGTACACAGGCATAGTTAAAACTGGAGTTAAACTGGAGTTATCCCAGGTCTGCATACTATTAGTGATAATACTAATGTAATACCAACATGCCTTGACGTGATGCTGGCAGGCTGAGCTATTTTTATAAAATTACCACTAGCATTACATTTCTGTATATCGGAAATGTCTAAAGGTGTTTTTAATTCCCATCTGAGCCTAGATGAGGAAATCCGTTGTACACTCATGGACATCTGGTCAACAAGCCGGATAATGTTAATAGACTCAGTTCGGTGGAGCATCCCAACATGTGTTTATTACTGATATAAATTATGACCACATCGAGGTCCTGAGAACCTGGCAGTGTCTGCTGCCAGCCAGGAGGAGTGACTGTCAATGACTGTGGAAGGAATCACTCCAATGAACGTTCAAAGACTCGCATCAAGGACGCAGGCCAGCGTTCAATGACATCCCACAATCGTCAGCAGAAGCTTTGGAGGCACTGTTTAAATGTTCAAATGACCATCACCTACAAAATGTAAATAATTTGAAAGCTAGCTATATAAAGGAAAACGTTTGAGATTGACGTCATCGCAAAGGTTTCATTTGCCTTTTTCCTGTAAGCTGCCAATCCTCTTTCAATTTTATAAATATTTAGCCAGAAACATTTTCCAACATCAGGTTCTCTACCTAATATAATGTAACTACACTGAACAAAAATATAAATAACACAATTTCAAAGATTTTACTGAGTTACAGTTCATATAAGGAAATCAGTCAATTAAAATAAATTCATTAGGCCCTAGTCTATGGATTTCACATGACTGGGAATACAGATATGCATCTGTTGGTCACGGATACCTTAAAGAAAAGGTAGGGGTGTGGATCAGAAAACCAGTCTTGTGTGACCACCGTTTGTCCCATGCAGTGCGACACATCTTCTTCGAATAGAGTTGATCAGGCTGTTGATTGTGGCCTGTGGAAGGTTGAACCACTCCTCTTCAATGGCTGTGTGAAGTTGCTGGATATTGGTGGGAACTGGAACACACTGTCATGCAGATCAATCCAGAGCATCGCAAGCATGCTCAATTGGTGACGTGAGTATGCAGGCTACTAGAGATCTGGGACATGTTCAGCTTCCAAGAATTGTGTACAGATCCTTGTGACATAGGGCCATGCATTATCATGCTGAAACATGGCACGACAATGGGCCTCAGGAACCCGTCACTGTATCTCTATGCATTCAAATTGCCATCAATAAAATGCAGTTGTGTTCGTTAGCTTATGCCTGAGCATACCATAACCCCACCACCACCATGGGGTACTGTTCACAAAGTTGACATCAGCAAACCATTCGCCAACACGATGCCATACAAGTGGTCTGCGGTTGTGAGGCCAGTTGGACGCACTGCCAAATTCTCTAAAATGACATTGGAGGCAGCTTATGGTAAAGAAATTAACAATCAATCATCTGGCAACAGCTCTGGTGGAAATTCCTGCAGTCAGCATGCCAATTACACACTCCCTCAAAACTTGAGACATCTGTAGAATTGTGTTGTGTGACAAAACTGCACATTTTAGTTTGGCCTTTTGTTGTCCGCAGCACAAGGTGCACCTGTGCAATGATCATGCTGTTGAATCATCTTCTTGATATGCCACACATGTCAGGTGAATGGATTATCTTGGCAAAGGAGAAATGGTCACTAACAATGTAAACAAAATTTGAGAGAAATAAGCTTTTTGTGCTTATGGAACAATTCTGGGATATTTTATTTCAGCTCATGAAACATGGGACCAACACTTGACATGTTAGGTTTATATTTTTGTTTAGAGTAAAACCTTGAGTTTCAGAAAGTCATAACTAAGAAAAATGGAATGCAGGTATAAATTCTAATCGGAGGAGGCCCAAAATCCTCCGTGTGTCACCTTCATACGAATGAGTCCAAAAAATATGAAACGCATTCCCAGAACCTGATATGACGTCATACGGAGAACACAGCATGTAAATCTCATTATCTTAATTTACCGTGGGTCATACAACTGTAGCAGGAAATAGAGGGAAAGGATGAGTGAGGGGAGCTTCAACATGTGAACACACGAAATTAAAGGGCTTCCTGGAAGGGGTAATATGTACCCGTGTGATGTTAAGTCCCCTATATGGGGGACTTTGGTTCTGGACCGGTTCTGACTGACATGTTGGTGTCCAAAGCACTCTGTGAACGCCGTAGGGTCCCTTGCCTTATAATGCCATGAAGGGCCATCTGTTGACTCTCCGCTTCCACTTTCTCAGCGGAACTGTCTTGAACTGTCAGGTTTCAGATCCAACATTTACATAAGGAGTGACGTCACATTTCCAGGAAAACATGACCACTTTCTTTTAGTCACAGACAGACAAAATCACTTTGTGTTTATAGCTGAAGTTGTCACAAGTCTTAGCACATTTGAATGGTGTTTCAGCAGCGCTCAGCAGACGTTCAGGAGAAAATTATCTGTCGTCAGTTATATGAAATATTGCCAAGTATGATCATATTTATTTTGATTATGAGTAAGTTGAAGTCTTATACAAAGTTGTTTATAATTTTATTATTATTATGTTTAGAATGCATTTCAGTCATTTCAAGCCCTATTGCCCCACTTTTGTTGAATAGGAAAAAAACAATATATGATTGTTCGTATTTTCATAATATTTGTACTATGTACTTGAGCTTGTGTCCTCAAATGTGACTACAACAGCAATTTATAACCATTTTTTAACAGAAAGGTGAGTTCCAGACCTTTCTAAAACTATGCATTCTTGCCATTTGTTCATGGCCATCTCATGAAAAATAACTACATTTGGGTATGTCTATTTGGGTGGAAATAATTGTTTTACTCATCATTCAATCAATATGTGTATGAATATAGTGGGAGTAAGAGAAGGAAATAGAGAGAGAACAAAATGAGGAGAGAACAAAAAATGAAATAGAGAGAGAATGTTGGAGAGGGTGAAAGAGACAAAAAGAAAGCAAGAGGGACGAGGCATCTTTGCATTATGACGTTCCGACTACAACAGCCCAACACACTAACTCAGCCAGAGGTGCTTCATCTGCAGACGCTGAGCAGAGCAGTGCTGACAGAACCTGTATAAACATGAACAAATATGGGTCTGAAGCCACCAGCCCAGCGGACATTTTATTTTGACGCCTCCATTTGACATCTTCTCTGAGGTGAGAGCTCCTCTGAGTTTGGTATAATGATGCATGTATATATTTAAAATAAAATGATGATGTGCTTATCCTTAGCCAACATGCTACCCTATTCCACTGAGAGATTCAATTCCAGGGAAAAGAGGGCAATCCTGGCAACGTCCCAAAACAAAATCGGATTGGTTTTGGAGAGCACAACTGCAAAGCAGCCATTTGGTGTGTTGTTTTCTGATGTTTTTTGTGTGGGCTCTGGTATTAGACTGGAAGGCAGTGCAGTAGTTCCCTGAGCCTGATGAATACTCATTACAAGTTGACAAAGAAGTGATTCAGAGAGCCCAGGCCCAGTGAGAGGATTACACAGGTGTTGTTGAAGGATGCTCAACTGGGATTTATGATACATACTATTTGGCTGAGACTGTTTTGGATTTCCAATCTCCATCAGCTACAAGAAAAGATGATCACCCTCAGTATAAGCCACATAATCATTTGATAGTCACTCATCACTCCAGTTATTCTCTACAAGCAGTGGTGGCTGGTAGACATAGATATAGAAGGATGGGCTCACTGTAATGGCTGGAATGGAACAGTATCAAATACATGACATCCATGTGTTTGATACCTTTCCATCCATTCCATTCCAATCATTACGATGAGCCCATCTTCCTATATCTCCACCCACCAGGCTCCTCTGTCTACAAGTGATGAGAAGACACCCAGGTCCATGTAAGTAATCTGCTTCCAGGTGGCAACACTTCCCTCCTTACCTCTCTACTGTGATAGATCCCCAGCAGCATACCCCTCTGCATACCACTGCTGGCTTGCCTCTGAAGCTATGCAGGGTTGGTCCTGTAGGTCCCTGGATGGGAGACCAGATGCTGCTGGAAGTGGTGTTGGAGGGACAGTAGGGGCCACTTTTCCCTCTGGTCTAAGGAGATCCTAGGGCAGTGAAGGGCACATTGCCTTGGGTAGGGTGCTGTCTTTTGGATGGGACATTAAATACGGGTCCTGACTCTCTATGGTCATTAAAAATACCATGGCACTTATTGTAAGAGTAGGGTGTTAACCCCAGTGTCATGCCTAAATTCCCAACCTGGCACCATTGCATCATGGCCACTTAATCATCCCCCACATTCCTAATGGGCATATAGATCTCTAGCTGATGTGTGGTGAGTGTTTTGGCACAAAAATGGTTGCTGTGCATCACATTGGTGTTGGATGAGATGAGTTCCCTCTTACTATGTAAAGTGCTTTGAGTACCTCAGTTGGTAGAAAAGTGCTATATATATCCAATCAATTAATGTAGTGTTATGACACAAAATGGCTGTTTTGTATCACTCCGGTGGTAGATAAAATGAGTAAATACCATAGAAATGCTAAGTTCTACAAAGATGCAATTCACCTTCCAATTCATCTTCCACTTTGGGTGAAATATTCAATACATTTTAGCTGTGTCCTATACACCTCCTGAAAATGCTGTTGAACCATAATTGTTAACGGCTGGCGCCATGAACTGGCTCTATTGCAAACATCTGCAGCAATCAGTGAGATGACCAAATGGAAGATTCCTGTCATTGTCACCAATAGGGATTGTGTTGTTCATATTTTATTGTTATTCGTCTGGAGGTAATCGCTTTTCCGTGGTCTTTTCAACCTTCCTCTTCATTAGCATCTAACATTAGATTAGGCTCTATTGGTTGCTTCAACTTTGTGCTGTATGACCTCATAGTAGTTTTAAGTTTACATTTTTGTAGCCTTTGCTATTGAGTGCTAAGGGCTTGGGAGATGCAATCGCTTCAGTTTCAGCTCCACCCTCAAATCTCTCCACCAAATCTCACCATATAAATAAAAGGTCATTAACCATGGTGCTGTAGAACTATCTGATGTGCAGGCTTTAATTCCACCACTAACACATATCATTTAACTAATCAAGATCTTGATGTGTAGCCATTGTGTTTGCGCCCGACTAAAACTTAGCATTTAGAGGCTGCTGACCACTAATGTAAATAGTCAAACCTGGTCTGGACATTGTAGACTGGGTGAGGGTCAAACCAGGGGATAGCATTAACAGAAGCCTGACACATGGAACTAAAGGAAATACATGCTCATGTCAGTTGTAACCTACCGTAACAAACTCTCACCAAAGAAGTGAGCCAGTCCACTCACCAACATCTTCCAATATAGTTACCACAGTTCAAAAGCTTAATCAACCATTGTGTCATCAATAAAATGTACACTGAACAAAAATATAAACACAACATGTAAAGTTTTGGGTCCATTAATCATGAGCTGAAATAAAAGAATGCAGAAATGTTCCATACTCTCATATTTTGTGCAGAAATTTGCCAAAATAATCCATCCACCTGACAGGTGTGGCATATCAAGAAGCTGAGTAAATAGCATGATCATTACAAAGGTGCACCTTGTGCTGGGACAACAAAAGGCCACTCTAAAATGTGCAGTTTTGTCACACAGCACAATGCCAAAGATTTCTTACATTTTGAGGTGCATTTGACATGCTGACTGCAGGAATGTCCACCAGAGCTGCTGCCAGATAAATTATTGTTAATTTCTCTACCATAATCAAAAGGCAATGTCGTTTTAGACCGGCCTCACAACCACATACCCAGGATCGTCTGAGACCAGCCTACCGGAAAGCTGATGAAACTGTGGGTTTGCACAAACTGGCAGACCGTCTTTTTTATTTTATCTTTATTTAACTAGGCAAGTCAGTTAAGAACAAACTCTTATTTTCAATAACAGCCTAGGAACAGTGGGTTAACTGCCTGTTCAGGGGCAGAACAACAGATTTGTACCTTGTCAGCTCAGGGGTTTGATTTTGAAACCTTCCGGTTACTAGTCCAACACTCTAACCACTAGGCTACCCTGCCGCCCCCGGAAGCTCATCTGAGTGTTCATCGTCCTCACCAGGGTCTTGACTTAACTGCAGTTCAGCATTGTAAACGACTTCAGGCAGATGGTAGACAGCTTGTATGGCGTCATGTGGGTGAGCGGTTTGCTGATATCAATGTTGTGAACAGAGTGCCCCATGGTGGTGGTGGGGTTGTGGTATGGGCAAGAATGTTTTAGGGACAACGAACACAGCTGCATTTTATCTATGGCAATTGTAATGCATAGAGATACAGTGACAAGATCCTGAGGCCCATTGTCGTGCTATGTTTCGGCATGATAATGCACAGCCCCATGTCACAAGGAGCTGTACACAATTCCTGGAAGCTGAAAATGTCCCAGTTTTTCCATGGCCTGCATACTCACCAGACATGTCACCCATTGAGCATGTTTGGGATGCTCTGGAACGATGTGTACGACAGCGTGTTCCAGTTCCTGCCAACATCCAGCAATTTCGAACACAGCCATTGAAGAGGAGTGGGACCACATTCCAAAGTCTTGATCAACTCTATGCAAAGGAGATGTGTCACGCTGCATGAATCAAATGGTGGTCACATCAGATATTGACTGGTTTTCTGATCCATGCCCCTACATTTTTTTTAAAGGTATCTGTGACCAACAGATGCATAACTGTATTCCCAGTCGTGAAATACATAGATTAGGGCCTAATGAATTTACTTCAATTGACTGATTTCCTTATATGAACTGTAATTCAGTAAAGTTTTTGAAATTGCTGCATGTTGGGTTTATATTTTTGTTTATTACAGATAATCATTCATGTCTCATACAATACAGATACCAAGTTTGAGATTTGTTCCTTATGTTGTTGTGTGGCTTGCTGGTTGTCAAGGTGATTTCTCTCCATCTTACTCCCTGTGTCACATTGTTTATGAATAACTGGTTATGTGTTGGTTATTTACTGTCAGTCCCCCTTCTGGACAATAAGTAATTGGCCAAGAGTCTGGCAAAACTCTGTGTTTGCATACTTCTCAATCGCCTGGCTCTCTTGCAGAGGAAGATTCAATAGGCTCGCGATCACCGACCTGACAGTTTGGTCAACGCTATGTTTGGTCATGTCAACCTAAACTTTGACATTGTGCGCCTTTTTTGGTCAAAAGGCAAAATAACATGTAATGGTGTGGAATGCTCACACACTACTCTTAGTTACTCCAGAAAAGGTGCTGACGTTTAAGTGATGAACAGATTAACAGCTAGCTATCTAATGGCCACTCCGCTCATATAGGACTGATAAAGGCCTAGTGCACAAATTTGGTGGGTGACATTTTTTTTGCCCCCAATATATATTTTTAAGTGTTAAGTGTTTTTTTTATTGTGATCAGCACCCCTACTTTCTGCGGCTATGAGCTACCTCCTAAAGTAGTCTAATCGGCACACTACTGGGTAACACTTTATTTGGATAGTCCACCTGTCAATCCTCTACAGACTATCAGCAACATTTCAACTACTACCCCTAACCCTAACTTTAATCCTTATCCTAACCCTAAACTTAACTCTTAAGCTAACCCTAACCTTAACCCTTACCCTAACCCTTATTCTAAACCTAAACCTAGCAAGCAGTTGCTTAACAACAGATAGTTTGGTGATGTATGACCATCTGTAGAGCATCTACAGATGGAAAATATGGACTATCCAAATCAAGTGTGATCCACCACTGTGCTAGCTTTCTTTCTCTTTTTGGTCTCTCCATCAGACTGTCAGGTTATTTAGTCCTAGTCCTGTCATACTACAGAAAGAGACCAATGTAAAGGATTTGATTTATCTTCAGAGACGATGTAAGAAATTGATTCAACAAAGATATTAGTATACAGACATCACTGCGTCTGTTTTAAACATCTCTCAACCATTTTCACATAAGCTGTATGATTTGTTTTTATTGAATCTTTTATGATGCAGTGTTTTACCACAAGTCATCCCGTTTTTGGTATCTCCTTATTCGACCAATGACAGGAGAGGAAATACCTCTTATGACCCATGGTGCATGATAATGACAGCCTGGTACCGAGGTCATGTCAGAGGCCTTGTGTTTTCACTGCTGATAATTGTACTGTTTTGGTGATGAAAGTCATGAGCTGGAACTCCGTTGGTTAGATGTATTTGTTTTCACACTCTTTACTTCAAACATCTGGATTTCTCTGGCTGCCTGCTGTTGGGTTAACCCTTTGACCATGTCCTTGAGGTCAATGCGAACAGTATTCTTTCATTACAAGTGTTTATGTGAAACATGAAGTCGCCAGAGCAATATATCTGTCTGCTACTGTAGATATGGGACAAACATTTGTATTTGTTTTTCTGCGTTGAAAACAATATTGTTGAAAATGTGTTGAATACATCTTGAATAAAGTTACTATGTTATTACTTTGGTAATCAGACTGTAAATATCCTGTGCATTAACCGAGAATTGTCCATGACAAATTTCTAAACAATTATCTAGTGTTGTTGTTACTGCTTAATTTCCTGTAACAACAATCAGCATTTGAAATCCGTTGTAAATACTTACAGTGGCAAGAAAAAGTATATGACCCCTTTGCAATTCCCTGGATTTCTGCATATATTTTACATACAATTTGATCTGATCTTCATCTAAGTCACGACAATAGACAAGGACAGTGTGCTTAAACTAATAACACACAAATTATTGTATTTGTATTGTCTTTATTGAATACATCATTTAAACATTCACAGTGTAGGTTGGAAAAAGTATTTGAACCCCTAGGCTAATGACTTCTCCAAAAGCTAATTGTAGTCAGGAGTCAACTAAGCTGGAGTGGAATCAATGAGACGAGACTGGAGATTTTGGTCAGAGCTGCCCTGCCCCATAAAAAACAACATTTGAGTTTGCTATTCACAAGAAGCATTGCCTGATGTGAACTATGTCTCGAACAAAAGAGATCTCAGAAGACCTAAGATTAAGAATTGTTGCCCTGCATAAAGCTGGAAAGGGTTACAGAAGAATCTCTAAAAGTCAGTCCACGGTAAAACAAATAGTCTGTTAATGGAGAAATTTCAGCGCTGTTGCTACTCTCCATAGGATTGTCCGTCCTGCAAAGATGACTGCAAGAGCAGGACGCAGAATGCTCAATGAGGTAAAGAAGAATCCTAGAGTGTCAGTTAAAGACCTACAGAAATCTCTGGAAGATGCTAACATCTCTGTTGACAAGTCTACAATACATAAAACACTAAACAAGAATGGTGTTCATGGGAGGACACCGTGGAAGCAACTGCTGCCCCCCCAAAACATTGCTGCACGTCTGAAGTTCGCAAAAGAGTGCCTTGGATGTTCCACAGCGCTACTAGCAAAATATTATGTGGACAGATGAAACTAAAGTTGTGTTGTTTGGAAGGAACACAACACTATGTGTGGAGAAAATAAGGCACAGCACACCAACATCAAAACCTCATCCCAACCGTAAACTATGGTGGAGGGAGCATCATTGTTTGGGGCTGCTATGCTGCCTCGGGGCCTGGACGGCTTGCTATCATCGATGGATAAATGAATTCCCAAGTTTATCAGGACATTTTGCAAGAGAATGTAATGCTATCTGTCCACCGATTGAAGCTCAACAGAAGTTGGGTGATGCGACAGGACAATAACCCAAAAGACAGAGAGAGAGGGAGCTCCCACATTTTTCAGCATGTATTTAAAAATAGATAGATTTAGAGTTAGACAAACTTAGATTTCTTGGCAGGGATATATACAGGATATTACCCTAAACAACATAATCTTCCAAATCAAAACTCCAAGCCTACTACCTGATTTTTGGATGGAATTACTTGGAATGCTTCCTACATCTAGGATTATTATTCCTAAACTATACATAAAATGCTCTGGCAAACAAGCAGAGACCTGAAAACACCATCCAACCTGGAGCTGAGTGAGTAATGCTTAGTCTGAAGCTATTTTTGTACTTAAAAAAACTTTTTTAACTTTCAAAAGCCAATTACAATGATATATTTGACTTATGAAAACCTGTCACGGCTAGACGTGCCGCTAGCGGGACACCTCGACAACATCCGGTGAAATTGCAGAGAGTGAAATTCAAACTAAAGAAATATAAATATTTAACATTCATGAAAATACATGTGTAATACATCAAAATAAAGCTTAACTTCTTGTTAATCCAGATTTCAAAAAGGCTTTACGGCGAAAGCGATTATCTGAGGACAGCGCCAGCGCCAGCGCCAAAACCATGAAACATTTTTCAACCAGGCAGATGCGACACATAAGTCAGAAATAGCTATATAATAAATGCCTTACGTTTGAAGATCTTCTTCTGTTGGCACTCCAAAAGGTCCCAGTTACATCACAAATGGTATTTTTGTTCGATAAAGTCCTTCTTTATATCCATTAAAACTCAGTTTAGCTGCGCACTTCAATCAATAATCCACCGGTTTCCCTCCATCAAAATGCATACAAATTTAATCCCAAACGTTACTAATAAACTTTTCCAAACAAGTCAAACAATGTTTATACACAAACCGCAGGTACCCTAATACGTAAATAAATGATAACATTTAAGACGGAGAATAGTATGTTCATTACCGGAGATAAATAACAAAGAACGCGCTTCCATCCACGCACATGGAAACACTAGAGCCAAAATGGGAGCCACTTAGAAAAACTACAACTTCTAACTTATTTTTCCAAAAACCAGCCTGAAACTCTTTCTAAAGACTGTTGACATCTAGTGGATGCCCTAGGAACTTCAATCTGGAAGGATTTCGCCTTATAATAAAAGTCACAGCCATTGAAAACAGTGGTAGGCTGACTTTTTTATTTTTGGGGATGGTTTGTCCTCGGGCTTTCGCCTGCCATATCAATCCTGTTATACTCACAGACATTATTTTAGGTTTTAGAAACTTTAGAGTGTTTTCTATCCAAATCTACCAATGATATGCATATCCTAGCTTCTGGGCCTGAGTAACAGGCAGTTTACTTTGGGTACACTTTTCATCCTGACGTGAAAATACTGTCCCCTAGCCCAAAGAGGATAAGGACTGAAAGCTGAGGCTACCAAGCTTTGCTAGGACAAAGAGTTACAACTTCAATTAGCACACCTTGTGAAGCGAGAGGTGTCGAAGCCTTTGAGCCCAACAAATGGCAGGGTACCCCACCCAGATCCAGAGGCCATGAAGCCCCATCCTGCTGTTCAAAGACCGTCCACTGGCATTTTCTTCAAGAAATCTGCCTCCAAAAATAAAAGCTTCACCCAAGTGGGTGACACCTACTTCCATCACCTGCTGCACTGCTGCTTGGATTCCACCTGGCAGTCTGTACATTGTCTGCCCTGGCCTGTCTCCCCCTGTCTGGTACAGGTACCCTCCCTCTCTCTCTGGATCAGTTGAAAGTGTGGGTTCACAGCTCCAATCCAGATGTGCTGGTCATTACTGAAACGTGGTTAAGGAAGAGTGTTTTGAATACTGATGTTAACCTTTCTGGTTATAACCTTTTTCGGCAAGACAAATCTCCCAAAGGTGGGGAAGTGGCAATCTTTACCAAGGATCACCTTCAGTACTCGGTTGTCTTCACCAAGTCTGGGTGCTATCGTCCTCCAACTCCAAACATCCAGAAAAGGCTGCTTTTCTTGATTTTATTCTCACAAATAATCCTGATAGGTATTAGTCTGGTGTTTTCTGTAATGACCTTAGTGATTACTGTTTTACAGCCTGTGTTTGTAATGACTACTCAGTGAAACAACATGTCCTGATTTGTCATAGATGCTTGCTAAAAAACTTTAATGATCATGCCTTCCTTCATGAACTGGCCTCTGTAAAATGGTGTAGAATCAGCTTGTTCCCTTCTGTGCACTTAGGCTATCCGGAATGCCAAAGTCAGTTACTTTAAGGAGCAGTTCTCTCTCTGTGGGTCGAACCCCAAGAAGTTCTGGAAAACTGTTCAAGACTTGGAGAATAAACCGTCCTCCTCACAGCTGCCAATGTCCCTTAATGTTGATGATGTGGTTGTTACTGACAAGAAGCACATAGCTGAGCTCTTTAATCACCACTTCATTAAGTCAGGATTCCTATTTGACTCAGCCATGCCTCCTTGCCCGTCCAACATTTCCTCATCTCCCACCCCTTCTAATGCGACTATCCCCAATGCTTCTCCCTCTTTTCCCCCTGCCCCACTACAAAGTTTCTCCCTACAGGCAGTCAATGAGTCCGAGGTGCTGAAGGAGCTCCTGAAACTTAACCGCAAAAAAACATCTGATTCAGATGGTTTAGACCCTTTCTTCTTTAAGATTGCTGCTCCTATCATTGCCAAGCCTATCTCCGACCTTTTGAACCTGTCTCTCCTTTCTAGGGAGGATCCCATGGATTGGAAGGCAGCCATGGTTCATCCTTTATTTCAAGGGGGAGATCAAGCTGATCCTAACTGTTATAGGCCTATTTCTATTTTGCCCTGTTTATCAAACATTCTGGAAAAACTTGTCAATAATCAACTGACTGTCTTTCTTTATGTCTATAGTATTCTCTCTGGTATGCAATCTGGTTTCCGCTCAGGTAATGGATGTGTCAATGCAACCTTAAAGGTCCTCAATGATGTCACCATTGCCCTTGATTCTAAGCAATGTTGTGCTGCTATTTTTATTGACTTGGCCAAAGCTTTTGATACGGTAGACCATTCCATTCTTGTGGGCCGGCTAAGGAGTATTGGTGTCTCCGAGGGGTCTTTGGCCTGGTTTGCTATAAAGTCAGAAAATCTGCTGTCTCAGCCACTGCCTGTCACCAAGGGGGTACCCCAAGGCTCAATCCTAGGCACCACACTCTTCTTAATTTACATCAACAACATAGCTCAGGCAGTAGGAAGCTCTCTCATCCATTTATATGCAGATGATACAGTCTTACACTCAGCTGGCCCCTCCCCAGATTTTGTGTTAAATCCTCTACAACAAAGCTTTCTTAGTGTCCAACAAGCTTTCTCTACCCTTAACCTTGTTCTGAACAGCTCCAAAACAAAGGTCATATGGTTTGGTAAGAAAATGCCCCTCTCCCCAAAGGTGTGATCACTACCTCTGAGGGTTTAGAGCTTGAGGTAGTCACATCATACAAGTACTTGGGAGTATGGCTAGACACTGTCCTTCTCTCAGCACATATCAAAGCTGCAGGATAAAGTTAAATCTAGACTTGGTTTCCTCTATCGTAATAGCTCCACTTTCACCCCAGCTGCCAACCGAACCTTGATTCAGGTAACCATCCTACCCATGCTAGATTACGGAGACATCATTTATAGATCAGCAGGTAAAGGTGCTCTCGAGCGGCTAGATGTTATTTACCATTCGGCCATCAGATTTGCCACCTAGCTCCTTATAGGACACATCACTGCACTCTATACTCCTCTGTAAACTGGTCATCTCTGTATACCCGTCGCAAGACCCACTGGTTGATGCTTATTAATAAAACCCTCTTATGCCCCTTATCTGAGATATCTACTGCAGCCCTCATCCTCCACATACAACACCCATTCTGCCAGTCACATTCAGTAAAAGGTCCCCAAAGCACACACATCTCTTTGTCACTTGTCTTTTCAGCCCCCGTCCCCGCAGGAGGCCTTTTACCTTTTGGTAGGCCGTCATTGTAAATAAGAATTTGTTCTTAACTGACTTGCCTAGTTTAATAAAGGTTAAATAAAATAAATAGATAAAGACAGACAGGAGTAAATCAACAACAGAATGGCTTGAACAGAAGAAAATACGTCTTCTGGAGTGGCCCAGTCATCCTGACCTCAACCCGAATGAGATGCTGTGGCATGACCTCAAGAGAGCAGTTCACACCAGACATCCTACGAATATTGTGGAACTGAAATAGTTTCGTAAAGAGGAATGGTCAAAATTCCTCTTGACCATTGTGCAGGTCTGATCCGCAAAAGGGTTCACATACTTTTTCCAACCTGCACTGTGAATGTTTACACGGTGTGTTCAATAAAGACATGAACAAGTATAATTGTTTGTGTGTTATTAGTTTAAGCAGACTGTTTTTGTTTATTGTTGTGACTTAGATGAAGATCAGATAACATTTTATGACCAATTTATGCAGTAATCCAGGTAATTCTAAGGGGTTCACACACTTTTTCTTCCCACTGTATCTGTGCAATTTAATGTAAACCATAACCAAATACCTGAAGGTGTACATCCCTCTCCTAACTCCCTTGTCCTCTCTAATACCATGATCTACCCGCTAATCCAGCTCAAGTCTCCTTTTGACTGTGACAGGGAGTTGTTAGGCACTGCATCTTGAATGGACATCCATGTTTGACTTCAGCAGGATGTACTGTATCTGTAAGGTTTACTTATGACTCAGACACAAGAACACCTGTGTTGTTTAAAAGAGACTTTTGATTTTTTTATTACAGTCTTGCCATCTGTTTGGCAGATTTAGCTTGTGAATGTGTCTGGGCACTAGCCTGTTTCAACCTTTTGTCTTACAGTAGGCCCTTGTACCACACCTTTACTTATTTATTTTTGAGGGACCCCCACAGTGTGCACATTTTTGTTTCAGCCCAACACTTACACATCAACTTATCAAGTGCTTGGTGACATACTAGGAGGGTCCTGACTGTTGTGAAGTCAACCTTTTGGTTACATTACCTATAGTGATGACTTGCAAGTTGGAGGTGGCTTACATACAAACAAGACACGTTACCCTTCAGAGAGTTCACGGTATACGTGTCAAACACATGTGAAGCCTTCACCTCCGTTCAATAAAAAGAGACAACAGGGTAACCCTCTCACCTCACCACCAAATAAACGTCCCATGTCTACAGGGACTGTCCCCCTCTCTAGTGCACTCCAACAGACTGTCTCCTCATTTTGCTCAGGCAGCCAAGGGAGATATAATTTATGTGACTTCACGAGCCATTCATTAGTGTTTGTTTATGATATGTAAATATTTATAATGGCCCAATGTCAAATGATCACCTCTTCTGGAATGTGAGCTACAATAAGTACAGACAAATCCTGGATGGACACAAAAGAAAAGAACGTCGTGAGCCCCATGCCCCTGTGTTTTTCTACAGTTGGTATTGAGCAAAACTAAGATTAAATGTGTCCGCGTCCTCTGTGGTCTTGGGTTAAGCTTCCGTTTCCATTGTTGTGATTGTGTTTAGATACACAATCCAATGACTCCACTTCCAGAGAAGAGGGTCGTTGGGAGCAGAGAGAAGCAATGTGTCTGATTTAACTCTGTTTGTGTTTACATAGTGACAGTGTGTTTATGGAAGATCCATTAAATGACTGAGGATGAAGTCATCCCCAAAGACTTGAAATACTTTTATTTTTGAAAGAGAAGTCTGAGTTAATGGTAGCACTTAAAATGGCTAATGTTATAGTGTGTGTTTACAGTACATGAATGCCTAGTGTATATGTTTTAGGGTTAAGATAAAAACAGTGAGCACGAGTATGTGTGTAAATGTTTACATTTGTCAACAGACTGCACTAACTAGCATAACTGTTTGTGATGAGCAGGAAGTGACATGTTGGAAGTCTTGTTTGCTACAACATTACTCATGTGACCTATTCCTTATGTGGATGGTAGGACTTGGATCGGTGTGAAAGATAATTGATGACCTCTCTCTATTGTCATGCCCTCTACAGTGTGTAGGAAGTTGTGCGAAACATAGTGGTGCATTTGGGATTAGTTGAATGGTATATAAATCACAAGAGCCGATTCATGTCTACTTGATAAGGTTTTCTTTGTAATGCCTCAATTAGAAATTGAACTCTATAGGTACAGTATGAGTTCACTGAGAACTGACTTATTTCAATGAGTATATACAGTGGGGAGAACAAGTATTTGATACACTGCCGATTTTGCAGGTTTTCCTACTTACAAAGCATGTAGAGGTCTGTAATTTTTTAAATCATAGGTACACTTCAACTGTGAGAGACAGAATCTAAAACAAAATCCAGAAAATCACATTGTATGATTTTTAAGTAATTAATAAGCTTCGGTCTGTGTCTATGGAAATAACGTCAACCTGTCTTCATATAGTCCCTTGTATCTCAGTTGGTAGAGCATGGCACTTGCAGTGCCAGCGTATTGGGTTCAATTCCTGGGACCACCTGTATGTAAAATGTATGCACGCATGACTAAGTCATTTTGGATAAAAGCGTGTGCTAAATGGCATAAACTGTATAATATCTAAATAGAGAATCCAAGTTTATGACAATGGATATTAGAGACCTATGAAGATGTGCTTTTTTTTCTGTCTGTGCATCAGTCAGTTATCATTAGCAGGTTGAGGGGCCAAGTACTTGTTCAGGCTATGTCATAATCAATTACAACAGCATTTACGAACTACAAGGTGTTCTTGATTAAATAACTGAATCTTTCTGGGTAATACGATCATCAGATGAACCTGAGGGAAACTGAGGGAAAAATCAATCAGTTAGGAAATATATTTTCGACAAGAAACAGAAAGGATATCTCCAGGGATGTGTTCCGCTCCCAGCTATGTTATATTAATGATGGAGAGGAAGTGTTCAATATAAATCAAAGTGTTGAATTTGGCTCCTCTTGGAAATCAATGGGGCATTTGCGCTTGGCTTGGCTTCCACGTAGAGCACAGTTAGTCTGTTTAGGTGATATGCGCTCAGTTGAGCTGTAAATGCGTAATTGAGACCAGTGAAGCGATTACAAACAGGTGGTAGAGACCAGAACCAGGGGTAGCATTTGTTTGGAATCCTCTGTCAACAAGCATGTCAATTTGAGACAGCTGTTTTTAACCATATAAAAAAGTTAATCATTGTACATTCACCATTACTGTTCAAGAGCAGAAAATAGCCATAATTATAATTACAGTATAGACCTATAAGAGTGGATAATGATGAGAGGTGTCCCTTCAATGTAAAAGTAAAAGTATTTCATCCTCCTTTTTCCTTCTGCCTCCCTTCTGAGGACTTCATAAACATATGGTATAAATTAACAAAGGTGACCCCCCGCTAAGGCAAGTCTACAGTTAAAATACTATACTGTCCTTATGGCATGTGATCTCATCAGCATTTACATGCCTACTAACTGTGTCCATCGGATGTGGACTTTTACAGTATATGGAGCTCGCGGGGTTGTATTTTACAGCTCAAATCACCGACACAAAACACCACTCATGTTCCCATAAAATGTGCTTTTTCCCCATTCCCCGATGCTTCGACACAACGGCAAAAAATGTGTCTGTTTCCTGTCTTTTTCAGCCTCACAGCATCTGTTAAACAAATGAAAGTGTATCTCTGTCAGAGATAAAACTCATCGGTCAGGACAAGAGATGACGAGGGGAGAAAATCCCCCATCATTTTGTCCTCTGATAGATTTGGGTTATTTTATAAGTGGCAGCTACTCACCATATGCTTTTGTCATTATTTGGGACGTGCATAAATGGAATGAGTCATATACAGTTGTCTTGAATGAAAATGCAACTCAATAGTCCCAAATACTGACCTGAAATGTGGTGGGGAATATACCCAGAACCAGGTATCTAGCCATTCTGCAGCATTTCTGCATTATTTCAACTTTGAAGTTCATTAACTCTTATCTAGTAAGCTAAATGCAACTTTGACGAATGTCCCTTCAGCTGACTGCAGCCACCCAGTACTTTACTGTATAACAGAGGTTGTGGATGGAGAAGATGAGCTGTGTGTGTATTGTCAGTGGGAGAATCAGCTTTGTCTGCCGCCTGATGTGTGTGTGTGAATACATGTGCATGCATGTGGGTGTGTCTCTCCCTCTCTCGGTCTCTCTGTCCCTCTGTCTGTCTTTGTGTCTAAGGATTTGTCTGTGTAGGGAGATAAGGAGATTGATGGATGGCAGTGAGGCTGGCTATCTCACTCCAAGTCTATTTTGTTTGGGGAACCTGGATTAAGATGGGCAACAGATGACTGAAGGGATGGGCAACAGTTGCCATGGCGCCATTGAATGCCCTGCTTTGGGGCAGTTGGTGGGTCATGTGTAGGGACTCGCTACGGGAGTCTCAACCTATTGAATGGAAGTCCATCATGCATTCATAGATGTGTTGCTTTGTGTATTTGATTTTAATCAGACACACGTGAGAGCTGATTCTTTTAGCCCCTTATGTGTTTGATACCAGGATTCATTTGGATTAACTTGGCTCATTCAGTACCACTCTACTGCTTTACTGTGACTGTTCTCCCTATTTTTTTTCCATCCTCTGTCTTCTCCCTCTAATTCTCTCTCTCACATACAGTCACTCTCTCCCTCTATTTCACTATTTGTCATGAGTTGCCAGCAGTCATGTAAAGTACTTAAGTAAAAATACTTTAAAGTACTACTTAAGTAGTTTTTTGGATATCTGTACTTTACTTATCTATTCATATTTTTGACTACATTTACTTTTACTCCACTACATTCCTAAATACAATAATGCAATTTTTAGTCCATACATTTTCACTGATGCCCAAGGGTACTTGTTATATTAGGAATGCTTAGCAGGACACGAAACTGGTCCAATTCACACACCTATCAAGAGAAAATCCCTGGTCATCCCTACCACATCTCATCTGGCAGACTCACTAAACACAAATTCTTTGTTTGTAAATTATGTTTGAGTGTTGGAGTGTACTTTTGATACTTAACCATATTTTAGCAATTACATTTACTTTTGATACTTAAGTATATTTAAAACCAAATACTTTTATACTTTTACTTAAGTAGTATTTTACTGGGTGACTTTCACTTTTACTTGAGTCATTTTCTATTAACATAACTTTACTTTTACACAAGTATGAATATTGGGTACTTTTTCCACCACCGGTTGCCAGTAAGAATAACATACCACTTCAATGCAGCAGCCCAGCTAACTCCAACAGTAAGAAAGAGGGAGGGAGGGGGAGAGAAAGGAGAGGAGGGAGGGAAAGGGACAGCTATTTAAGGGCTGTAGTTGAGGAATGGGGGTCTGACCAGAATGCTTCTCTCTCAGTTTAAAGGGCCTTTTATCCTCCTCTCTCTTTCTTTCCCACTCTCTCTCTAGCTCGGATCCTCTGTAGGGTCTAGTTGAGGAGAGCAGGCGCCTGAGCTATCAGTGGCAGAGGGGCTTTTCGGAACAGAAGTGTCATCAGATTCAAGCACAAGGAGAGAGGTTCCGGAACAGTCTTCAAAGTGGAAATCCTTTCACTCCCCTTTATTTAATGTGCTGGGTTCCAACGAGGCAATTTGTGTGAGCTGGTGCTGAAGACTGTGGTGGCGTAGCTCTAAACTGTCTGGTCTGCTAAAGGTAAGAATGAGAGATTCAGTTATTTTTACCTGGATGAAACTGATCTTGGATCTTTGAATGAGTTGTTGCTGTTATTTAGATAATTGATTACTGTGTCCATATTTATAAATTGGAAATGTTGAGATTTTTTCAGTCTTCTTGACAGTCAATTGAGATTATTGATGACGTGATCAAACCTTGTGACACTTACATTTATTGTGTTTAGTTGTTCCTGATCATTTTGGAGATTAGATATTTTTTTATTGTAAAAATGTTGGTTATTAATGTCAAACCCTTCAAAGCATACTCAATTCAATTGTCTAATGCAATTTGACATCCAGGTAATTGAATAAAGTGTTTATGAAATATGAATAAGAGAATGCGGAATAATACGTTTATCATACCAAATGAATGAATGACTTCTATGAAGCCAATGTACTTTTGAAATAAATGGGAAAGAAGCAGGATGAACTCAATAAGAATACTGTCATAATACTTATCCAACAACTGTGGCGTCATTGTTCTCCCTCTGCCAGGCTTCGTTCTTTATTTAGCGACAGATGGCTCTCATTGCTCAGCTTTGCTGAGTCGCTAAAGGGAACCAATTATGGTTTATAGGGAACGAATATTAACATACTTCATGCATGCTGAAACTTCTGGGTTTGCCAGTTTGACCCAAGGCTGGGTCTGTGTGATAGAGATGGAGGATTGGGAGACAGACAGAGCAAGGAAAGCATTAGCTGGGTTGAATAACTGATGAGTGAATGAACATGTGGAGGAGTCATCCACCTCTTTGGTCACCTGGGGCTAAAGGGCTTGGAGCCCATGTATGATGTATGAATGGCATAGAGCCAAAGATATTTTTCCAATTTTTCCAGGTTCTAGATCAGTGAACTGACTGCACAGTGTGCTGTAGAAAATAGGAAAGTGTGTGTGTGTGTCTGTGTATATGTGCATTCTTATGTATGTGAAAGGTGCAGTGGTGTGTGTGTGTATGTCTGTGTGTGAGACGTGCAGAAATGTGTGTGTGTGGGTTATTCAGGAAGTGTCCCCCCCAGGTTTCTGGAAGTCTTTTGCAGGTCTGGTGAATAATTGTTTGTCTGTGGGCAACGCAATTATGGTCTTGTTTTATATGAGTTTTCTATTAAGGAGATTACACAGCAGGAGCAGCAGCCGTTGATGCAGCCTTTTCCAGTGTGAGTCATGAGATAAAACATGCACGTCCATTTGCATGTCCATTTATTTCAAAATCCATTTGCTCCGCTTAATTGAAATCTCACCGCATGCTGTGTGAGTGGTTGATTTTCATAAGGTTTGCACTCTGTGGTCCTGATGGACAGTGCTTTAAGCCTGTGTGTAATTTACACAGTAGCCTAGTGGAGAACCAGGCTTCTCTAAACATGAAGCCTGGGGAAGTCCATGGCACAAAGTCAGCTAAAAAAAGTGTTGGGAACCCGGTGTAAATCAGTGACGCCTCACAACACGTCAAACCAATCAAATGCCTTGCTTGGGCGGATGTGCTCACTAGATTAGGGTCGTAGGTGCAACAGTGTGTGAGCTACAGGTGAACTTTTGTTTGTTGGTTTATTAACCCAGTGTTAATCATTACACTCTTCATAGACTTATCATATAGGTTGAAAACACTGTTGCACACGTCCTACAGGCTCACATTTGTAATCTTTTCAGTTGATCATATGGACAATTGTAGCCTAATTCATTTACATTCCCCCCTATTGAAAAAAAGGTGCTATCTACTACCTAAAAGGGTTCTTCGGCTGTCCCCATAGGGAAACCCTTTAAAGAACCCTTTTTAGTTCCAGGTAGTACCCTTTTTGGTTCCATGTAGAACTCCACATAGGGTTCTACATGGAACCCAAAAGGGTTCTCCTATGGGGACAGTTGAAAAACCCTTTTGGAACCCTTTTTTCTAAGTGTAGTTAGTTTTCCTTGACAATGAATTAACTGATAAAGACCATTTTATGTGGCACATACAGTACACAAAGTTTATCCACAAAGTTTATCATTGCAAATATGTAGTATAATGCATGATGTCAGTTTCAGATATTAAAATCGTATTTTGCTTTTATTTAAAAGGTGTCACGCCCTGACCTTAGAGATCCCTGTTTATTCTCTATATTTTGGTTAGATCACGGTGTGACTAGGGTGGGTACTCTAGTTTTTATATATCTATGTTTTCTTTTTCTTTGTTGGCCCAGTATGGTTCCCAATCAGAGGCAGCTGCCTATCGTTTTCTCTGATTGGGGAGCCCTTTTTCCCACCTTCAGTTGTGGGATCTTATCTTTTTGTGCTGCATATGTTGCACTCCTACCTTTACGTTCGTTGAGTTGTTTATTGTTTATTGGTGGAACAATTATAATGAAAGAAAATGTACGCCTACCACGCTGCACCTTGGTCTTCATTTAACAACGGACGATACAGAAGATCCCACCACCAACGGACCAAGCAGCGTGGTCAGGAGGACTGGACCTGGGAGGAAATCCTGGAGGGAGCAGGACCATGGACAAGGGCCGGGGAGTATCGCCATCCGAAGGAGGAGATAGAGGCAGCGAAAGCGGAACGGCAACGATATGAGGAGTTAGATGATCCATGGTCTGAAACCTCCAGTGATGATCGATGGCCCGGAGCCTGTAGTGATGATCCATCGCACGGAGCCTCCAGTGATAATCCGTGTCCCGGAGCATCTAGTGATAATCCATAGCGCGAAGCCTGTAGTGGTAATCCATGGCACGAAGCCTCCAGTAATGATCCATAGCCCGGAGCCTATAGCGACGATCTATGGCAGGAGCCTGCAGCGACGGTCCCCAGTCCGGAACCTTGTGGCGACGGTCCGCAGTCCGGATACTCCGGCAACGAGCACTCCAGAGCCTCCGGCGGGGGTTCCCAGTCTGGAGCCTCTGGCAATGATCTGCAGTCCGAAGCCTCCAGCGGTGGTTTCCAGTTCAGAGCCTTCCCGCGATGATCCACGGTCCGGTTCCTCCGGCAACGATTCACGGTCCGGAGTCTCCGGCGACGATCCACGGTCCGGTTCCACAGAAGCGGAGGGATCAGCGTAGGGAGCGGGGGCTACGTCCTGAACCGGAGCTGCCACCGAGGGTAGATGCCCACCCGGACCCTCCCCTATTCCCCTATAGGTTCAGGTTTGCGTTTGCGGCCGGGAGTCCGCACCTTTGAGGGGGGGGTACTGTCACGCCCTGACCTTAGAGATCCCTGTTTATTCTCTATATTTTGGTTAGGTTAGGGTGTGACTAGGGTGGGTACTCTAGTTTTTGTATATCTATGTTTTCTTTTTCTTTGTTGGCCTAGCATGGTTCCCAATCAGAGGCAGCTGTCTATCATTGTCTCTGACTTAGGCAGTCCTTTTTCCCACCTTCTGTTGTGGGATCTTTTTGTGTTGCATATGTTGCACTCCTACCTTTACGTTCGTTGAGTTGTTTATTGTTTATTGGTGGAACATTTCTAATGAAAGAAAATGTATGCCTACCACGCTGCACCTTGGTCTTCCTTTAACGAAGGACGTTACATAAGGTCAATGTTACAACTACTTCTGGTACAAAGTCACAGACACTTAGAGGTCCTTTGGAAAAAACTGGTATATGTTGGCCCAGAGCAATACCAAAGTATTGGATGCAAGAACCTCGAACCCCATGTGCGCCTCACAAAAGACCTCATCCAACATCAAAATCAAGTCCAGTTTGACATTGCACAGAAAGTCAGCAGGACCATTGGAGAGCAGACGGACCTCATGCACAGATAAAGACTGTGGTCTGAAGACAGAGTCTGGAAAGCACTCAGTCTCAAGTAGATCTGAAGACATCAACCATAGTAAGTGTGCATCTTGATCAGAAGGTGTTTGCTTCGACACCTGACAGGTTCTACCCAAACTTCCAGAACTTACAAATAAACCTGTTGCACAAATTGGACTATGAGGAACTAGTGTTGTGGATCAGGAACCACAAACTGAACACCATGAGAAGAACAAACTGTCCTCTCTTCTGTAGTGGAGATTTTAGCATGTCAATTGTGGTGGGGCAAACTCCCCAACATTTTCTTAGATGCATGCCATCAAAGCAACTACACAACACTAAACAATACATTAATTGCAATATAACAGTGACAAACGGTCCCAACAAACTATTAGGGCCTACAAAAGTCCCAACAGCAGTCCCAACACCTTACCACTACTACACCTGGCATCATTGGAGCCTTGTCTGGCAGCAAAACAGTTCATTCAGCCTCATTTACTGCCTTTAAAAAAACATACCTGGTATTTGTACAAACTATGGCATAAGGGGACGACGAGCGGCCCATGTTCTGAATTATGTCATTGTACATTTCTAAACGAATAGATGTACTGACTACGTCCGTCGGATTGCCTCTTATCCACTTGTCGTCCCCTTATGCCATAGTTTGTGCATATCAATTGTCAGTAGAAACCACATTTGTTTAAACAAGTCAGCCATATCAGCTGTGTTTTTTTAAAGGCAGTAAATGAGGCTGAATGAACTGTTTCGTTGCCAGACAAGGCTCCGCTGATAGCCAGGTGTAGCAGTGGTAAGTTGGGACTGCTGTTGGGACAGCTTTATGTAGGCCCTAACAGTTTGTCGGCACCATTTGTCACCATGATAGTGCAATTAATGTATTGTTTAGTGTTGTGTTGTGTAGCAGCATTGCTGGCAGGCATCCCACTTTTTTTGTTGGCCCCACCAAGATTTACATGCTAAAATCGCCACTGCTTGGTTGTAATTGTTGCCCTGCATGCCTCTCCAAAGGACTTGCATTGCCCTCACATACACCCTTGCAGATGGATGAGGTAGCACAATTGTGACAGCAGTCATGTTTGGGTGATATTGATTTTGTGACCTTATCGTCAAGGAGCTGTAACAGTTTCACCTGCCTGTAGCTGGTACTGTTTGACACATACTGTTTCATCTTATCTGAAAGTGCAACAAGCTGTCTTCCATGGTATTGGATAAAGGAATGTTATCTTGTGCCGTCCCTACCCGCTCTTCCATATGGCTGTATGTAGGACTCAAGGTCTTGAGGTGGTCCGTAGTTGACTACATGATGGACACCCTTAAAGTCTATCCCCATTCCCAGTGGTGAAGTAGCCATCACAACTCTGAGATTAGATTACTAATCTTTCAAGGCTGAGATAATGTGCAGTTTTATGTGCTCGGGTGTCTCTGAGGGGTACATGTCCAAAAGCCTGTTTCCCAGTGTGTCCTCTGCTCCTGCTGAATGCACAGATTTCTCCCCAAGGAACTGGTGAAAAACCTTGTAGAGCAAAGGTCAGTCTTAAATTCTCTCACAGAATATGATGGTCCTTGGGGTCCAACTATGTGAGCAACCATGAAACCGTCTCCACAGGGTCAGAAGACACCTTCTACCCTGCCAGTCGGAGGTTGTCCCTGTCAAGACATTTCACCACCACAACTCATTGCTGCATACCCAGGTGCTTCATTATGATCTTCCTTGTAGCCTTGGAAGCTGTAGCTGTGACGGCCAATACAGGAACTGGTAGGAGTGACCACAGCTGGCCAACCATTCCACACCACTTCAATACAGGAACAGGAACTGGTATGAGTGACCGCAGCTCACCAACAATTTCACACCACTTCAATACAGAAACTGGAACTGGTATGAGTGACCGCAGCTTGCCAACAATTCCACACCACTTCAATACAGCAACTGGAACTGGTATGAGTGACCGCAGCTCACCAACCATTCCACACCACTCCAATACAGAAATTGGAATTGGTAGGAGAGACCGCAGCTCGAACCGTTCCCTTCCGAAAAGCAGCCTCCTTCCCCTGTCACTTCCCCTTTTATAGGAAATGGGATAAAAACAAGAAAATATACATTAGTTGTCATAATAAAGGACTAAAAAATACTGGTTCAATGACAAAATTGTCATGTTAAAGCTCAAGTGTGGCCTTTGTGTTAATTTAAAGGGGTGACATTTTAAGAAAAGGTCAAAACTGTCATGTCTACTTACGCTCCTCCCCTCTGGCGTTCACCGTCGCCAGTTTACTAACCACCGGTCCTGGCATTCATCATTACGTGCCCCTGGAATTCATCATTACGCGCCCCTGGCATTCATCATCATCTACACCTGCACTTCACCATTAGGCCCACCTGGACTCCATCACTCCATCACTGATTACCTCCCATATTTATGTCACCTCCTTAGTTCCATTCCCCAGGCAGTATGTCACGTGGAGCGGAACAGGTGAACCCAAGAGCAGACTCAGACGAGGAGACTGGGATGAGGTAGCCAAGGTACAGTGCCTTGCGAAAGTATTCGGCCCCCTTGAACTTTGCGACCTTTTGCCACATTTCAGGCTTCAAACATAAAGATATAAAACTGTATTTTTTGTGAAGAATCAACAACAAGTGGGACACAATCATGAAGTGGAACGACATTTATTGGATATTTCAAACTTTTTTAACAAATCAAAAACTGAAAAATTGGGCGTGCAAAATTATTCAGCCCCCTTAAGTTAATACTTTGTAGCGCCACCTTTTGCTGCGATTACAGCTGTAAGTCACTTGGGGTATGTCTCTATCAGTTTTGCACATCGAGAGACTGATTTTTTCCCCATTCCTCCTTGCAAAACAGCTCGAGCTCAGTGAGGTTGGATGGAGAGCATTTATGAACAGCAGTTTTCAGTTCTTTCCACAGATTCTCGATTGGATTCAGGTCTGGACTTTGACTTGGCCATTCTAACACTTGGATATGTTTATTTTTGAACCATTCCATTGTAGATTTTGCATTATGTTTTGGATCATTGTCTTGTTGGTAGACAAATCTCCATCCCAGTCTCAGGTCTTTTGCAGACTCCTTCAGAATGGTCCTGTATTTGGCTCCATCCATCTTCCCATCAATTTTAACCATCTTCCCTGTCCCTGCTGAAGAAAAGCAGGCCCAAACCATGATGCTGCCACCACCATGTTTGACAGTGGGGATGGTGTGTTCAGGGTGATGAGCTGTGTTGCTTTTACGCCAAACATAACATTTTGCATTGTTGCCAAAAAGTTCAATTTTGGTTTCATCTGACCAGAGCACCTTCTTCCACATGTTTGGTGTGTCTCCCAGGTGGCTTGTGGCAAACTTTAAACAACACTTTTATGGATATCTTTAAGAAATGGCTTTCTTCTTGCCACTCTTCCAAAAAGGCCAGATTTGTGCAATATATGACTGATTGTTGTCCTATGGACAGACTCTCCCACCTCAGCTGTAGATCTCTGCAGTTCATCCAGAGTGATCATGGGCCTCTTGGCTGCATCTCTGATCAGTCTTCTCCTTGTATGAGCTGAAAGTTTAGAGGGACGGCCAGGTTTTAGTAGATTTGCAGTGGTCTGATACTCCTTCCATTTCAATATTATCACTTGCACAGTGCTCCTTGGGATGTTTAAAGCTTGGGAAATCTTTTTGTATCCAAATCCGTCTTTAAACCATTCCGGTTCCGGTTGGAGCGAGCGGCCGCATCTACACTTCGGTCCGCAGGTAGTATAACTTTTTATAACTTTTCATTGCATTTCGTTATAGTACAACGGTTTGATTTGTCTAATCTTAGCAATTTCTTCTTAGCCAGCTACATAGCCGTCTTTGTATCAACGACAATTGCATAATTATCGTATTTCGTCGTCCTAACGTATCTGCCCAGCAGCTAGCTAAGCAGCTAGCTAACATCCACTGTCCACTAGCACTGTAGAAACTATTACACTCAACTGAACGACTCGATTAGTGTAGTGTCAGCTAGCTACATAGTTGTCTTCGTATCCAAGATAATTGTGCAGTTTAGAGTGTGTAGACTTAGAGTGATTATCTTAATTTACCGAGGTTAGCTAGCCAGCTATTTGTCGTCCTTAACGTAGGTAATGCTGCTAGCTAGCTAGCCAACAGCTAGCCAACCTCTACCGAATTGAACTCCAACTACCCGGTCAACATTCCGCGTCGTTCCACAGGTAGTAACACATTTTCATTTCACTTCATTACAGTACAACGGTTTGATTTGTTTGATCGTAGCTAGCCAGCTACATAGCCGTCTTTGTATCTAAGACAATTGTGTAGCCTAGAGCGATTTTCTAGGTTAGCCAGCCAGCTATTGTCGTTCTTTTAAAGTAACGGAACGCAATCAACCTTGCTAGCTAGCCAGCTAGCCCCGAATAGCAGCACTGTAGAAACTATTACACTCGACGGAACGACTTGATTAGTGTAGTGTCAACATCGCAGCCACTACCAGCTAGCCTACTCCAGCAGTACTGTTTCATTTCAATCATTTTAGTCAATTAGATTCTTGCTACGTAAGCTTAACTTTCTGAACATTCGAGACGTGTAGTCCACTTGTCATTCCAATCTCCTTTGCATTAGCGTAGCCTCTTCTGTACCCTGTTAACTATGTGTCTATCTATCCCTGTTCTCTCCTCTCTGCACAGACCATACAAACGCTCCACACCGCGTGGCCGCGGCCACCCTAATCTGGTGGTCCCAGCGCGCACGACCCACGTGGAGTTCCTGGTCTCCGGTAGCCTCTGGAACTGCCGATCTGCGGCCAACAAGGCAGAGTTCATCTCAGCCTATGCCTCCCTCCAGTCCCTCGACTTCCTGGCACTGACGGAAACATGGATCACCACAGATAACACTGCTACTCCTACTGCTCTCTCTTCGTCCGCCCACGTGTTCTCGCACACCCCGAGAGCTTCTGGTCAGCGGGGTGGTGGCACCGGGATCCTCATCTCTCCCAAGTGGTCATTCTCTCTCTCTCCCCTTACCCATCTATCTATCGCCTCCTTTGAATTCCATGCTGTCACAGTTACCAGCCCTTTCAAGCTTAACATTCTTATCATTTATCGCCCTCCAGGTTCCCTCGGAGAGTTCATCAATGAGCTTGATGCCTTGATAAGCTCCTTTCCTGAGGACGGCTCACCTCTCACAGTCCTGGGCGACTTTAACCTCCCCACGTCTACCTTTGACTCATTCCTCTCTGCCTCCTTCTTTCCACTCCTCTCCTCTTTTGACCTCACCCTCTCACCTTCCCCCCTACTCACAAGGCAGGCAATACGCTCGACCTCATCTTTACTAGATGCTGTTCTTCCACTAACCTCACTGCAACTCCCCTCCAAGTCTCCGACCACTACCTTGTATCCTTTTCCCTCTCGCTCTCATCCAACACTTCCCACACTGCCCCTACTCGGATGGTATCGCGCCGTCCCAACCTTCGCTCTCTCTCCCCCGCTACTCTTTCCTCTTCCATCCTTTCATCTCTTCCCTCTGCTCATACCTTCTCCAACCTTTCTCCTGACTCTGCCTCCTCAACCCTCCTCTCTTCCCTTTCTGCATCCTTTGACTCTCTATGTCCCCTATCCTCCAGGCCGGCTCGGTCCTCCCCTCCCGCTCCGTGGCTCGATGACTCATTGCGAGCTCACAGAACAGAGCTCCGGGCAGCCGAGCGGAAATGGAGGAAAACTCGCCTCCCTGCGGACCTGGCATCCTTTCACTCCCTCCTCTCTACATTTTCCTCCTCTGTCTCTGCTGCTAAAGCCACTTTCTACCACTCTAAATTCCAAGCATCTGCCTCTAACCCTAGGAAGCTCTTTGCCACCTTCTCCTCCCTCCTGAATCCCCCCCCCCCCCCTCCTCCCTCTCTGCAGATGACTTCGTCAACCATTTTGAAAAGAAGGTCGACGACATCCGATCCTCGTTTGCTAAGTCAAACGACACCGCTGGTTCTGCTCACACTGCCCTACCCTGTGCTCTGACCTCTTTCTCCCCTCTCTCTCCAGATGAAATCTCGCTTCTTGTGACGGCCGGCCGCCCAACAACCTGCCCGCTCGACCCTATCCCCTCCTCTCTCCTCCAGACCATTTCCGGGGACCTTCTCCCTTACCTCACCTCGCTCATCAACTCATCCCTGACCGCTGGCTACGTCCCTTCCGTCTTCAAGAGAGCGAGAGTCGCACCCCTTCTGAAGAAACCTACACTCGATCCCTCCGATGTCAACAACTACAGACCAGTATCCCTTCTTTCTTTTCTCTCCAAAACTCTTGAACGTGCCGTCCTTGGCCAGCTCTCCCGCTATCTCTCTCAGAATGACCTTCTTGATCCAAATCAGTCAGGTTTCAAGACTAGTCATTCAACTGAGACTGCTCTTCTCTGCATCACGGAGGCGCTCCGCACTGCTAAAGCTAACTCTCTCTCCTCTGCTCTCATCCTTCTAGACCTATCGGCTGCCTTCGATACTGTGAACCATCAGATCCTCCTCTCCACCCTCTCCGAGTTGGGCATCTCCGGCGCGGCCCACGCTTGATTGCGTCCTACCTGACAGGTCGCTCCTACCAGGTGGCGTGGCGAGAATCTGTCTCCTCGCCACGCGCTCTCACCACTGGTGTCCCCCAGGGCTCTGTTCTAGGCCCTCTCCTATTCTCGCTATACACCAAGTCACTTGGCTCTGTCATAACCTCACATGGTCTCTCCTATCATTGCTATGCAGACGACACACAATTAATCTTCTCCTTTCCCCTTCTGATGACCAGGTGGCGAATCGCATCTCTGCATGTCTGGCAGACATATCAGTGTGGATGACGGATCACCACCTCAAGCTGAACCTCGGCAAGACGGAGCTGCTCTTCCTCCCGGGGAAGGACTGCCCGTTCCATGATCTCGCCATCACGGTTGACAACTCCATTGTGTCCTCCTCCCAGAGCGCTAAGAACCTTGGCGTGATCCTGGACAACACCCTGTCGTTCTCAACCAACATCATGGCGGTGGCCCGTTCCTGTAGGTTCATGCTCTACAACATCCGCAGAGTACGACCCTGCCTCACACAGGAAGCGGCGCAGGTCCTAATCCAGGCACTTGTCATCTCCCGTCTGGATTACTGCAACTCGCTGTTGGCTGGGCTCCCTGCCTGTGCCATTAAACCCCTACAACTCATCCAGAACGCCGCAGCCCGTCTGGTGTTCAACCTTCCCAAGTTCTCTCACGTCACCCCGCTCCTCCGCTCTCTCCACTGGCTTCCAGTTGAAGCTCGCATCCGCTACAAGACCATGGTGCTTGCCTACGGAGCTGTGAGGGGAACGGCACCGCAGTACCTCCAGGCTCTGATCAGGCCCTACACCCAAGCAAGGGCACTGCGTTCATCCACCTCTGGCCTGCTCGCCTCCCTACCATTGAGGAAGTACAGTTCCCGCTCAGCCCAGTCAAAACTGTTCGCTGCTCTGGCCCCCCAATGGTGGAACAAACTCCCTCACGACGCCAGGACAGCGGAGTCAATCACTACCTTCCGGAGACACCTGAAACCCCACCTCTTCAAGGAATACCTAGGATAGGATAAGTAATCCTTCTCACCACCCCCCCCCCCCCTTAATGATTTAGATGCACTATTGTAAAGTGGCTGTTCCACTGGATGTCAGAAGGTGAATTCACCAATTTGTAAGTCGCTCTGGATAAGAGCGTCTGCTAAATGACTTAAATGTAAAATGTAATGTAAATGTAAACTTCTTCACAACAGTATCTCGGACCTGCCTGGTGTGTTCCTTGTTCTTCATGATGCTCTCTGCGCTTTTAACGGACCTCTGAGACTATCACAGTGCAGGTGCATTTATACGGAGACTTGATTACACACAGGTGGATTGTATTTATCATCATTAGTCATTTAGGTCAACATTGGATCATTCAGAGATCCTCACTGAACTTCTGGAGAGAGTTTGCTGCACTGAAAGTAAAGGGGCTGAATAATTTTGCACGGCCAATTTTTCAGTTTTTGATTTGTTAAGAAAGTTGGAAATATCCAATAAATGTCATTCCACTTCATGATTGTGTCCCACTTGTTGTTGATTCTTCACAAAAAATACAGTTTTATATCTTTATGTTTGAAGCCTGAAATGTGGCAAAAGGTCGCAAAGTTCAAGGGGGCGGAATACTTTCGCAAGGCACAGGTATTTATTGAAACATGGGGGGAAGATTGAGAGCAGGCCAGGGGAAGCTCGGGCGGGTTGATGGAAACCAGGTGCGGAGGCTGAGGCAGGAGCGAGAGGTGTGGGGACAGGGTAAGCAGGTCCGGAGGGGAATCTAAGGGAGCGTAGAGTGGGGAATCCAGGACAGTAGTAGCAGACCTGACGAGAAGTCGGACTGGAGACAGAGGCCAGAGTTAGAGCGGGCAGAACTGTAGCGGAGAGGAAAACAGTGTCATGCAAGGGAAAACAGCCACAACAGGAAGAAACGGCTAGAAACACGGACTGACTGGGCAAAGATCTGGCAGTGTGGATGTGGCAGGACTGTGTATTTGTAGAGGTCTTGATTATGGAACAGGTTG
Source organism: Oncorhynchus masou masou (assembly GCF_036934945.1). NCBI lineage: Eukaryota > Metazoa > Chordata > Actinopteri > Salmoniformes > Salmonidae > Oncorhynchus > Oncorhynchus masou. Next base: position 64,798,885 of record NC_088239.1, on the reverse strand, counting down.
CAGCTGGTGGGAATCTGCTCTGACTCCAGCACACCTGTCCCCGCCCACACAATGACACACACACACACACACACACACACACACACACACACACACACACACACACACACACACACACACACACACACACACACACACACACACACACACACACACACACACACACACACGGAGAGGGGGAGAGTTATGGGGAGCATGCCATGTGTTTTCATTGCCAATGTTGCAAACTAACTAGCGTAAAGAACAACTTTCTACAAAATGTGTCCTACCTGGTCGGAAAACAGTGTTGAGCATAAAATGTACCACCCCCTTCATCAAGTGTGTGGGGGGAGGGTTCTTGAAATGTAACATCCAATTAAAATATTGCTGCTGGGAGACCATTCAAAACGCTTTTCCAAAACACAATTCTCCAGACCTCCAAGGGAGGCGTGAAAACGATGTGATTTTGAAGGTATCGGAATGCGAGACAACTTACACAGTAACTGTTGTCGGCAGTATTCTTAACTAATCTTACTATAAGTAAAATAAGTTAGCTACTTCGGGCATTTAAATCATCATTGCTGTCAACCTTTAACACAAAAACCCAAATACCATGTAACATGACCAAGCATTGAGAAAAACTGTTATCTGTGGAGTCACACTTCCCCCAAAACTCAAAGAAGAGGTCACCTCATACACGTGGTGAATTTTGAATGGGACATCTGTTAGTTACTACTTGGCCCCAGTCAGGGTCATGAGGTGGAGGGGCAGATGCTTTATGGGTCCTCTGCTATGGGGCTGCTTAACAGAGAGAAAGCGACAGGCCTCTGTTGGTGTGGGGGATGTGTGGCTGGACAGGCCTCTGTCATGGGCGTGCAAGTGTTCAGGGGGAGGGGGGAGACTGGTGGTATAGTGGCCCCCTTGAGGCCTTTGCCTCAGGGCCTGTCCTGCTTTTGGAGAAGGTATTTCCCTGTCATTTTGACCTCCACTCAGTAGAGAGTGTGACGCCTCAAATATGCAGTTTCTCTCTAGTTATCTTTACCGATCAGATAGAAATGTAAATCTTTCTGTTACATGACCCCAAAAATGTTTTGTTCATGTGGAATCATGTCTAGTCCAACTGTATGTACCCTATCAAACTATCTTTCAATTCAGGTAAAGAAAACCCATTTTGAATTAATCTGACCCTTCTCTACTCTTTATCTGCTGTTGCTTTACCAGAGAACTAACCCAGAACCTTCAATCCACATCCTATTGAATAAAATAATGACATCCCTGTATGGAAAAACATGACTGCAATACTCATGTGGATTGATCGACTGATGATGTAATTCTTGATTTTATTTGATCATCTTAGAATATACATGGCCATGTATGGGGCACGGGTTATGCAAGATCTGTGTCAAGGAGCGCATAAAGACTTTGATATCAGGGCCTGGCACTATAAATCTGCTGGGGTGTCTAGACGGGGTGTGTAACAAGTTGCGTGTGGGACTTGGGGTGCAGATGGTTCCAAACGGCCTGTGAAAATGTTCAGCTTTTTTATTCACTGCTCTCACTTTCTTGGGGATCTGCCAATGAAGCAGTAGTAAATCTGCTGCGATATCCTGCCAAGCATAAAACCCCACACGCTACTTAAACAAAACGTATGAGGCAATGTGATTATTCAATGACATCCTAATTATTGTCAACTACTGTCGAGCTTCTATATTTTATTTTGTCACTTGTTTGTAGCATTATCTTGTGGATAATGATAATTGATAAAATTCAGAGGTGGAGTGAAGACTTTCTATTTCATTGTGCAGCAGGCACTGGGAACATAATGTAACAATACAGATCAGATCGGAAACATATGACCCTGCAATGCATGCCATATCTCAAACTCAGGGCGAGGCAGAGTTTACTACTACTTATTGGCATCTCAATTATTTTTTACAACAGCAAAACCAGGCACAACCATTTAGTAATACCTACGTTCATCTGTATGCAGATGGAGGGATGCACAGTCTAATGAAAATTAGGTGTTTGTGTATGTGTGTATGGGTTATGGTTCACATGAGGGAGAGATCTGTGTGTGTGCATGCAACTGCATGATCACATGTGTCTGTGCATGTGTGTGTGTGAATTTGTGTATGTATGTGTTTGTATGAACCAACAAGTCACCTCATGACCTCAGGTATTGCACTCACTACACTCTCAACCACTAAGTGGAAAGATTCCCCAGCTGTTCCAGCAGCTTGGTCAATCAGCCCTTCCTGTTCCCATTAACGGAAAAAAAAATCCCAAGGGAAAACGAAATGAGCAAACAAGCAGATGTGGATGATCGACGGCTGTGTCTGGCACAAACCGGGAAGTCCTGACATGCTGTTAACGCCGCTGAGACAAGAGTTTAGAGACTGTTTTCCATAAGAGGTACACCTTGCCGCGCTTCACTCAAACCGTTCCCATGGATATGGTGTTATGAAATACAGAGCGAGAACTGAAGACTCCATAGACACCAGATCCTACTCACTGTGTCTGTGTGTAGGTGGTAGTGATGAGTGATAGTGGTGAAGAGAACTTTGCTCTCTCTGCCTCCAATGGAATCAATGAATTGTTGAGTTAGAGATACAAAAGACTAACCATGGTTACAGTGCCTACGGGACTATGTCTTTGTTTGTAAAGGGATTGTGCTGCAAGACTACACATTTGGTTTAATTTGCTCAACAAAATAATATTTACTGTCTGAGACAAATAAACTCAACAGCATCTTAATGAATAAAAACATATATATTGATGTGTGGGAAGAATGATGTATTTAATTAATAATATCCCCCTAGACTCTAAGCCCTGTCTATGCCGAGGAGGGGCGTGGGGGGGGGGGGTATTTTTACAACTGATACTGACGACCTACAGAGGAGTCTTGTGTGAGCAAAACAACTGACATGTACGTGTTTGTGAGAGACTCATCCTTCCACAGAGGGGTCACGTTAGTGTGTAGCCCAAACAGTTCGGACTTCAGACGAATTACAAGACGCTTGTGGGGGTCGTAGAGCAAAAAGGAGTCTCATCTTTCCATAGAGGGGTCATAATAGTTTGTAGGCTGAAGACGATTTTGTAAGAAGTCTGATTTTTGGTATGTCTCATGGTCTGACAAACACTGCTCTAGCTATGTCACCTTTCACTGTGAAAGTGTTACATACTGTAGGTGGATGCTGTGGATTGAGACACATACAATGCAAAAAAACAGATATTTCTAGCTTAAACTGACAGATTTTCATGGGGATTTTTAAATTATACAAATTACATTTCCGCGTGGGTGCGGGAATCGACCTTAGCGGGTTTTAACAGTTTTCATTTCTTCTCCGCCTGTGTCACCCCATATGGGACAGACCATAATGCTCTGAATCGAGCAGCCAGGCTGCCCATTTCTCAGAAAGGTGATACAGCTGTGATATAAGTAACCCTGGACCTGCAGGAAAGCTTGTCTTAAGCTTCAGGGGGAATTTAGCTAATTGCTAAAGTGTCTGAGCATAAAGGCTGCCCCAGTCTGGACATACAGTATGACTCGTGTGTTAATGCCTTGGTCTTGGACAAGGCAAAACAGATGTCCTGGATCTAGGGCCAACATTCCTCATCCCTGTTTTCCATGTGGGAAAGTTCACAGTTCCACGCCAGGATGGGAGAAGAGTTATAAGGCTCCAGTAATTCTGTTTTAAAGAAAACACTGATATTTATTTATTTTTTCTTTCTAACGAACGTCTCCCTAAATCCCATGGTGAAAGGGGATGTCCTTGATCAACCCCATTCTGAATCTGAATTATGTGTCTCAAACTCAAACAAATAATTATAATTTGTTCTGGGATTTTTAATAGGTGTGAATATCATCAATATTTCTCTTGCAGTTAACTTCAAACCCTCCACTAAGATTCTTTCCTAGCAGATAGAAATGGAATCTGTTACATCCTTATCTCTTCCAACCCAAAACACACACACACACACACACACACACACACACACACACACACACACACACACACACACACACACACACACACACACACACACACACACACACACACACACACACACACACACACACACACACACTTAAACTTACTGCCTTTTTAACTCATCCTCCCATAATCTACAAGAGATTAGAACTAAAGATAGGGAAAACCTCCCTGCTGCTCTCAATTTCAAACACAAACACAGCAAAACCATACACTTCTGATACAACTCATGAATGAATGAAATCCCATCATTTGGACTTCCCCGTTTCATCATTACACAGCACATTTGCAGATGTTAAAATCTGGGTGTTGAGGTAAAATGTTTTGTGTTATATCTGAGTGTTGATTCTAGTGGGGTTAACATCAGTGGGATTGAAATTGACGCCACCTGCGGTGAATAAATAAAGTGTTATTTGAATCACAGTGGAATCAACACCAGGTGGTGTTGTTGTAACTCAACTGAATTGAGTTAATTACCGGTAACATTGAGTAAAAATGATATGGGAGGGGTATCATTGCTATATTTCCCAGCATGTTTTGTTGCAGGTTGCTTTTTAGATGAGTTTGTTAAATATATATATATATGCACATCAATTGATTCATTTTTCTTATACTACACAAAGATAAATAACAAATGTTTCTAAAATAATCCAATCTTTAAGTGGTTGGACTTATTTCACTTGTTATTGAGATGATTGTTCCAGTTGAGATGGTTTAGGTAGTCTCGTTCATCAATCTTCCCTACCTTGCCAGTCATTCTATCTGCAGTTTGCGGGTGAGTAAAAGTTCCAGTTGTTGGATATCCTAACTCTGTCTCGATTCCAATAGGAATGATATAAATCAGATTTTATTTGACACATGCTCCAAATGCAAAGGCGGTAGATTTAATCATGAAATGCGTGTGTTTGTGTGTGTGTTTTCGGCATGCGTGTGTGTGTGTGTGTGTATGTAGTGTATATGAACGTGTGTGGGCTTTGAGTGTCAGTGTAGTGTGTGGGTGTGTGTGTATGTATAGTGTGTATTGTATAGTCATGTGAGTTTGCATAGACTCAGTGCAAGACAGGGTCAGTGCAGATGCTCTGTGTAACCATTAATGAACTATTTCACAACCACTAGCAAACACAGTCATGGGTGGTACAGGTACATCTAAAATTCACTCGAAAGGCACCCTCAGAAATAAATATGCAAATAAGGCTTTACACCCTACAGAGCTAAAACAACACTGTAACACCACAGGTGTTGATTCCCTAACACTGAGAAAGTGTTACAGCAGCAGCTCTTATAAAGTGTTAATTTAACTCTGAAATTTCAACACCCATGGTGTTAGGGACCCAACACTCTTGGAGTGTTAGTTTATCAACACTTTGAAAAGTGTTAGTTTAATTCAAGGTGGGTGACATACACACTAAGGTGGTGTAAAAATATATACATATACACATCTATATACAAATTTGCTGTATACTACCCTTTCTACCTATTACCCTCACCAGGGAAGAGGTCAGCCAACACAAACTTCTAACCCTTTCAAGAAAAGCAAGCAATGTAGGTTACAATTAATCTAAAATATGTCAGTTGCTAAACTCTGGAATTTCTGGGTATTGCTAACTAAGAAAAGTACGTACATGTGGTCCACTCATCATCCACAGAGACCGTAAATCAAGAGTCTTAGATCCAACAATATTTGTGTAGGATCTTAATTTGAGCCAGTTTACTAAAACAGGAAATGTGAATTATGTGGATTATAATTAAGACATTTTTGTAGGGGTTGATACATTTTTTGTAAGGGAAAATCTGACATTTAAGTGAAAATTAAACTTCAGAAGCTTTTTTAAACCTCAAATACAAGTTTCTGTAGTGTATCCTTGCTTCCAGGGAATAATGGGGTCCTTGTAATCAGCCAGGTTAACTGCATGTTTGAGTTAGAAACTGACAAATACAGACTCCATATTGATGCAGAGTGTCACGTGGAGCGGAACAGGTGAACCCAAGAGCAGACTCAGATGAGGAGACTGGGATGAGGTAACCAAGGCATTTATTGAAACGGGGGGAATATTGAGTGCAGGCTAGGGGAAGCTCGGGCAGGTTGCTGGAAACCAGGTGCCGAGGCTGAGGCTGGAGCGAGAGGTGTGGGGACAGGGTAAGCAGGTCCGGAGGGGAATCTAAGGGAGCGTTGAGTGGGGAATCCAGGACAGTAGTAGCAGACCTGACGAGAAGTCGGACTGGAGACAGAGGCCAGAGTTAGAGCGGGCAGAACTGTAGCGGAGAGGAAAACAGTGTCAGGCAAGGGAAAACAGCCATAACAGGAACAAATGGCTAGAAACATGGACTGACTGGCAGCGATTACAATCTACCAGTGTGGATGTGGCAGGACTGAGTATTTGTAGAGGTCTTGATTATGGAACAGGTTGCAGCTGGTGGGGATCTGCTCTGACTCCAGCACACCTGTCTCCGGCCACACAATCTCACATACACACAGAGAGAGAGGGAGAGAGCACTGGGGGAGTGGCTGCAGGTCAAGGAGACACCGGATGAGCACTAGAGGGCGTGGCAGGAGCAGATGTGACACAGAGGTCGTTGGTTTCACAATCTCTGGTGAAGCATTTACCTACAAATGTGGTAAATAACTTATGGGGTCAATTTGTGATGTGTGTATACTAAACACTATCCTGAAACAGTAGACAGAGCATCCACTATAACATAACCCAAACAATGAGTCCTCCAATTACTGGGTGGGGAGAAATGCCTCACTCATTCCAAGACAGTGGAAGAAAGAAATTTGAGAGGCAGATAGGGTGGGAATGGAAAAGGAGCGCTGGAATTGCCATCACAGGTGTACTACCGACTGAGCCATGGGCCTGCTATAACATTATTTCCACTGAAACCAGAGATTAGCAAAAATAGATGCTCTGGAATGGTCTTTCTGCAAAGAGCTGACAGAGTCTATAGTGAGCTGTCATGGGTTGGCTCATCTCTACAGGTCTGGCGTGCCACCTTTCCACTCTGCGTGAAACCTCGATCCCTTGCCGTTTGAGCTGTCAACTTTGCAGAGTCTACTGTGATACGTATCACTGATGGGATATGCAAAAAAATATATATTTTTCTTTTCAATTATTTTAAAACCTGAAAGGAGTTGATAGCCACAATAATGTTGATTGATCAGTCAGGCTTCTTTTGCCTCATCTGGGGGCTTGTTATATTACGTACAACATAAAACTGTCTTAGATCAGGCATGACGTGAAAGCATGTGGGCTGTAACATAACCTGTAGTCAAGTAGTATTTATTATGTTCAAATGGAAATCAGTGGGGGTGAGTAACTCTCTGTGTCAACTGCTGAATTTGCAGTCTATTGTTAACTAGGAAATATGGGTGGGCATGATCAATCCTACCAGACCTGTGGATTGGCATACCTTCAATGGATCAACCAGGGTCTTGCTACAGTAGTGTCTCCCCTCACACCCACCCAACCTTTGGAAACCCTAAACTCAGTCATCCCCCACTGTTTTCCCATGCTGAGGGAGAAGAACCGTTTGATGTTTCTTCCAATCCGTCTCCCACAAATTACAGGACTACAGTGTCCAGCATATAAAGTCATCAGAGTGATCTGCAGTGGCCGGTGGGAATATAGACTATTGGCTGAATCCTAACATGAGATATGTACAAGTAACTCAAACTGTTGCCCCAAATGCACCACTCATATCCATCATGACAGCTGGTGCATAGACCAGCAACAGAAGATCTCCACTTCTTGCAGTCTTTGGCCATCTTCCTAAAGCATAATTAATGCAAGTTCAGTTTACATATTCAGTTCTCAAGCTAGGATCTGGCCCTATGTGTGTGGGTATGCATCCCCAGTTTAATGCATGAAACAGCTGGTAAGACCAACATGTACAGTGTGGAGTTAAATAAATCCTATGGAACACAATTTTGTAGATCAAAAGTCCTCCATCATGACCATTTGCTGTGAACATGCCCGGTATATACCGATAGGATCTTCTTTTGAGCATTTTCTCACAGCAGGCAAATAACCCTGCAGCAACAGGAAATGACAATTATTGTGTGGATTGCAATTCATTTACATTTTTGTAGGGGTTGGTGCATAAATCAAGTCTGACATTTTTAAGTGGAAATTACAAACTTTAGAAGCCTTTGTAGACATCAAATACGCTAGATGTTTGCATTTCCTGCAACAACAGGGTGATACAGTAAAAATCCTACATCCGTATTCACTTTTGATGGGTACAGAGGTGCAACATGAAACTAGAAATAGGCAGGGTGTCATGCCTGCTCTCCCTCTCTGGAGCTCGAGGGCGACAGGCTGCACACCTGTCACCTTAATTACGCGCAGCAACGCTCATTTGACTCACCTGGACTCCTTCCCTTTGTTGATTGCCTTCCCTAGTTCTGTCTGCTTCCCCGTGTGTTCCCTGTGTCTGCTTTAATGTTATGTGTTTATGTCCAGATGCTGTCCTGTCCTGTTCCATGTCCGTTGCTCAGTAAATGTTCACTCCCTGGGTCTTTGGCTCCGAGGGGGAAGTTATTTCAGGTCTCAGGGTGCATATGTTAATCTCTAAAAGCTGTTGGGTGGTGGGGGTCTTTTACTAAACTAACATATGTAATTATTTTAATTATTTTGCTATTTGATTTAGAATTTTAGGACCCCTTTTTATCATGACACAAGATGAGACCCAAATGCAGACACAGGAGGCAGATGGTTGGAGTCTTAATGTTTATTCATCCAAAAGGAGTAGGCAAGAGAATGGTCGTGGACCGGCAAAAGGTCAAAACCAGATCAGAGTCCAGGAGGTACATAGTGGCAGACAGGCTTGTGGCCAGGCAGGCAGGTACAGAGTGGCAGACAGCCTTGTGGTCAAGGCAGGCAGGTACAGAGTCAAATCCAAAATCAAATTTTATTTGTCACACATACACATGGTTAGCAGATGTTAATGCGAGTGTAGCGAAATGCTTGTGCTTCTAGTTCCGACAATGCAGTAATAACCAACAAGTAATCTAGCTAACAATTCCAAAACTACTACCTTATAGACACAAGTGTAAGGGGATAAAGAATATGTACATAAAGATATATGAATGAGTGATGGTACAGAGCAGCATAGGCAAGATACAGTAGATGGTGTCGAGTACAGTATATACATATGAGATGAGTATGTAAACAAAGTGGCATAGTTAAAGTGGCTAGTGATACATGTATTACATAAAGATGCAGTAGATGATAGAGTACAGTATATACGTATACATATGACATGAATAATGTAGGGTATGTAAACATTATATTAGGTAGTATTGTTTAAAGTGGCTATATATGATATATTTTACATAATTTCCCATCAATTCCCATTATTAAAGTGGCTGGAGTTGAGTCAGTGTGTTGGCAGCAGCCACTCAATGTTAGTGGTGGCCGTTTAACAGTCTGATGGCCTTGAGATAGAAGCTGTTTTTCAGTTTCTCGGTCCCAGCTTTGATGCACATGTACTGACCTCGCCTTCTGGATGACAGCGGGGTGAACAGGCAGTGGCTCGGGTGGTTGTTGTCCTTGATGATCTTTATGGCCTTCCTGTGACATCAGGTGGTGTAGGTGTCCTGGAGGGCAGGTAGTTTGCCCCCGGTGATGCGTTGTGCAGACCTCACTACCCTCTGGAGAACCTTACGGTTGTGGGCGGAGCAGTTGCCGTACCAGGCGGTGATACAGCCCGACAGGATGCTCTCGATTGTGCATCTGTAGAAGTTTGTGAGTGCTTTTGGTGACAAGCCGAATTTCTTCAGCCTCCTGACGTTGAAGAGGCCCTGCTGCGCCTTCTTCACGATGCTGTCTGTGTGGGTGGACTAATTCAGTTTGTCTGTGATGTGTACGCCGAGGAACTTAAAACTTACTACCCTCTCCACTACTGTTCCATCGATGTGGATAGGGGGGTGTTCCCTCTGCTGTTTCCTGAAGTCCACAATCATCTCCTTAGTTTTGTTGACGTTGAGTGTGAGGTTGTTTTCCTGACACCACACTCCGAGGGCCCTCACCTCCTCCCTGTAGGCCGTCTCGCCGTTGTTGGTAATCAAGCCTACCACTGTTGTGTTGTCCGCAAACTTGATGATTGAGTTGGAGGCGTGCGTGGCCATGCAGTTGTGGGTGAACAGGGAGTACGGGAGAAGGCTCAGAACGCACCCTTGTGGGGCCCCAGTGTTGAGGATCAGCAGGGTGGAGATGTTGTTGCCAACCCTCACCACCTGGGGGCGGCCCGTCAGGAAGTCCACTACCCAGTTGCACAGGGCGGGGTCGAGACCCAGGGTCTCGAGCTTGATGACGAGCTTGGAGGGCACTATGGTATTAAATGCCGAGCTGTAGTTGATGAACAGCATTCTCACATAGGTATTCCTCTTGTCCAGATGGGTTAGGGCAGTGTGCAGTGTGGTTGAGTTTGCATCGTCTGTGGACCTATTTGGGCGGTAAGCAAATTGGAGTGGGTCTAGGGTGTCAGGTAGGGTGGAGCTGATATGGTCCTTGACTAGTCTCAAAGCACTTCATGATGACGGAAGTGAGTGCTAAGGGGCGGTAGTCGTTTAGCTCAGTTACCTTAGCTTTCTTGGGAACAGGAACAATGGTGGTCCTCTTGAAGCATGTGGGAACAACAGACTGGGATAGGGATTGATTGAATATGTCCGTAAACACACCAGCCAGCTGGTCAGCGCATGCTCTGAGGGCGCGGCTGGGGATGCCGTCTGGGCCTGCAGCCTTAAGAGGGTTAACACGTTTAAATGTTTTCCTCACATCGGCTGCAGTGAAGGAGAGTCCGCATGTTTTGGTTGCGGGCCGTGTCAGTGGCACTGTATTGTCCTCAAAGCGGGCAAAAAAGTTATTTAGTCTGCCTGGGAGCAAGACATCCTGGTCCGTGGACGGGGTTGGTTTTCTTTTTGTAATCCGTGATTGACTGTAGACCCTGCCACATACCTCTTGTGTCTGAGACGTTGAATTGAGATTCTACTTTGTCTCTATACTGACGCTTAGCTTGTTTGATTGCCTTGCGGAGGGAATAGCTACACTGTTTGTATTCGGTCATGTTTCCGGTCACCTTGCCCTGATTAAAAGCAGTGGTTCGCGCTTTCAGTTTCACACGAATGCTGCCATCAATCCACGGTTTCTGGTTTGGGAATGTTTTAATCGTTGCTATGGGAACGACATCTTCAACGCATGTCCTAATGAACTCGCTCACCGAATCAGCGTATTCGTCAATGTTGTTGTTTGATACAATACGAAACATATCCCAGTCCACGTGATGGAAGCAGTCTTGGAGTGTGGAATCAGATTGGTCGGACCAGCGTTGAACAGACCTCAGCGCGGGAGCTTCTTGTTTTTGTTTCTGTCTGTAGGCAGGGATCAACAAAATGGAGTCGTGGTCAGCTTTTCCGAAAGTCCAGAAACAGGCAAGAGTCAAACCCGGGAGGACTAGAAAAAGGAGAATAGCAAAAAGCAGGAGAATGGAAAAACCGCTGGTTGACTTGGAAAAACATACAAGCCGAACTGGCACAGAGAGACAGGAAACACAGGGCTAAATACACTGGGGGAAATCAGCAACACCTGCAGAGGGTGGAGACAATCACAAGGACAGGTGAAACAGATCAGGGCGTGACACTTTTGGTACCCCAAAAAGATATACCTATACCAAAAAATGAATCATAAAGAATGAGGTGTCTGTCCTATATCTATATAAGAAAGCTCAGAAAATATATATATTTTTGGGCACATATTTAACCCCTTATTTTTGTTAGCACAAAACTACCTACACACTTCCATGCATTTGTTTGGGTTACCTTGAGAAGAGTATCACGACAGAGAAAAACGAAGAACACCATCATGTTCGTGAGAGCCTCCCCTGGTTTGTAGTAGTTTGTAGGCCACAAGCATTTTTGTGAGAAGACCCATTTTGAGATGTCTCGGGTCTGACAAACACTGCAGAAGCTCGGCCATAGGCGGATACAGTGGATTGAGACATTTTTTTTATTATGTAACTTAGATTGATGCACGGGCGTATCAATAAACTATTGTAAACACATATCTTAAAGGTCCAATGCATCCGTTTTTATCTCGATATCAAATGATTTCTGGGTAACAATTATGAACCTTACTGTCACGCCCTGACCTTAGTTAGTGTGACGAGGGTGGGTATATGTGTGTTTTTGTCCTGTCTACAGTTTTTGTATATCTATAGGGTTTTTGTATGTCTAGGTAATGTAGGTCTATGGTGGCCTGAATTGGTTCCCAATCAGAGGCAGCTGTTTATCGTTGTCTCTGAATGGGGATCCTATTTAGGTTGCCAATTTTCCATTTTGGTTTTTGTGGGTTATTGTCTATGTGTAGTTGCATGTCAGCACTCGGTCTATATAGCGTCAAGGTCGTTTTGTTTGTTTATGTTACGAATCCCTTTTGGCCCGACAGTCTAGGGGGGGATGGTAATGAGACTCGTAACATAACTCATGCAAATTATTGTGACAAAGTAAAAGTGTGAACGAAATAACCACGACAACAGAAATCTACCGTCAAACTCTAGGTTTATTTATAAAACACACGGTAATGGGGGGAGCAGGAAAAGGGGCTGAGCTGGACCCAAGGAAAGAAACAATAAGTATTCAAAAACACCCCTAAGCTAGACTAGCCTACTTTAACAACAGCTAACTAACTAACCAAAAATACAGTGGGTGGTCCGCCCAGTTCTAACTAGTGTATTTAACAAAGTTCACCTACGGGTAGTGTATGCCCATGGGTGACTTGTCTTGGTTTCCCTCTCTTCCCACCAGCAACAAAAACACAAACACCATAACCAAAAACAATACTCACAGGTGATGACAAAGTGCTATGAGGTGCTTAAACAAAAGAGAGGTTAAGACACAAAGCGAGAGTGAAACACAGAGACCTACAGACATGACATTTACAGAGAGATTGAGCTGAGCTGAGCTGGGCTCCAGAACAAACAAATGATGGGGTTTTTAAACCATGGGGAAGGAATTGTGATAGGTCAGGAAATAGGAGGAGGTGTGTCTTCTGATTGATGATTGATTGTTGACTGATTGGGGAGTGATGATTTTCACCTGAGAGGGGAGAAGGAGAGAAAAGAAACACACACACACAGGATACACACACACAGGATAACTGTATCCGTAACAGTTTAGTGTTCTTTCTTTATTAAAATAATAATTTATTCATATCATGCTGCGCCTTGGTCTCCTCTATATTACGAACGTGAAACTTAAAATGTTCAAAAAGTAACTAAAATGGCAACTTCTTAAACAAGAATTTTGCTTGGACTGTCTGGGAGTTGCCTGAGTGGGGTGGGGAAAACTGAAAACTAGCTGTTATTGGTAGAGAGGTTTAGACTCAATCTTATTGGTGTATTAACTAATTTACCGCATGGTAGTGCTGAGCGATTAGTGTTTTTTGACGTCGGTTTGGTTCGATTATTGAAAAATAATCACGGTTTTCGATTTTGTCTATGATAAAAAATGGTAACATTAAATGCACTATGCATTATGTGGATTGAATGCTGTAACACATAAAACAATTAATAAAAGCCCCATGACGGTAGTGACTGCCCATTACTGCTTATCACTTATTAACCATAATGTATTCACATTATTTTACCTTAATAAAATATTACATTTGGCAGAGTTGCAAAGAAAAATCCATATATCAAACTGGCCAATAAAAAGAAAAGATTAAGATGGGCAAAAGAACACAGACGCTGGACAGAGGAACTCTGCCTGGAAGGCTAGCATCACGGAGTCGCCTCATCACTGTTGACATTGAGACTGGTGTTTTGCGGGTAGTATTTAATGAAGCTGCCAGTTGAGGACTTTTGAGGCATCTGTTTCTCAAACTAGACACTCTAATGTACTTGCTCAGTTGTGCACCGGGGCCTCCCACTCCTCTTGCTATTCTGGTTAGAGCCAGTTTGCGCTGTTCTGTGAAGGGAGTAGTACACAGCGTTGTATGAGATCTTCAGTTTTTAGGCAATTTCTCGCATTGAATGGCCTTAATTTCTCTGAACAAGAATAGACTGACGAGTTTCAGAAGAAAGTTACTTGTTTCTGGCCAATTTGAGCCTGTAATCAAACGCACAAATGCTGATGCTCCAGATACTCAATTAGTCTAAAGAAGGGAGGTTTTATTGCTTTTTTAAGCAGGACAACAGTTTTGAGCTGTGCTAACATAATTGCAAAAGGGCCAATGATCAATTAGCCTTATAAAATTATAAACTTGGATTAGCGAACACAACGTGCCATTGGAAACACAGGAGTGATGGTTGCTGATAATGGGCCTCTGTACGCCTATGTAGATATTCCATAAACAATCAGCCGTTTCCAGCTACAATAGTCATTTACAACATTAACAATGTCTATACTGTATTTCTGATCAATTTGGACATTTCTAGGTGACCCCAAACTTTTGAACGGTAGTGTATATACAATTGTTGGACCAAGGAAATGGTGTGCAATGGAAATTCTACACATGGTACATTGTTTTCATTGTCAGCAAGCTGGAGAGGTCACAGTCAAACTTAGATGCATAAAGTACCGGTCTGAAGTGATCTCCACCAGGGCAGTTCCATTAGTTCTCTTATGTACTGCTTACACAGCCAAGTTATTTTTTACATGATTTAGCTTATTCATTATTCATACTTAATTCATCATTAACGTTTGGTTAATGAATGTAACCGACCAATATTTCATGAGGCTTCTTCTCTCCAAGCTGAGAACCTGAAACTAAGATATCCATTTCATTCTCAAAACAAGGTTCTGGGTGTACTGCCAAATTGCAGATATCAATCAGTCACTTGCATGAACACAGAAATGGGTTATTAGAAAAGCACAAACATAAAATGTAATTAATTCATTACCAGCTAAAATTACTGTCTGTGGTTAGCTTGATCTCAGTCGTTTAACATGCAACTGACACTTCACAAGTCTCCAAAGATGTCCCATGATGCAAAAGTAATCTGCGTATATTAAGGTTTAGGTAGCGGGAGAAAAAGTCGCAAACCTACAATGACTCACTGTGGCTCAGTCAAGTCAAATCAAACCAAATTTTATTTATCACATACGCCGAATACAACAGGTGTAGCCTTACAAGCCTTACAAGCCTTTAACTGAAATTGCAGTTTTAAGAAAATACCCCCCAAAAAGTAAGAGATAAGAAGAGCAAATAATTAAAGAGCAGCAGTAAATAACAATAGCGGGGCTATATACAGGTGGTACCAGTACAGAGTCAATGTCAATGTGCGGGGGCAACGGTTTCGAGGTAATTGAGGTAATATGTACATGTAGGTAGAGTTATTAAAGTGACTATGCATGGATAATAACAGAGAGTAGCAGCAGCATTCCGGGGGGGGGGGGGGATACAAATAGTCTGGGTAGCCATTTGATTAGCTACAGCCCCGTTGATGAGAATGGGTGCGTGCTCGGTCCTCAATTTCTTGTAGTCCCCAATCATCTCCTTTGTCTTGATCACGTTGAGGGAGAGGTTGTTGTCCTTGCACCACAAGTTCAGGTCTCTGACCTCCTCCTTATAGGTTGTCTCATTGTTGTTGGTGATCAAGCCTACCACTGTTGTGTCATCAGCAAACTTAATGATGGTGTTGGAGTCGTGCCTGGCCGTGCAGTCATGAGGGAACAGGGAGTACAGTAGGGGGGCTGAGCACACACCCCTGAGGAGCCCCCGTGTTGAGGATCAGCATGGGGGATGTGTTGTTACCTACCCTTACCACCTGGGCGCGGCCCGTCATGTTGTACAGGATCCAGTTGCAGAGGGAGGTGTTTAGTCGCAGGGTCCTTTGCTTAATGATGAGCTTTGAGGGCACTATGGTGTTGAACGCTAAGCTGTAGTCAATGAATAGCATTAACACATTTTGTCCAGGTGTGAAAGGGCAGTGTGGAGTGCAATAGAGATTGCATCATCTGTGGATCTGTTGGTGCGGTATGCAAATTGGAGTGGGTTTCTGGGATAATAGTGTTGATGTAAGCCATGACCAGCCTTTCAAAGCATTTCATGGCTACAGACGTGAGAGCTACGTGTCGGTAGTCAGTGGTCGCTTTCCTCAGCGCGAAAATACACTAAAGGGTTAGGTGTCAATCACTCACAACTTATATAGACAGTGTTCACCCTGTGAGAATATGTAAATAAAGAGAGGGAGAAAATATTTTAACCTTTTCTCATTTACATCTGAGTGAAACCCATTGATTAAAGGGGTTACTGACATACACACTGGATGCCGTTACAACTCAAACTTCATCCCTCTGGAATGTTATGGCCTTTAGTGTCCGGATTTAGCATTGTCAGTTTTACTGGTGCTGTTATCTAGGCTATAATAGACAGAATACAGTTGGAATGTGCAGGTGCTCAAGTGTAACAACCTCCATTAGTCTGGACAAAAAAGTTATGTTGACTGTTCGTTGATCTATTTTTACCGTCTTGTAGTTCACGGAGTGTACAGGTTATTGTCTGCCTCTACAAGTTTTACAGTCATGGATGTCTCCCCAGAGTGACCCTGTGAAAATGTAGTTATCCATGTGCGTTATTGAGGCTATCTTTGACTTAATGCTTTTTGTTTACCTTCCAGGGCCCCTACACTGTTTTTCCAGATTTGGCCAGTCTTTGTCCCGATATTCCTAAAGCTGAGTCCAGTTAAGAGAGCCAAACATGAGTACTAAAAGCATTCTAGGCTGCCTCTTCCTGACTCTCCTTTTCAGCCTCTGCCAATCTGGGCTGGTGAGAAAAATACTTAGGCATAAACGGGCAACTCTGACAGCCACGGGAGGAGACAACATAACCCTCCCCAGTGCTGACCAGCCAGTGGTCTTCAACCATGTCTACAACATCAACGTCCCTGCTAGCTCCTTGTGCTCAGTGGACCTGGATGCACCAGGAAGTACCAGCCTTGAGCCCCAGGACGCAGTTCCGCCATCAGGCCTCCACACCACCGAACATACCATGGATGGGCAGAACCAGATTGTTTTCACCCACCGCATAAACATTCCCCAGCAGGCGTGTGCATGCACCGAAGGGTTCCCGGATCTGAAGGACCTCCTGAGCAGGTTGGAGATTCTGGAGGGAGAGCTGTCCACGCTGAGAGATCAGTGCACTACTGGAGACTCTGGCTTCTGCAGCGCTCAGCCAGTCACAGGTACTGTACAGTATACATGTCAACCTAATCACCTCCAGCTTCTGATTGGCTCATTCAACCCCTCTCCTCTCCCCTGGTCATCACTGTAAATTATCATGTGCTCTCACTCAACTTACCTGGTAAATAAATGGTTAGGAAACACAACACAACAGTTAGGATACTGCAAATAATATAATTGGGACAAGTTTAGGGTGTTTTGAGGGTTAAAGGGTTGAGAAATCCTGGTATATTATAGCATGCTTAGGATGACTGTCACCTCATCACCTCCCCTTCCTTCAGAGGGACATCTGTTTTACTCAACTTCTGGGAAGCTTCACTGGAATTGAATGTGGGGTTGGGCTTAGCAGTGCTTTCTCTTTTACAGGGAAAAATGCTCTTGAAAATGGAATGAACATCGAAGCATGGACATACTCCGTGCTGATTAGAAGATTGTTATTCAGGACATAATTGGGGTTTCAAATGTCTCTGGTCTATAATGATAATACTTGATTACAATATTTCTAAATTACATTTGTTAGAGAAGTGGATTGGGGGGGTGAGGGGCAGGATTATGATTCAGAGGGTTGTAATCACTTAACTCTGCTTCTTTAGGTGAAGTGGGGACCAAGCCTTACTGCAATGGCCGTGGCAACTACAGTGCTGACACCTGTGGCTGTATTTGCAAGCCTGGCTGGAAGGGACCCAACTGCACTGAGTCTGAATGCCCCAATGACTGCCAGGACCAAGGTCGATGCATAGACGGGAAATGCATCTGCTTCGAGGGCTTTGGCGGGAACGACTGTTTGCTTGAGGTTTGCAAAGTGGACTGTGGTGAGAACGGACAATGCATTGGCGGGGTCTGCATCTGTGCCGAGGGTTTCATTGGAGAGGACTGTTCTCAGACGGACTGCCTGAACAACTGCCTAGGCCGTGGAAAGTGTGTAGATGAGGAGTGTGTGTGTGAAGAGCCCTGGACGGGTTCTGACTGCTCGGAACTCATCTGCCCCAACGACTGCTATGACCGTGGACACTGCGTCAATGGAACCTGCTACTGCGAAGAAGGTTTCACCGGGGAGGACTGTGGGGAGACAACATGCCCCAGCGACTGCATGAGTCATGGTTTCTGTGTGAACGGCCAGTGTGTCTGCAGCGCTGGCTACACAGGAGAGGACTGCTCCAAGCTCACCTGCCCCAGTGATTGCAACGATAGAGGTACCTGCTTCAATGGCATGTGTGCATGTGATGCTGGCTACCAAGGAGAAGACTGTAGCCAGCTAGCTTGCCTCAACAACTGCCATAACAGGGGGCAGTGTGTCAATGGGCAGTGCCACTGCGACGTAGGCTACCAGGGAGAGGACTGCTCTGAGCTCTCCTGCCCCAATAACTGTCTCAACCGGGGCCGCTGTGTCAACGGACAGTGTGTATGCGATGAAGGCTTTGGTGGAGAGGACTGCAGTATTAAGACCTGCCCCTCGGACTGCTACGGCCGTGGAGACTGTGTGGACGGCCAATGTGTCTGCTATGCTGGCTTCACTGGTGAGGACTGCAGCGAGCTGAGCTGCCCCAACAACTGCCTGAACCGCGGACTCTGCGTTGACGGGCAGTGTGTCTGTGATGAGGGCCTCACAGGGAAAGACTGCAGTGAGAAGCGCTGCCCCAATGACTGCCTGGGCCAGGGGGACTGTGTGGATGGAAAATGTGTCTGCCAGGACAGCTATGCGGGTGACGACTGCTCTGGACTCACCTGCCCTGATAACTGCAACAACAGGGGGCTCTGTGTTAATGGGAAATGCATTTGTGAGGAGGGATACGTGGGAGACAACTGCGGAGAGCTGAGCTGCCTCAACAACTGCCAGGACAAAGGCCGCTGTGTGAATGGACAATGTCTCTGTGAAGAGGGATACATCGGAGAAGACTGCTCAGAAGGTAAGAATGGTTTCATTCAACTGACCCACTGATTTGAGAGGAAAAAAATAACGGAATAATTGGGTTTTAGTTCATTTGTTAACATTGCATGCTTGATACTTCCATGTGCTGGTTGAATGCCACATTAAATCCAATTACTTATTTTTCCATTATGTTTTATTCTCAAAACATAATAAAATCCCCAAATACCATTTGAATTCATTTCAAAGGGGTTTTACAAAAAGGATTAAAACTTCCATCTATGATTTCCTCTGATGCCAAAAGCTGTGCATTTCAGTTGTCTGTACTTCTGTCTCAAAGATCTTTGGCGGTCCAAACCACTACCAGATGTGAGTCTGGGGAAAGCATTAGCTTTGTGTGGAGGATTGTTAGTGGCTGAGTGGCTTTGGATAAAAGTGTCTGCTAAATGGCATATATACAGTATATTATATATTATTATATTGAGGGCATGGGAAACTTAGTGTCTGAGATAGTAAAAAACACAAAAATCTAACTATTTTCTGTCCCTCTTTTTTCTTTCTTTCTCGTTCTCTTTAGTTTCCCCTCCAAAGGGCCTGACCGTAACAGAGGTCACCACTGAGACAGTGGACCTGACCTGGAATAATGAGATGCTGGTGACAGAGTATCTGATCACTTACGTGCCAAATGGTCCTGGGGGTCTGTATCAGGAGTTCACAGTGGGCGGAGACAAGACTGCTGCCACTGTCAGCGAGCTGGAGCCTGGCATCGAGTACCTGATCAACGTCTATGCCATCCTCAGCAACAAAAAGAGCATCCCAATCAGTGCCAGGGTGGCCACATGTAGGTCATGTCCGTTTAACGAGGCTTGCGTAATAAGACATCTTGCCTAAGATGTGAGAACTTGGGTCTCTGAGCAGTCTGGGTTCATGGGAATGTGATCCACTTTAGAAAAAAAATGTTTAAAAAAAACATTTGCATATTAACTGTAATCAGAATGCTATTCAGTCCAGTGGAGAAAATTTCACAGCACAACGTTTACACAAGGCTTTCTTTTTAAGAATAGGTGATACCTACACAACCACTAGATTTGACTGATGCTTAACAAGTTTTGAAACCACACACTGTCTCGATACACAATATCTTGTCATCAGGCATAACATACTATTGTCTCTCGCTCTGTCCTGCCAGATCTGCCAGAACCAGAAGGCTTGAAGTTTAAATCGGTGAGGGAGACCTCAGTAGAGGTGCTGTGGGATCAGCTGGACATTCCTTTTGATGCCTGGGAGCTCTACATCCGCAACACGGTCAGTCTGTCTATGTCTCTTTGCAATCTATCCACCTCTCTGCAAGTGATGTCTGCTGGGTCTTGCCTAGAATTCCACTAAACAGCAGGGACAAGATGACAGATTTTCACAAGCTGGCTTTGTTCTTTTAGTGAGGAGATCTTGAAATACTTGGCTATTTATCATGTCCAGCGAAGTAGAATAACTATCAGGGTTGGGGTCAGTTCAGTTTTCAATTAAGACAACTCAAAATAACAAGGTTAAAAATTAAACATACACAATAAACCACAAATTGCTATTACACTATTGAAGCGTGCTGTACTTTACACTTTAAAGAATGACGCTGATGTGAACCGGTACGTGGAAAATAACTGCATTGCCTCAGATCACAAATCTGGGGGCTTATTATTACTGGCACGTTTTCTGCTCAGCTGCTAATGGCAGAGGTCTGGGCAGCCATAACCCATAATACCCTTCATATTGTTCCCAAGTTCATTTTCACAAAGGGCTGCATCCTCGTTATAACAGCAGCCAGCAGCCAGGACGTGCTCAGCACTGTTTATTGCTAATCCCATTCTCCTCAGCGCTTGGGCTTTATTGCCCCATACATAAAATGTAAGGACCTGTAATCCATGATCAGCACTTCATCCCTATTACTATGGGCCAAATGGGCTTTGTTTGCAGCATTCTAATCTGAGGTCATCAAATACCTGCTAAAATAACCATGAGAAATCTTAATATTGTAGCAATTGTTATTGTTTAACTCAACATTAACTGTGTGAAATATTAATTTTGTTGATCCAAAGGACAAATTGGTGGCTTACCTCAGTTAGCCTGTTGGATATGTAAGTAGGCTATGTAGCATGTATGATTCCAGAAATTGTATATTAAAAACAGTATGTATTTGTCCTTTCAGAAAGAGGAGAGTGGGAAAACCCTTACCACCCTTCCATCCTCCCAGACCTTGTATGAGCAGACGGGGCTCGGTCCTGGTCAGGAGTACGAGGTTTCAGTGGGCGTCATCAAGAACAATACCAGGGGACCTCAGTCTACTAAAATCATCACTACCAGTAAGCTTATGTAATGTCAAATGCAGATCTGTATGTGCAAACTGGGAATCCAACTCTTCTGACATTGTCATGCCATACATGAATGAATCTAAACCAGGCTTCTCCCACTCATCCTGGCGACCATCCACATCCCATGGGGTGGATAAGGAAAATACCTACACCTCACAAATCACACAAGCAGACAGGGGAACAACTGAACAGACCAATTTAACTGTCAATCATGGCATGAGGATTAGATGGAAAAAGTGGCTAAACCCCCATTGTCGTTTCACACAGTCCAGTTTAACAGTCTTTTTTGCAAAAGTGAACAAAGCTGAGTCTCAGCCCAGCCTGCATATTACAATAGAGAGTATTTGTATCTTTCAAGGAGCCCTGCCGTAAGCTTCTACTGCCAACTGTTTAGTCCATACATTAAGGTCAAATGGGTTTCTAGCGTGAACTATGCTACCTTGTCTATGGAAAAGCCATTTCATTAAAAATTCCTTGTTGATGGAGCCTATAAATATCTTCTCCTGACTTGTGCATAATTTATTTATACAGGCTTAAGTTCAGCAAAGCTTTCAAGAATGAGGAATGAAGAAGTAGGTGATTTATACAGTGTGAACCTATGGCCTATTTCACCCGGTGAAGTCACCACAGCATGGAGTTGAGAAACTTCTCCTGTGAAAATAAACACAGGAACTTACGAGGTCCTGTCAGAACACAGATCAGTGAAATCTCATACCAAACAGTCAGAGTAACCAAACTGTTAATTACATTTGTTATGCCATAATTGTAACAGTGTTATGCAGGTCTTAAAATGTAGTTAAAGTAAAACCAATACTTGTGTCCTTGTGTCTGTAGCCCAAAGGGAGGACTTAAAACATGTGTGTGATCATTGTCCATAACAAACAGCACATACTTTCACCCTTTTAATTCCTTGTGATTTAATCCTTATTTTAGCAGGTAAATTGACTGAGAACACATTCTCATTTACAGCAACGACCTGAGGAATAGTTACAGGGGAGAGGAGGGGTGGTGAATGAGCCTGCAATAGTCATCCTTAATATATTGTATTCCTTGGGTCCCTTTCCCCCAGGGATTGATGGGCCCAGGCAGGTAGAGATGCGTGATGTGACAGACAGCTCAGGTTTGGTCACCTGGTTCCATCCCGTGGCTCAGGTGGATGGTGTCACCGTGTCCTATGGCCCCAGCTCCGACCCCACAGAGAGGACCAGCGTGGACCTGTCCACCTCAGACAAACAGTACAGCATTGACAGCCTCAGCCCAGACACTGAGTACCAGGTGTCCCTGGTCTCCAGGAGGGGAAACAGCACCAGCGATCCAGTCACTGAGATATTCACCACAGGTTGGGGCTTTATTTTGTCCACTTCTGATAAGTGCAAACTGTGTTTGAGCACACTACCATTTTACAGTACCAATTCTATTCCATGTCCAGTCCATTCTTTTAAGTGTACCTGATAACAGGTATACTTGGATTGATCAAGAGTTCACTGTCAACAGTCTTTATTATATTCCTTTCTTCTTCTTGCATTGTTACAGACCTGGACGCTCCTAAGGACCTGCAGCCACTGGGCCAGACAGACAACAGCGTCACACTGGAGTGGAGAAACAACCGGGCAGACGTTGACAGCTACAGGGTGAAGTACAGCCCTATCTCTGGGGGTTCCCATGGCGAAGAGGTGTTCCCCCGTGGGTCAGGAGGCAACACTCAGGCAACTATCACTGGTGAGGGTCAACCATGACCAAATCCCAACATGCATTTATATCAGTATAAGGTATAAGGGCTTTTTTCAAGATAGGATTCGCTATGACTTTGTTACTCTTGATGTCAATTCAATCAGGTACTCAAATCCTTCTCTGTTCTGCTCGATTGCAGGACTGAAGCTAATCAGGTACTCAATTCATCTCTGTTCTTCTCCATTACAGGATTGAAGCCGGGTACAGAGTATGGAATTGGTGTGACCGCCATGAAGAACGAGAGGGAGAGCCTGCCTGCCACCACAAATGCAGCAACCAGTGAGAGCATACGTTGACACGTTTTCATAGGATAGCCACTGTTCAACAGCAGTCCAAATATCCACCACCATAAGTGACCACAGACACTCTGCAGTCGTAGATATATATATATATATATATAAATAACTTTCAATGCAAAAGATTATTAGGGAACAATAAGTGCGTTATGAGGTTCTGATGTTTCTACGTGGTTTGGGAAACAATCTTCAAACCCCAGAACTATCATAGAACAGAATGAAATATGAAAGCACTATACTATCCATTGTTAAAACAGAAAAATTATGTTTGTACTTTCACTACCCTATGAATTGTACCTAAGGCTTGATAATCACTGATTGAAAGCTTTATACCACTTTCCTCCACAGACCTTGATGGGCCCAAGGACTTGGAAGTGAGCGAGTCCACAGAGACCAGCATGACGCTGGTGTGGAAGAGACCCCGAGCCAAGATCCCCGTCTACAGGCTGGTGTACATCTCCAAGGATGGCCGGAGGGAGGAGGTGGAGGTCCCTGGAACAGCCACCTCCTACAACCTAAACAACCTGACCCCCGGCATGATGTACACCATCACCCTGGTTGCTGAGAGGGGCTCAAAGAAGAGCACACCTGCCACCCTGTCCGCATCTACAGGTGAGGGTTGAAACAGAATCTTCACAACTGACTCCACCCTCGTATTGCAAGGCACAAATATGTGTGGTTGATCCTTTAAGAAAGTAGTTTCAGTTTTCCTCTCTGCAAATAGCAATTTTCCAGTATACAATAATATTTTGCCAATTTAAAGTCATAGATTTGGTTTCAGGTCTGGGTAAAAAACATAGTCTCTTGTGGGAAACATTCAGCAAGTGCTAAACGTATGGATCCTATTGTACTGCTAACAGTTTTGAATTGCATTTTATAATCCTAAGAGATAAAGACATCTGGAACAGCTTTACCAATCCAAACATATTTCACAACACAAGCTCTTGGGAGTGAAATCATTTCCTCATATACATACCAATACTTGACAGAAGAATGTGGAATTACTAAGGGCAAGGGTCCGGTAGTTGTAGGCTGTAACTTACTTTATTAGTGGGACAAAAATAGACAACACTGAGGCCAACAGTAACAGTGCAGAAAGACACACAATCTCTAAATGTCTTCCTTATCTGAATTTGTGCCTTTGTGTTTCTCTTGTAGCCTCTTTCACGTTTTACATAGCCAACCCTGCCCCTGAGCTTACCACTCCCATAGGCTCGGAGGACAATATCATTAGTTTTGTGTCGTTAGACCCCTCTGACCCAGACCTACAGATCTCAGGGATGGGGCTTGAGCTCGAGGATAAGCTGGGAGAGCTGACTGTCTCAGTTGTAACGTCCGAAGGATTTGAACTTTCGTGGGAACCAAAGGCACATGTTGTCTATGATAGTTATATTTTAGAATGTAGAGACACTCTGGGATTATGGGATGTAAAAGAGGTCCATCTCCATGGAGATGCCAAAGGTTCTAGATTTCAAGGCCTGAGGGAATCCACAGAATATCGAGTAAAGCTTTACGGAGTAAGCAATAGCCAAAGATCCTCTCCGCTTGAAGCAGTCACAGTTACAGGTATATGCTTTACTTTTGGGCTGCATGCCTTCAGTACAATATATATCCCTTTGTTGTTGAACATTGCTCATTTTAAGTCTACCTGGATAGCAAAGTCAGGATTTGAACAAAGGAGTTGAGAAATTCAAAACCAAACCTTTCACGTTTTGCATGATGGTATTGTGATTTTCAACTGCAGTGGGTCAGTACGCATGGCATGATAGAGGTTTGAGATAATACCATCTTTACAAAATGGCCATTTGGCTTCATCCCATCCAGTCACTTCTTGCATGCTGAGGACGGCAGTCCTAAAACGGAAAGTGTGGCTTTCAAACTATGAACAGGATCCATGCCTTCTCAATTCCAGAGAAATTCAGATGAAGGACATTACTAAAATTGGTTATAGCAAATATAGCAATGGATACTGGGACTGTAAATGCTGTCATTTGCAGGGCATAATTTGCGGCTTTCTCTCAGCAACAATACTATCTATTGGTTGTTTAAAAACACGTTGTGGAACCCCTCCCCCTCCTCCCCCAAATAGGTTTCTTATCAGAAAAGTTGATACCTTCTAGCTGAAGAGATAAAGCATTAAGAAAATCAGTGAATTCCATGGATGGCAATTCAGAGAGGTTACAATGTCTCCACTGTTTCCCTGCAGATCAGCATGACATCCAGAAAAGTCAATTAGACTACATTTGCACACCAATTTCCTCCTTCATTGGAGTTTTTAAAAGCACCCAATTTGTTCTCTGTATGTCTGTGCCAACAAACTCATCCACTTCACTGTCATTGCTTGCGATCCCATTCACATTGCATTTTCATTCTGAAATGTTTACAGTTGTGCTTGCAAAGGACAATGTTAAAATAGTATATTATGCATCTTGAAACAACAAGACATGAATCAACCTCTAAAGTGTTCCACCAGGGTTCTGTTCCAATATCCATGCTTGCATAGTACACTAGTGGTGACCTAATATGGATATTGGAACATAAACAAAGTTGTAGGATAACTTTGGCAGTGCATGGCTTCTTCATCCATTTGAAGTGTACTGGGTACTGTCACTACGGTGGACTATTCGGAACCTTCAAAAATTAATGGCCCTCATTCAAGGGCCATTAATGCATGAGCTGCTCAGTGTAAATGTACGTCTCCGATGCATGTGGAAGTTTATGGTCCCTGACAACAAGAAAACCTGCACAGCACCATAGAGAGAAATGGTGATGAATGCAGAATTATTCCTTCCTAACCTCAATGGGAGAAAGTTAGACAAAAGACAATATACCTTTTGTTACTGTAATCAATCATTATGCTTTTGTGGGTACTTATGTTAATCTTTTACTTTACCAATTATTTCTTCTAACCAGATCTTCTTCCCACAGGTTAACCACTCTTTTTGTTTTTTCTTCTGCTCCTTTAGAGGTTACAGGTTACACATTTAATCATTTTGAATGTACTTTCATTTAGCACCCAAGTCTACCTCTACTGATGTAGTCGCTCTGAGTGTCAAAAGTGCTCAGACGACACAGTCTCCTGACACAGGAGCTGTTCATCCATCAGTCCTTCCCCTGGCTCCTCTGATCACAGAGGGGCCTACATCTACATCTCTGTACCCCACGGGGGACATCCCCTCTGGGGCTGAATCTGAACCAGAGGCCTCCAGCCTGGAGACGCTAGGGGACCTCAATGTCACAGACGTGAGCCCCACTAGCGTGAGGCTAGCCTGGTCAGCCCCAGATGAAGCCTTTGATAGCTTTTTGGTGGAGGTGAATGCTCTGTCAGGGATGGCACAAGCTCATGTGACCACGGTACCAGGAAGTGCCAGGAAGACCCTTATAGAAGGCTTGTCCCCTGGGACACGTTATGAGGTTTCGTTGTATGGGAAGGTGGAGGGGGAGCAGTCTCTGCCTCTTCATGCTTTTGCCAATACAGGTACATGGAGCAGTGATTCTTTGCCATAGACACCCATAACCATCGGTCATCTTTCTCTCCATCCCTCTCTCCATCCTATCCTTATACATGTCATACATCGTCCCATTCATCCATCTGTCTTTGTATTTGTATGTGTGTTCTGTGTCATCATAACTGACTAAGAAAGTGCTGCTGAAACACATCACAGTTTAATCCCTGCAATACATTGTATAGTTGATGTGAAATATATGGACTATATAAAGCAGGGTTCCCTAATTTGCGGCCCGCGGGTGATTTTATTTGTTGTTGCATTTTATTTTTAATTGTCGGACATAAAAGACTGTAAAACCTCCAGCAAATCAACTCCAAGTGATTTAAATTTTGGAAATCTATTCCAAAGTATTCCCACACATAATAAAGAGATACATGTGATCATATACAAATGTAAGCAAGGTTTGAAATTTGTTTGGGCTTCTTGCGGTCAATTTGCAGTATACAAATTATTTGTAATTATGTTACGGCCCCCTAACCATCCGCTCAAGAAAGAAATCGACCCTTGGCTGAATCTAGTTGATGATCCCTGATTATGGGATATAAAACATAATATGATGTGAAATATCGATTCTTGATATATTTCATATAGTGTATATTTTATTGACTGTACTATGATCTGTTTGTCTGCTAGAGGAGCTGAGGCCTGTGGTGGCCAACCTCACAGTCTCTGACGTGACATGGGACAGCTTCAATGTGTACTGGACTCCCAAGGACGGGGAGTTTGAGAGCTTTGTCATTGAGGTGACAAACTTAGAGGGAGGTCCAGAGAGTGAGAACCTCACCCTGTCGGCTGATGCCTTCAACCTGGGCATTTCTGGCCTGAGTCCTAACACTTTGTATAGGATTGGCCTGTACGGGCTCCACCAGGGCTCCTTCCAGGAGCCGGTGTATACTGAAGCCACTACAGGTACCTATGAATGGAGGTGTCCCCCAAGGTTCTGTTCTTATCCCTCTCTTTACTTTTTCTTCACTGTGCCTTTTGAGCAATTTCTCTCTATTCCAGTTGGGATCTGTGGTGAACAGCATACACACACACCTGCCTGTTTCCATTCACATGCAAGCATCCACAGCACTGCACGTAGCAAGCAAGATCACTGACGTAACCCTTCAATGTAGCCTTTTTTACCAATGACAATGTTTCATTCTACCAACACCATGCCATGTGTCATTCTTACCCTCCAGCCACTGTGTCAGTCTTTCACCACAGGGCAGGGTGCTGGGCATCACCCACACAAACCCTTACCTTATAACTGAAACAAGCAAGCTGCCCGCAAGTGACCAACCTCACCCTGTCTCGCCCCCTCCTCACATTCCTGAGTGCATGAAGCCCTCCCCCTGCCATTACATGCATCGTGGTGAGTTTTGATGTGCTGCAATGATTGCAAAAGAAAACCAAACAACACCTCCCCCCCCATCCACATTAAACAGTGTCCATTCGCCATCATTCCATCAACCCCCCATCCTCACATACTGAGTAATTAACCTATAGCTTGTTTGCCTGTTGGAGTCATGCTTTAACTGAGTGGCCAGAACGACTGAGTGACATTAGAGGCCTATGTATTGGTTTCAGTACGAGAGAGACTGGAAATGTAGGCCTAATAGTATACAATGAACAATGGAGGCTGCTGAGGGGAGAACAGCTGGCTGGTAAAGGAGCAAATGAAATGGCATCAAACACCTGGAAACCATGTGTTTGATGTATTTGATACTGCTCCAGTCATTACCATGAGCCTGTTTCTCCCCAATTAAGGTGCCACCAACCTCCTGTGACAATGAATACTATGTACTGTGTGTGTGTTGTAACAACATTAACTCCTCTTTTAGATATTATATTTGTGAAACATTGTTTATTCCTACTATAGTGCAAAGAAAACGGCAACTTATTGTCCTACTCAATGTAATGTGTGTGCATGATTTGAACTTGTTTGTGAATGTCTCTTGCACATAAGTGTTTTCCTTTCCCTTGTCAACAAACTCTTCCAAAGGCATGGAGTGTTTTTAACATCATCACCCATCCATATTATTAACATCATTAGTGAATGGCTCTCCTGCTTCGGTTTGGCAATGTACTATCTCACCAACATGTCCACTGTCTTCACGCCCAGGGTTCTCCAACTCCTGTCCTGCAGAGCTACTGAGTATCCATGCTTTTGTTCCAGCCCAGCACTAACTACAGGCTACAATTGTTTACTATTTGAAACAGGTGAGTTAGTGCTGGGCTGGAACAAAACCTTACATTACACACCCAGTAGCTCTCCAGCACCCGAGTTGGAGACCCCAGCCTTAAGTGTAATTTTGACACTAAATTCCACCGTACACTTCTGTCAAAAAGCATACTTGTCAAGTCTAGCAAATCTGAAGCCACCTTTTATTTTCATGTTGACTTTCTTTCTCTCTCTGGCACTTTGGCTATCTGTCACTTTCCCTGTTTGTGTCTATGTCAGTGTCTTACTCTGTCTTGTCTGAACAAACACTGAACAAAACATGCACATCTATTTTTAGAATAAGAGCTAGTCCTGACCTGGCTTAAATTTGAATAATGATGATATCACTTACACTTTATATGGCACAAATGCTATTATTATTCATGTGACACATTATGATGAGTACTGATGTGTTACACTGCAATATATTTTTACGTTTCTTTAGTCTTCACCACATCCCCAAAAGCTTGCCGTTGTATTGTCAGAATTCAAATGTGCATGTCATTCATTTTTCATTATATTCAAAGACTATCGAGAATGGCAGGTGTGAGGTGAGTGCCATGTGAAATTGCACTTATTATTCTCATTTAACTTTGATAAACAAAATCATCTACAATCTATTATCATCCCCTTATATAGATAATTGAATATGTAGCAGCCAAACGAGTGATTTCATAGGCAATAGGCATATTGCTATTAACATTTTAGCTTATTTAAAAATCCAATAACTGTTTCTTCCTTTAGTGAGCGAGCCAGTGGTTGGCAATCTGTATGTATCTAATTTAACGTCAGAGAGTTTCTCCATCTCCTGGAATGGCACTGAGGGAGAGTTTGACGGTTATGTCCTGGAGATTATTGATTCAGATTGGCTGAAGGAGCCAAAGGAATATAACATATCCCAGAATGCAATGTCTCATGGCATCACAGGGCTAAGGCCCAACACTGACTATATAGCCTACCTCACTGGGATTGTCAAGGGATCACGAACCCATGCCGTCAGTATTATTGCATCAACAGGTATTTCTATTTTGTTTGTTTTGTTTATTTCTAAAGCCAGAACGAGCGCATGATCACTTTGCTCCATATTGAAGTTTGCAATGCTTTTCTGATCATTTTTCTTGAGCACACATACTTATTATATAAAATACACATTTTTAGTGACTACCCATTGACTTCATTATAATCTGGGTCACTTGAAGTTTTTGACACAGGATTAAATGGAAAACAGTTAATTGAGGGGACAAAAGGATAGTAACAGTGTGCCACCCTTAAAAAAATGAATGAATGCTGACTTTTCTCTCCTTTGTAGCTGCAGAGCCTGACTTGTCCAGGCTAGTTGTTTCTAACGTTACCTCAGACAGACTTTCACTGTCATGGAGGAGAGGGGAGAAGGCTTTTGATAACTTTATAGTAGAAGTCAGAGAGTCTGCTTTGCCCTCGCAGGCCATGGGCCGCACCCTGCCTGGAGCGGCTCGCGCCACAGTTATGACTGGCCTCAAAGGGAGTACAACCTACGACATCAAACTGTACGCTAGCTCCGCTGGACAGAATACACAGCCGCTATTCGCTGTAGTCACCACAGGTATTGCATCGCATGTATTTTTTCTCCATATGTTACATTATAACATATTATAATTCCGAATTCAAAAGCTATTACTCTTAACTAGCTCATGAGTAGTCAAACCCCGACTATGAAAATAATCAGAACTTTATAGTTTCAGCCATAGTACTAGACTGTCAAATAGATAACGTCCAAATTTTATATCACACTCCTCATCTCCCCTAATTCAAAATTACTGTTCTCTTTTGTCCAGAGGCTGTCCCACAGTTGGGCTCAATAGCTGTGTCCGAATCTAGCCCCGATAACTTCACCCTGTCCTGGGGCACAGTGGCTGGTCACTTTGATGGCTTTGTCATCCGGGTCGGTGACCCTGAACAGCTGTTTGATACACTGGAGTTCACGCCGTCTGGCGAGGTCCGTAACATTACAGTCACTGGCCTAGTGGACGCCACTGACTATGACATTGAACTGTACGGTATTTCTCATGGGCGCCGCACCCCTTCCGTTTTAGCCCATGCCGTCACAGGTACTATGTAATTTACTCAAATCTTACCACTTATGTTGAAACACTGACAGGGTGGAAATGTGTGTCCCAGTAGCCAAAGAATTACACATGACCTCTCCAGGGACCCACCCAGGTTTAAGCGGGACAAATTTGCAGGCTTTGAATAGTGTTCAAGTGAACATTACAAAGAGGCGTGATGGATACAGTATTCTTGGATGAGGATCTTTACTTTAGTGTTTCAACACCCCCTTTTATCTACATGACATGTCCACCGTTTTTAATTAGGAGTTTGTCACCCATTTATAAACATGATATCAATCTATTTAGGCTATGTGCATGACTAGATTCTCCTAATTGAATTGGGGCTCTACAAGTCATAGGGCCAACTGCACCGAAGACAGCAAGTACTTTTGCAATCATTGCCACATCAACTACCATATGTATTCTCACCACGTCTTACCCCTCCTCTACCCGACCCTAATCCCCCCTCACCCCAAAAAACTCCCGCTCCCTCCAGCATCATTACCCAAAGTGGAAAACTTGACCATTTCTGAGATCACCCCATTCGGCTTCCGCGTGTCCTGGAGGGCGCATCATCCTCAACAACAGGAAGGGGCTCCCTCTACTGGTGGCTTTGGCCACTTTCACATAGTGGTGTCAGACTCAGGCTGGCTACTGGAACCTCAGGAGTTCATTGTCCCTGGCAACCAGAGCTTCTTGGACATCTGGGGCCTGATCACTGGCATAGGCTATGAGGTCAGGCTGACTGGGGTATCCAGTACTGGGCTGGTCTCCCGCCCACTGACCACAGTGGCTGTGACAGGTACCACCCACAGAGGCGTCATGGCTGTTGAAAATGAGGGGGCATGAGCCCCCTACCAATTTGATCAATTTGTAGGATAAAAGGTATACAAGATATAGATGATTTTTCTCACAATTCATTGAAATACATTGAATTTGGTCATCAGTGCCCCCTCAAAAAATAAGGTGCATGATGCCTCTGGCCACACTACACACACCGTAGGCTGAAATTCTAAGATGCACACAAGTAACTTGGAGTTAGGATTCGGCCTTGTACAAAGAGGCTTCTCCATCACAGTGAGGTGTCACTTGGGACAGCTTGAGGGATTGGTCACTATTCAGTTGAAGTGAAAACACAGGTTTACTTTACTTACTCAAGGGGTGATTGAGTCCCAACTTGTACTTTTACTGTATCACAAAAAACTAGTAGGCCTTTCCACTGTAATCTTCTGAGAAAGGATGAAATATTAATGCCATCAATGCTTTACTTTGGTGGGGAAGCCTCAACACACAACCCTACTACCTCCTCCAACATCTCACTTACTTTTCCAGAGCAATCTGATTACTTCATATTTTATTCATCCTCTTCATATTTGAAGCATCATGGAGGTCTTGCCTGTGTTTTCAGTTTGAAGCTTAATTGTTACAGTGAAGAAGTGTGTGGTGCTCTGCTTTTTCCTCTCTCCAAAATATGAAAATATGTTTTCATATTTTAAACTGTGTTTTCCCCTCAGATTTCTCATAACAATGTGAACGTTACGGTGTAAAGGATGTCATTTTCAGTGGACACATATCACTGTCACTAAGAATTGTTTGAGGTAGGCTAAGCAAGCAATATCTAAGTTTCACCTGTAAATATTAGACTGATAAGGCGTTTAAAAAACAGTCTTTATTTCCAGTTGAAAATGTCTGAGGATGGTTATGGACCATTGATTGGATAGTAGGCCTAGCCTATAAGTAGGAAAACACAGACAAATCAACATGGCATTTTCAGCATGAAATGTCAGTTGACCTAACCACTCGTTTTCTTATTTACCTTATTTACCTGAATGCACTGAATGCAGGGCTGGCATTGAGGATGCATGCGGTGTGGATGGATTGTTTTGGCCAAATCCTTGGCTTGATGCAACAATCACGGAGAATAGTAATTGTGGATGATGACTTGCTAATTGACGTCAATAAATGTCTCCACAACCATGAACGTGTCTATTTCTCAATAAAATAACAAAGGAATGCAAAGCACCTTGACGATTTGAAAGCATGTCAGAGTGGTGGTAGCAAGTTCATGAGAATTTAACCAAAAACTAGGAGTCCTACTCTCTCACCTTTTCCATCTAGTCGCCGAAAGTTGCCGTCGTCAAATTTGTTTTCTAGTAATTGGGTTAATGTTTCTCGACAAATACGTCGAATTGAATTCTCTTTCCAACCAGAGGCTGAGCCAGAAGTGGAGCACATGTTTGTCTCGGACATCACTTCAGACAGTTTCCGCCTGGCCTGGACCGCAGATGAAGACATGTTTGATAGATTTGTGATCAAAATTAAGGACTCCACAAAGTTTGCGCATCCGCAAGAAGTCAACGTCCTTGGTGACGAGCGAACCAAGATTTTAACGGGACTCACCGGCGGCACCGAGTACGAAATCGAGCTGTACGGTGTCACTTTGGAACAGCGCTCCCAACCAATTACCGGTGTTGCTCGAACAGGTATTTAAATAAAGGACCTATTTTCTGACAATCTGAACTATCAGTAAATGCCAAAGCACAATGTGGTCTGCATCTCACATCTCTCGTCTGATTTCTCTGGAAACAGGTGCCTTGATTACAAGATGCAATACTGATCTTTGTTTTTACTGGTTTCCTTTTCCAAGGGGTATGCCTTCAGGGATATATCTAAATTGTCCCTGATAATTATTTTATGTATTAATAGTTCTAGGCCTGTGAGCATCAAGGGACCAAACAAGTGGCTCCTGAGGGGTGCAGCGGTCTAAGGCACTGCATCTCAATGCCTGAAGTGTCACTACAGACACCCTGGTTCTAATCCAGGCTGTATCACAACCGGCTGGGATTGGGAGTCCCATAGGGTGGCGCACAATTGGGCTAGCGTTGTCTGGGTTTGGCTGGTGTAGGCCGTCATTGTAAATAAGAATTTGTTCTTAACTGACTTGCCTAGTTAAATAAAGGTCACATTTAAAAAATTGGTTTTGCATGTCTCTTTTTCCCCATATGATGTCCTTTTCAGGAATATGGAGACACATGTTTTTGCATTAGATTGTGCTGCTTCTTATGCCTGGATTTAAATGCAGCTCAAAGTCCATGTGTTCTGATGCCCATTATAGACCAATTTTCATAGCCTATACATTTTACTGGCCACTAAACTGGTTAAATTGTGGTTACTTAACTGGTTAAATTGTGGTTACTAAACTGGTAAAAAAAAAATGTAGCATGTTTGACGAAAGTTTAATGGTTTGGTTCATGCATTGAAATGTGCTCCCTAAAGAGCACACTTTTTTTTAGCCTTTTGGGAAGTGTGATACTGATGCACCCCTGTTGATCTGTAGATTGCAGTGGGTTTCAATCTTACTCTGGCTGGGGTGATTGTGGTGGGCCTTTGTTGGTTTTCAGCAAATATGTTTTCTCACTGGAATTGTGTGTGTATTTGTGTGCCTTTCTGATTTGTCGGTGTGTATATTGACACACCATAGGGCAATAGGCCTATTCCGTTCAATAAACTGACGATTCCTGATCAAAAATCAAACTCAAACAGATCTAACTTTTCTCATTTTTTGCTTGCCTTTTTAACCCTGACCCCATCGCTGTGCCAGGCCTGGGCGCTCCAAGAGGCATCCGCTTCTCTGAAGTGACTGAGTCCTCGGCCATAGTACACTGGATCATGCCTCGTGCCAGAGTGGATAACTACCGCATCATCTATGTGCCTCTCCAAGGAGGTGAGTGAATAGCCTCATATCTTATAGTGGCAGTAAAGTCTACCCATTATAATAAGGATATTGGACTGCATTTATATAGTACTTTAGGCCGCAAAAGGGCTTCATGTGGAATGGGGGGAGGAATTTCCTCTCCTCCAGTATTTTTCAAATTGGACAAAGCACTCTCTCTAGTGGAATATAGAGTAATCACACAGTTTCTTCACACAATAATTTACACTAGTGTAGAACTGAATATCTGCAGCTGCTACCAAGGAAGGAACGGAAACCAGTTCCTTAAAGTGGATTTAGCAGTACGATTTAACAGCACCATTCAAAATGTATTTACTTCAGAATAGAAGAACGTAAAGTAGCATAAATGCAATATTTTCTCTCATCAACAGGCAGCCCAATGACAGTGCTAGCAGATGGGACTGAGACCCAGGCCATGTTGCCTAACATGTTGCCAGGAGTGACCTATCAGGTCACCATCTTTGCTGGGAAGGGCCTGGAGGAGAGTGACCCGGGGACAGAGAACATCACCACAGGTGTCCGACTACTCTTTAGCATACATTTACACATTTGACCTTTTACTAAATACATGAAATGATATAATATGTTTGCATTCAAGTCACAGTGCTATGAGGAGGATAGGCAGAAGTCTCTGTGTCATGCATATACATTATGAGCATTTCATAAATCATTAGCTTCACACATTCATACTCAACAGCACATATGGTACTCCTCTACTCTGTCCAACCCAGTCAATTATTCCAGGAAAAAGTATGACATCATTGCATTGGGTTGTTTGCAGGTCATAATATTGTCAGTACAGGTGTTTGTTTTCTGAAGCTGTTGTGGCTACAGGCCTATGTGTGTAACAAAGCTGTGTATTTTCCTCCTCCTTAGCTCTGGACAGGCCTCAAGCTCTTTCTGCTGTCAACGTCACTGACACGACCGCCCGGCTGCTATGGCAACCAGCTCAGGCCACTGTCGATGGCTACGTCATCACCTACAGCGCAGATTCAGGTTTGTGTGTGTTTCACAAGAGTCCCAAGGCACAGATTGCCAGGAGCTGACTTGTATTAATGTACATTATGTATTTGTCTCAATGGTATCCCTCATCAGTACATTTACATTACATTTAAGTCATTTGGCATCGACTTCAAATTGGTCATTATGACATCCATTGTAGATAACTAGACACAATATAGATAACCAACACCATAGACAGCAGATATCACAATGGACCGCTGGTGACAATGCAGATAACTAACACTATGGACACAATGCAGATAACTAACACTATAGACACAATGCAGATAACCAACACCGTGGACACAATGTAGATAACACTAAAGACACAATGTAGATAACTAACACCATAGACACGATCACAATGTAGATAACTAACACTGCAGATAACTAACACTATGGACACAATGTAGATAACACTATAGACACAATGTAGATAACCATTATGGACACAGATAACTAACACTATAGATGTAGATAACTAACACTATAGACACAATGTAGATAACTAACACTATGGACACAATGTAGATAACTAACACTATGGACACAATGTAGATAACTAACACCATGATAACCAACACCATGGACACAATGCAGATAACAACACTATGGACACAATGTAGATTGTAGATGTGGACACAATGTTGGGACAAGAGCGTCTGCCAAACGACCCAAATGCAATGCAATGACCATGGTGCATATTTACTTTACATTTAAGTAATTTAGCAGACGCTCCTATCCAGAGCGACCCACAAATGGTCCAGTGGAACAGCCACTTTACAATAGTGCATCCACATCCTAGGTATTCAAGAGGTGGGGTTTCTACATCAGTAGCCATCAGTAGCCATCAGTAGCCAAAGAGACACAGTACAATAGGACTGTTGGTGGTGGTAACCGGGTGGTGATATTGTCTCTTTCCTCTGCTGTCTGCAGTGTCCCCAGTGATGGAGCACGTTTCTGGGAACACGGTGGAGTTTGAGATGGGCTCCCTGGTCCCTGCCACACACTACACAATAGGGGTGTACGCCATGAGGGAGGCACAGAAGAGTGGCACCATCACCACTGAATTCACAACGGGTAGCTCTCCAATCAGATGCTTCATATAGGAGCATTGGGTCTGATTTTCAAACAACAATCAAACTGTGTAATACTTTATTGTTCATAAATTCAATGAAGTGCAGTATTGTATTGTCCATGAATTCAATATTAAGACATCTGTGATATCATTATTATTATTTATTTTTTTGTTTTTTTGTTGTTGAATTTTACCCTTTTTTCTCCCCAATTTCGTGGTACGGGTTCGGGAGAGACGAAGGTTGAAAGACATGCGTCCTCCGATACACAACCCAACCAAGCCGCACTGCTTCTTAACACAGCGCGCATCCAATTTCGGAAGCCAGCCGCACCAATGTGTCGGAGGAAACACAGTGCACCTGGCAACCTTGGTTAGCTTGCACTGCACCCGGCCCGCCACAGGAGTCGCTGGTGCGCGATGAGTCAAGGATATCCCTACCGGCCAACCCCACGGACCTCCCGGTTGCGGCCGGTTGCGACAGAGCACGAAACCAGAGTCTCTGGTGGCACAGCTGGCGCTGCAGTACAGCGCCCTTAACCACTGCGCCACCCGGGAGGACCTGTGATATCATTATTTAACACGTTTAACATGTGATCCTTCCACTTTCCTGTTTGTGTCTGTAGATGTGGATTCTCCTCGTGACCTGGCGGCCACTAATGTCCAGACAGACGGTGCCACTCTCACCTGGAAGCCTCCGCGTGCCGCCATCACCGGATACATCCTCACCTTCACCTCACCCGACGGCACAGTCCGGGTACGGTTTTATGAGTCCGCACACTGGCCCCCACTATCAATCATCAATGGCTATTTTACAGCTACATTTCCCAAAGTTCTTTACATTATGAATAAAGATTGATTTGATTTGAATACAGGAAGTTGTCCTGAGCCCTACAGCCACATCGTACAGCATGAGTGAGCTGAGTGGATCTTCAGAGTACAGCGTCAGGCTACAGGCCATCGCTGGAGCCCAGCGGAGCCGCCACGTCACCAATGTCTTCACCACCAGTAAGTAGACTGCTACACACACCACCTCCTTCCCCTCACAGCTTTACAATGGGCAGATCTCAAGTGATGCTCTATTTCCTATGTAGTGCACTGTTCTTGATGTGTGTGTGTGTGTTTTTTTTAGTTTTTTTTTTTTTAGCTTTATTTTCCTAGGCAAGTCAGTTAAGAACAAATTCTTATTTTCAATGACGGCCTAGGAACAGTGGGTTAACTGCCTGTTCAGGGGCAGAACGACAGATTGTGTACCTTGTCAGCTCGGGGATTTGAACTTGCAACCTTTCGGTTACTAGTCCAATGCTCTAACCACTAGGCTACACTGCCGCCGTGTGTGTGTGCGTGTGTGTGTGCGTGTGTGTGTGCGTGTGTGTGTGCGTGTGTGTGTGCGTGTGTAGTTGGAGGATTATACAGATACCCTAAGGACTGCTCGCAGGCTCTGCTGAATGGAGACACGATCTCTGGCACCTACAACATCTACCTGGGAGGGGACGAGAGCCAGCCCATCCAGGTCTACTGTGACATGACCACGGACGGAGGAGGATGGATGGTGAAGAACACACACACACACACACACAAAGTCTAAACTCCAGATTGGATTGACCTTTACACGTTTGTGATAACACTAAAGCCAAACCACTGACATCAGGGCTTGTATATGACAGGTTCTGTCAACTCTCTTTACAGGTGTTCCTGAGGCGCCAGAATGGAAATCTGGAGTTCTTCAGGAACTGGAAGAATTACACCGGTGGCTTTGGGGACATGAATGATGAATTCTGGTTTGGTGAGTCCACATCTCTCCACCCTTCCTTTATTTGTATTTTATTTTCTCCCTTTATTCAGTATTTGTGGCCAATGCGGAAGTCAAACCACAATCATGGGGTTGCATCACCATGCTCCAACCAATTGAGCCATAGGAAACAGGAATGGCACTGTGATGTCATTTCCTGTCGTTTCAGGTCTGGCCAACCTCCACAAGATGACGGCATCAGGCCAGTACGAGCTGCGTGTGGACCTGAGGGACAACGGGAAGTCGGCCTATGCTCAGTATGACAAGTTCACCATCGCAGAGCCACGTAGCCGCTACAAGATATACTTAGGAAGATATAGCGGCACAGCAGGTAAGGACAATTATATAATAATAGCTGTGTTTATTAGTGCTCCTGCATAGAAAATCTAGTCAGATCTAGCTTGATTAAAATTCCATTGAAATATACCAATACACTTTACAGTAAAAAAAAGTTACAATAAAAGACACAATATAACTGTGATTGAACTATCCATATTTCTTCTCACCAGTCAATGTGTTTTTCTTGTTTCCTAGGTGACTCTATGACCTACCACCATGGTCGGCCCTTCTCCACGTACGACAATGACAACGACATTGCAGTAACCAACTGTGCACTGTCCTATAAGGG
Source organism: Oncorhynchus masou masou (assembly GCF_036934945.1). NCBI lineage: Eukaryota > Metazoa > Chordata > Actinopteri > Salmoniformes > Salmonidae > Oncorhynchus > Oncorhynchus masou. The sequence goes on along the minus strand of NC_088239.1, from coordinate 64,759,448 downwards.
TGCCTTCTGGTACAAGAACTGCCATCGTGTCAACCTCATGGGAAAATATGGTGACAATAGTCACAGCAAGGTACAGAAAGTGTGGCCTACAATGTATTGACTTCCTTTCTGCTATCACAAAGTGTGTGTGTGTGTGTATGTGTGTGTTTGTACGTGTGCGTATATTATATTCTTGTCAGAGTATGAAACAAGATGATTACATTTATTATTTATTACACATACACACATATTTTGAAATACTGCGGTGTGTAAAATGTAAACATGTAAAAAAAATCATACTTTTTTTCAGGGTATCAACTGGTTCCATTGGAAGGGACACGAGCATTCAATCCAGTTCGTCGAGATGAAGATTAGACCCGTCAACTTCAGAAACGTTGAAAGCCGACGGAAAAGATCATAGACTTAATACCTGTACATGGTTATATTGTGAAGATATGTGGTGGAGGGTTTGGAATGGTCAGAATGGGCACTTTTGTGTGGTTGATTTGTTTTATTGTTTGCGTTCATTGGAGAATGCTCAAGCCAAATATGGCTCCTTATATTATGTCCAAAGATATTTGAATATGCCAATTAAGAATAAGGCAGTTTGATTATGAAATGTGAAACAATGAATGGAGATTTCGGTTCCACTTATTTTTATGGTGAGGGTAAAAAGAGTCCTACTGTAAGTTTCACTTTCGCTCTTATGTTCTATTCTCCCACACTGTTACGTTCTCTTTCTGGCAGTTGATAAAAAAAACTGTAGGAGCACCGTTAAGCTTTTCAACTAGGCACATGGAAATAATAACGTGTCTTTATGCCACATCCCTCAGTCTCCCCAGACATTGAGGGATGGGGAAATAAAGCTATCGAGGTTAAAGGAAAATTCCACTCAAAAACGATATTTTTGTCCACTGTTGATACAGTCCAACAATGTTTTGCATGTCAGCAGATACGTTTTCAAGATACTGGACTTTCAAGAAGCAAAGTGTCACTTGCCACATCAGCATAATGATGTAAAACGCATCATATGATGCAAAACACATCATTATGATGATGTGACAAATGACACTTTGCCTCTTGAAAGTCCAATGTCTTGGAACCTTGCCTGCTGACCTGCAAAACATTTTGGGACATTCATTTATTCAATGAATGAAAAAAATACAAAAAAATAGTTTCCTTGTACAGACCTGAGGGCAGGACTGACTAAACTGGGTATCATTTGTTTCATATTGAGTGATTGATATTTCAAATATCATTTTATATTATTTAAATCTATTGGAATTCATTAACAGTATGTCCACAAATACATCATTGAATACCGGTTTAAATTTTGTCTGACATTTTTTTCAACTGAATAAAAAACAGATGTCTATATGAAACCCTCAATACAATAAAATATACTTTGTTAAAAGGTGTCAGCATTTTTCTTGCTGCCAATGTCAAACATACCTGTTTCTTTACTTAAAAGTTTCCCTTCAACAGCAGATGGCAGTGTTGAGTGTTCATGTGTTCATGCCTTAACCCTGAGAAAAGTACTCATCAGTATGCATCACACAGATTGAGAGCATATTAACCTCACTAGGGTACGTGGGACACTAGCGTCCCACCTGGCCAACATCCAGTGAAATAGGAGAGCGCCAAATTCAAAAACAGAAATACTCATTATAAAATAAGCCTAAAATGGCAAAAGTATTCAACAAACAATAATACACATCAACTTAATAGACTACTTCTGTAAAAGTGTCTCTTTAATGTTGTCTTTTTGTAATCTAGGGTAAACAATAAAAAAGTAAGCTCAAATCAAAAGGATTAAATATGCTGTGGTGTCATGTACCTACAGAGTGATAATATCAAAGATTGATATTTTGGTAAGGGGGACATGTGAAAGCAGTGAAGAATGTAGAGCAGCAGATAGATAGCAGATAGATAGCTAGGGGAGCCAGCCTGGTCTGGGATCATGTGGATCTACAGGTCAAGTCAGAAGAATCACTCATGTATCCCTATCTCCTCATGTTAAAGGCTTAAAGGCCCATGACTTCATTTGAAAAACCACATAACGTCAACTTTCATGTTGACCCATACAGAATAGAAATAATACATCTGACGCAGGTATCAATTTATGACAGTAATGTAGGTGAAGAAAAACATGGTGTGAAATAGCTGCAAAGACTATAAGGCTGTGTTTACTGAGAAGTCCCTGGTTGATATTGTGAGCATTCATCATATACCATGTACATGTAGCACACAAACTAACATCCAGCACACATGCAAGCATTCCCTTTCGGTAATGCCATGATTGGATGATAATATTACTAAACAGTAACACAGAACAATAATATTTCATAACTAGGCCTGAATGAAATCAGCTTTTTGATCAAGTTTATTTGTCTGCCTTTTTAATCCATTACATTAAATGTACTGTGTTGCAGTGTTTTGATTGATGATTTCAAATCCTACTTGAGGGGTTTAAGGAAATTCTTATTTAATCTGTCTGTATTCATAACATATGAACTTGGGTTGCAGGAGATTTCCACTGGGACATCTTATAGAGACTTTACCTGATTGCATGTACTGAATGCATTATTGTCCATTTAATTTATAGGGCAATGCATAGTTACCTCCCACCCCATCGGCAAATACACATTAGAATAGAACATATTATTACGCAACATAATGAACAGACATGAACAGTTAGACACATACAGTATATCATACATTGTCACACACATAATGAAATAGAACATCTCTATGGTCACAGATAAATAGGGTCAACAAGTTCAGTAGACCAAATACCGACATGTTAGTTGACAAATTAATGGATATTTAATGGATAATGTACTGTATGTCAATAATTCTACAGCTGGATATGAGCTTTCATCACATCCTATTTTTGGTCCAGATTCTGGGTACTGGTGGATGCCATTCATTCCTCGGAAGGTCAGTTCTTTGCCAAGGACATTTCAATTCTCTCACACTAGACAAGTTCCAACAGCTTCCTTTGTCTCTGTGGTGGAATTTGACTGAGAGCAGCTGGGTTCATGTCGACAAGTGTTGAGTATATAATAATAATAATTTGAAGAGGCGACTCTGGAATGCTGGCCTTCTAGGCAGAGTTGCAAAGAAAAATCCATATCTCAGACTGGCCAATAATAATAAAAATATTAAGATGGGCAAAAGAACACAGACACTGGACAGATGAACTCTGCCTAGAAGGCCAGCATCCCGGAGTCGCCTCTTCACTGTTGACATTGAGACTGGTGCTTTACGGGTACTATTTAAAGAAGCTGCCAGTTGAAGACTTGAGAGGCATCTGTTTCTCAAACTAGACACTCTAATGTACTTGTCCTTTTGCTCAGTTGTGCACCGTATCCTTTCACTCCTTTTTCTATTCTGGTTAGGGCCAGTTTGCGCTGTTCTGTGAAGGGAGTAGTAAACAGCGTTGTACAAGATCTTCAGTTTCTTGGCAGTTCCTAGCTTGGAATGTCCTTCATTTCTCTGAACAAGAATAGACATGAGTTTCAGAAGAAAGTTCTTTGTTTCTGGCCATTTTGAGCCTGTAATCAAACCCACAACTGCTGATGCTCCAGATACTCAATTAGTCTAAAGAAAGACAGTTTTATTGATTCTTTAAGCAGAACAACAATTTTCAGCTATGCTAACATAATTGCAAAAGGGTCAATGATCAATTAGGCTTTGCGTGTACTGGAGTGATGGTTGCTGATAATGGGCCTCTGTATGCCTATGTTGATATTCCATAAGAAATCAGCCGTTTCCAGCTACAATAGTAATTTACAACATTAACAATGTCTACACTGTATTTCTGATCAATTTTGATGTTATTTTAATGGACAAAAAAATAGCTTTTCTTTCAAAAACAAGGACTAAGCGACCCTAAACTTTTGAACAGTAGTGCATATCAATATATATGCATATATCTTTTATTTTATTTTTTTATTTCACCTTTATTTAACCAGGTAGGCTAGTTGAGAACAAGTTCTCATTTACAACTGCGACCTGGCCAAGATAAAGCAAAACAGTGCAACATAAACAACAACACAGAGTTACACTTGGAATAAACAAACATACAGTCAATAATAAAATAGAAAAAGTCTATATACAGTGTGTGCAAATGAGGTAGGATAAGGGAGGTAAGGTAATAAATAGGCCATAATTACAATATAGCAAGTAAACACTGGAGTGATAGATGTGCAGAAGATGAGTGTGCAAGTAGGATACTGAGGTGCAAAGGAGCAAAATAAAATAAACAGTATGGTGATGATGGAGTTGGATGGGCTATTTACAGATGGGCTATGTACAGGTGCAGTGATCTGTGAGCTGCTCTGACAGCTGGTGCTTAAAGTTAGTGAGGGAGATATGAGTCTCCAGCTTCAGTGATTTTTGCATTTCGTTCCAGTCATTGGCAGCAGAGAGCTGGAAGGAAAGGCGGCCAATAGAGGAATAGGCTTTGGGAGTGTATATCTCCGAGATATAGGACAGACACTTCCGAAACCTATTCCTTCTGATGTATATATTTTACTATCTTTTTAGCCATTTATGAATGTGTTATTCAATGTGTTTCTATGGGCTATAGTAAATATTACAGGCCAAATTCAATATTTTATCAAATCATTTCTAAATATATTTTATATATATATAAAATATATATATACCGAAAGGGGTCCTAAAATTCCAAACCAAATAGCTAAATAATCCATGGTAGGACCATTTTCAAACAATTCCATACGTTAGCTTAGTAGCACCTTACATGTGGAATGATCTCCAATGCACTTTAAAATTGGAGGAATTGGAGCCTCTAGGGCATTTCAGATGGTTGTTAGGGGACCTTTTTACTGAAGAATGTGTCTGTTTTGTATCATTGTGTTTAGCTTTTCGTGTATTGTTGTGTATGATAGAGTGTATTTTAATGTGTATATGAATGTGTAGTTTGATGTGTTTATTTTATGTTGATATGTATTGTGGTGCTATGCAGGGCTCATCTGGAAAAGAGACCTTGGTCTCAGCATTGACTTCCTGTCAAAATAAAGGTCAAATACAATGGTCAAAGGTATTGCACTATTTGGGGAATAAGGTGTCATTTCAGATCTGTCCAATATTCCCCGAAACAAAGTGTATGTGTGTGGCAACCTCCATAAGGTTATACCCAGGTCACTCTCAGAGGCCCCATAGAGGAAGACTCACTCTGAAAGTCACTTTGCTTACTCCCCAAGATGTTATATAACATAATATATACTTTGGGTGTGATCCAAAATTCAAAATGTTTCATGGAACCGTCATGGCGTTGCTGTGCATTGTTCCAGTCAATGTTTGCTCAGCTTTATGTCATTATTAAATAGGTGCCAAAATTATAGACAAGCTGTTCCTAAGGATGTAATATAATTCATGACATAACCAACCTCAGTGTGGTGCTTTTTCAGAAAGCCCAGTTTCCGCATCTGGTATTTTGTTCTATTTTCCCATGTCATATGAGTAATTTAATAACGAATGTATTAGCATGTGTATATATAATCCTAAATGTAATTGTGAAAAAAATGCAATTTCCGTACCGCATAAAAACAAATTAGTGATGACATTCTCATTGGTGGTGAACTACTCTGTATGCAAATTCATCAACGCTATGTATTACCAGATACATATTCCCTTTATTAGTCCTATTTGACTCTAATATTTAGGCCTACCCTATTGAATCAAATGGGCAATGAAGAAATAGTTTCACATTTCCACATGGTATTAGTCCACATTGTGCAAAGGTTAGAGTACATCCGGAGGGAACTTGTTTACATTCACCATGCTATTTAGCCTCAGTGGTACCAATTGGATTGCTATTAATCCTGTTTTTCAAGGAAATCTTTTCCCAAGAGTTTGTTATGATGTCTGTGTTATATTTGAATTGGCTGTACTTTCACAGTGCAGAGTCCCTGACACTGTGGCCCGACATATCTAAATCATCTGACACAGGCTTGTCACAGTGCTTCCACGCTTTCCACACTACTGTAAGAGAATTGTCATAGAAAAAATACATCTCTGTAAATAACACAGGGGATGCTCCATTTCATGCTTCATCTCATCGTTTTTTTTTAACTGAATTGTTCATGTGAAAGCCCTAAAGGCTTAAAAAGGTGTGTTTGTATAGAACACGCATGCCCCTTCCAGAAAGAGCTAGACAGGCCAGGTTGAAACTGAAGCCAAAGCTCAATCTCCCAATCTTAATGACTATATCCATTGCATCTGAAATTATAAAGAATATGCAAAAAGATGACAGGGTTGGGCATACAGACTGAACAAGTCTGAGCCTGGGGATCCAGTTGCAAATGATTGTCTTCAAGGAACTCACTATTTGCCTTCTAAGAACTCACTTGTTCACTCTCGTTTCTCTGCCAAGAATGATCAGCCCAACTATGTTATTGGATGGAGCCCATGTTCAACCCAAAGATCCTGGTCAAACCAGAAGCAGACAACAGATGAGGGGGAGGTGTATTTGAAGAGGTCTCTGGGAGCTGTATAGTCAAGGTTATCTGTGACGGTTCAAGTGTTTTACAGCCCATTAGTGTAGTAATAACGCAGTCAATAGGCCGACATAGGTGAAAGATGATCCAGCAACATGCTAGGATATTACATTTTACATGAACAATATGTGATGATCAGTATCTTTCTAATCATAGAGGCTTTTCTATTCCCATACTTAAGAATCGATAACATGAGACAAATTGCCCTCAAGACACAAAGGGCTACGGGGAATATTTTGCAGGATTGTAATTGCGAATATATGCCCCCGGATCACCTCTACTGACATCTTGTAGATTAACGATGGATGTATTTAACGAATGTGTGCTCGTAATTATGGGTAAGAAATGAGAGTAGGCCTCGCCTAATCAGGGTGACTGAGAGTGTCAGTGTCACTGAATTCTTCCTGGGAAGGAGAGGCGGACCAAAACGCAGCGTGGTTATTAAGATACATCTTTGATTAATAAAGATGAAAATAGAACAATAGACAAAAACAAGAAACGTGAAAAACCGAAAACAGCCCTATCTGGTGTAACAAACACAAAGACAGGAACATTCACCCACAAAACCCAACACAAAACAGGCTACCTAAATAAGGCTCCCAATCAGAGACAATGACTAACACCTGTCTCTGATTGAGAACCATATCAGGCCCAAACACAGAAACAGACAAACAAGACAACCAACATAGAATGCCCACTCAGATCACACCCTGACCAAACAAAACATAGAACATACAAAGCAAACTATGGTCAGGGTGTGACAATACCCCCCCCCAAGGTGCGGACTACGGCCGCAAAACCTGAACCTATTGGGGAGGGTCTGGGTGGGCATCTGTCCGCGGTGGCGGCTCTGATGCTGGACGTGGCCCCCACTTCACCATAGTCTTAGTCCGCCCCATTGTCCGCTTCCGTGGCCTCCTAACCACAGCGGCCCTTGGACAAAACCCACTGGACAGAGGGGCAGCTTGGGACAGAGGGGCAGCTCGGGACAGAGTGGCAGCTCGGGACAGACTGATGACTCTGGCAAATCCTGGCTGACTGGCGGCACTGGCGGATCATGGCTGACTGGCGGCACTGGCGGCTCCTGGCTGACTGGCGGCAATGGCGGCTCCTGGCTGACTGGCGGCACTGGCGGCTCCTGGCTGACTGGTGGCTCCTTGCAGACTGGCTGCACTGGCGGCTCCTTGCAGACTGGCGGCACTGGCGGCTCCTTGCAGACTGGCGGCACTGGCGGCTCCTTGCAGACTGGCGGCACTGGCGGCTCCTTGCAGACTGGCGGCACCTTGCAGACTGGCGGCACTGGCGGCTCAGGACAGACGGGAGACTTCGATGGCGCTGGGCAGACGGATAGCTCAGGCGGCGCTGGGCAGACGGGTAGCTCAGGCGGCGCTGGGCAGACTGGAGACTCCCGCAGTGCTGGAGAGGAAAGCTCTGGCAGCGCTGGAATGAGGAGCTCTGGCGCCTCTGGAATGAGGGGCTCTGGCGCCTCTGGACAGAGGGGCTCTGGCGCCTCTGGACAGAGGGGCTCTGGCGCCTCTGGACAGAGGGGCTCTGGCACCTCTGGACTGAGGGGCTCTGGCGCCTCTGGACTGAGGGGCGGGAGCTCTGGCAGCGCCGGACAGGCGGGAGACTCCGGCTGTGCTGGAGAGGAGGAAGGCTCTAGCAGCGCAGGACAGGCGGGACGCACTATAAGCCTGATGCGTGGTGCCGGCACTGGTGGTACTGGGCCGAGGACACGCTCCTCAGGGCGAGTGCGGGGAGGAGAAACAGGGAGTACTGGGCTCTGGACACGCACAGGAAGCCTGGTGCGGTGGGCTGCCACCGGAGGGCTGGTGCGTGTAGGTGGCACTGGATAGACCGGACCGTGCAGGTGCACTGGAGCTCTTGAGCACCAAGCCTGCCCAACCTTACCTGGCTCGATGCCCACTCTAGCCCGGCTGATATGAGGAGCTGGTATGTACCGCACCGGGCTATGCACCCGCACTGGAGACACCGTGCGCTCCACAGCATAAAACGGTGCCTGCCCGGTCTCTCTCGCTCTCCGGTAAGCACAGGAAGTTGGCGCAGGTCTCCTACCAGGCTTCGCCATACTCTCTGTGTCCCCCCCAAGAGATTTTTAGGGCTGACTCTCGGGCTTCCTACCGCGCCGCCGTGCTCGCTTCGCCAACCTCATTCTCCTGTAACCTTCCTCGCACTGCTCCAACGAATCCCAGGCGGGCTCCGGCACTCTCCCTGGGTCGACCGCCCACCTGTCTATCTCTTCCCAAGTTGTGTAGTCCAGATTCTGCTCCCATGTCCCGAAATCCTGACATCGCTGCCTCTCCTGCTCCTCGTAATGCCGCCTCTCTGCTTTTGCTGCCTCCAGCTCTGCTATGGGGCGGCGATATTCCCCTGGCTCTGCCTAGGGTCCTTTTCCGTCCAACTCATCCTCCCAAGTCCATGAGTCTTGTGATGCTGGCTGCTTCTCACCACACCGCTTGATCCTGTTGTGGTGGGTGATTCTGTCACTGAATTCTTCCTGGGAAGGAGAGGCGGACCAAAACGCAGCGTGGTTATTAAGATACATCTTTAATTAATAAAGATGAAAATAGAACAATAGACAAAAACAAGAAACGTGAAAAACCGAAAACAGCCCTATCTGGTGTAACAAACACAAAGACAGGAACATTCACCCACAAAACCCAACACAAAACAGGCTACCTAAATAAGGCTCCCAATCAGAGACAATGACTAACACCTGTCTCTGATTGAGAACCATATCAGGCCCAAACACAGAAACAGACAAACAAGACATCCAACATAGAATGCCCACTCAGATCACACTGACCAAACAAAACATAGAACATACAAAGCAAACTATGGTCAGTATGTGACAGTCAGTGATCCCCCACGTACACACACACACCTATCAACAGCGTGAATTATCCCCTCTAATGGTCATAGGGGCTGTCATATGAGATAAAAGATGCTGCTCATTTAGTTAATTGCTCAGGATTTGATCAAATGTATGGAGTTTTGTTGCTATTGTTCCTTTAAGTGGTAAGGAGCAATTTGTGCCCAGGCACTATAGGGCCAGGTTTGTATTTGTATTTGTATTTCTTAGGGATCCCCATTAGCCACTGTCGAGGCAGCAGCTACTCTTCCTGGGTTCCAAACACATTAAGGCACTTACATTACATATAAAACAAAATATAAAACAGTACATCATATAACATTATTACACCACTACATATCTACAATACAAAATGTATAATACCACCATACAGTACAACAATATTACAATGCACGTGTGTGTATTGTGCGTGTGTTAGCACTTGTGTGCTTATACGTGTGGCTATACCTGTGTATGTGTCTCTTCAAAGTCAAAGCTGTTCCATAAGGTGTATTTTACCTGTTTTATAAATCTGATTCTACTGCTTGCATCAGTTACCTGATGTGGAATAGAGTTCCATGTAGTCATGGTTTTATGTAGTCCTATGCACCTCCCATAGTCTGTTCTGGGGATCGTGAAGAGACCTCTGTAGGAATGTCTTGTGGGGTATGCATGGGTGTCCGAGCCGAGTGCTAGTAGTTTAAACAGACAGCTAAGTACATTCAGCTTGTCAAAACGGCTTACAAAAACAAGTACTGATGAAGTCCATCTCTCTTCCACTTTGAGCCATGAGAGATTGACATGCATATCATTAATGTTAGCTCTCCGTGTACTTTTAAGGGCCAGCCGTGCTGCCCTATTCGGAGCCAGTTGTAATTTTCCTTCTTTGTGCCACCTGAACACATGACTGAACATGAGGCAGAGCAGTGCTTTATTATGAACAGACGTCTCCCCATCTTAGCTACTATTGTATCAATATGTTTTGACCATAACAATTTACAATCCAGGGTTACTCCAAGCAGTTTAGTCACCTCAACTTGCTCAATTTCCACATTATTCATTACAAGATTTAGTTGAGGTTTAGTGTTTAGTGAATGATTTGTCCCAAATACAATGTTTTTGGTTTTTGAAATAACTTATTCCTTGCCACCCATTATGAAACTAACTTCAGTTCTTTGTTAAGAGTCATCCGCATACACACGGGCTTTACTCAAAGTCGTTAGTAAAGATTGAAAAAAGTAGTGGGCCTAGACAGCTGCCCAGGAGGATTCCTGATCCTACCAGGATTATGTTAGAGAGGCTTCCATTAAAGAACACCCTGTGTGTTCTGTTAGACAGGTAACTCTTTATTCACAGTATAGCAGGGGGTGTAAAGCCATAACACATACATTTTTCAAGCACCAGACTATGATCGATAATGTCAAAAGCCGCAATGAAGTCTAACAAAACAGCCCCCACAATCTTTTTATCATCAATTTCTCTCAGCCATTTATCAGTCATTTGTGTAAGTGATGTGCACACTATAAGCGTGCTGAAAGTCTGTTGTCAATTAGTTTACTGTAAAATAGCATTGTATCTGGTCAAACACAATTTTTTCCAAACGTTTACTAAGGGTTGGTAACAGGCTGATTGGTCGGCTATTTGAGCCAGTAAAGGGAGCTTTACTACTTTTGAGTAGCAAGGAAGGGTGGGACAGGAACATAATTAAATGGCTAATTAATCATTTTATTTTACGTTTTATTTAAGTCATGACGGTCATTGTTTCTAAGACAAAATGTTAAACCATTTTCAAAATAAGAACCCTTTTATGGTACTTTGGGTCATCATTTCTCTCTCTCACTCTTCCCCTCCCTCTCCCTCTCTAGTATGACTTTAGCCCTATAGCTTTAGCTGTGACATAACAGACTCAGTCAGCCCCAAAGCTTCTGCAGCATGGGCTCTAGGAGAGAGAGGCAGGCAAAGAGGAATGAAAGCTCATTCAGAGCAGCAGGTTTATTTTAGGGTCCTACTGGATAAAAGTAGATTAACATCACAATGAATCCCTGGGTACTCAGACGCAGGAGTCAGGTCCTCAGAGGCCCTGCTGGAGCAATCTGTGTTATGACTGCTAAGTATAGATCTGATCGAATGTCATACCGGTGATGTGTCCAATTTTGACGAGTGACTGGGACATCAGGGCAGCATGCTTTAGTTAGGTGGAGAGTGTATTTGGTGAGTTAAACTGTGGTCATAGTTGTCTCCAGACCATATAGGGTTCACTACAATATGAAAGTTAATGTGCATTGAGAAAATGTTCATTATGTTGAACATGCAATATTTGTTAGAACACACTTCAGTAAGTGCTGTGTCTAGAGGTTTCTCTTTACACTGTTGGTCCATTGCTGTGTGCCACATCAGAGGTTGAGGTGGTACAGAGACTGAACACGCTATTTTGTAAGGTTCATCTCAGTGCAAAGATGCCTTTAGGCGGTCAATTTACACATGGATATTGTTGTTTGAACACATACCGTTTACTGTAAAGTACCAACTGGCATTGAAGGAAAGATGTACAACACATAAGTTATCATAGTCTTTGTCAATTCAGTTCATATGATCTTTAAGAGTCTGTTGAGGTACCAGTAAGTCAATCTAAGTAAGACAATAAAAAAACTCTCCTTCAAAAGAAGTCAGTTGAAGCTAGAGATACAGTATCTGGTTATTTGCATGAGCTGCATCTCAATTCACCGCATCCAAGCTACAGCAATGTTTGACAGACCATGAGACATCCCAAAAATTGGTCTTACTCTATGGAAAGATGAGACTCTCATGAACACGATGGTGTTCTCCGTTTTGCTCTACGACCCCCACAAGCCCCACGGGACTTGTCTGAAGTCGGCAATGCTGATGTGGCAACTTCAAATCAAATCAAATCAACATTTATTTGTCACATACACATGGTTAGCAGATGTTAATGCGAGTGTAGCGAAATACTTGTGCTTCTAGTTCCGACAATGCAGTAATAACCAACGAGTAATATAACTTAACAATTCACAACAACTACCAAGTGTAAATGGATGAAGAATATGTACATAAAGATATATGAATGAGTGATGGTACAGAACGGCATAGGCAAGATGCAGTAGATGGTATCAAGTACAGTATATACATATGAGATGAGTAATGTAGTATATGTAAACATATCAGTGGCATTGTTTAAAGTGGATAGTGATACATGTATTACATAAAGATGGTTAAAGATGATTATATTAAGTGGCATTGTTTTACATCAATTTTTCCAATATTAAAGTGGCTGAAGTTGAGTCAGTATGTTGACAGCAGCCACTCAATGTTAATGGTGGCCGTTTAACAGTCTGATGGCCTTGAGAAAGAAGCTGTTTTTCAGTCTCTTGGTCCCTGCTTTGATGCACCTGAACTGACCTCGCCTGCTGGATGGTAGCAGAGTGAACAGGCAGTGGCTCGGGTGGTTGTTGTCCTTGATGATCTTTATGGCCTTCCTGTGACATTGGGTGGTGTAGGTGCACTGGAGGGCAGGTAGTTTGCCCCCGGTGATGCGTTGTGCAGAACACACTACCCTCTGAAGAGCCTTACAGTTGTGGGCGGAGCAGTTGCCGTACCAGGCGGTGATACAGCCCGACAGGATGCTCTCGCTTGTTCATCTGTAGAAGTTTGTGAGTGCTTTTGGTGACAAGCCAAATTTCTTCAGCCTCCTGAGGTTGAAGAGGCGCTGCTGCGCATTCTTCACCACGCTGTCTGTGTGGGTGGACCAATTCAGTTTGTCCATGATGTGTACGCCCAGGAACTTAAAACTTACTACCCTCTCCACTACTGTCCCGTCGATGTGGATAGGGGGGTGCTCCCTCTGCTGTTTCCTGAAGTCCACGATCATCTCCTTAGTTTTGTTGACGTTGAGTGTGATGTTATTTTTCTGACACCACACTCTGAGGGCCCTCACTTCCTCCCTGTAGGCTGTCTTGTCGTTGTTGGTAATCAAGCCTACCACTGTAGTGTCATCTGCAAACTTGATGATTGAGTTGGAGGTGTGCATGGCCACGCAGTCGTGGGTGAACAGGGAGTACAGGAGAGGGCTCAGAACGCACCCTTGTGGGGCACCAGTGTTGAGGATTAGCGGGGTGGAGATGTTGTTACCTACCCTCACCACCTGGGGGCGGCCGTCAGGAAGTCCAGGACCCAGTTGCACAGGGCCGGGTCGAGACCAGGGCAGGATCTCGAGCTTGATGATGAGTTTGGAGGGTATTATGGAGTTAAATGTTGAGTTGTAGTTGAAGAACAGCATTCTCACATAGGTATTCCTCTTGTCCAGATGGGTTAGGGCAGTGTGTAGTGTGGTTGCGATTGCACCGTCTGATGAGCTATTGGGGTGGTAAGCAAATTGGAGTGGGTCTAGGGTGTCAGGTAGGGTGGAGGTGATATGGTCCTTGACTCGTCTCTCAAAGCACTTCATGGTGACGGAAGTGAGTGCTACGGGGCGGTAGTCTTTTAGCTCAGCAACCTTAGCTTTCTTAGGAACAGGAACCATGGTGGCCCTCTTGAAACATGTGGGAACAGCAGACTGGGATAAGGGTTGAATGAATATGTCCGTAAACACACCAGCCAGCTGGTCTGCGCATGCTCTGAGGACGCCGCTGGGGATGCCGTCTGGGCCTGCAGCCTTGCGAGGGTTAACACATTTAAATGTTTTATTCACGTCGGCTGCAGTGAAGGAGAGTCCGCAGGTTTTGGTAGAGGGCCGTGTCAGTGGCACTGTATTGTCCTCAAAGAGAGCAAAGAAGTTGTTTAGTCTGTCCGGGAGCAAGACATCCTTGTAACGTTCGTCGTCCTCATCTGAGGAGTATGAAGGAAGGATCGGAGGACCAATGCGCAGAATGGTATGTGATCATGATGAATTTATTAAACACAGAACACTAAAACAAAAATAACAAAGAGAATGACACGAAACGAAACAGTCCTGTCTGGTGACATACACGAAGACAGAAAACAATCACTCAACGAAACACAGGTGGGAAAAGGTTACCTGCCACCGGAGGCCTGTTGCGTGGAGGCACCGGATAGACCGGACCGTGGAGGCGCACTGGAGGTCTCGAGCACCGAGCCTGCACAACCCTACATGGCTGGATACTCCCCGTAGCCAGGTCAGTGCGGCGAGGTGGAATAGACCTCACTGGGCTGTGCTGGCGAACCCTACGGATGGTGCCATGTACCCCGGCCCGAGGAGACGCACTGGAGACCAGATGCGCTGAGCCGGCTTCATGGCACCTGGCTTGATGCCCACTCTCGCCCGGCCGATACGAGGCGCTGCGATATAATGCACCGGGCTGTGCTTGCGCACCGGGGACACGGTACGCCTCACGGCATAACACGGTGCCTGCCCAGTCCACCTCTCTCCACGGTAAGCATGGGGAGTTGGCTCAGGTCTCCTACCTGACTTAGCCACACTGCCGGTGTTCCTCCCCAAGAAATCTTTGGGGCTGCCTCTTGTCCCAGTCACGCTGCCGTGCTGCCTCCTCATTCCACCGCCACTCAGCTTTCGCTGCCTCCAGCTCTGCTTTGGGGGCGGCGATATTCCCCAGATTTCTGCTGCTGCTTGATACCACACTGCTTGGTCCTTTGGCGGTGGGTGATTCTGTAACGTTCGTTGTCCTCGTCTGAGGAGTATGAAGGATCGGAGGACCAATGCGCAGCGTGGTATATGTTCATGATGAATTTATTAAACACAGAACACTAAAACAAAAATAACAAAGAGAATGACACGAAATGAAACGAAACAGTCTTGTCTGGTGACATACACAAAGACAGGAAACAATCACCCACGAAACACAGGTGGGAAAAGGCTACCTAAGTATGATTCTCAATCAGAGACAACTAACGACACCTGCCTCTGATTGAGAACCATACCAGGCCAAGCGCAAAACACAACATAGAAAAACAAACATAGACAGATTGTTTTCAGATTGGTCTTGTTAAAATCCCCAGCTACATTGAATGCAGCCTCAGGATATGTGGTTTCCAGTTTACATAGAGTCAAATAAAGTTCGTTCAGAGCCATCAATGTGTCTGCTTGGGGGGGGGGATATATGCGGCTGTGATTATAATCGAAAAGAATTCTCTTGGTAGATAATGCGACCGACATTTAATTGTGAGGAATTCTAAGTCAGGTGAACAGACGTTCCTGTATGTTGTTATGATCACACCACATCTCGTTAATCATAAGGCATACCCCCCCACCCCTCTTCTTACCAGAAAGATGCTTGTTTCTGTCGTCGCGATGCGTGAAGAAACCAGCTGGCTGTACCGACTCCGGTCTCGAGTGAGCCATGTTTCCGTGAAGCAAAGAACGTTACAGTCTCTTATGTCTCTCTGGAATGCTACCCTTGCTCGGATTTCATCAACCTTGTTGTCAAGAGACTGGACATTGGCGAGTAGTATTGTTCGGGAATGGTGCGCGATGTGCCCGTCTCCGGAGCCTGACCAGAAGACCGCTTCATCTGCCCATTTTACTCCATCGTTGTTTTGGTTCACCGGCTGGGAACCGATCCATTGTCCTGGGTGGTGGGCAAAACACAGGATCCGCTTCGGGAAAGTCGTATTCCTGGTCGTAATGATGGTGAGTTGACGTTGCTCTTATATCCAGTAGTTCCTCCCGACTGTATGTAATAAAACCTAAGATCACCTGGGGTACCAATGTAAGAATTAACACGTAAAAAAACTAAATACTGCATAGTTTCCTAGGAACGCGAAGAGCGGCGGCCATCTCAATCAGTGCCGGAAGTGCTTCTGTCTCAGGCGGCCGACCAGATTGGGCAAGTGTCACTGGACTCGTCTGAAGGCAACCCGTACAAATTAATGGAAGTATGGAGGTAGTTTTGTGTCCCCCAAAAATACTTTAAGGGGGAAGGTTTGGCTGGACGGGATGTCCTTGTTCCATTGCGCTCTAGCGACTCCTTGTGGCGGGCTGGGCGTATGCACACTGACTTGGTAGCCAATTGTGCAGTGTATGAAGAAGCAATGGGGCTTGGCAGGGTCGTGTTTCGGAAGACGCATGGCTTTCGACCTTCGTCACTCCCAAGTTCATACGGAATTCAAATATCTAATGGTATGCCCATCTTATTAAAACAATTCCATATGTTAGCTTAGTAAACACCCCCGACAGCTTAGACGTTTAGAGGTAAAAAAAAAATCACATCACCAAGTATAATATTCCTACATGCACTCCATGCTCTTCTTAATCCTATTTCATGATTACACTTTGTTTTTTAACACACTCCCCATTATTGAATTTCCTGTTTCATCCTCAGAGGCTGAGTGATTCTAAACACACACAGCTAACGACGGGTCAAGGCTTTGCAGCTATAAAGAAGACGCAGTTTCATATTTCTGATTACACCTTTTACTGGTTTCATATGGAATACTCTTAACCACAGCTTTTTTTACCCAGGGTTAGTATCGGAGGGTAATGGTGTGAACAGATTTGGAGACTGTCCAGTAACCACTAGTTCCTTTTAGCCAACACCATTCTGACCCTGGTCACCTTTCGGTGTATCTGATTCATCTTAACTTCTTGAAACTCCCCATCCCGGATCCGGGTTTGTGACTAAAGCCTCAGGCTCATTAGCATAACGCAACATAACGATTTCTGAAAATCGCAAATAAAATGAAAATAATGCGTCTGCTCTCAAGCTTAGCCTTTTCTTAACAACACTGTCATCTCAGATTTTCAAAATATGCTTTTGAACCATAGAAATTGACTAATTTGTGTAAGAGTATGCAAAGCTAGCATAGCATTTTGAGTAGCATTTAGCATGCAACATTTTCACAAAAACCAGATAACCAAATAAATAAAATAATTTACCTTTGAAGAGCTTCTGATGTTTTCAATGAGGAGACTCTCAGTTACATACCAAATGCGCAGTTTTTCCTGAAAGCGTCTGTGTGTAGGAGAAATCGACATTGCGTCTGGCTACCGAAACTAACCGAAAATTCAGTCACCTACAACGTAAAACTTTTTCCGGATTAACTACATAATATCGACCGAAACATGGCAAACGTTGTTTGGAATCGATCCTCAAGGTGTTTTTTCACATATCTCTTCATTGATATGCAGTTCGTGGAAGCTTGCTTTCCTCTCTGTATCCCATGGAAAAATACTGGCAGGTGACATTTGCGCACCAATTTCGGCGCAGGACACCGGGCGGACACCTGGTAAATGTGGTCTCTTATGGTCAATCTTCCAATGATCTGCCTGCAAATACGTCACAATGCTGCAGACACCTTGGGGAAACGACAGAAAGGGCAGGCTCATTCCTCTCGCATTCACAGCCATATAAGGAGACAATGGAATACAGAGCCTCAAAAATCCTTGTCATTTCCTGGATGCCATCTCATCTTGGTTTTGCCTGAAGCTCACGTTCTAGGGCACGCACAGAGAATATCTTGGTATTTCTGGACACGTCAGAGTGTATTCTTTCGAATGCTATCAATTATATGCATAGTCGAGCATCTTTTTGTGACAAAATATCTTGTTTAAAACGGGAACGTTTTTCATCCAAAAATGAAATAGCGCCCCCATAGATGTAAGAGGTTAATGGAGGTTAGACCCCAACATATATACTGTACAGCACGTAGTAAAAAGAAATGCATTTCTAATTGTTCTATTGTACCCTTTAAGAAATAATGATTAGAAACATATTAAGAGTAATGCTGATGATGAAATGTGTATGAATGCAGATGGATGTGTAGGGGTAAGAATTTTGGGTGTGAAGTAGATGTATAATGTCTTCTTATGTAGCAATGCTAAAGGCTTTATGAATGCCTACATAAGGAGGGCTATTTGGGTAAAGAGGATCATGCCATGTTATTTGTATATCTGTATCTCCACAGTGGGAAAACATTTTCATTCAGCAACTTTGTTTTTTCTCATCAGTATTAACCTTCTGATTTGTACCCCAGCACGAGGAGTTAATGTGTCAGCTTTGTGGCTCATGAAATATGTGTTATATCAAACTACAGCTATAAAGTTCTTTATAAAAAAGCTATTCATCACCATGAGAGACAAGAGAACCCACCAGAGTAACGGTGGATTAATTATCAGCAAAACGAGACACTGTAAAAATCTGTGAGGACTAGTCATTAACATGATTATTTATTACTCAATAGGTAAAGGTGTTGCCTATAAGCACAGTAGAAGGTTAGGATAGTCCCATTGGCCACCTCAACATTTCCATGGCATTGTACCCTTTGACATACTGTAAATCCCTTAATACAATTTACCATTGGAACTTGCAGTTTATGAAGAAATGTATTAGTTGCATTGAGACATAGCAACGTAGTTATTGTTGCATGATCAGTGATTAGACCTGGGTTTAAATACATGTGTATTTGACTATTTGTTATTTAAATACTTATTTTCTGTGTATTTCAGTATTTTCAAATAATGTAGCCCGAATCAACTACTTCTATTAGAAGTATTTGTGTAGCGATCGTCTGTGGTAAAAGAAGGTGATGACCAAAGCCCAGCGTGGTAAGTGTTCATGTTTTTTAATAAAGTAATGAACACTGAACAAAACAATAAACGTGAAGTAATCAAACCGAAACAGTCCCGTGTGGCACTAACACGGAAAATAAACACCCACAACTCAAAAGTGAAACCAGGCTCCCTAAGTATGATTCTCAATCAGGGACAACGATTGACCGCTGCCTCTGATTGAGAACCATACCAGGCCGAACACAGCAATCCCAAATCAATAGAAAAAAGAACATAGACAACCCACCCAACTCATGCCCTAACCATACTAGAACAAAGACATAATAAAAGGTCAGAACGTGACAATTTGAAAGTATTTTCAAATAATTTCCTACAAATAGCCTACTATTTAAAAGTATTTTCAAATACGTATTTCAAACACTATTTTCAAATACATCGGTTAGATGTTTTTAGTCTGTGTATTTGAGTATTTTCCATTACATTGAAATGAATATGAAAGTAATAGTTTTTGAATCCAGTTCTGTCAGTGATATAGAGTTTGTATTTACTCCACTAAACCAAACTTTTTATTTGAAAATATATCCTCAATACAAGGTAAAGAAAATCTTCTCTCTCTATTTCCTCTAAGAAAGAGGTAATCAAGCCCAACCAACCATGGTTGCAAAGGTGACCCCACTACACGATGCATAAAACCAAACATAAAGTGATTTTAGAAATGCCATTTTTATGTTATATTAATTGTTTTATTATTAAACACATACAAATTCCATCAGCTTATATTGTTGGTGACACTCTTTATGCCTCGCATCAGATTGTTTTCCACAGATCAGAGAGCACAGTTATTTGAGTACCTTTTGGTTGGGAGGTGCTGAAACAGGAAGAAATGCTTGATGCATGCACCATTAGATGTTGGCTAGTAGGTAGTATTTTAAACAAATGTCACTGTAGATGATATTGAATGCATATCATGTCCAATGCCACTGGTTCCTTAAACTCACTTTAGCTCCATAATCCAAGAACCCCATGGAATGGAATGAGAAGAAATAGTCAAGTATTGAGAAAGACTAAGAGTGGTGAATTCTAACTTGAAATGTGTGTGTCACATTAAGATAGCAAGGAGATGGCCCATATCGCCCTCCTTCATATTCAAAGTTCCAACATTTCTTTAAAGATGAACCCCGCAGAATTAGTATATTTACATGCAGAGAAGAACCATTGCCTATAGTCCAGCCCCAGTCCTGGACCCAAGTTTTGGTTGACTTGTAGGGGAGTGTAGTGGTGCGGAACCCCTTTCAAATCAAATAGTATTTATCACATCCCCGCATACTGATGGAGAAAACAGATTTACAGTGGCAGTTTAATATAAAACTGTCAGTTTAAAAATAATCTTGGAGAGCCTACCTGTTTTGGGTGGTGGAAACTAGTATTCTTCCTTAATCCCAATTTAACCCATGCCTGCACTCACTTCGTGCAACCAGCTGGGGACTAAAGTCCCAAAACCTTCACGCCATGCAATCATCAAATTGTACTTGGTTCAATTTCAATCCTGTCATAAATAGGTAGCATGATGATTTGTTTGTGTCTGGGGGTACATAAAGATCTATGGCCTTAAGATATCACTCAAAGACATTCCAGATCCTTTATGAATTAGGATAATTGCATATGGGCTTATCTGCGGCTATGGAGCCCTGGCCTGTTCACCGGACGTACTGCCTGTCCCGGACCTGTTGTTTTCAGCTCTCTGGGGATTGCGGGAGCGGTGGAGATGCTCTGGATGGTCGGCTATGGAAAGCCAACTGACATTTGCTCCTGAGGTGCTGACCTGTTGCACTCTCGACAACCACTGTGATTATTATTAGACCCCGCTGGTCATCTATGAACATTTGAACATCTTGGCCATGTTCTGTTATAATCTCCACCCGGCACAGCCAGAAGAGGACTGGTCACCCCTGATAGCCTGGTTCCTCTCAAGGTTCCTTCCTAAATTCTGGCCTTTCTAGGCAGTTTTTCCTAGCCACCGTGCTTCTACAACTGCATTGCTTGCTGTTTGGGGTTTTAGGCTGGGTTTCTGTACAGCACTTTGAGATATCAGCTGACGTAAGAAGGGCTTTATAAATAAATACGATTTGATTTGATTTGATTCACCAAACCGCAAACAACCAATAAAATCCTTTGTAGGCCTTAAAACAGGCATTTTATGCAGGCGTTACAAAACCAAAGCACAACAGCAAAGCTTCTGTCCTGTTCACAATGCACACATTGATCTCGGGTCAGCCCTGCTGTGAAATGCATGCATTGGCCCATTAACAAACGTAATTTATGGGGACACACCCACACTTCATACAGTACTACAATTCACTCTTACTAATCAGAGCTGATGCCATCTCTGTCATTTCCACAGTGCCTACTGCCTATTGAATTACCAGAGACCAGAGAGATCCCCGCTATACTGTACCATCAGTCACTCGCAATTAGATATTCAGGCTCACACGTGGGGCGTAATCTTTCACTTTAAGTGAATTAAAAATGCCAATTCGGGGTCTCCTGAGATCGAGGCTATCATCTGTAGACAGCATTACATTACAGCATCACAGAGGATTACATTTTTAATTCCTCGAAAGCATGACGTTATTCCCCTATATCGTTAAAACGTGGCATCAATTAACCCCACAGCTCGTATCTCATTATTTTGTTTCGCTCTCACCTGCAAACCACTCTCTTTTCAGGCTTTGCATTGAAACAATGTTTTCAAGAGATAATTGAAATGTCGTCAGAAGGCTTTGACTTCAAAGAAATCCAAAGACGGTGGATAGATGTTTCAAAGATGTTTCTTTGTCTTGATATCCATCCATGATTACACAAGAGGCTACTGCCCCAACCAAGAATGATCAACCGTCAAAGCTCAGTCAACTCTAATAACCTTAGGTTGTTGCCATATGAAATGTTTGGCATTCTAGACAAGGTGTGTGTTATCATGGCACCAGCCAGACAGACACTACGTAATCTAATCTATTGCTCCAAGGCAAGCCACCATGTCAGCGAATTACACGCTTAATGGTTAACTCTAAACGAGCATTTACAACATTCATTCTATTACAGGGCAGACTGTCGATCGAGCATAATGCACCCAACAGTATGTGACTTGGCTCGAAAGTCATCTTAATTCCCCTTTAATGATTGTTGATTATGACAGGTAACATTACAGAGTTGGCTGCTGGCTATCTTGTGTCAGGGTATGGGCAATGTGAAGTCGAGCATAGGTTGAGCTGAGGTCAACTATTTTCTACTCTCGTCCTCACAGTATAAGTAGGGCCAGGTGTTTTCCCTGTCCATGTGACCTGACCAGAAAAAATGTTTGAGTTGGAGGAAACTCCTGACCCTACTTATGAGCCTTATAGCAAAAGCATTAAGCCGTCTACCGGCCTTTAACTAGCTAAGCACGGGCTTGACTTAACAGCTTCAGTGTCCCACTTTAGCTCAGGTGGTGAGATAAGATTAATCATGGCAGCGGCTTAAAGCCTGACTCCTCAAATAAAAGCCATGAGAGACTGTGTGGGTGTCTCAATAGCGTCTAGTGGCTTCCTTAATCCTTGTCTCCTTTCCTTAATTTAGTGCACTATTGTGATTGGACTGGACAAGTGAAGTCCAATTCCCAGCAGAGTTCAAATACGTGCGTATTTAAATATTTGTATTTTATATCAGGGGTTGGAACTGGTTCAGGAACAAATCCGAAAACCAATAAAGAAGGACATTTTCTGAGGAACAGAATCAGAACCCGTGAATGAATGTGAGCTATACTGTTCCAGAACAGAACCTTTATTTTAAAAGAATGGGAACCGGTTAATAACGTTATTTTACATTCCATGCATTTTTTTCCAGTCCCACAAAAAAACACAACAAAGCACCTACGCAAAACCCTCACTTTGTCACTCAGGAACTTATTCCAGTGTCTACCTGCCAGCTGGAAATCTTTGCCAGTGTGTGTGCATGTGTAGTATGCCTGCAACTCCCCTACGAAGCATAGGCTACTGTACCCTACTGACGTTACAAGCGTCATTCAGAAATTAGGGAGAGATATATTTAATTAGAATGGAACTCTCGGGAGGTCAAAGATATTCAAAGTTCCTTTATAGAAGCCGCTCCTCTGTAGGTATAATTCTGTGGGCCTAATTCAGATAATGCATGTCATAACAAGATGCCCAGCACTTCAAGCCAAGCCTCTTCTTCCACCCTCTCTTCCTTTCTCCCCGGCTGCAAAATTTCAGTCTCATCACGTGCCCTACATTTCTCTGTCCAATACATGTAAACAACTATAGCTTGCCTTATACTCCATATTCAAATAATGTAGCCGAATCATATACTTCTACTTTTTCTACTTTATTTTCAAATACATGTTTTCAAAAACATTTCAAATACCCCTAGGAACAAACAGAAGTGGGTTCAAAAGTATAATGAGTATTTAAATATTTGTATTTGAAAATACACTGTCTGTAATTGAGTATTTTCAACAAATACATGCCAATACTTTCCAAGTGTATTTCCAAATACGTTTCCAATATTCAGCTACTACTACTACTACTACTACGTCACAATGCTGCAGACACCTTGGGGAAACGACAGAAAGGGCAGACTCATTCCTCTTGCGTTCACAGCCATATAAGGAGATCATGAAAGACAGAGCCTCAAAAATCCTTGTCATTTCCTGGATGCCAAGTCATCTTGGTTTTGCCTGAAGCTCACGTTAAAGGGCACGCACAGAGAAGATATTTGTATTTCTGGACACGTCAGAGTGTTTTCTTTCGAACAGTAGCAATTATATGCATAGTCGAGCATCTTTTTGTGACAAAATATCTTGTTTAAAACGGGAACGTTTTTCTTCCAAAAATGAAATAGCGCCACCATAAGTGTAAGAGGTTAACAGTGTTTTTGAATGTAATTGAAATACAATAAATAGTATTTGAACCCAGGTCTGATTCCTAGTAAGTTTCCACCATATTGCATTTCCCTGTCCTGGGCTCTTAGACCAACATGAATAAAAGAAAAGAGATGAGGAGAGGAGGCCACTTTACCCCGAGTGTGACTGTGAGTGTCTGCACCTTGGTGGCTGTCTATATCTGAGCATGGTGACAAGGAGGGGAGGCAAGGGGATTAGCTGCCTCCTTCGACTGGCAGTGATATAACAGTCTCTAATAATCCATTTCCTAGAAGAAGAAGATAGAAAAAAGAAGGTTAGAGGCTTATAATCACTCTGACTGACAGGAGAGTAGATCATTAAGCCTGCCAGTGATATATGGAGTGATTTAATTATTTGTTTAAGAAAGGCTGTCTGTCAGGACGATTGGGTTCATGTTCATTCTGCTGACCTAGGCTACATGTATTTGACTTATCTACTCCAATGCACACAGTTTCATTGATCTGACCAAAGACCGCAATGCATGAGTGAACTGTGAGCGACAGACAGAGCAAAGCATCAGAGAAAGATGTTGACATCGTCCTGCCTCGGTCCGCACTCCAAGCTGACTTCAATGGGATTAAGTATGATATCTATGTCAGTTGGCATGTTAGGGTTTCAGTAGCTACTTTCTAGGCTAACGAGGAGAGGGACTTTGTTCCGTAATGACTTCCAAGAGATCTGATTCTGAGAGTTTGCAATCCCACAGATATGTATGGCAAATATTAACAGAATATTGTGTAATGCCAAAAGCCCCATCCATCATCCTTTTATCAGGGCTTTTGAAGACAAGCAGTAGTCTGAATCCTTTACTTATCCTTAACCCCCTAACATAATGCTATTTCGTTTGTTTGACTATACTCAATGTATAGCCTGCTTTTGTGCTTCTATTCTTTTTAAGATAACTTTAAATTAACCTTTAAAGTTGGCAGTCAAAAACATGATTTTCCTGTGTTTTATATATATTTACACACTATGAGGTTGGAATAATACTGTGACATTGTAAAATTATGATAATGCCCTTTTAGTGTAAGAGCTGTTTAAAAAGACCACCTGAAATTTCAGCCTGTTTGGGTGGGATGGAGTTTTGGCCTGCCTGGTGACATCACTAGGCAGTAAATTAGTTAATGGACCAATAAGAAAGGAGTTCCAAACCTCGCTGCCAATAACAGCTAGTTATCAGTTTTCCCCTCTCCACTCTGATCACTCCCAGACAGTCCTAGCGAAATTCTTGAGAAATTGCTCTTTGCTAAGAAGCTATTTTCTTCTTTTTTTAAACAATTTTAATTGAAAACAATCACTGTAAGGTACTTAATTGTTAACCAGAAATTATTTGATATTGAGAGAAAAACGGCTGAATTGGACCTTTAACTTAACCCTTTCTCTATGTTACTTAAACCTTCTACGTGTATTCTAGTACGTTCAATATAGGTCACCAGACATGGTGGAATCAATATGGTGAAACGATTGGACACTTCCTCTAGTTTTAAGAGATAATGACAGCCTGAGACTCAATATAAAGTTATTTTCAAATATGTGCAGGTATGGTAGGTTATGACAGGTTATAAGTTCAACAAGTTGCCATTCTTAACTGGATGTACATCAGCGGTTTTCCATCTTCACGGATGAATTGCACCAATGTATCTTTTGAAACATGCTCTAACTAACCTCAGAGATGAGATCCTGTTCATATTTCATCAATATACGTGTGGCAATAGATACTGGCAGCCCTCTAGCCCTAAGGAGGAACTGCCAGAGAAGTTCAAATTTACAAAACATACCAAATATTTTCAAGAAAGTACAGTAAAGTCTACATTATATGGCAAAATGTATTCACACACAAATGAGCCACACAGTTACTGCATGTACTGTATGTTCAGAAATGGGGATTAGGGGAAGCTTAAAGTAAGCATTTTTAATTGAAGAAAATTGTTTTACCCTAAATGATAAAGTGCATATAGTACATAATGGGGGTCCCCTAAGATACTCACTAAGCTATTTAAATCCAATAATTGTATCTTCTGGCGTTCAAGCACTTGAATAGTTTATTTCCAAAACAATATGTTTCACATTTGTGTTTTTTCATCAGAAATCATTGATTATGGGTACCTTTGTGTGTGTGTACAATATTACTGTCCTCAGATGTTTAATTCATGGATTTTAGATGTGAATGCTATATATCCACTGTTTAGCTGGAATGGAATGTTTGCATCATGTATATTTGGCTGTGATATGTGGTTGCCTTACCTAGCTATTTTAAGATGAATCCACTTAATTTCGCTTTGGATAAGAGCATATGCAAAATTACTAAAATGTCAAATGTAAATGTTTTATATACAGATGTCATATTACTGTATTTTCTTTATTCTTAAATAGAGATGTCACAAATGTATAATTTGTACAGTTCTTTATTAAAAATGTAGTTATTTGTTACATCCATATTCAAGATGGCGCTGACAGAGATGGTCGCTTCGCTTCACATTCTTAGGAAACTATGCAGTATTTTTTTTTTTATGTATTATTTCTTACATTGTTACCCCAGGAAATCTTAAGTCTTACTACATACAGCCGGGAAGAACTATTTGATACAGTTGAAGTCGGAAGTTTACATACACTTAGGTTGGAGTCATTAAAACTCGTTTTTCAACCACTCCACAAATTTCTTGTTAACAAACTAGTTTTGGCAAGTTGGAAAGGACATCTACTTTATAATTCACTGTATCACAACATAATTTTAGTCAATTGGAGGTGTACCTGTGGACCTGTGGATGTATTTCAAGGCCTACCTTCAAAATCAGTGCCTTTTTGCTTGACATCATGCGATAATCAAAAGAAATCAGCCAAGACCTCAGAAAAACAATTGTAGACCTCCACAAGTCGGGTTCATCCTTGGGAGCAATTTCCAAACGCCTAAAAGTACCACGTTCATCTGTACAAACAATAGTACACAAGCATAAACACCATGGGACCACGCAGCCGTCATATCGCTCAGGAAGGAGACACTTTGTCTCCTAGAGATGAACGTACTTTGGTGCGAAAACTGCAAATCAATCCCAGAACAACAACAAAGGACCTTGTGAAGATGCTGGAGGAAACAGGTACAAAAGTATCTATATCCACAGTAAAATTAGTCCTATAGCGACATAAGGTGAAAGGCCACTCAGCAAGGAAGAAGCCATTGCTCCAAAACCGCCGTAAAAAAAGCCAGACTACGGTTTGCAAATGCACATGAGGACAAAGATCGTTCTTTTTGGAGAAATGTCCTCTGGTCTGATGAAACAAAAATAGAACTGTTTGGCCATAATGACCATCATTACGTTTGGAGGAAAAAGGAGGAGACTTGCAAGCCGAAGAACACCATCCCAACCGTGAAGCAAGGGGGTGGCAGCATCATGTTGTGGGGGTGCTTTGCTGCAGGAGGGACTGGTGCACTTCACAAAACAGATGGCATCATGAGGGAGGAAAATTATGTGGATATATTGAAGCAGCATCTCAAGACATCAGTCAGGAAGTTAAAGCTTGGTTGCAAATGGACAATGACCCCAAGGATACTTCAAAAGTTGTGGCAAAATGGCTTAAGGACAACAAAGTCAAGGTATTGGAGTGGCCATCACAAAGCCCTGACCTTAATCCCATTTAAAATGTGTGGGCAGAACAGAAAAAGCTTATGTGCAAGCAAGGAGGACTACAAACTTGACTCAGTTACACCAGCACTTATTGTGGGAAGCTTGTGGAAGGCTACCCGAAATGTTTGACCCAAGTTAAACAATTTAAAGGCAATGCTACAAAATACTAATTGAGTATATGTAAACTTCTGACCCACTGGGATTGTGATGAAAGAAATAAAAGCTGAAATAAATAATTCTCTTTACTATTATTCTGACATTTCACATTCTTAAAATAAAGTGGTGATCCTAACTGACCTAAGACAATAATTTTTTACTAGAATTAAATGTCAAGAATTGTGAAAAACAGAGTTTAAATGTATTTGGCTAAGGTGTATGTAAACTTCCGACTTCAACTGATCACTGATGCAGAAGGGGCAGACAGAGCGGTCTTCTGGTCAGGCTTTGTAAACGGGCAAATAGGCAGAAACTTAAACAGGATGTACCAGTGACAAGAACCATTCAACGCTGGACTGACCATTCGGAAGCCACGCTCCAAGTTTGTTTTGATCACACGGACTAGAATATGTTCCAGTCAGTCTAAGCGAACGACATTGATCTATACACTGACTCAGTGAGTGTGTTTATAAATAAGTGCATTGGAGATGTCGTAACCACTGTGACTATTAAAACCTACCCTAACCAGAAACCATGGATGGATGGTGGCATTCGCGAAAAACTGAGAGCGTGATCCTTCGCATTTCACCGTGGAAAGAGGTTTGGCGATGTGGCTGAATATAAACAGTGTAGTTATTCCCTCTGCAAGGCATTCAAACAAGCGAAATGCCGGTACAGGGACAAGGTGGAGTCGCAATTCTACAGGAAATCCGGGACTACAAAAACAACAGCCACTTCACGGATACCGACGTCACGCTTCCAGATAAACTAAACACCTTGTCCCTGTACCGGCACTTCTTTGCTCGCTTTGAAAATAGTACAGTGCCACAGTTCAGCATTCAACACCATAGTACCCTCCAAGCTCATCATCATCAGCCCTCTTCTGTACTCCCTGTTCACCCACGACTGGGTGGCCATGCATGCCTCCAACTCAATCATCAAGTTTGCAGACGACACAACAGTAGTGGTCATCCTAATCCTTGATCATCCTGATGTGGTCATCCTGTCTGGGTTGGCACCCCCCCTTGGGGTTGTGCCATGGCGGAGATCTTTGTGGGCTATACTCAGCCTTGTCTCAGGATGGTAAGTTGGTGGTTGGAGATATCCCTCTAGTGGTGTGGGGGCTGTGCTTTGGCAAAGTGTGCGGGGTTATATCCGTCCTGTTTGGCCCTGTCCGGGGGTGTCCTCGGATGGGGCCACAGTGTCTCCTGACCCCTCCTGTCTCAGCCTCCAGTATTTATACTGCAGTAGTTTATGTGTCGGGGGGCGAGGGTCAGTTTGTTATATCTGGAGTACTTCTCCTGTCCGATTCGGGGTCCTGTGTGAATTTAAGTGTGCTTTCTCTAACTCTCTCTTTCTCTCTCTCTTTCTCTCTCTCTCTTTCTCTCTCTCGGAGGACCTGAGTCCTAGGACCATGCCCCAGGACTACCTGACATGATGACTCCTTGCTGTCCCCAGTCCACCTGGCTGTGCTGCTGCTCCAGTTTCAACTGTTCTGCCTTATTATTAATCGACCATGCTGGTCATTTATGAACATTTGAACATCTTGGCCATGTTCTGTTATAATCTCCACCCGGCACAGCCAGAAGAGGACTGGCCACCCCACACAGCCTGGTTCCTCTCTAGGTTTCTTCCTAGGTTTTGGCCTTTCTAGGGAGTTTTTCCTAGCCACCGTGCTTCTACACCTGCATTGCTTGCTGTTTGGGGTTTTAGGCTGGGTTTCTGTACAGCACTTTGAGATATCAGCTGATTTACGAAGGGCTATATAAATACATTTAATTTGATTTGATTTTATCACCAACAACGACGAGACAGCCTACAGGGAGGAAGTGAGAGCACTCGGAGTGTGGTGTCAGGAAAACAACCTCTCACTCAATGTCAACAAAACAAAGGAGATGATCGTGGACTTCAGGAAACAGCAGAGGGAGCACCCCCTATCCACATCGAAGGGTCAGCAGTGGAGAAGGTGTAAGGTTTTAAGTTCCTGGGCGTACACATCACAGACAAACTGAAATGGTGCACCCACACAGATATTGTGGTGAAGAATGCGCAACAGCGCTTCTTCAACTTCAGGTGGCTGAAGAAATTTGGCTTGTCACCCAAAACCCTGACAAACTTTTACAGATGCACAATCGAGAGCATCCTGTCGGGCTGTATCACAGCCTGGTATGGCAACTGCACCGCCCTCAACTGCAAGGCTCACCAGAGGACGGTGCGGTCTGCACAACGCATCACCGGGGGTAAACTACCTGCCCTTCATGACACCTACAGCACTCGATGTCACAGGAAGGACAAAAAGATCATCAAGGACAACAACCACCCGAGCCACTGCCTGTTCACACCGCTATCATCCAGAACGTGAGGTCAGTACAGGTGCATCAAGCTGGGACTGAGAGATTGAGAAACATTTTCTATTTCAAGGCCATCAGAATGTTAAACAGCCACCACTAACTCAGAGAGGCTGCTGCCCACATTGAGACCCGATCACTGGACACTTTAATAAATTGATCACGAGTCACTTGAAACAATACCACTTTAATAATGTCTACATATTTTACATTACTCATATCACATGTATATAGTGTATTGAGACCCAATCACTGGACACTTTAAAAAATAGATCACTAGTCACTTTAAATAATGCCACTATAATAATTATTACAAATCTTACATTACTCATATCACATGTATATACTGTATTTTATACTATCTACTGCACCTTGCCTATGCTGCTCGGGCCATCGCTCATCCATATACAGTGGGGTAAAAAAGTATTTAGTCAGCCACCAATTGTGGAAGTTCTCCCACTTAAATAGATGAGAGAGGCCTGTAATTTTCATCATAGGTACACGTCAACTATAATTTGCAAATAAATTCATTAAAAATCCTACAATGTGATTTTCTGGATTTGTTTTTCTCATTTTGTCTGTGATAGTTGAAGTGTACCTATAATGAAAATTACAGGCCTCTATCATCTATTTAAGTAGGAGAACTTGCACAATTGGTGGCTGACTAAATACTTTTTTGCCCCACTTTATCTATATGTATATATTCTCATTCAACCCTTTAGATTTGTATGTATTAGGTAGTTGTTGGGAATTGTTAGTTATTACTGCACTGTTATTACTGCACTGCACTGTTGGAACTAGAAGCACAAGCATTTTGCTACACTCGCATTAACATCTGCTAACCATGTGTATGTGACCAATACAATTTGATTTGACTGTGTAAAACCTAGTAGTAGTTATTTCTCTTAGAGTGAGGCGGATATATAGCATTATTTGTCTCTGAAATGAAACCACCAATTTAAACAAATACAGGTCTGTCATTGAACAACCCCATGCCATGATTAGATAAGGGAAAAAACACACAAAATCTCTTACATCAATAAAAGCTAATTTACCAACATTTCTGAAAATGGATATATAGCATTTTTGGAATTCAACTTTCCACTTACTCTCAAATCTTCCTTGTTTTATTTTGTAATTTAACAAGGCTAGCCAGTTAAGAACAAATTCTTATTTACAATGACAGCCTACCGGGGAACAGTGGGTTTAACTGCCTTGTTCATGGGCAGAATGAGAGATTTTTTTTTTACCATGTCAGCTCGGGGATTCAACCCAGCAAGCTTTCGGTTACTGGTCCAACACTCTAACCACTAGGCTACCAGCTGCTCAGTCACAGCATATGATTAGCATATGAATGAGTATGATAACAAATGCAGACTCTTTCCATGATGAGTATGCTCAGGTGCATGCTTTAGTTTTCACAAAATACTAATTCAAATCAGGGCTGGCATTAGATGGATATCACAGGATAGAAGAGCATGCTGTTGAGATGTTAATCTGACAGAACTTTTCAAATGGAAATCCAAACACTGAGATTAAAACACCCTTGTTGAATTGGACTGGAATGGGCCTACACAAGTTTTTCCCCCCTACTATGAGTGTGTGTGCATGCACGTGTACTTCCTTCTCTCAAAGCATGTACCACATCCGCCAACAGTACATACCAACCACAGTCAGAACACATAAATACGCATCCCATCTCATTACAACTAAGTACCTCAAAACATTTCACATGGGCCCTCATCTCCTCTCTTTTTAACATGTACGTCATAATACTAATCATTAAATGCGGCTGACCTCTGCTGGCCTCATTTATAAGCTGAACCGTTGTAAATCTGTGTCCTGAAAATGTCTCTGCAGATTAAGCACATTAATCAGAGATGTGGGAGCAGAGAAGACCATTAATGTCATCATCTGTGATCTAACGGCAGGAGAATCCACCTAAAGCAGCGTTATTACCCAGGGCCCAGCTGGGCGAGAGTGTTGCTTCGTTGCAATGTAATTTTCTGCACTACATTTATGACTGTATATAGGCTACTGTATGAGACTCTTATTCAGGTGTTTCAATGTGAACTGTAAGATTCACTGGCAGGTCTCAACTGCAAGACCAGCGTTGGAGACCCCCACCCTCAGCTCCAACCAGCCTTCCTACACCTAGTGCAGATCAAACTAATGGTGGAACAAACATTATGAACGATGGGTTAGAGTTGTTCATACAGGCAAATGTGTTTAGAACACCAATTTGAATTCAAGATGGGAAGCTACCTTGAACTTGTTAAGGCCTTTAGCTAATGGACACTCCCCCTTTGCCATTTCATTCGGTTTAACTTCGATACCATAATAGCTTTGTGCATAGAGGTATCTTGGAGTTAGGAGTATAACTAACATTGATAAGATTCCTTAATCAAAATACAAATTATTTAAAATATTTCAGTATTATGAATTGAGTTTATGATTTACTACTTAAACAAGCTGTGACTAAACGCAGCTATAATCTAGTTTACCTCTGTCATGTTATAAGATAAGCACTACATTTGACTATGGAAACATTTGCTCTATATATTTATTTGTATGTGTGAAAAAGATGCAGGCCGCTGAGGTGTGGCTTGTACTCAGCTCCAGTACAAGTCCAGAGGTTAAGGTCATGTGATCTGTGGTTTTACATTTTCCGTTCCCCATGCTGACGCAAACAGTAAACAGTGGTTGTCAGAGGATACGCTTGATCAACCTCATCTATATCCTACATCTCGTAGCTACATCTGCATTCTGGCACTTTAGTTGAGAGGAAGTTCTAGAAGGTGATCGAATTCTAACAAAAGACATTTCCGCATGTTTTAAAACTGAACATTTTGGAATTTCCCATCCTGGTGGTTCTAAATGCAGACTAAGGACACTGTACTGATGGGCAGGAGGGTGGTTAGTGTTTGCAATTCAAAGAACTGCAATGGGAAGAATCCAGTCTATATTTACTTTTGGTCTGCATTGCTGAAATGATATCCCTCTCTCACACTCCCGCTCTCTGCAGATGATCACTCAAGTTTTCTGGGATGGCCATAACCTCCAGTGAACTATGTGCCTTTTGAGCTGGAGCAATGTTACATAACCTAAGACAAAGACTCATTGCTCCTAGCCTGCTGGTACATCACTGGATGTCTTTGTAACACTTAAAACGTGTTAAGACTGTGATAAACTTGTTACACACAATGGTGGATAGCAGCCAATACCTACTGGGTTGCTGCTTAAGATTTCACTGTGGATGGAACCAGTACTTGGTCAAGGCATTAAATAAGTTCCTTAACCAGGCTGTGGTTAATTAACACTGTGCTTACTGTGGTACTGGGCATGACAAAGTAAAATGCTAAAATCAAGTGAAATCTGATAAAAAGACCAATTTCATTTAATACATTAACTTCATGCATCTGCAAGTAGAAATGAACTGGTGAAATGTAGGATGTAAAAGTCCATTCTAGAATTAAGTGATGAGTGGTAAAATAGCTAAAACCACATACGCCTCTATAAATTCAGTCACAATGTGAATGTTCTCAGAGGGAACAAAGCGTTCAGACGCTTTCGGTTATCTTATTACTGGTGACATCAATGCTGTGCCATCATGCCATACCCGGAATTTGCATAACCTAAATTTTTTTTTAAAAAGACACCCAACTGTACACAGAGTTCTGCAACTGAAAAGGAGCCTTCAGTATTTTTTCCTTTGAAGTCATCTAGTTGTACTTTTCAGCTGGTATGGATCCATAGATGTCACAATATTCTGGTAAAATGAGCAATTTACTTCAAAAATAGTTTCTTAAACACTTTTATTTCATTTTAACAAAGCCTAATACAGGTTTGAAGCAAAACTGGGGAACACTGTTAAATCTCAATCTCAACATTTCTGTCACAGTCACCATGTCAGCTGAAGTCATATAGTCATTGAGGGTTAAAAGAAAATAAACCTCAAAACGGTGCAGGTTTTTTTCAAAGAACACAAGAGAGTAGAGATGACACATTGGACAAAAGTAACAAACAAGACCAGGGCCACCTGAGATCAAACTACAATTATACAACAAACTTGAAAAGGTATTGTATAGTACAATGGGTATTTATCCCAGAGGTGACATAGTAGCTTGAATCCAAACTTGCTTTGTTTTAACTGGTTCTGTAGTTATTGGCCTTGAGTGAACCAATGTGAGTAAAGCAAAAGAAAAACAGTTAACGACAATTATTCTTATAAAGAGTAGTAGGCCATGAGAAACTGTAATCCATGGTTCAATTCTATAAACATCCATTAAAAAGCTAACAATCAATGAAAGTGATGGGGCCATGTGAGCATGTAAAAAATTTTTTTTTGGGCCATTACATTTTTTTGTTATGGCCAATAGACTGCTTTCAGGGAGAGGAACCGTCTAACATAAAGTTGTAAAATAGTGAACTACTCCTTTAAAATGTGTAAAAAGGAAAATTCTACATTTTGAAATAGCTATTGACTCTTGACCAATCAGAATGACGAACATCCACATTGCAGAGCTTAACAGTGGCATGCTGCTTTCCACTAGATGTTGGAACATTGCTGCGGGGAGTTGCTTCCATTCAGCCACAAGAACATTTGTGAGGTCGGAAACTGATGGGCGATTAGGCCTGGCTCGCAGTCGGCGTTCCAATTCAACCCAAAGGTGTTCAATGGGGTTGAGGTCAGGGCTCTATGCAAGCCAGTCAAATTCATCCACACCAATCTCAACTAACCATTTCTGTAGGGACCTCGATTTGTGCATGGGGGTACTGTCATGCTGAAACAGGAAAGGGCCCCAAACTTTTGCCACAAAGTTGGAAACACAGAATTGTCTAGAATGTCTTTGTATGCTGTAGCGTTACAATTTGCATTCATTAGAACTGTGGGGCCTAGTCCGAAGCATGAAAAACAGCCCTAGACCATTATTCCTCCTCCACCAAACTTTACAGTTGGTACTATGCATTGGGGCAGGTAGCGGTCTCCTGGCATCCACCAATACCAGATTAGCCAGTCGGACTGCCAGATGGTGAAGTGTGATTTATCACTCAAAAAAACACATTTCCATTGCTCCAATATCCAATGGTGAGCTTTACACCACTCCAGCCGACGCTTGGCATTGTGCATGGTGATCTTAGGCTTATGTGTGGCAGCTCGGCCAAGGAAACCCATTTCATGAAGCTCCCGGAAAACAGTATTTGTGATGACGTTGCTTCCAGAAGCAGTTTGGCACTCGGTAGTGAGTGTTGCAACTTAGGGCAAACGATTTATATGTGGTACGCGCTTCAAAACTCGGCGGTCCCGTTCTGTGAGCTTGTGTGGCCTACCACTTCGCGGCTGAGGCATTTTTGCTCATAGACGCTTGCACCTTACAATAACAGCACTTACAGCACTTACAGTTGACTGGGGCAGCTCTAGCAGGGAAGAAATTTGACTAACTGACTTGTTGGAAAGGTGTCATGCTGACGGTGCCACGTTGAAAGTCACTGAGCTCTTCAGTAAGGCCATTCTACTGCCCATGTTTGTCTATGGAGATTGCATGGCTGTGTTCTCCATTTACATTTTATTGACTGGGCTTGGATGGTAAGTCTTTAGCTGATAGTCTAAAGTTGAATATAATATTATATAAATCA
Organism: Oncorhynchus masou masou; assembly: GCF_036934945.1. Taxonomy (NCBI): domain Eukaryota; kingdom Metazoa; phylum Chordata; class Actinopteri; order Salmoniformes; family Salmonidae; genus Oncorhynchus; species Oncorhynchus masou. The sequence goes on along the minus strand of NC_088239.1, from coordinate 64,723,853 downwards.
AATAAAATCTATTTATCAACACAAATGTTACTATGTTTATCATTCTGGGGACATAAGAGTTGAAAAGAAATGTATCAAGATTATTTTTGTCATGTTAGGTCATACAATATCTATCACTGTGAATTTCCATTGATACATGTTTACAGTGTAGTACAGATTAAAATCCTAATTTACAGTCATGGAAATATACATTTTTGAATAAAGGGGTGAGAACTAAAACTGCAGCAGTGACACTGTTTACTAGAGGGTTGCAGCAAAATGTTGGTACTTCCTCCAAGTAACAGAACCACTATGTATTGGCAGACAAAGTCGTACGATAATAAGCAATCATTATTCTAAATGAGTTGATCCACCCCTTTAAACACTCAAAAGATTTTCTGATACAGAAAAAATACTATAGGGACAAAGCATACGGGAAGATCAAATGTCTCCCAATTTATACTTTTAATAACAATTTTCATCATTTAAAAACACAGATTTGCTTTGATCTCATTGTGAAGGGGAAATGTTATATAACAAAATAAATCTATACTGTTGTTTCCATGGAGATGGTTGAAAAGTTGAGTACAACATGCACCATTATGACTGCAGTAATCAACAAATATTCCCATTATTCCATGCTAAGAGCGCACATACTTAATAGTCATAGGCTACCTCTCAAATGGCACCCGAGTCCCTGTATCCTATAAGGAATAGGCTGCCCCTTTGGATGCTATGGGATGGTACCATTGTTTGTTTTTCGACTAAGATCTAGAACATGTGGCTCTGTTAGAAATATTTGTGACTGAAGCAGCTGTCAAATACTCAAAAGGCTCTCAGCCTGAGAAGAATATCAGTTTGAAGCAAAAAAAGTACTAATAAAACACTCGTTTTATCAGTTGCTGATAAAAATTTGTAATAAAGTATGTTACTATTATTTACTTTCTTAAAAAATATGAAGCAGTTTTTATCTTGGCATTTTGACACAAAATATCCTCTTGGATATTTACATGGGAAAAATACACTTTTTCAAGCAATAAAAACAAGCTTATATTATGGGTTTGCAACAGAATAAAAACAACTTTGCAGAAATAAGGGAGACAGAATTGCATAGCATATTAGGATATAACCGAAAAGGAACTGAGCTTTTTTGGTATGGTAGGTTTTCATCGCTTTGTACTGACATTCTCCTCTGTATATATACATACTTATTTCCATTTTAAGTCCGTTCATATTTTCACTCATCCACAGTAGAGAACAGTTGAGTCTCTGCACTGGTTAGCAAGGGAAAAGTCCGGAATTCTTGCCACCTTGTCATCTCCTTTGATTCAACAAGTCCGTAGGAGTCTTTCAATAAAACAATTATACTTTGTCAAAAGTGCCATTTTGCTACATTTATCAGTTGATCCACGGTCTGTCACTGAACACTTAAACACACAGGTGTGTTAGACATCCCCAACACCTTTCAGATACTGTGAGTTTTGGTCACAAGGATGCACACACTAACTCTCAAACACTCTCAGACACATACACACAGTAAAAACAAATGGGGAAAAGAGGAGGAACAGTAGAAAAACAAAAATGATGCACTCGAGTTTTATCTGCATTTTGACATTCCAGCTGGTAAAGCTTTGAAAAGAACAAGCACCATTAGGAAAAGGCCTCCAATGTCCTCCACTTAGGGAGAGAGTTCAGCAGTTTCGCCTTGACTCTGTGCTCCCACAATAAGCACGAGAGTAACAAGACTACATTCAGGCTCTCGCCACTGCTCACAGTCGCTGAAATGTTTTCAGGCTTCGTTTTGCGGTTGTCTTTAGTCCTTTCCTCTCTTGTGGATAAAAAGTATGTATGTTAGTAGGCAAGACACATCCTAGCTTTTAAAATCCTTAAGGACAAAGTCTGAGTAGACGTATCTGTCCGACTGAATGGACAGTAGGGTCCTCACCGCCTATGCTGTGCATAGACGGGGTGCGCTAGTGTCACATTCAGAGAGTCATTGTGCTGGACCAGTGACGTGTGCTGGTAGTGGAGGACCAGTTCTTTGAGCGAGCTGTACAGGTTGTAAGGCTCAGCGAAGCCAAACCCTGAGGGCGTCTTGTTGATGACACAGTGCTTCACTTCACCTTCCACCCTGGAGAGGAGAGAGAGAAATGTCAAGTCTTGTCCTGTTAGGTCAGGGTTGTACATTTTTGTTACAGCCCAGCACTACGGCACACCTGACTCTACGACTCGACAAACCACCAAGCCCTTGGTCAAGTGAGGTTCTACCCTACACTAAACTAGTCCATGGTTGAGCTGCAATGTCTACACTGAATGCTACACTAGTCTACAGTGTCTGATGCGTGTTTGCAGTGCGAACGTTGATGTATTACTGAACAGTGTAGAAGCAGATAGCTGGAATACAGGTTGAGGTAAACAGAAACTGTGTAAAGCAGCACAGTCCCAACCTTCAAGGGAACACATAACACCTGTACTTAAACGGTCTGTGAACTGTGTTTGCAGTACTTCTTAGGTAAATTATGTCAGTAACCAAAGCAGGTAATGTCAGTTCTGGATGAGGTAGTAGAATGAGTACAAGGTCTTTATACGTACACAACACTGCAGGCGTAGCACCCTGCCTTGCTGCTGTCTCGAACCAGGAATGTTCCGTCCCTCTTCCCCCGGAGGAGGGCCTCAGCCTGCAGCCGGTTGATGTTGCCCAGCTTCCAGGAGCGCTCGTCGTGGTGAGGAAGGTCCTCATCGTCATCCACCATAGAGTATTGACTGGAGAACACAGATGGACGGAGAGAGGGAGTTCGATAATTAAAGTTTGATATTGAATGTTTCTACCGCATTTAACAATGGTGCAATGTGATTCCCCTTTGTCAACTTCAGACACCAGGAACTTAAAAAGGATGTAAGGCCAGTCTAGAATACTCACTCTTCTGTGTTTTCGTTTCTGATGTCAAGCCACTCGTTGAGCTTCTTCTGCCTGACTCCCTTCTGGGTCAACCACCTGGAACACAAGAACCATGACAACACCGATTAGAGACAGGAAATAGGGAGACCTTTACAAGATGTTCCCTCACCAGAACAAAGTTATTTGAATTTGAGACGGAGGTGGATAGAGATTATACTTACGTGAGGTACTGATCCCTGGTTTTGCGGAGCTGGATGAGGTCGGGTTTGATGCTGTTCATCCGTTTGTCGATCTCTCGGTAGTCAGCAGCCTGCTTCTTTAAGTCCTCCTCCAGACGCCGCTTGCTGTCCACGATCTCACTGATACGAGACTTTAGCTTCTCATAGTTGCCCACGATCCTGAGAAAAACAATAATTCACATAGTTAAGAAACATGAAGAAATTGATCAGTTAATAAAACGTTACTGTCCAAATTCAAACTTTTTATATTTTTGGGGGGGGGGGTTTAGATCCAAGTCCTTACCTCTGGATCTCCTTGTCATTGCCTTCCCTCCTGAACTTCTCAATGTACTCCTTGCTGTACCGCTCCTGCGTTTGGCACTGCTCCTCGAATATCTTGATGGTTTCATTGAAGGCTTCGATCGCTGTCCTTTTCATTTGGATTTCCTGGGATGTCCTGGTGTACTCCTCGTAGAGTCGGTCATACTCTCGATTCTTCTCCTGGTACTGCTGATGGTACTCATGGAGCTTCTTCCCCACAGCATCAATATTGTCCTCCTTCACCACCTGATCCTGAGGAGGAAAGGAGAAGAAATGGATTGAATCTTCAGATTTATGATGAACTTGCAAAGACCTTTTAGCTAAGATGTATTGTATGAAAAGTCCTTGACAAATAGAGTTGATGATTATGCTGATGGTTACCTGCTGGTGTTTGGAGACGGGAAACTGCAGCTTCACGTCTAGCTTGGGATTGTACTGGGCCAGGGACTCGTTACGGTAGTGGTTGATGAGCTCAACCACTGAGTTGAAGGTCAGGGGGTCAGAGAAGCCATATTTCCCATCCCGGTGGAATATCTTTATCAGCTTATTGTTACCCCCTTTTCTGAAGTTGGAAACCAATAGAAAACCAATTAAAAACTAAAATATCAGCAAACACTTATTATCAAGAATGGTGAGAAGTCTTTAAGAGGAAGGGAATGGGGAAGGGTAGTCTTACCTCAACGTGAGAGTGTAGTCACCGTGCATCTTGGTGGAGGCGTCACGGACCAAGAACGTACCGTCGGCCGTGTCCCTCAGCTTCTCATTGACCTCTTCGCGGGAGATGTCTCCCCAGTACCACTCGGCGTCCTGCAGCGCCATGTTGTTGTTCATACCGTTGTTAGTGACAACAGGGGGAGTGGGTTTTGGTGGCTTGGGAGGTAGGGCTGAAGTGGACAAAAGGGGAGAGATGGCTGCTTAGTACATGAAATAGTGATAGTCAAAACCTTAGTGCATTAAAACCGACCATAGAGTTATCAGGAGGGATGTCAGAAAATCCTGGCGTAGTCAAAGAAAAAAAAATATAGATATGTTTTATGCTTTATAGGGTGCTTTATAGGGTCAGCCATAGTAGTACGGCGCCCCTGGAGCAAATTAGGGTTAAGTGCCTTGCTCAAAGGCACATTGACAGATTTTTCACCTTGTCTGCTCGAGTATGCAAATCCAGCAACCTTTCGGTTACTGGCCCAATGCGCTAACCACTAGGCTACCTGCCGCCCATTAGACTATAATATAATGCTTAGCCAGCGTATTCCTGAGGGGAGGTGGAAGTGGGTGTTGAAATATCTATTACTCTATAGCTGCGAGATGCAATATTATTCCATTTGCTTTGCAGGTAATTAAATTGGCCCACAAATCTGTAGGGATACACATTCAACTGGACGCATCTTTGCCTCGTGAGCAGGAGACGTGAACCCAATCACACGTCTGCGGCAGTTAGCAGTATCCTCCCCCCATCATCCTCCCCACTACTCTCTCCACTTGAGTGAGAGTGTCAGGGAGAATGGATTTCATTCTGGAAAAAGAAGCCCCTTCCCATCACTATCTCCAGTCTTCATGTTTGGACCATAAATCACAATGACTGGAAATCAACCCCATCTGTTGACCCGATTATACCATGCACAGATTATCTCTGGCTTTCTGCAGAATGGCCACAAAAAATACAAAATAAATTACACTGCACAATTTCAGACCTAAAATGGGGCACATCTGTGCTCCAGCAGCTGAAATACAAACAGCACTAAATCATTGGAGTATCATCCTGTAAGTCCTATAACTACATATCTACCAATATAACGGTCTGTAGAGACAAAAAAATAAACAGATCCATTGACAAAAAAAATCCTTGCGTGGCATTGAGCCCATCCAGCCTCTTCTCTTCTAATGGCTTCTTCTCAGCATCAACATTCTCCCTAATGCAGATTGCCATTCTGATTCCATGCTGCAAAGCTCTGGTGTCCATTGTCTGTGATGCTGGCCCCTGCATAGCACCCCTTCAAAAATCATTCCGTGGAGATGGGCTCATCAAAAAGCCCTAATTTCTGCACTGGATTGGCTAATCACAAGTGGCATTAACCTGCAAAGGCCGACTGCCTGGCTCAGGTTCCCTATAGCTGCCTCTCTCTCTCGGAGGTAGGAGTTGGCAGGAGCAGAACTGAAATGGTAGCAGGCTATTTTTAACCCACTAGTACTGCTGCACTCCCTTTGTTTCCCCTCTCTCTAGCAGCCTGCCTACTGACCTGGACCTCGCAGGCTTCTGTATAGCAGGAGAGACACCGAGTCATGTGTATAATACACATGTTTATAACATGAGCCATATCCATGAGATGGAATATTATATGTAACAGTACATATGGTACAAATAACAGCAACACCCAACTGGTGGCAGGAGTGCCTAAAGCCACTGATCCCAAAAAGAGGAGCTCAGAGATAAAGCTCGGAGATGACCAGAGGGTATGGAAATGAAAGCAGCAGGTTTTGGGTTGACAGCCAAGGTGACAATTCACATCACACTGCATTGTGAACTGCTGCTGCTCACCCCTAGCCTCAGACTAATCTCCTGGTCATACTGAAACTTGTGTCTCAGCATGCAAAGAGACAGACTTGTCATGCAACATCCAACATGACTGAGCGAGTCAGTTCGCCTACCTGGAAGGTCCATCTCTAAGTAAAATAAAGGTTCGGAATCGGCATCAAACTCAGATCTCAGACACAAGTCCTCCAAATCATCCATGTGTCAGATATCGCCTTGTTGCACATTTGAATGATAATAGAATATCGTAATACGCCCGGAAAGGTGCCCCGTTCTCTTGTACAAGCATCTTGAAATCCATTTGAAAAAACTATCATAAAGGGCAGCCTGTCTGCTTCCTTGCTCAGTAACGCGTTACATCACTTACCACAGCCAATCACACAGGGGGACTGTCACCGACCACTCCTGCATTTTTCATTTCCTGAGAGCGATGTCGTCATTTTGAAAGCACACTTGCCTTTTTTCTTTTTTGTTGCCGATGCTATCCCTCAATGTGCACAGCCCATGCAGTGCAGATCACAGTACCTATATCGACTAGAACACGCGCAGGCTAAAATACCCCTATAACAACCTCCGTACACAGCATCCTTTCCAAAGATCTGACTACAGCTGCTGCCAAACCAAACCGTGCAACATCTTGTCTTAGCTGTAGCACAATGTGAGAGAAAAAAACCTGCAGCCTCTCTCTTTCTCTTCCTCGCTTGTTCTGACTCTCAGCCCTCCCCTCTGCCCCTCTCTTGCTGGTTGCTCGCCCCACCTCCCTGCACGCTGTGCACCGGTTTAGTCCTGCCCACTGTTGGCACTGAGACAAAGCCAGCTTGGCTGCTGCATCACGTAGGCACAGTGGTGTAAAGTACTTAAGTAGTACTTTAAAGTATTTTTACTTAAGTTGTTTTTGGGGGCATCTGTACATTACTATTTATATTGGACAACTTTTACGCCACTACATTCCTAAAGAAAATAATTTACTTTTTACTTCATACATTTGTACATTTTGAATGCTTAGCAGGACAGAAAAATAGTCAAATTTACACTTATCAAGGAGAACATCCCTGGTCATCCCTACTGCCTCTGATCTGGCGGACTCACTAAACACAAATACTTTGTTTGAGTGTTGGAGTGTGCCCCCCGGGTATCTGTAAACATTTTGTACATTTTTTAAAATATATTTTTTATAAGAAAATTGTGCCGTCTGGTTTTCTTAATATAAGGAATTTGAAATGATCTAGATCTTTACTTTTGATAGTTAAGTATATTTAAAACCAAATACTTTTAGACTTTCACTCAAGTAGTATTTTACTGGGTTACTTTCAGTTGAGTCATTTTCTATTAGGCATCTTTACTTTTACTCAAGTATGACAACTGGATAAATTTTCCACCACTGCATAGGCAGGCTAGGCAGAGGAGCGACACTACACGTCCTAAAGCCTGCGCACCGGTCACAGCCTCCCTCCTACTGTCACTTGCATTCCGGAGGCTCCAAAATACACCAGTAATCCTCTAGGAGTGACACTCAGCAAATTCAGGACTTCTCTGCGCGGCTGAGGGACACTAAAATAGCGCCAGTTCTGGGTACTGGTTTAAAACTAGGGGCCAGGAGTGGAACGCTGTCATTGTCATCCCAGGACCAGCTTATGGGGACGAAAAGGATAAGGGAACAGCGTCTTTCCAAAGGTAGCTTGGTAATGATGAAATAGGCCACATTGACTGAAAGTCAATATACCTGAAAAAAGCTTATCTGCATGATGAGGAGGACAGCTGAGCTTGGCTTTATCTTTTTAAGGACACGATCTCATTTCAATGATAGCTAGCTACGCACTAAATGAAAGTCATACACATGATTTTATACATATTAAAAACATTTCTTAAGATAGCCTACATTATATACAACTTAACTTAACGTGTGCTACATATGCATAAGCTTCTTTATCTTGAGCTCGGTCGTAAAACAAATTCCATTTGGGGCCACTAAAATTGCCTCTCTGAAACAGTTTGGTCTAAATGGAAATTTCTGGAATGTGGTCCCTAGATAAATCAGCATGCCTTTCTGACCACACAGACAGACAGCAAGGTGATATATGGGATCTGTAAGAACCAACAACTTCTAAAAGACCAGCAGGGGAGAGAGAGAGAGAGAGAGAGAGAAACACACGGAGAGAGAGAAACACACAGAGAAACACATGGAGAGAGAGAGAGGAAACACACCGAGAGAGAGAGCGAGCGAGCGTGAGACACACCGAGAGAGAGAGCGAGCGTGAGACACACCGAGAGAGAGAGAGCGAGCGTGAGACACACCGAGAGAGAGAGCGAGCGTGAGACACACCGAGAGAGAGCGCGAGCGTGAGACACACCGAGAGAGAGAGACACACACAGAGCGAGCGAGAGCGAGACAAACAGAGCGAGCGAGACACACAGAGCGAGCGAGACACACAGAGCGAGCGAGACACACAGAGCGAGAGAGACACACAGAGCGAGAGAGACACAGAGCGAGACACACACAGAGCGAGAGAGCGAGACACACACAGAGCGAGAGAGAGAGAGACACACACAGAGTGAGAGAGAGAGACACACACACAGAGCGAGAGAGAGAGAGAGACACACACACACAGAGCGAGAGAGAGAGACACACACACAGAGCGAGAGAGAGACACACACACAGAGCGAGAGAGAGAGAGACACACACAGAGTGAGAGAGAGAGACACACACACAGAGCGAAAGAGAGAGAGAGACACACACACAGAGCGAGAGAGAGAGAGAGACACACACACAGAGCGAGAGAGAGAGAGAGACACACACACAGAGCGAGAGAGAGAGAGACACACACAGAGCGAGAGAGAGAGACACACACACAGAGCGAGAGAGAGAGAGACACACAGAGCGAGAGAGAGAGAGACACACACAGAGCGAGAGAGAGAGAGAGACACACAGAGAGACACACACAGAGCGAGAGAGAGAGACACACACACAGAGCGAGAGAGAGAGAGACACACAGAGCGAGAGAGAGAGAGACACACAGAGCGAGAGAGAGAGAGACACACAGAGCGAGAGAGAGAGAGACACACAGAGTGAGAGAGAGAGAGACACACAGAGAGCGAGAGAGAGAGACACACACAGAGCGAGAGAGAGAGAGACACAGAGCGAGAGAGAGAGAGACACACACAGAGCGAGAGAGAGAGAGACACACACAGAGCGAGAGAGAGAGAGACACACACAGAGCGAGAGAGAGACACACAGAGCGAGAGAAAGAGAGAGACACAGAGCGCGAGAGAGAGAGACACACACAGAGCGAGAGAGAGAGAGAGACAGAGCGAGAGAGACAGAGCGAGAGAGAGAGAGACACAGAGCGAGAGAGAGAGACACACACACAGAGCGAGAGAGAGACAGAAACACACACAGAGCGAGAGAGAGACAGAAACACACACAGAGCGAGAGAGAGAGACACACACACAGAGCGAGAGAGAGAGAGAGACACACACAGAGCGAGAGACACACACAGAGCGAGAGAGAGAGATACACACAGAGCGAGAGAGAGAGAGACACACACACACACAGAGCGAGAGAGAGAGACACACACACAGAGCGAGAGAGAGAGACACACACACAGAGCGAGAGAGACAGACACACACACAGAGCGAGAGAGACACACACACAGAGCGAGAGAGAGAGACACACACACAGAGCGAGAGAGGAAAGAATAAATGACACACACACAGAGCGAGAGAGACCAGAGACACACACACAGCGAGAGAGAGAGACACACAGAGCAAGAGAGAGTCTGCTCCAGACACACACACAGAGCAAGAGAGAGCTCCCACCACACACAGAGCAAGAGAGAGAGAGCACACACAGAGCGAGAGAGAGACACACAGAGAGCGACAGAGAGAGAGAGACACACAGAGAGCGAGAGAGAGACACACAGAGAGCTAGACCCAGAGAGAGAGAGACACAACACAGAGCAAGAGCTCTAGAGACACACAGAGCTCTACTAGAGAGAGATCACACACAGAGCGAGAGAGAACACAGCTCTGACACACTCCAGAGAGTCGAGAGAGAGAGAGACACAGACAGCAGAGCCAGAGAGAGAGACACAGAGCGCACCTAGAGGAGAGACACAGAGCGAGAGAGAGAGAGAGAGAGAGCTAGAGAGAGAGAGAGAGAGAGAGAGCGAGAGAGAGAGACAGAGCGAGAGAGAGCGAGAGAGAGACACAGAGCGAGAGAGATTTTACAGAGAGAGAGAGACAGACACAGAGCTAGAATTTTAGACAGAGATCGAGAGAGAGCGAGAGAGAGAGAGACACAGAGCGAGAGAGAGACACAGAGCGAGAGAGAGAGAGACAGAGAGAGAGAGAGAGAGAGACACAGAGCGAGAGAGAGAGAGAGAGAGAGACACAGAGCAGAGAGAGAGACACAGAGCGAGAGAGAGAGACACAGAGCGAGAGAGAGAGACACAGAGCGAGAGAGAGACACAGAGCGAGAGAGAGAGACACAGAGCGAGAGAGAGACACATTTTGGTTATAAAACAGACAAATCCAGAGAGACACAGAGCGAGAGAGAGTCGTGACACAGAGCGAGAGTCAGAAAGAAACAGTTAAACGGGGCAGAGAGAGAGAGATAAGCGAGAGAGACACACAGAGCGAGAGAGATTCATCATTTTATTTTTTTTCTCCAGAGAGACACACAGAGCACTTAGAGAGAGAGAGACACAGAGCGAGAGAGAGAGAGACACAGAGCGAGAGAGAGAGACACAGGACATCATAATCCTACTGGAAACATGGCGAGAGAGAGAGACACACACAGAGCGAGAGAGAGAGACACACAGAGCGAGAGAGACAAACACAGAGCGAGAGAACTCACCACACAAACAGAGCGAGAGAGACACACACAAATCGAGAGAGAGAGACACAGAGCAAGAGAGAGAGAGACACACACAGAGCGAGAGACACACAGAGCGAGAGACACACACAGAGCGAGAGAGAGACACACACAGAGAGCGAGAGAGAGACACACAGAGCGCGAGAGAGAGAGACACACAGAGCGAGAGAGAGAGACACACAGAGCGAGAGAGAGAGAGAGACACACACAGAGCGAGAGAGAGAGAGAGACACAGAGCGAGAGAGAGACACACAGAACACACTTTATATATTATCTACCTTACTTGCTTTGGCAATGTTAACACATGTTTCCCATGCCAATAAAGCCCTTGAATTGAATTGAGACACAGAGCGAGAGAGAGAGAGAGACACACACAGAGCGAGAGAGAGAGACACACACACAGAGCGAGAGAGACACACACACAGAGCGAGAGAGACACAAAGCGAGAGAGACACAGAGCGAGAGAGACACAGAGCGAGAGAGAGAGAGACACACACAGAGCGAGAGAGAGAGAGACACACATAGAGCGAGAGAGAGAGAGAGAGACACACAGAGCGAGAGAGAGACACACACAGAGCGAGAGAGAGAGAGAGACACACACAGAGCGAGAGAGAGACACACACAGAGCGAGAGAGAGAGAGACACACACAGAGCGAGAAATGAGAGAGACACACACAGAGCGAATTAATAAACACGTCCAGAGAGAGACACACACAGAGCGAGAGAGACACACACAGAGCGGTGGTAAGGTATATGACTTAATAAAATGTATGTACACACACAGAACAAAAAGAAAGACACACACAGAGCGAGAGAGACAAGAGAGAAATCACACACAGAATTAGCAGACATGTTGGAGAGGACACACACAGAGCGAGAGAGCTAGATGAGACACACACTTCAACAGAGAGCTTAATATTCTGGAGAGAGAGACACAAAAAACAAAATCAGAGCTTGAGAGAGAAAACACACAGAGCGAGAGAGACACACAAAAAATTACACCTAGCGAGATATCTGAGAGAGTGACACACAAAGAAAAAGCCCGCAGAGCAATGAGAGAAAAATGACACAACAGAGCTAAAATAGACAGTGTAATCCTACCAATAGCTCTTTAGAAGTGAGAGAGAGAGAGAGACACACACAGTCCAAATTCAAGTCGAGAAATCACACAGAGCTGAGAGACACACACAGAGCGAGAGAGAGACACACAGAGAGCGAGAGAAAATCATGAGACACACAGAAAAAATGCGAAAGAAAGAGAGAGATTGCTATCACACAGAGCGAGAGAGAGAGAGAGACACACACAGAGCTGAGAGACCACCGATTGACACAGAGCGAGAGAGACATGGCACAAGCGAGAGAGAGAGACACAGAGTGAGAGATAGAGACACAGATAAATATTCCTCAGAAAGAGATTCATTATTCACAGCTAAACAGATTCAGAGAGACAAATTGAACAACCCATATCTATGCTTATTTATTTTATCTTGTGTCCTTAACCATTTGTACATTGTAAAAACACTGTATATATATATATATATAATATGACATTTGTAATGTCTTTATTGTTTTGAAACTTCTGTATGTGTGATGTCTACTGTTAATTTCTATTGTTTATTTCACTTTATATATTATCTACCTTACTTGCTTTGGCAATGTTAACACATGTTTCCCATGCCAATAAAGCCCTTGAATTGAATTGAGACACAGAGCGAGAGATAGAGAGAGACACAGTGCGCGAGAGAGAGACACACACACAGAGCGAGAGAGACACACACACAGAGCGAGAGAGACACACACACAGAGCGAGAGAGAGAGAGACACAGAGCGAAAGACACACACAGAGCGAGAGAGAGAGAGACACAGAGCGAGAGAGAGAGAGACACACAGAGCGAGAGAGAGAGAGACACACAGAGCGAGAGAGAGAGACACAGAGCGAGAGAGAGAGACACACAGAGCGAGAGAGAGAGAGAGACACAGAGCGAGAGAGAGAGAGAGACACAGAGCGAGAGAGAGACACACAGAGCGAGAGAGAGAGACACAGAGCGAGAGAGAGAGACACAGAGCGAGAGAGAGAGACACAGAGCGAGAGAGAGAGACACACACACAGAGTGAGAGAGAGAGACACACACAGAGCGAGAGAGAGAGACACACAGAGCGAGAGAGAGAGACACACAGAGCGAGAGAGAGAGACACAGAGCGAGAGAGAGAGACACACAGAGCGAGAGAGAGAGACACACACAGAGCGAGAGAGACACACAGAGCGAGAGAGAGACACACACAGAGCGAGAGAGAGAGACACACACACAGAGCGAGAGAGAGAGAGACACACACAGAGCGAGAGAGAGAGAGACACACACAGAGCGAGAGAGAGAGAGACACACAGAGGGAGAGAGAGAGAGACACACACAGAGGGAGAGAGAGAGAGACACACAGAGGGAGAGAGAGAGACACACAGAGCGAGAGAGACACACACAGAGCGAGAGAGAGAGAGACACACACAGAGCGAGAGAGAGAGAGAGACACACACAGAGCGAGAGAGAGAGAGACACACAGAGAGCGAGAGAGAGAGAGACACACACAGAGCGAGAGAGAGAGAGACACACACAGAGCGAGAGAGAGAGACACACACAGAGAGAGAGAGAGAGACACACAGAGCGAGAGAGAGAGAGAGAGACACACACAGAGCGAGAGAGAGAGAGAGACACACACAGAGCGAGAGAGAGAGAGACACACAGAGAGAGAGAGAGACACAGAGAGAGACAAGAGACACAGAGCGAGAGAGAGAGAGACACACAGAGCGAGAGAGAGAGAGAGAGACACACACAGAGGTTTAGAGAGAGACACACACAGAGCGAGAGAGAGAGAGACACACAGAGCGAGAGAGAGAGAGACACACAGAGCGAGAGAGAGAGAGACACACAGAGCGAGAGAGAGACACACAGAGCGAGAGAGAGACAGAGCGAGAGAGAGAGAGAGACACACACAGAGAGAGAGAGAGAGAGAGAGAGAGACACACAGAGCGAGAGAGAGAGAGACACACACAGAGCGAGAGAGAGAGAGACATACACAGAGAGAGAGAGAGAGAGACACACACAGAGCGAGAGAGAGAGACACACACAGAGGTTTAGAGAGAGACACACACAGAGCGAGAGAGAGAGACACACACAGAGGTTTAGAGAGAGACACACACAGAGCGAGAGAGAGAGAGACACACAGAGCGAGAGAGAGAGAGACACACAGAGCGAGAGAGAGAGACACACAGAGCGAGAGAGAGAGAGACACACAGAGCGAGAGAGAGAGAGACACAGAGCGAGAGAGACACAGAGAGCGAGAGAGAGAGAGACACAGAGCGAGAGAGAGAGAGAGACACAGAGCAAGAGAGAGAGACACACAGAGCGAGAGAGAGAGAGACACAGAGCGAGAGAGAGAGAGACACAGAGCGAGAGAGAGAGACACACACAGAGCGAGAGAGACACACACAGAGCGAGAGAGAGAGAGAGACACACAGAGCGAGAGAGAGAGAGAGACACACAGAGCGAGAGAGAGAGACACAGAGCGAGAGAGAGAGACACAGAGCGAGAGAGAGAGACACACAGAGCGAGAGAGAGAGACACACAGAGCGAGAGAGACACACACACACAGAGAGAGAGACACACACACACAGAGAGAGAGAGACACACACACAGAGAGAGAGAGACACACACACAGAGAGCGAGAGACACACACAGAGCGAGAGAGAGAGACACAGAGCGAGAGAGAGACACAGAGCGAGAGAGAGAGAGACACAGAGCGAGAGAGAGAGAGATACAACCCATATCTATGCTTATTTATTTTATCTTGTGTCCTTAACCATTTGTACATTGTAAAAACAATGTGTATATATATAATGATATTTGCAATGTCTTTATTGTTTTGAAACTTCTGTATGTGTGATGTCTACTGTTAATTTTTATTGTTTATTTCACTTTATATATTATCTACCTTACTTGCTTTGGCAATGTTAACACATGTTTCCCATGCCAATAAAGCCCTTGAATTGAATTGAGACACAGAGCGAGAGAGAGAGAGACACAGTGTGTGAGAGAGAGAGACACAGTGTGCGAGAGAGAGACACACAGAGCGAGAGAGAGAGAGACACACATAGAGCGAGAGAGAGAGACAGAGCGAGAGAGAGAGAGACCCACAGAGCGAGAGAGAGAGAGACACACACAGAGCGAGAGAGAGACACACACAGAGCGAGAGAGAGACACACACAGAGCGAGAGAGAGAGAGACACACAGAGCGAGAGACACACAGAGCGAGAGAGAGAGACACACAGAGCGAGAGACACGCACAGAGCGAGAGAGAGAGAGACACACAGAGCGAGAGAGAGAGACACAAACAGAGCGAGAGAGAGAGACACACACAGAGCTTGAGAGAGAGACACACACAGAGCTTGAGAGAGAGACACACACAGAGCTTGAGAGAGAGACACACACAGAGCTTGAGAGAGAGACACACACAGAGCTTGAGAGAGAGACACACACAGAGCTTGAGAGAGAGACACACACAGAGCGAGAGAGAGAGACACACACAGAGCGAGAGAGAGAGAGACACAGAGCGAGAGAGAGAGACACACACAGAGCGAGTGAGAGAGACACAGAGCGAGAAAGAGAGACACACACAGAGCGAGAAAGAGAGACACACACAGAGCGAGAAAGAGAGACACACACAGAGCGAGAAAGAGAGACACACACAGAGCGAGAGAGACACACACACAGAGAGAGAGACACACACAGAGCGAGAGAGAGACACACACAGAGCGAGAGAGACACACAGAGAGCGAGAGAGACACACAGAGAGCGAGAGACACACACAGAGCGAGAGACACACACAGAGCGAGAGACACACACAGAGCGAGAGACACACACAGAGCGAGAGAGAGAGACACACACAGAGCGAGAGAGAGAGACACACACAGAGCGAGAGAGAGAGACACACACAGAGCGAGAGAGACACACACAGAGCGAGAGAGACACACACAGAGCGAGAGAGACACACACAGAGCGAGAGAGACACACACAGAGAGAGAGAGACACACACAGAGAGAGAGAGAGCCACACAGAGAGAGCGAGAGACAGACAGACAGAGACAGACAGAGAGACAGAGAGACAGACAGACAGACAGAGACGCCGACAGAGACAGAGGAGAGATCCTGTTCTCTTGACAGCTCTAGAAGACTGGCCATATATATATATACACACACACACACTTGTTTTTATATATACATCTGTCAGTCTCATTCCTGTCCCATGTTGCCAAGTAGTTATTTAAAAAAAAAATGTATCAGGCCTATTCATCTCTGTCTAAAGGTTTAGCTGAAGCCCTTGCATTAGCAATAAACATTTAAGAATTTAATGTATCAGATTTGCGAAGATTCAAGATCTCAAACTCACGTTGCAAGTTGTGCATGTTCTGGTAAAGGCACCAGTGGTGTCTCCACTATGAACTTTGTTTCGTTCCCCCCAAAACAATGTACAAAATCCAAACAGATCAAACACTCAAGTCCTCCTGAAAAGTTCCATTCTGTGGCTTTATCTGGATTATTTTAGTTTAGTTCTCAGGGAAGATGACAGCCCGTTCCGCAGTACTTAATGAAATCCAGGTAATCCGGTAACTCTTGGGAGGCAGGTGCAGCATGTGACCGCTTGCTTGCCTGCTCTGCTTTCCTGTTCTGCTTTCCTGACTGCCTGGCTTACTCCTTGGTCTGGCGCAGGTGGTGTGAGAGAGGGAGGGAAGCGTGCCTCTCTGTACCTTTCTCGCTCTACCTCACCCCAGTCTCCCACTCTCTCTCTTGCTCTCTACCTCCCACTTTCTCTCTCTACCTGCCTTCTCTTTCTCACTCTACCCCCTTCTCTCTCTACCCACCCCTCTCCTCTCCCCTTGCTCTACCCATCCTCACACCCCTTCTCTCTCTCTCTCTCAACTCCCTCTCACTCTCCCAACCCACCCCCCATCCTCTCCCGACTACCCTCTACCCCCTCTCCTCTTTCTCTCTCTCTGGGCGTGTTGGGGCCGCTGATTGGTTAATGATTAGCTGAGCTGCTGCCCCGGTGTTGGTCCTGCATGCCCACTCTGAAACCTGGCCATAGTGCCGACCGAGTCTTTGTGCGTGTCCCTCTCCGTGTTTGAAAGGAAGGGAGTAGGGAGAGTGTTCAGTCTTATGATTAACTCGCACAGGTTCAGATATTTGCTGAGCTGGGCACTTTGGTGCTGGGAGGGATGTGTGGAGGGAGGGGGGTTAGAGGGGGAGGATTGTGGCCCAAGGAAGTAGGAGCAGCCGCTGGGCTAACAAGAGGTGCTCTGTGGAACAGACCCAGTTTCCAGCCAACTAAAACTAAGTAGGCCTTTGGCTGATTACTTAAAATAGGCCCCCAGTAACTGGGAGGAGGCACACAGACACACACACAGGCAGGTTATTATTCAGAGAAACACGCATGTGCAGACAGTAAACATAAACACGCTTTCGTAGAAAGTCTCCCATGCTCTCAAAGACAAACACACAGTCACACACAGGTGATGTTAAACGGGTCAAATTTGACACAACTGATCACCAAACGGCTCCCCTCCCAGGTTCAACCTGCCTGGCGTGTGTGTATATGTGTGTGTGTCTGTACATGGAACATAGTATGTTTGTGTGTGTGAGCACACGAGTGTTCATTCACACAGGAAGGAACCTGGCTGGTTCAGCAGAAAGAGAAGAGTCAAAGCTTGCGGTGTTGAGCTTGCAATTCCCCGCCCGGCCAGCCTCCCCGTCAGTTAGCCTCAATCCCTGTCGGCCCATTGCTCCTGCAGGTGCGAACTCCTGACAGCGGCCCATGCGAGGGGCATGTTATAAATAGTCCCAAACAGGTAATAAAACGTTTTAACAGTCACAGCCAGGCACTGGGCCTGCCCACCAAAAGCAGTTTTAACTAGCGACTGTAAAAAGCCAACTGTGCCACTCAAACGTTCTGCAGTCCCACACCATCCGGCCTGCTGGAGTCTAGAGAATGCTAGGGTAACTGGTTAGATGAAAAATAAAATCACATTTTATAGCTTTAAAAAAAATACAATATAGGGTATTATTCCTTCATGGCCTGAATTGATCTAATGTTCAAAATTTAATTTGTGCAATTCTGGCCACGGTATAACGTCTTACATAATTAATCAAGGGTAGCCTACTTCACTGCACAGCACATGTAGGATGGAATTCACCTAGAGCCCTGTAACCTCAACTACTTTCACTTTGATCTCAACACGCCACTGATTTCCTGCTCGAGAGGATGGATGCTCTATCCTGGGCTACAAACCAAAAATGAACAACCCATTTTTACACAATACCGTTTTAGACCCCATCATTGAGAGACTACCATGGGTTAACAATAAACTCTTGCAGCCTAAGTCTAGGCTATATGCTGCAATTTGCATAACTGTTTTGATGAGTCAAGCTAGTTCCTCCCATCCCAGAAGAATGCTCTGCGGGTTCCATCGCCAAGTCACAATGAAAGATGTGTGACAAACACAGCCAAGCCAAGATTCTGGTATTAAAGATTGCGTTATAAATGTGAGGGAAAAAAATCAGCTATTCTAAATTAAAGGCTGATATTTAAGCAATAAGGTCAGAGGGGGTGGTATATGGCCAATATAACACGACTAAGGGTTGTTCTTGTTGTTATGCAAACCAAATTCTAGGCTAGAAGCTAGAAGCAAGGAGAAATAATGTGTTTAATAAAACCATTATTGCTTTTCTTTTGTCATTTGCTGTGATATATCAAAAACGGTGTAGTGATACTTCAAATAGAACAGTAAACATGGATTTTTGCATCATAACCATGATATTGTTGATATACAGATGGGTGGAATGGTGTTTTAGCCAATCAGCATCCAGGACCCATATAAATGAAGACAGGCTAATTGCAGCCAATTTGCAAACATTGACTGGCATATAACAATAAAGCCTTTGAAACAAGTGCACAAAACCTTAACTAAAGCTGTAATAAATGGAGCCAGCCAGGTATGCGATGGGGCAGCTTTTGCCCCACAATGGAGGCTTTTTCCCATGCAATGCAGCCAGTACATCCTGTGCTCTGTGCTACTGCTAGAGTGCGTGCCCCCGTGTGGCTCTACGGGTTAAGATCAGCCCAGGTTCCCTGCTGTTCCCCTCGGCTTCCTCACAGTCAGTCAGTCAGTAACTACCATGGGCTTAGCGCCACTGCAGTCTTAATATATGCACTTGGGCCATTCTCTCAATGACCCTCAATAACAAAGTACAGTACGTGAGTGTAAATAATTTCACAGAGGAAGAGATGGGCAGTCATATTGCTTTAAATATAGTTGTTCTGTATCTCTGCATACACACCCAACCAGAAATTTAACAGATGACGAATAACAGAAAAGGACAATGTGTGTTTCAAACCTGGAGCCGCCTGTGCTTCTGTCCATTCGCTAGTCACAAGGGTCTCAATGATCTTGATATGAGCATCCGGGCTGGGCTCGCAGCTGATGAAAGAGTGAAAAAAAAAGTAAAATAGAGTCAGCGATTCTCAGGCCAGCTGACTGGCCCTGCTGTTGTGATTAATGTGTGCATGATCTTGCTCCATCTTTGTCACTAACTGATGGGACTTCAAGCATGGCTGCTTTAATTGCAACAGCACAGCTGGCAAATAGAAAATCTCCAAACCTAAATCCTTTCACTGCAAAATGTGTGTGTCAGTGAGTGTGTGTGTGTGTGTGTGTGTGTGTGTGTGTGTGTGTGTGTGTGTGTGTGTGTGTGTGTGTGTGTGTGTGTGTGTGTGTGTGTGTGTGTGTGTGTGTGTGTGTGTGTGTGTGTGTGTGTGTGTGTGTAGGCTGCTTGCCTGAGAGTGTGTTTCCTTGAGTATATAAAAAGTGTCTGGCTGTCTGTGCACACCTGTCTGTGAGTGCCAGTTCCTCTCTCTCCTGCACCCACCTGGCAGCCTGCTGTCTGAAGAGCACGGGGCTGAAGATCTCGCCCAGGGCGCGGGAGCTGAGCAGGTTCTTGGGCGCGTTGTGGCACACCCGGGACCAGTGGCGCAGCAGGCAGTGGAAGGTGAGCCAGTACTGGGCTGGCAGGCTGGGCGTGCTGGCGATGCGACGCAGCAGCTGGGCACACTCCTTGGGGCTCTGCACCTCTGTGGGACCAAAACACACACAGGTGTCAGAGAGGGAGGTATGTCATACATACACATGCTTCTATGTGCTAACACTTACGCAGGTTACGCACAAATTCATTGATAGAGATCACAGAGGGAGATATACACATTGCATTGCCACACATGTATGACTTTGAATGCGTGCACAGGTACGTTGCAGGCTACGCACTAACAAAACCCTTCAAAAAGCTCCCGCAGTTAAAGCTGGGGAGGTGCTAGCAGACTTCCCTTCGACCAATGGGGTGGCAGAAAAAGGAGCCCTGTACTCAGTAATCGGGTTAGACAACCGCATTGAGATTGTGTGTGCTCAACAATGAGTGGAGTGCAAGGTACAGGTGATTGGCTAGCACTGAGATAAACTTGTATAAGTTAACAACAGAGATCCTGTTTCTGGCCATGTGACAAATAGATTACTCTGAGATATCTCTGTCTTATGTTCTTCCGTGCTAAAGCAAACATGCTGTGTGTGTGTGTGTGTGTGTGTGTGTGTGTGTGTGTGTGTGTGTGTGTGTGTGTGTGTGTGTGTGTGTGTGTGTGTGTGTGTGTGTGGATATTGACACTAGCTCTAGGTACTGTGGGTTCCCTCTCCAAGGTACAGAGTGTTCAGCAGCCCGGCCAGTGGTAGATTAGGTTAGGACTGCTGCTGTAGGCCAATAATTAACTAGACACCGTACCTTTGGGTTGAGGCACGTTCCACTGAAAGTGATTGCTGAGAGCAACAAACAAATTGAATGAACAGCAACCTCTAACCGACATGCTGATTTGGACATGACCCATTTTCTAGTAGAACATTGACATTAAGGAAACAGTAGGTGCTATAGAATATTGGTTGTGTGATTGTGTGTACATCATGTGGTGTACTCTGATGAGTGTTTGGCAGTGTTACAGTCACAGTGTGTTTGTGTGAGTACCTTGGGCGGTGTGGACCAGCTGAGTGTAGATGGCCGGTGGGATGACAGGCTGGGGAAGATCCTGCAAGTACCGACGTAGACCGTCACACAGCATCTGCAGGTCCATCTGGTCCAGGTCTGCTGACGGAGGATCTGAATAGAACCACACACCATTAGCTCAAACTGTTCCCCCCCCCCAAAAATTGCACACGAAGTCAAATAACATTGAATTTGGGTGGATATACAGTGCATTCGAAAAGTATTCAGACCCCTTGACTTTTCCACATTTTCTGTAACCCATAATGACAGGTTTAGTAATGTTTGCAAAAAATGTATACCTTATTTACATAATTATTCAGACCAGTTGCTATGCGACTCGAAATTGAGCTCAGGTGCATCCTGTTTCCAGTGATCATCCAGATGTTTCTACAACTTGGGAGTCCACCTGTGGTAAATTCAATTGTTTGGACATGATTTGCAAAGGCACACACATGTCTATATAAAAGTTTGCACAGTTGACGGTGCATGTCAGATCAAACACCAAGCCATGAGGTCGAAGGAATTGTCCATAGAGCTCCGAGACAGGATTGTGTCGAGAGACAGATCTGGAGGAGGGTACCAAAACATTTCTGCAGTGTTAAAGGTCCCCAAGAACACAGTGGCCTCCATCATTCTTAAATGGAAGAAGTTATGAACCACCAAGACTCGTCCAATACCTTGACCAAGAACTCGATGGTCACTGACAGAGCTCTAGAGTTCCTCTGTGGAGATGGGGGAAACTTCCAGTAGGACAACCATCTCTGCAGCACTCCACCAATCAGGAATTTATGGTAGAGTGGCCAGATGGAGGCCACTCCCCACTAAAAAGGCACATGACAGCCCGCTTGGAGTTTGCCAAAAGGGACACAAAGGACTCTCAGACCATGAGAAACAAGATTCTCTGGTATGATGAAACCAAGATTGAACTCTGACCTGAATGTGTCCGCTCAACACCTGGCAAATACCATCCCTACGGTGAAACATCGTGGTGGCAGCATCATGCAGTGGGGATGTTTTTCGGCGGCAGGGACTGGGATACTAGTCAGGATCAAGGTAAAAATGAATGGCGCAAAGTACAGAGATCCTTGATGAAAACCTGCGCTAGAGCGCTCAGAACCTTAGACTGTGGCGAAGGTTCACCTTCCAACAGGACAGCGATCCTAAGCACACAGCCAAGACTACGCATGATTGGCTTCGGGACAAGTATCGGATTGTCCTTGAGTGGCCTAGCCAGAGCCGATCAAACATCTCTGGAGAGACATGAAAATAGCTGTGCAGCGACACTCCCCATCCAGCCGGACAGACCTTGAGAGGATCTGCAGAGAAGAATGGGAGAAAATCCCCAAATACAGGTGTGCCATGCTTGTAGCGTCATACCCAAGAAGACTCGAGGCTGTAATCGCTGCCAAAGGTACTTCAACAAAGTACTGAGTAAAGGGTCTAAATACTTAATTAAAATGTGCTATTTCTAAAAAACTGTTTTTGCTTTGTCATTGAGGTAGGTGTGTAGATTTATGAGGAAAAAAAAACAATTTAATACATTTTAGAATAAGGCTGTAACATAGCAAAATGTGGAAAAAGTCAAGGGGTCTGAATACTTTGCGAATGCACTGTAAGTGATAAACATGAATTCTGCTCACCAGTTTCAAAGCACTGTCTAACATCCAGTCCACCATCGGCTGTGAAGGTCCTGTACAGCGTTGGGTTGTCCAGACCTACACAGAATCAAGCAGCACATGATAAGCCACTAGCTTCGATGCAACTACTTAAATTACTAGAAAGTCATAAAATCACTATAAAAAGGCCTTCCGATTTATTTAAGAATAAAAACTTTCAGGGAATAAAGCGCACTACAAGCTACTAGACCTAGTCTCAGGGAGGTTAACTCTGAAGATCCCTTCAATCTCCACTGAGTTAGGTAAACCTGCTTTTAGTTTCTTTGGTGGAATATCCTCCCAAACTCTCTCAAATTGGATATTATGATGCCTCTGGAGAGCTACCCTTTAGGTTTTCGCTCTAACCCCAGTTGTAACTAACGTGATTCAACTTATCAACCAGCTAAGTGTGGAAATCAGGAGCACTAGATTAATAGGGTTGGAGCGAAAATCTACCGGGATGGTAGCTCTCCAGGAACAGGGTTAGAAAGCCCTACTCTAGGGCAATTCAGACAGCTGATTAATTAATTTGAATGTGTTTTGTTTTCTATGATTGTGTTTTGTATCACTGTTCTGCTTTTCATAGTGTATAGATTTTGGAATATTATTGTAATTACAGGGCTCTTCAGACCAAAGAGACCTTTATCTCAGCATGACTTCTTGTCAAAATAAAAGGTTAAATAAATAATTACATAAGTAACTGAAACCATGTTGATACACGAGGGGTGGATCTTCTAGAATGTAAATCTAGGAAATGTTTAGATGACCAGTGTGGATGTGTGCTAGTCCATTGTGTACAGGCCAGTGCACCTTTCTTCTCAATGGCCTCCAGCAGCTTGGCCAGCATGGGAGGAGCTGTCTCTGGGAGCGCAAACTGCTCTGTCAGGTCCAGGAGGGCGGAGCCTGGAAGACGAGAGAAGAGAGGAGTAGCGGTTCAGTAAGTCATTTCCACATAAAAAAGGTAGTTTTAGGATTCAATCGATAACAATTATGGAGGCTAACAAAGAGTGAGAGAGGAAAGGGGATAAGTTGTTGAGGGTTCATTTTATTTCAACATTTCAGGAAGTGCATTGAAATGCAGTATATTAACTGAAAATGGCCCGATCCTGGTTTAACCAAGCCCTGGATGGTTATAGGTAACGGAGTCAATTCCTCCAACTCTGTCTAACACGACACAAAGGGGTCAATTTTGGGCCTCCACTTCAATCCCACCACCATGATGGTCTCCACCCACACACCTCGCCCTCAGGCAGCCTATTAATATATCAATCCCACGTTGCAATGCATTCACATGGTACGCCTTTTAAAAATGGTCAGGAAGGGTGATTTGGGACTGGAGCGCTACTTCAAAAGGTATTGCAGACACCAGACCAAAAGACCGATGGAGAGACAAAAAGGCAACTGTGCACAACCGAACGATTCAAGTTGGAGAGGTGCCGAGCAGTAGGATACCATGAAGGTAGCGTTGGGGTGGACCAAGGGGCTAAGCAAACACCATGTGATATGCATGAGGCTTTGCCCCTCCCCACCCCACTTTTTTCTTTCGATCTTAGCATCCAGGTGTGGACATGAAAGGGTCTGTGGGCTGGCACAAATTTTATTTGGATTTGCAAAAAAGTTATTTTGAAAGAGTACCTTTCTGAAAGGCCCAACTGTTTGAGGATTTCAGTCTGCAGTTTCAAACGCAGACGACCATGAATGGAGCCCCTTTCACGGTTTCCCTTTATTTCACTAATTAAGAGATGTATTTATTCATGTTAGATGCTCTACATCTCAGAAGTTTTCAAAGGGTTCCAATATTAAGGCAATGTAGTGGCATTGCCTACATGTGTATTTATCCTATTGTTTTTAACAAACAAATGTAAATTATTTTGCTCTACCCTTTTTTGTAAACAGGCACAAAACCAGGCACAAAACGAGGCATCTAGAGTAGCCATCTACGCATAAACACCGGTCTTTAGCCTGGAAACGTTCTCTCCCCCAGGAGATTATTATTTTGCTTGCCCAAATAATGATCTGCCATATTTTAACGCATATTTAACACACCAAATGCTGTGGTTAACGCTGTCCGGTTGTATGTGAACCAACTGGATTAGCAGGGAGAAAGACCTTCAGCCACTAAACACGCTAAACCCTGTGTAGGCTAAAGAGACAACCGTCATCTGGAAGACACAGTGTGGACCGCACCACACGGACAAGAAAGCGAGTCGTTTTCTCAGAAGCAATGAACTTTGAGGTACTGGAACAGCAACATTTCCCCAAATAGAGAGCTAGGCATCCAGTGCCACCTCTGCATGACTTGGAAGTGTAACCTTCCTACCCAGACAGACATCCTACACTGCTGTCCCGCTACTGCCAAAGCCCTGCCTGCATTGGTCTCCTGCTTCTGGGAAACTCACTTCACAACCTGGGGCTAAATTTACACCTGGCCTCAGTGCTGCTAAAAGCAAATATGCAGAACAACAAGCCTAGCTAGACCTAGATACAATCATCATGTTCTATTTTTTTCAACTTATCTACAATCACATTCTAGCATTCCTAGATTATAGATAAAACTGCATTTACCATTGTGATAACTATAGTAAGATACATTGTGTTCTTAAAAGTGAAATGCTACCTCTGTGTGCTCATCTGTACAGAGACACACTGATTTTAGTATCAGAGTTGAGTAGACCTATATCAGCTTTCACAATATTATTTTCTACGATATAACATACATAGATACTATGACTAAGTAGCAGAGGGAGAAAAAAAAGATTGGTTGGTGGATATTCCCTCAAACCGCAGTACTATTCAAAGTGTCCTGTATCTGGGACTGTGTATATTTACTCTATCCATAGCAGCCCTGTGAGTGAAACAGGGAGGGGGAAGATAAAGTTGTTTCTCAGTACCATCTGCGCGACCTGATAGTTCCAATGCCGACAGGCCGGTGTCGAGTGACACAGAAAATGACAAATGTTCGGGCCGATCAGTTGGTGATTTCCATGAGGCACTGCCACGAGACCAAGAAGCAGAGCAGAAGGGATCTAATGAAGGCAGAGGTTGCAGCAAGAGAGACCGAGGGGCAGTGAACGAGAGAGAGCACGCGAGGGGCAGCGAGAGAATGTGAGGGGCGGTGAGCAAGCGAGAGTGTGCGAGAGGGGCGGCGAGCAAGCGAGAGTACGCAGAGAAGGAGTCGGCCACAGAGAAGTCCTTGGTAGCAGGCCACGTCGATGGAACTGTGTTATCCTCAAAGCCGGAAAAAAAGGTGTTTAGCTTGTCCGGAAGCAAGATGCCAGTGTCCGCAAGGTGGCTGGTTTTCCCTTTGTAGTCCATGATTGTCTGTAGACTCTGCCACATACATCTCGTGTCTGCCGTTGAATTGCGACTCCACTTTGTCTCTGTACTGGCGTTTTTTCCTGTTTGATTGCCTTACCAGAGAATAACTACACTTTTTGTATTCGGCCATATTCCCAGTCACCTTGCCATGGTTTAATGCGGTGGTTCCTTCTTTCAGTTTTGCGCCAATGCTAAAACATTTATCCACAGTTTCTGGTTTGGGTTGGTTTTGATAGTCAGAGTGGGTACAACATCCCCTCTACACCTCCTGATTAACTCAGTCAACATATCTGTGTATTTGTCAACGTTATTCTCAGAGGCTTCCCGGAACATATCCCAGTCAGTGTGATTAAAACAATCTTGAAGCCTGGATTCTGATTGGTCAGACCAGTGTTAAATAGACCTTAGGCAGAAACTCAAACAGGAAGTACCCGTGCTATAGGGAGGGAGGAGCAAAATAGAGTCATGATCAGATTTGCCTAATGGAGGGCAGGGGGGCGCTTGTATGCATTTTGAAATGTTGAGTAGCAGCAGTCCAATGTTTTTCCAAAGTGAGTAACAGTCAATGTGTAGGTAGAACTTCCATTGCATTTTCCTCCAATTTGCTTTGTTAAATTCCACAGCAACAATAAATGCAGCCTCAGGATATGTGGTTTCCAGTGTGTATAAAGTCCAGTGTAGGTCTTCGAGGGCAGTCATGGTATTGGCTTGAGGGGGAATACACACGGCTGTGACTATAACCAAAGATAATTCTCTTGGGAGGTAATGCGGTCAGCAATTGATTGTGAGGTATTCTAGGTCAGGTAAACAAAATGATTTGAGTGTCTGCATGTTATTACAATCACACCATGAGTAGTTAATCATGAAACATACACCCCCGCCTTTCATATTCCCAGAGAATTAATTATTTCTGTCTGCGCTATGTACTGAGAACCCAGCTGGCTGTATGGACAGGGACAGTATATCCCGACAGAGCCATGTTTCTGTGAAACAGTGTATGGTACAATCAAATCAAATTTATTTATATAGCCGTTCGTACATCAGCTGATATCTCAAAGTGCTGTACAGAAACCCAGCCTAAAACCTCAAACAGCAAGCAATGCAGGTGTAGAAGCACGGTGGTTAGGAAAAACTCCCTAGAAAGGCCAAAACCTAGGAAGAAACCTAGAGAGGAACCAGGTTATGTGGGGTGGCCAGTCCTCTTCTGGCTGTGCCGGGTAGAGATTATAACAGAACATGGCCAAGATGTTCAAATGTTCATAAATGACCAGCATGGTCGAATAATAATAAGGCAGAACAGTTGAAACTGGAGCAGCAGCACAGCCAGGTGGACTGGGGACAGGAAGGAGTCATCATGTCAGGTAGTCCTGGGGCATGGTCCTAGGGCTCAGGTCAGTTGAAACTGGAGCAATCCCTGATGTTTCTCTGGAAGTAGATCCTCGCCCTGAACTCGTCTACTTTATTATCCAGAAACTGAGCATTAGCGAATAATATACCCGAAGCGGTGGATGGTGTGCACGCCTCCTGAGTCAGACTAGAAGGCCACTCCGAATACATCTCTGCTGGAGGTGCTTTGGAGCAGCCTCTGGAATAAGTTAAATTGCCCTGGGGGGTACAAACAAAGGATCCAATTCGGGATAGTCGTATTCCTGGTCGTAATGCTGGTGAGTTACCGCCACTCTGATATCCAAAAGTTATTACCGGCTATATGTAATATCAAAACAAATTCTGTGCTAATAATGTAAGAAATAACATGCAAAAACAAAATACTGCAAAGTTGCTTAGGCACTAGAAGCAGACCTACCATATCTGTTGGCACCATTAAATCCCACTGGACTAGAACAGGGGTTCCCAAACGTTTTACACTTCGTGGACTCCCTTCCAGCATTGGGGAACATCGCGAGAGAGGGGCGGCGAGCAAGAGTGCGCGAAAGAGAGAGTGAGGGGCGGCGAGCGAGAGTGCGCAAGAGAGAGAAAGGGGCAGCAGAGAGAGCGAGGGGCAACCAGATAAACTGGTTTATCCATTTCACTTGCTTTTGCTCCTTTGCTCTGCAGAGAGCGAACAAAGAATGCAAACATACAGGTACAGTTAGTCCTTCTGCAGCTTTCAGCGCCATCTCTCCCACAGTTAAAAAAATTAGAACATTTTTCTATGCCTGCATTATTATTATTTGCAGGATTCCTCATAATATCCCAGAAGGCATCAGCTCAGTCAGTCAGCCAACCACAGGTTGAGGAAGTCAACGCAGCTGCCACTGGTGCTGTGGTGCGGCAGGCGTCGTCGGAGGGAACACTCTCTCCCCAGTTCAAACGGTACCTGTAAAATCCAGTAACGGCTGTGGCCAGGCCAGGGCATGGAACAACATAAACCGACTAAAGATAGCGCACACCTGTTAAATGTAAGGTCCCGGTCATGTAACCAGCATTTTCATAGGTTCTAGTATTTATTTTAGTCTGGGGAGGAGGTTCTGTGGAAAAAGTGTGACTGAAAACTGATGACCAGTAGAGCAGCCATGTGTGACTTGAGTCCATTTACTTCAAGGGGCAACTGGGTATAACAAAAATAATCTGTCCTCAGCAGTTGACGCTTTGTTGAAACAATGGCTTTTTACTACTTTAACATGCAGTGTATTGCATGTGAAATAGGCTATATAACATGGAGAAGCCTTGAGTTTGGACACATGAAATGGGGCTGCAGGCATGAGAAAAGTGAGACTACGTCTCCCCCTGCAGAGAGGAAATAGCAACGCATGCACCTCACAGAACCAATGAATAGCCTGTTGCGACACTGACAGAAAAAAAACCCAAGATAAAAAAATATGAATTTATTGGTGCTTTGTGCAAAATATTTGGTTCAACTGAAGGTCTATAATAAACCAGTATCATAATGTACAATTTCAAGACTCACCATTACAGATTCCACCAAGAAATTAGACAAATAATGATGACAACCATTGCCATCCAGGCCGCTATTTGAACAAAAACAAAACTTGTTTGTTTTAGGCCTACATCAATTGATTCAATCAATAAAGTCCAAAGCATTCCCATTATTAGATATAAGAACCAAACTTCAGCTACCTTTACAGTACAGAAGAGGGAGGTGTCTGCAGTCTACTTTGATAAACAGATATAGCTAGTGTGATAGATCCATATCACAGTTAGGGTTGGGAACTTTCCGGTAAATTTCTGTAATTTTCCCAGAAATTTTCCATGAGAAGGTAAGCCCTGGAATTTGGGGAATTTTGGTTAAATTCATTTTTTGTCATTGTTGCTTATAACAGTGAACCTTTTTTTGTGGTATACACAAGGCAATTCTAGGTCTTGTGGCATATTTGGTTAAACTATCCCCAATTCAATGGAATTGAAACATCTGCATGCACAGTGCATTCTTCCATCACATGTACAGTGCACTCTTCCATCCCATGTACAGATGATTCTCAAGATCTTTCACACTAATGAGATGCTATTGAGCCCACACTATGACACTGTCTGAGCCAAGGACTACATGCTTTCTGGTAAGTTTTGATTACAGTACTGGGTGGGATGAATATATTTTTTGTTAAACCTCTTATGGCTGCATCCCTTGTTCTCAATTTCCACCTGAAGACATACCCTAATCTAACTGCCTGTAGCTCAGCCCCAGAGGCAAGGATATGCATATTCTTGGTTATCATTTGAATGGAAACATTCTGAATTTTGTGGAAATGTTAATTGAATGTAGGAGAATATAACACAGTAGATCTGGTGGAAGAAAAGAGAAAGAAAGAGCATACATTCTGTTTTTTATTGTTGTAGCATCATCTTTCACATGCACTAGAATTGCCACACAGTCAGATAGGATGTTGGGGATAATTTTGATGGATAACACAAGAGGGCAACTGTAGGTGTGCAAAGTTTCAGACGGATAACTTCAGGAAAGGGTGAGCTACAGGACATTTAGCATGAAATCACCCAGGTGTCCCACACAAGTTGCCCAAATGTACCCAAGTGGCCAAATTGGTGAAATGACCTATAACTATATACAACATATCAAAAAGCAATTCTAAACACACAATTTTTTTTTAATATTAGAAAATAAAAAAATAAAAAAAAAAAAATAAAAATAAATAAAAACAGTACACCCTTTGGAAGTCCTCTACACAATATTTTGCTGCCTGTGCCATGTCCCATAGCAGTCTCTTTCTGATGTAAAGCAGAAGCAAACTGAACAAGTGGTGCAGGTCATGCGACACAGAACACAACGCCGCCTCCATGCTGTGCCCTTTTGGCCCTGAGGCACAGTCATGCCTGCAGTAATGAACTGTGGCATATGAACACCACTGGAGGCAGGAGTAGAGGGGGCAGAGGTAGAGCGGGCAGCTTGGCACAGGAGGCTCAAAGTCAGAGTCGCTATCACTGTGAAAGAAAACATTACAAATAATATTTAATGTATGAGCCTTTTATCATCACAAAATAAACATATGTATTGTATAGAGCAGAGAGAACAGTCACTAATGTGAAGTGCTGTTCCATTCAACTCCGGCCATTGTTGTGGGCCTGCCCTCCCCTGAACAGCACCCAATAGCTATTTCATATGGAAATGGAGAGGAGTAGCAGAGGCAGTGGCCATGTGTGTTTGCTGTTCTACTCAATTCCATTTGAATAAAACAATTGAAAATATACAGTGGGGCAAAAAAGTATTTAGTCAGCCACCAATTGTGCAAGTTCTCCCACTTAAAAATATGAGAGAGGCCTATAATTTTCATCATAGGTACACTTCCAACTATGACAGACAAAAATGAGGGGAAAAAAATCCAGAAAATCACATTGTAGAATTTTTAATGAATTTATTTGCAAATTATGGTGGAAAATAAGTATTTGGTCACCTACAAACAAGCCAGATTTCTGGCTCTCACAGACCTGTAACTTCTTTAAGAGGCTCCTCTGTCCTCAACTCGTTACCAGTATTAATGGCACCTGTTTGAACTTGTTTTCAGTATAAAATACACCTGTCCACAACCTCAAACAGTCACACTCCAAACTCCACTATGGCCAAGACCAAAGAGCTGTCAAAGGACACCAGAAACAAAATTGTAGACCTGCACCAGGCTGGGAAGACTGAATCTGCAATAGGTAAGCAGCTTGGTTTGAAGAAATCAACTGTGGGAGCAATTATTAGGAAATGGAAGACATACAAGACCACTGATAATCTCCCTCGATCTGGGGCTCCACGCAAGATCTCAACCCGTGGGTGAAAAAGTCCCAGAACCACACAGGGGGACCTAGTGAATGACCTGCAGAGAGCTGGGACCAAAGTAACAAAGCCTACCATCAGTAACACACTACGCCGCCAGGGACTCAAATCCTGCAGTGCCAGACGTGTCCCCCTGCTTAAGCCAGTACATGTCCAGGCCCGTCTGAAGTTTTTTGCAAATAAATTGATTTAAAAAAAATCCTACAATGTGATTTTCTGGATTTTGTTTTCATTTCGTCTGTCATAGTTTAAGTGTACCTATGCTGAAAATTACAGGCCTCTCATCTTTTTAAGTGGGAGAACTTGCACAATTGGTGGCTGACTAAATACTTTTTTGCCCCACTGTGTGTGTGTGTGTGTGTGTGTGTGTGTGTATGTATATATATATATATATATATATCTGACATGGAAAATATATTTACACACACATATACAACACATTTCATTGCAATTTATATATATATATTTATATATATCATAACGGCATTAGCACTTACCCGTCCAGAAGTACATCCTGTCCTTGCAGAAACAGCTCCTCAACTCCCGTTTGAATCATAACACTCAAAGATTCCTCATACAAAAAAAAAATCTCACTATCTCAACCAATCTATTCTATAATCTGGTGCAAATCTGTATACTATGACTTCGCTTTTCCTGATTTATTCGCCTATTATGTCTTCAATGAAATCGTTGAAAATACAACTTTCCAAAATACTGCTGGGCGTAACAAGCGTCACAGAAACTCCTCTGATAGTCAAGGCGAGAATGGAGTTCGTTACGCGTGCATTTACAAACAAGGAATGGTGGTCCAACCCAAAACCATTACATACTGGCGTTTACCTCAGCTCATTGGCTATCTACCCAGCTAGATTTCAAGAAGATCAGTGGTCATTGTGCAGAAATACAGTCAATCAACAAAGCTTTGCTAAAATTATTGGTGCGTAAGGTAGTCATTGCTCGTTGTCTTCAAAATCAGTTCACTTCGGTCAATACTCCCCGCAAAAAAAAACAATGACGTTTGGCTGTGTTGCAAAAATCCAGAGGAATGCACTGAAACCAACCATGACTCGATAAACAATGGTTTACCGTGTGTAATTACGTCGAATGCCCTGTAAAAAATTGATAGAGATGGAATTCACGGCACAAACGGGTTATAAAATGTTTCGATTTAGGCTATAAAAATGGATTTTATCAAAGAAAACGGCACTTCATTTGATCACTGGGACCCTCAGGAAGAGAAATAAGAGCAAGATATCAGAATGTAAGTCATAATTTTACCTTCAGATGTGAATGTGTAAAAACTGTCATGGCGGAAAATGTTTTTGTTGTTGATTGCTCTTCTCAAAACAAAAGCATGGTATTTGTTCTCTGTAATAGCTATTTTAAATCAGAAAACGTAGTTTGATTACCAAGATGCTAATCTTTTGAAGGATGTAAGACACTTGCATTTAATGTTTAATGTTACGATGTTGTATTTTTAGTTGTCACTGAAATTTCCCCTGATGTTGATCCCTGTACGGGGATTGCAGCCACAAGAGGTTTTAACTAGTAATTAGTAGCCTACAGCAAAGTGTGTTTAAATCATTTCTAACTTGTTAACAATTTCTGCTAGTTAGTTTTTGCTACCGTGTAGGTTTTAGCTTGCTTGAGAGCCTGCTAACTGAGTGTTAATTCACCTATTTCCATACATATTTCATTTTAAAACATTTATCTTACAAAGGAGTTGTTTAATCTAACAAAGGAGTTGTTTAATCTAACTGCTTAACCATCTATACATGGAAATGTATTTAGGGTTTTTTACTCATTTTATTCTATACAGGAAAATGCCACGGGCACTATCTGATGTGTGGAGACATTTCACTGTAGCTAATGTAGAAGGAAAAGTTGTAAATACCATGCCAATCATGATGAATCAGACACCTTATCGATATCAATAGCTCATGGTTCTTCTGGAATCATAAGTTGTCAGAGGAACGTAGTCAGAGAAATGCTGATGAATTTCTTGCTCGAGCTGTGTATGCAACTGGTTCAACTCTGATGCTCACATGCAATGTGTATTTGAAGAGATTTCTGAATGTTCTTCGCACAGCATACACCCCTCCAACCAGACATGCTTTATCTACTCATTTGCTGGATGCAGAGTTCAACAGAGTTCAACAGAGTTCAACAGAGTTCAACAGAGTTCAACAGAGTTCAACAGAGTTCAACAGAGTTCAACAGAGTTCAACAGAGTTCAAGTGAAGGTCAAGCAAATCATAGAGAAAGCAGACTATTGCAATCATCTCTGGTGGTTGGTTGAATGTTCGTGAGCAAGGAATAATTAACTACAGCATCTTCACCACTCAACGAGTATTCCACAAGAGCACAGATACAAGGGACAACAGACACTCCGGTCTCTCCATTGCAGATGAGCTGAAGTCAGTCATCAATGACCTTGGACCACAGAAGGTATTTGCACTGGTGACAGACAATGCTGCGAACATGAAGGCTGCTTGGTCTAAAGTAGGGGAGTCCTTCCCTCACATCACAACCATTGGCTGCTGTGCTGCTCATACATTGAATCTGCTCCTCAAGGACATCAATGTCACTGAAAACAATGGATACACTCTACAAGAGAGCCAAGGAAATGGTTAGGTATGTGAAGTGTCATCAAGTTACCTCACCAAGCAAAGTGAGAAGAATAAGTGCACCATTGAAGCTGCCCAGCTGTCATCATGTTTGACAGTCTCTTGGAGGGGAAGGAGTCTCTCCAAGAAATGGCCATATCACAGTCTGCCAATATGGACAACCCCATCAAGAGGATTCTCCTGGATGATATATTGTGGTAGAGTGGTAAGCAACCTGAAACCTATAGCAATAGCCATTGCACGGATTGAGGGAGACAATGCCATCCTGTCTGATGTTCAGACTCTGCTTGCAGATGTATGAGAAGAAATCCATACTGTCCTGCCCACTTCACTGTTGTCCCAAGCAGAGGAAACTGCAGTTCTGAAATACAACAAAAAGGGTGAAGACTTCTGCCTGAAGCCCATGCACACCTCAGCGTACATGTAGGAAACCAAGTCCTGTAGGACCCCAAGGATGCAAGAGCATCCTGTCTGATGCAGAGATCAGCAAGACCTATGGTGTCATCACTACCGTGTCTCACCAACTTGGCAAGGTTCTTGGCTGTCTAGCGAAGTACACTTCCAAGCAAGGGCTTTGGGATGAAGATGCAATATGGCAGTTGTGCCAACATATCTCAGCCACCTGGTGGAAGGGACTTTGTGGATCTGAGGCTCTTTCCCCTGTTGCCTTCATCATCCTCCAAATCACACCAACATCAGCCGCCTCAGAGCGCAACTGGTCCTTGTTTGGGAACACACACACATACCAAAGCACACAACAGGCTGACCAATACAAGGGGTGAAATATTGGTGGCCATCCGGGCAAATTTGAGGATTTTTGAGCATGACAACGAGCCGACCTCAACAAGGTAGGAAAGTGACGGTGAATATGAGGCCCCAGTGTCTGATGGACATTGAGGAGGTCCAGGGAGAAGACATGGAAGCCTGAGAGGAAGACAACCAAAGTTTTAGTTTGTAGACTATCATTTTACAGATGTATGTAGAAAACATTTTTAGGGAGATGCGATGGATGATTGGGGATCATTCAATATGCCCCTTTCTTTTGTTGTTTAGTGAAATCATCCCATGTGAAGAATCAACTAATTTAAAGTTAAATTTGTAACTAAATTGTTTTTTGTTTTTAAAATATCTTTTGGAAGGATTTAATCATTTGCAATTATGTTTACTTACGATAAGGTAAAAGGTTTATGTTTCTGTCTCCATATGATATGGTAAATAAACTCAGCAAAAAACGAAACGCCCCTTTTTCAGGACCATGTCTTTCAAGATGATTTGTAAAAATCCACAGATCATTGTAATGGTTTAACTTTTAATGGGATAGGGGGCAGCAATTTCACTTTGGATGAATTGCGTGCCCATAGTGAACTGCCACCTACTCTGTCCAAGATGCTAATATATGCATATTATTATTATTATTGGATATAAAAAAAACTCTGAAGTTTCAAAAACTGTTTGAATTATGTCTGAGTATAACAGAACTCATATGGCAGGCAAACTTCCAAAAAGGAAGTGGAAATTCTGGGGCTGGTTGATTTAACTCATCTCCTATTCACATCCCAGTAAGATATGGATCTGTTCGCACTTCCTAAGCCTTCCACTAGATGTCAACAGTCAGTAGATTGTGGAATGAAGCCTTGAGTGTGATGTGGGGCCGGATGGCAGCTATTTGAGTCAGTGGTCTGGCAGAATGCCAGTTCCTGGTCAAGCGCATTTCTCATATCACCATGTGTTCCATAACTCTGTAGACAAAAACGAATGCTCCGGTTGGAACGTTATTGGATATATATGATAACAACATCCTGAAGATTGATTCTCTACTTAATTTGACCAGTTTATTCGACCTGGAATATAACTTTTTGAAGTTTGTCCGAGTTCGCCTGGACTGGCGCCAGCGTTTGGACATGTGAACTAAAGAAAAAGTAGCTAATTGGACACTAGTAATGGACATCATCGAACAAAACAACGATTTATTGCGGAACTAGGATTCCTGGCACTGCATTCTGATGAAAGATCATCAAAGGTAATATATTAAGATGTAATTTCGTATTTCTGTTGACTCCAAAATGGCGAAAAATGTTGTGTACCTCTGAGCGCCGTCTCAGATTATTGCATGGTATGCTTTTTCCGTAATGTTTTTAAAAAATCTGACACAGCGGTTGCATTAAGAACAAGTGTATCTTTAATCATATGTAAAACATGTATCTTTCATCAAAGTTTATGATGAGTATTTCTGTTATATGATATGGCTCTCTGTAATTACTCCGGATATTTTGGAGACATTTCTGAACATGGCGCCAATGTAAACCGAGATTTGTGGATATAAATATGCACATTATCAAACAAAACATAAATGTATTGTGTAACATGATGTCCTATGAGTGTCATCTGATGAAGATTATCAAAAGTTAGTGTTAAGGGAATTTTTATCTATAATGACTAATGTATACATTTCAATCAGGTTGAACTAATCAAAATACTATTATGTTACTGTATATGTACTAATTAGAATACTAAATGTTAATGTATATGTATGAATTTTCTTATCTGATCCCAGTACTGAAAATAATGTGTGTGAATGTGGTCAAAAGTTTAGAACAATGACTATCTGTTCCTTGGTACAAATGAATCAGACTGGCTAGAATGCTTATCTACACGAGAAAACCTTGAGTCGTAAATTATATTAAATTGGTAGGGAGATGGATGTGGGAAGGCTCGAGATACAGCTTTTGTACTGGAACGGAGATGGCGCGGGGTGGTGTTGGGACTAATGACGCCATTTTCAGTTCATAACCTGTGGTAACCTGTATTGCGTGAGTACTCTCTTGAATAAAGGCTGCTATTTGACTTTATGACCAGGCTCTGACCATTCCTATAAAATAAGGGTCTTACAAATTCTTATGAATTGACAGTGTTTAATTTTAATTGGGAATTAAAACAGAGGAATCAAATTCCTTCAATAGTTAGTGATTCATTTTATCTTTATTTCTGCTTTTGTGACTATCTTTGGCTGGGAGAAATGACTGTTTTTTGGATTTGGTGATGATCTAACATGAAAAAAATGCTTTACAGTGAAAACACAACATATTTAAAATCGGACACGATGGGTAGAGTAACTAGATGTTTATCTTTTATTTGCTGTATTGGACTTGTCAATGTATTAAAGTAAAATATTTCAAAAAAATATTTTGGAATATCCCACGCTGCCTTTTTCCGCTAGCGGAACCTGTGTGCTAGACAGGTTAATTGACCACAAACTTGTTCAATGGACCATAAACAATTAATAAACATGCACCTGTGGAACGGTCGTTAAGAATCTAACAGCTTACAGCCGGTAGGCAATTAAGGTCACAGTTATGAAAACTTAGGATGCAAAAGAGGCCGTTCTACTGACTGAAAAACACCAAAAGAAAGATGCCCAGGGTCCCTGCTCATCTGCGTGAACGTGCCTTAGGCATGCTGCAAGGAGGCATGAGGACTGCAGATGTGGCCAGGGCAATAAATTGCAATGTCCGTGCTGTGAGACGCCCAAGACAGCGCTACAGGGAGACAGGACGGACAGCTGATTGTCCATCCGAGCGGCAGACCACGTGTAACAACACCTGCACAGGATTGGTACATCCGATCATCAAACCTGGGGGATAGGTACAGGATGGCAACAACAACTGCCCGAGTTACACCAGGAACGCACAATCCCTCCATAAGTGCTCCGACTGTCCGCAATAGGCTGAGAGAGGCTGGACTGAGGGCTTGCAGGCCTGTTGTAAGGCAGGTCCTCACCAGACATCACAAGCAACAACGTCGCCTATGGGCACAAACCCACTGTTGCTGGACCAGACAGGACTGTCAAAAATTGCTCTTCACTGACAAGTCACGGTTTTGCCCCACCAGGGGTGATGGTCGGATTCATTCGAAGGAATGAGCGTTACACCGAGGCCTGTACTCTAGAGCAGGATCGATTTGGAAGTGGAGGGTCCGTCATGGTCTGGGGCGGTATGTCACAGCATCATCAGACTCCCTGCAATGGCAACAAGCTCAATATCAATGCTGTGCGTTACAGGGAAGACATCCTCCTCCCTCATGTGGTACCCTTCCTGCAGGCTCATCCTGACCCTCCAGCATGACAATGCCACCAGCCATACTGCTCGTTCTGTGCATGATTTCCTGCGAGACAGGAATGTCAGTGGCCTGCCATGGCCAGCGAAGAGCCCGGATCTCAATCCCATTGAGCACGTCTGGGACCTGTTGGATCGGAAGGTGAGGGCTAGGGCCATTCCCCCCAGAAATGTCTTGGAACTTGCAGGTGCCTTGGTGGAAGAGTGGGGTAACATCTCATAGCAAGATCTGGCAAATCTGGTGCAGTCCATGAGGAGATGCACTGCAGTACTTAATGCAGCTGGTGGCCACACCAGATACCGACTGTGACTTTTGATTTTGACCCCCCCTTTGTTCAGGGACACATTATTAAATTTCTATTAGTCACATGTCCCCCTCTCTCGCTCTCCCGCTGTCTAATCCTGCTCGTAGACATGCTTTGCCTCCAGTAATAAGATTTGCCAATTCAGACTCCCAGTCTCTGGAGGCGATCAAGTAATGAAACTCACATGTGCGTGCTCTCATGCACACAGGCCCATAAAAAAACAGACCTTTTACTGGAATTCTGCCAGGCCAAGAGCAGTTTGGTGGGGGTTTTAAAAAGATAAATCAAATTACAATGTGGATAGGTTTGATTGTTGCCCTCAAATTAAGTTCTGTGTGGTTTGTGCTTTGGTGTGATCAGCTCTAATTTGATGGCCTGATATGCACTTAGCACATAGGGGGAAATCCCAAAGAGTGTAAAGTCTAGATGCAGAATAATCATATAAAACCCTATAGGTGTGACTTTCACATCCTTTTCAACTTTAATACTTGTCATTATACTGGTCCACTACATGAGTAGCATAAACCAACATATAGGCTACATTTAGAATAAACAAAATACCACATCTTCAAAATTAAAACGGGGGGGATCAAATGTATAAAGTAGTCAACTACAGCACCAGCAGCACAGATGTCCAACACAGTGTGTGAAACAGTCGCCATTCAGTTCCCTTTCACCGTGCATCCATTTGTCCTGCCGGCATTGTGCCCCAAGTTAATGCAATCAGCACTTAGTACAATTCTACTGATTCATCACAACGCCACAAAATCAGTGCAGTCTGTGTGCCCCCCTCCACCAAAGGAGCGCCATTACCACCCCGACTACACTATACCACAGCTGCCTTCAGCTCTATTGAGTTCCCACCACATCAGAGTAAACTGTTCCAGCAGGCACATTGTGACTACCTGAATTGTGAGTTAGTTCAGTCTTTGACTTTAGAGTGGGTATGGCCATCTATCGTGGCTCTATATAATAAAGGCATATTTGAACATGGAGCAACCCACCTGCCTACCACCCCAACCACTCCATGCCTGGTTTTAAAAAGTGTGCATTCTTTGTAGAACGAGTCAACAATTCTCCTTCAGAAAAACAGCAATGCTCTTTGCCAGAGCACTAATTTGACCACGAAAATAAGATTTCTACATTATCTAAATCGCCAGCTATGCAGGCAAAGTGTACTTATTCACTCTCCTCATTCTCTCCCTCTTATGCCTGAGCTTCTCTTTAGTACAGCTACAGATGGGGCTAACTTTATTACCGTTTTACTCTTAGCAGCTGGATACAAACCCCCCTTCCCTCTCCTACATGCTAACTATTCTCTCTACTTTAATACTGTACAGGCGTCGTTATCTCAGAGTAAAGCACCCTCTCCTCTCATTCTCTCGCGCTTTCCCTTTTTGTCTGCATCACAAACTGTCGCTTTAGCCTCCTGCACTACTACATGTTGCAAACTGTCTGTCCACATCGTGCACATTCACATGTATAAAAGCACGACCAACTACATAGTTCCAAAACAGCTACCACAGCATTCTAGCTAAGAAAAGGCATGAGTTTGCGCTTAGAAATAGGCTGATAAAATGCAGTCTTCGAGAAAAGGTGACTTACATCTGATAAGCATGCATGTCAAAAAAAGGTGTTTGGAAATAAATTCACAGTAACCGAGTGATTGAGACTCCGATTTTTCACTTGAAAGTGTCAAAAAACAACAACAA
Source organism: Oncorhynchus masou masou (assembly GCF_036934945.1). NCBI lineage: Eukaryota > Metazoa > Chordata > Actinopteri > Salmoniformes > Salmonidae > Oncorhynchus > Oncorhynchus masou. The sequence continues at coordinate 64,683,948 of NC_088239.1, read as the reverse complement.
TGATTGCAAAGTTAAATAAACCATACAACTCCATGCACAAGGACAACTTTTAAAAATGTCTACTGAATATTTAGCAAAAAACACATTTGAACAGTGCAGATGCAAAGTTTGTTAAAAGAATGACGGCACAAACAGCACTGTTGCTAGTATTAACATTATAATTAAATCAATGGAGTAGGTTCGTTTCCATAAACAGCTGCCTGTGTTAACACTAAAAAAAAAACGCTACTGCCACCTTCTGGTTTGGAGAATATTAACAAGGCTGAGTGGCTTCCCACTTCCAAGGTGTCTGTACAGAGCACCGTCACATAATGTGACGTAAATTGAGCGCGCTCAAACTTCCCATCATTCTGATTACGGTAGTAATTTTGTCACCCTCATCATGGCAAAGACACGGAGAAATGCATATGATGCAGCTTTCAAGTTGAAGGCGATCGATCTGGCTGTTGGAAAAGGAAATAGAGCTGCTGCACGGGAGCTTGGCCTTAATGAGTCGATAAGACGTTGGAAACAGCAGCGTGAGGAACTGACTCAGTGCAAAAAGACAAAAGTTTTCAGAGGGAAGAAAAGCAGATGGCCCAAAGTATTTGCAGCCACTCGACATCAGTGTAAATCGTGCATTTAAGGTGGCGCTCCTTGTTCAGTGGGAGGCTTGGATGACAAGTGGGGAGAAATCCTTCACTAAAACGGGCTGCATGCGAAGAGCAACTTATGGTCAAGTCTGCCTGTGGGTCCTGACAGCGTGGAGCATTGTCAAAAAATCCACTATCATCAACGGGTTTCGAAAGGCTGGACTGCTGCGTGTTGAAGGGGCAGCATGAGCTCAGCGGGGTATTTGCCTCCGGATGAAAGTGACGAGAGCGACAATGAAAACGATCCAACATCAGATGAAGCAATTCTGAGGCTATTCAACTCCGACACCGAAGGAGATGACTTCAGTGGTTTCAGTGCACAGGAGGAGGAAGATAGTGACCAAGTTCATTTGTTTCAATGTACCGGTAAGGCACCTGCGGCTTATAGACATGTGCGGCTTATTTATGTACAAAATACCTATTTTTTAATAATTCAGTGGGTGCGGTTTATATTCAGGTGCGCTTAATATTCCAGCAATTACGGTATCTGCTAATATTTGTATTATAATAGCTAAAAAATAAAATAAAAGTGCTTAAAATCAGAAAGCCGATTTCCTATATTTGAGGAAAGAACATTAACTTAAGCACCACATAACACTTTGGAGTACGAGAAAGGGATGATTTTTAATAGAAGAAAACAGTTTAACAACAAATTCTTATTTTACAACAATGGTCTACCCTGGCAAAACCCGGCCAATTGTGCGCCACAATGTTACTCTAGTGAAAGGAGAATAAAGTGCACAGATTCCAGCAAAAAATTAGCTTAGGCTTCAGTGCCTATGCACAACGATATGACACATTTTACTATTTAGTAGTGATGTACCGATATCACATTTTTGGCCGATACCGATATCTGATATTTTCCTTGCCAAATAAAACCCGATTTCTTTCACTTACTTGCTGTGCTGTTTCATTGTTCAGTCGTTTCATTCTCAACCAGGATTTATCTATGGAACGCCGTTTGAGTCTTTGCTTGTCAAGTAACACACTATTTGACGTGTCAAATAAGCTTGTTGACCAATCAGGACCTGAATATGACGACACATTCACATAATAATTTAACAAGTTCATACATTTTTTACGTAGTTATTACACATTGATTATACCATCACCCGTATTTCATATGTCACAACGATACGTATACTATGATGCTGGTAAAGTTGTCTCGCGCACCTGCAGTGCTGGTCATAAAAAAGCTAGCTAGCTCACGGATGCAAACAATGTTATTCTCTAAAAACATAGCAAAATAACAATCTGTTTCAATAGCTATATAGTTAGTTAGCTAACTATATAGCTAGGTGTCATCTAAAATAACCCTATTTTATAAAACAGTTCTTATTTGATTAATGGTGGTCGGACCCATCTACGTGAAGCTAGACAAAATAAGGATTAGCCACAATAGTGGACTTTGCGGTTAGACTTCAAAATAAAAGTATGTCATTGACAGTGATGCAAATGACTACAAATAGTAGAATTATTCCATAATTGAATAGATCATGCTAAATGAGCTTGGAATGTTATAGAACATCAACAAAAGACAATTTGTGAATTTGACAAATCTCTGTTGAAATCACACTGGATGTACTATACTTTAGAATTGCAGTGGGGGCATAATTATTTCACTGTGCAGCCTTACCTATGGATTGTTGATCAATGACATGGGGCATCAGTCTACTCAGTGACACCCACAGAACATTAGCGTCGTAGCTCTTATTGCAGGACTATGAAAGAGCTGTGAATTGAGCCACATTTATTGTCAACCTATGTGTATTGAACACTATTCCAAAGAAAAAATAATACTGGATATTTTGGAATATTTTGCAGTATTCTGGGAAAAAATATATTGGTATTGAGTAGACTGATACCCCATTTCATTGATCCCCAATCCTTATGTAAAGCTGTACAGTGCAATATGATTGTCAATACACAAAATAGGCTGATTGTGTGAAATCACCTACCTCTATCACAGTTCCGCGATAAGAGCTACAGCGCTAATATTTGCAAAAACTCTTCACAGTTGTGTTCTGTGGGTGTCAAAGAGTAGACTGATACACCATTGCATTGACTCACATTCCAACCTTGTTTGACCTTATCTACTCTAAATATGGCATGATTCCACCAATTGTAACCTTCTGCATCACTTTCAAAGAAGTAATTTTATTTTTAAGGCAACCCGCAAATTCCACTATTGTGCCAAATCCTTATTGTGGCTAGCTTAACAACACATAACCCGGTCGAGCCTCAATAGCCAGATGAAACTAGCTGGCTGCTTATAATGATAGCTTTATCGGCAACAGGGTTAACCTCTCTAGGGTATGTGGGACTCTAGCATCCCATCTGGCCAACATCCAGTGAGGTTGCAGAGTACCAAATTCAATTACAGAAATGCTCATTATAAAAATTCAGAAAACAAAACAATTTACATAGGTTTAAAGATTAACTTCTTGTTAAACCAACCACAGTGTCATGTTTATAAAATGCTTTTTGGCGGAAGCATACCTAGCCCAGAACATAGCCCAGTTGACAAATTATTACAAACAGTAACCAGCCAAGCAGAAGCGTTACAAAACTCAGAAAGAGATCAAATTAATCCCTTACCTTTGATGATCTTCATATGGTGGTAATCAGAAGACATTAATTTACTCAATAAATTTTCCTTTTGTTCAATGAAGTCTCTTTATATCCAAAAACCTCAGTTTTGTTAGCGAGTTTTCTTCAGTAAACCACAGGCTCAAACTCAGTCAAAACAATCAGACAAAAAAAAATCAACATTGCATCCGTAAAGTTCATAGAAACATGTCAAATGTTTATATTCAATCCTCAGGTTGTTTTTTAGCCTAAATGATCTATAATATTTCAACCGGACAATAAAGTCGTCAATATAAAAAAGGTAAACAAGATATGCACATGCGCCTGAAAAAAAACTGTGTCACGTTAGGGTCCACTCGTTCAGACTGGTCTTACTCCCTCACTTATAAGAATACAAGCCTGAAACAATTTCTAAAGACTGTTGACATCTAGTGGAAGGAATGGGAACTGCTAATGGAGTCATAAGTCAATGGATACTGTAATGGCATTGAATAGAAAACTACAAAACCAACAAAAAAAAACCTAGTTCCAGAATGGATTTTTCTTTTCATCCAAAATTCCGAATGCTGCCCCCTACCCTAGAGAGGTTAAGTAGCTGGCGAGCCATTTATTTTCATGAACTGAAGTTCAATTTCGATAGGCGAACAACAATACTCACAAGGATTCCCAAATCATTGCAAAGAATAATGAAAATGACTTCAGTTTCTACTGGTCATTGTTTTCAAGCTGGTTGTATTGGTGCTAGCTAGGTACCAAGCTAACACTAGCTACTCCAGAAGTTGCGGTCAAACAAATGGTTTATTACCAACGCGGGATTGTAAACATCATTCGTGGCCAATGTTTGCAGACTTTTTTGTACAGCTTTGACAGTGCTACTAATAGTAGTGGTGGCGCTTTCTTTGCACATGCAAATTCAGAACACACATTCTATAATAGAACTGTTATTTGAAGTGTCAAATTAAAAGAATTTGACGTGAATCTTTTTTGACATGCGAAGCTAATAGCAGTGACGCTTATTACTGTGTAACTCCGGTAGGGCAACATGTGTACCAGTGCTCGACCAGTTGGCGAAAGCCAACAACACCAACGACAGAACAGTTGATTGTCAAGGGAAATGAATTCCATTATCTTGGCGTTATTGGATTTCCCCTTAGAGTCGTCTTGCTGAAAAGTTCTTACTCTTTCAAATGACTGCTCGACTTGACTGCTTGATCCACACAGCAGACATTGTGGGCTAGGTTAGGAATGCTGTGTTGCACGTGAAGCGTAACATTTTACATCATGTACCTACGTTATATAGGCATTGACAGCGGTTTTGTACATCGTTGTTAAACTAGACATCGGGCCGATACAGATGTTGGCATTTTTAGCTAATATCGTCCGAATACAATATATTCACCGATATATAGTGCATCCCTAGTATTTAGCTATGTTATCGTCAACAGTAGCCAGTGACTTCTGGTAGTTTAAAGGAAAAACGTCCAAAAATTCGCTGCCGGTTGTCCCAAGCATTGCCTCAATGAACAGTCCTTGCAAATCTGGATATTTGGGATGTCCTTTCCCCATTGAAGTTGAAATTTAAAATGATTACGAATTTCCATCTGTTAATTGTCCTCTACAAGGCTGACTGTAACAGAGCTCTGTAAAATCCTTCTAGGACTCTGGGTGTGGCTGTCATGACATATTGTCAGCCCATAATTGTAATGCAAATAACTGCTGTCCTCATAGTAATTGACCGTTTAATTAACATGAACATGTTTAGCATCTCTGGGCTTCCAGGCATACCAGCTGCTGATTTTGATGTGCGCATTTGGAACATCTAAAAGTCTAATAAATCCATTTAATATAGCCTACACCTTCACAATAAAATCCATTATTTCATTATGATAGGCCTATAAACGTGAGAATGTCTTAGAAATCAAAACATGGGGTGAATGATTTGACACTCTGCGCTTCCCGCGGGGGGGTAGAGACAATTGCATTACTGCTCTGCTGGTGTGGCAAATCAATAAGAGGTGGAATTAAAAAGAAAATGAGAAGGGCTACAACGATCAAAAGCCAACAATGTAGGCTGCTGTTTAGGCTGTAATCTGAATGGAGTTGTTTGTAGGTGACCATGAACTCACTCATGTACACGCATACATTCATGCTAATAGATGCACTATTGTAAAGTGGCTGTTCCACTGGATGTCAGAAGGTGAATTCACCAATTTGTAAGTCGCTCTGGATAAGAGCGTCTGCTAAATGACTTAAATGTAAATGTAAATTACGGTAAGGGTTAAGGTTCAGGTTAGGGAAGGGTAGGGGTTATGTCCCAAGGATCCCGAATAGCACGAGCCCCTCAGTGAATGGCGTCAAGTACTCTCACACAGGCTGGATGGCGAAACGTGTATTTGGACCAGTCCCTGACAAATCATACATCAAAATGTAACTATGAAGCGCTACCTTGTAACCTTATACATTTTTTTTGAGTGTCTCTGAAGACAAAGCTTGGGGAATACCCATCCAAAAAAATTTAATCACGCCAGGTTTAGCGGGCTTCACGTAAAGGGCTGTAACGTTAGCGTTACCATAGAGTTGAATTTCTTAGCACTTAACGCATTACATTTGAGCATAGCATCCATGATTTGTCACAACGACCATCTATGACACTTCATAACAGTATATGGTCAGTGTGCATTTTTTGCACTTTATTTAGCTCTCTACTCTGAACTCACCATAAAATCATTAACAGTTAGTTCACTCTCCTCTCCGACTGGTGGAGTTGTGTTGAATTATAGTGTCCAGTCTTGCTGTAGCACGCCAAGGCAAGATGGGTTTATAGCCATATAAAGAGTGCCCTATTCAGGACAAATAATGAAATGCAAGAATAAAGTAAAATTCTATGAAGAACTGCTTCTCCCCCCCCCCAAGTGTTTTTTTTGCATTTTTTTCTTTCACTCCTTTTCGGTGGATTAAATGTTTAGATACAAATACATCTGTAAAGGGATCATTTCAGCTGATAAAATCGGTTGGGCTCTACTTTACACTACACAAGTTTGACAACACACACCCCATGACACATTTTTGCAGTGTAAAGAGGCGGATGTAGATTAAAATCTCTTATTTCCGAAATGTCCACACATGTGAATTGTTTAATTAAATCAAGTGTTCAGCATTATGTGCGTTGTGGTTTACATGAGAAGCTCCTGTGTAGTTTGAATAGTTATTCTTATTTTGTTTGTCTATATACACTATGGTATTTATGGTGTGCTAATAGCTGCATTACACATGAAGCAGAAATGAGGCTTTGGCCACACCGTCTGCAATAAAGCACAAAACAGATGTTATTTTTTTACCTATAGGCAAGCTATCAACCATCGCACAAAATTCAAACGTTGTCCATGGGAGGCAATTGGAATGTGAGAGATTTCACAATTGAATTGCGGTTAGAATATGTTATGGTATCAATGGGCGATCCAATTGAATGATGACAGTAGTCAGCACTATTGTCAGCTGGTCCCCACCACTAGGCTGGTGGTGACAAAGAAAACTCAGACAAGTATAGCTGGTTATAAAACAGAGGGACATTCTAGTGCCGTTTTGTCACATAATAAACAACCTCAGCTGCATAAAATGGCCTCAACACCAGGATCACATCAAACACTATTTAAAATGTTCTACAAGGGAGGAGTTAGTAGGAAGATTTTCTGGTTCGAGCCTGCCAGACAAAATAAGTGAATGGAAGTTGTGAACTGAAAGTGACGCTTCCTTCTTCTCAATGGTTTTCAGGCCCAGAGTGAAGGTCCTCTTTTCAAGGCTGGCTGGCTGGCTACATGACTCAGTCGAGAGGCCTAGGAAAGGAGCAGCAGCATGCTGGTGTTTTAAAAAGACTGGGAGCTGGAATGAACCGGAATGCTTCTCCAAGCCCGGCCCAGCCCTCTTTCGCTCTTTCCCTCTATCCACATCTGCTGCTCTGAAGTAAACCCCTGTGGCTCAGTGAGAGCAGAGGCCCCTTTCCAAGCCTACGCTTTCCTCCCTCTCACCCTCCCAGCAGGGACCGACTCCAAGAACATTATCAAAACACTAAAAAAAGAGGGTGAGAGGAAAAAAAGCTGAAGCACTGGAGGAAAGGAAGAAAGAGGGAGATCTGCCAGATCACTCAGTGGCAGGCAATAAATCACACTCTGAAGCAACAAGACTCGAACCAGCCCAGAGCCCTCCTCGGCCCCTTAGCCTCACCAGGCCTTAGTCTCCACACTTCCCAGACCCTCTCCTTTCTCGCCAGCCAGTCTGCAGCTCTGATCACTCAGCTCACCAATCCCGTTCCCCAGCCCCTTCCCTCCCACACCTCTCCCTCCCAGCCTTAAGCACTCTCTTCCCCTTCCCGTGACACAGAGACTTTTCTTTTCCTGGTGCTACATTCACACTTGCTCTGGGTTCAGCGCTGCCACTCAGCCACAGTCATGCCCATTCACCACATGCCCCCTTCACATATGGCTCCTCGCTCACCCTGCAAGCCCCAGCTAAAGAATTTCACAATAGCACCACAAAGGACAGGAAATGGAAACCAGGTCACCAGAGCCTGCTGTATAGGTGAGCTGACAGATCAAAGCCTGAATATACGTCACAGCATCTTTAAAGATGCATGTCTTTCTACTTACAAAGTCTTGTAGCCTCGAGTGGCCATATAGAATTGTGTCGGTGTTGCCTGAAACAGCCCGGGTTGTTTCGGTTTAACTTTTTTAATTTTTTAAACATGACACAGAAAAATGACATTTCAAAGGTGTGATATGCAATCGCGTTGACTTGAAGCGTTTCCACAACACGAAGATGGCTCTCGTCATCTTTTGTTAGCAGAATATCAACAAAAAAACTGATTACAGAAGGTCAGAATGGCAGATTTTCTTAGCCAGACCAAAATAATCTCCCCAAAAATATACCCAATGCAAACAGATAGGCTTCCAGTTCAGATCTGGCCCATTTATTTCACATGGATTATTCAGTAGAAAATAGCATGACGGTAAAAAAACATATAGTGCCTACAGCAAAATGAAAATTTTTCTCGATGCTGGCCAGGAGGAGTTTCAAAGAGGAGTGGTCCAGCAGTCCAATCACTGGGCTGGTACCAGGTGCTGCACAGCACCACAATGCACTGGATCGGAGCCAAGCCCCATTGTCCTCCGGCCCTGGTTAGCATTCAGTGGGGCTATGTGAGCACAGCCACTTGTTATCAAAGATGTCATTGTAGTCCCACCATGCGAGTCCCCTTTCTCAGCTAGTGTTTGACGCTGGGACCGAAACAAAAAGGAAAAAAATGTCAACTGACTTGCTTGGGCTTAATGTAAAGAAATAAACTGTCAAGGAAATGGCTCACTTACAAACATTGGTGCGTAGGCTACACCAATCTGACGTTTAGTAAACATTGTAGTAAACCGTTTAGCAATCATCACTTCCTAACAAATCATCATTGGAAACCTGGCAGGATGCAATCGTTCCATTCAGCGTGACCAAAAAGCATACAGCCAGGTAAGCAACATAAAAAAAATCAAGCAAAATATATATTTACCCATTCTCTATGATGAAAGAAGAGGGACAAAAAACAAGATGATTTTTATAATCGTGTGGACCCTTAATTTTAACATTTTAACATTAAAATGTTAGGTTCTCTACAATTACTGCTGCTTGAAAACACCTCTGCTTTTTTCCAACTCCAAGGCAACAGGTTTCCACAGGCCCTAATTGAAGGATGGATACGTAGAGATCTGTGACGCACATCTGCTAACCAGGTTAGCAATAAACTGGGCAGTAGTTCGAATGTCCAATCATCTAAGAAGATGTCATGACATTGGCCTGGGGTAGGTTTATGACAGTCATAAATACCTCTTCCCCCCTTTTTCCTCTACCCTACTGATGATACATTTGCAAAACCCTTGGTTAACAGAGATTCTGGGAACATCAGAAGGTGGGGGGAAATGAACTATATTCTTGTAATCCGACAAATTGAACATATGCGGTGGTACTTAATGAATATGATGTCAGTTCGGTTGTCATCTGAGACATTCTCATCAATGATAAGATGACAAACTCTACAGTGGAAAGTCTACACATCTGAGTTATCGGATTCACATGGAATTGTTGTTCAATTTAAATGTTTGAATATGAAATTATTCGTGATGGGATGAAATGTGATTTTAGCTTCCAAAATGTGAGATTTGGGTTTTGATAAGGTAGGGCTCTGCTCAAATCAGTGGCCCGCCCCTGTGAAGGGACTTGGGCTATAAAACTTCTCAAACACGCCCTCCTCTCCGTTCCTATATAAAGCCTTGACGACAATATAACCTCCTGTTCCGAGGACGACGGTCCGATGTCAGAATGGTTCAGATAATAACTACAGAACGAAGCCAACATCAGCGTGAGCTTTGGTTGCGAATGGTATGAACTTTGAACTCTTATTCACTACAGAAGTGATACCTCATAGCCATTGATTTAGCAACAGCAGCTGCAAACGAGGGTTAGGAAGGAACAGACAGAGTATCTCGTCTACCACACAACATTACTACAACGTATCCAATTTACCAGAAGAGACATCCTTCAAAGGACTAGGTTGGGCAACACGGCCTTCCATCTACCACCAACCTACCAAAGTGCAGCTCAGAGTAAATATTTATTGCATTTTCCTTTTCCAAATGGGCGGTAATTTAGAATGCATAAGATATTGTATTTACGATAGCACATCTTCGCCCTTTGTTCCTCAGTCTTCCCGCTCTTTCACTCAAACCCAGCCCCTTTTCTTTTGTGTAACCAGCTGTTATATGTGTTCCGCCCGTTAGGGACGTTTTCCTTTATGACGTAATTTGTAATCCAGTTATGATTTAAATGTGTGTGTGTGTGTAATTCTGTGTGATTAGTTAGGTATTTTGAAAAATAAATAATTAAACCCAATTTTGAATTGCTGATTCAACTTGTTATCCAGGGTTCGTGCAGATAACCAAGAATTTACAACTTTCAGATGAGACCGAATTAAGATGACGTTTAATATTGACTGCTATTAATGTAAAATATTACTAGGTCTTTAAGAGTTTATTCGGAAGATAACAGCTCTATACATATTATTTTGTGGTGCCAGCCTCTCCAGTTAATTACATCTACATGATTAGCTCAATCATAATATTAATTACAGAGAAATTATTTTATAAAATAGCATGTCATATCACTTAATCCGGCAGAGCCAAAGACGCGACAAAGAGATAGGATAATACTAGACAAGAGAAAGAATTGGCTAATACTTTGTAGATCACCAAATGAATTGCTTCAACAAATGCATCCAACACAACATAAAGATAACATAAATCAGGCATTGTTTGCTTTGGTCGCTTACAGATGTTTTTGGGGATCTATTTGATGTAGGGAGAGAACAAACCTAATAAAAGGTTAGGCATTGGATTCCATAACTTTTTATCTTATATGATTTCAATATGAGGCGTCTACAATCTTGTGTCCTAGCTACAACACAACCATGTGCAACACAATATTGCCCTGGAGCAGAGAGTGTAAATGGAACCATGAAGAGAGCCCAATGGGTTGAATTACTACTGTGGTTTGACCAAATGGCTTCCACACACAGATTCTCAAATGGTGAAGGAACTATGTTTGAAATGTCACAAATACAGTAATGCACAAGGTCCATCCAACACAGATGGGAAGTTCTGTGAATAAAATGCAATGTTATAACATCAGGGTAGAGTCTTTCAAGTGCTTTCAAAAAGAAGCATACCACTGAGGGACGATTGAAATGTAAGGGGTAGGGTTTTTACAAAGCAGCCGACCATCTGGATTTACTTTGTGGGTTTAAAAGTATTTTCGATTAAATCCAACAAAGGAGTTTGTAAATGCTATCTAAAACTCAGTGGTAATGTTAAGAGGTTAGTCTATGTGAAGGATGAACCATTCCACCACCTCTACAGCAAGGTTACATGTTAGCTTGGCTGCCTGCAAACCTATCGTGGATTAGCCTTTGGTTGGGCATTTTGTTTCAGCAACTGATTGTTAAAAGTTTGGCTTAATTGCGTAGGGGCCGATTCAATCAAAACCGTCAATGTGGTTCGTAGGGCATGTAAAAACAAACAAAAAGAGCTGGGATGATAACCGAAAATCGACAGACCAAATAAATACTTTTCTAATATGTTTTTGTTAATTGGACAATTGATAGATACTACTACTTTGAATGTTGTTTTAAGGTCAAACATAAAAAAATACTATGGTGAACATTAAGGTACCAATTTATCATTAGTGAAAATTCAGTAAATGTATCATAATATGGATTTGTGTCAATATCACCCAGCTCAACATTTTACCCATGCAGTGTGAAATGTTTGAATTGTTTCTGTTGAGTTTTTTTGTTTACAATGTGAACATTGTTTTGTACTGTACAAATTACAACTGCATCCCAATACCAGGTCCCAGAAACCTTGTATTGGGTTCAGTTGAAGAAGGCTCAGACTGTTTATCACTCACCTAGTTCATCACCAGAGTCAGCCTTGGAGGAGCCCGGGGCCACAGGTAAGGGTCTGGGGGGTCTCGGCTTGGGAGTGGGAGGAGAGATCCTCTTCTTCCCAATGAACTCCACATATGTCCCTGGAAAGTCTCCCTTTTCCTGAGTGGTTTCGTTAAAGCCAGGCAGCCAGCCAATGTCCTCTGGCCTTTCCTCCAGGCCGTCACTGTACCCTAGGGCCACCAGGGTCCCTTTGGTCACTGTTAAGATGTCCCCCACATGGAGGTCAATGTCCTCCTCTCGCTCCTTCTTGTAATCATAAAGTGCCCTGTACTGATATCCTTCTGCGGCCATCGTAGAGACTTTTCACTGGTGTTTTTGGTTGTTGTTGGTATATATATGTATATTATTTTAAATGAACACTGCTGTGAATAACTTGTTCGGGCAGATTAAAGTTCCAACAATTAGTTACTCCTCAGGTTTTCCAAGAATATATTAATGGAGCAAACAAAAAAAGCTAAACAACACTTAATGAACATTCTAGCCCTCAAGTTCTTTGGGTGATTATTGTGTTTTAACTTGTCTTCAGGTCATTCTCAAGCTTGGTTATCCACCGCACCCGTGTGGTGCCTTCGGCACTGTTTCCATTAATATTTGGCCCCTGCAGCAGTGGCCTTGAAAAGGTTCAACCGACCTGCAATACAGAACAGAAGAAGCCATTTGCAACACATTGCGTAAGACTTACGATCACATACATTTTAAAATCAGTGATGGCTACATGTACAAGGTACCAGCGAAACAGGGACAGTTCTAAATTGGTGGGGGGGGTCCGAACTTTTTTTGTTGTGATCTTGGGAGGGTTGAGATATACAGTGGGGCAAAAAAGTATTTTAATGAATTTATTTGCAAATTATGGTGGAAAATAAGTATTTGGTCAATAACAAAAGTTTCTCAATACTTTGTTATATACCCTTTTTTGGCAATGACAGAGGTCAAACGTTTTCTTTAAGTCTCCACAAGGTTTTTACACACTGTTGCTGGTATTTTGGCCCATTCCTCCATGCAGATCTCCTCTAGAGCAGTGATGTTTTAGGGCTGTTGCTGGGCAACACGGACTTTCAAGTCCCTCCAAAGATTCTTTATGGGGTTGAGATCTGGAGACTGGCTAGGCCACTCCAGGACCTTGAAATGCTTCTTACGAAGCCACTCCTTCGTTGCCCGGGCGGTGTGTTTGGGATCATTGTCATGCTGAAAGACCCAGCCTTGTTTCATCTTCAATGCCCTTGCTGATGGAAGGAGGTTTTCACTCAAAATCTCATGATACATGGCCCCATTCATTCTTTCCTTTACACGGATCAGTCGTCCTGGTCCCTTGGCAGAAAAACAGCCCCAAAGCATGATGTTTCCATCCCCATGTTTCACAGTAGGTATGGTGTTCTTTGGATGCAACTCAGCATTCTTTGTCCTCCAACCATGATGAGTTGAGTTTTTACCAAAAACATCTGACCACATGACATTCTCCCAATCTTCTTCTGGATCATCCAAATGCTCTCTAGCAAACTTCAGATGGGCCTGGACATGTACTGGCTTAAGCAGGGGGACACGTCTGGCACTGCAGGATTTGAGTCCCTGGCGGCGTAGTGTGTTGCTGATGGTAGGCGTTGTTACTCTGGTCCCAGCTCTCTGCAGGTCATTCACTAGGTCCCCCCGTGTGGTTCTGGGATTTTTGCTCACTGCTCTTGTGATCATTTTGACCCCACGGTGTGAGATCTTGCGTGGAGCCCCAGATCGAGGGAGATTATCAGTGGTCTTGTATGTCTTCCATTTCCTAATAATTGCTCCCACAGTTGATTTCTTCAAACCAAGCTGCTTACCTATTGCAGATTCAGTCTTCCCAGCCTGGTGCTGGTCTACAATTTTGTTTCTGGTGTCCTTTGACAGCTCTTTGGTCTTGGCCATAGTGGAGCTTGGAGTGACTGTTTGAGGTTGTGGACAGGTGTCTTTTATACTGATAACAAGTTCAAACAGGTGCCATTAATACAGGTAACGAGTGGAGGACAGAGGAGCCTCTTAAAGAAGAAGTTACAGGTCTGTGAGAGCCAGAAATCTTGCTTGTTTGTAGGTGACCAAATACTTATTTTCAACCATAATTTGCAAATAAATTTATTACAAATCATACAATGTGATTTGCTGGATTTTTTTCTTCTCATTTTGTCTGTCATAGTTGAAGTGTACCTATGATGAAAATTACAGGCCTCTCTCATATTTTTAAGTGGGAGAACTTGCACAATTGGTGGCTGACTAAATACTTTTTTGCCCCACTGTATATTGAGCACAGGGGAGGGTAATGCATTTTTTTCCCACTGGGTTACATACACCATTTTGTAGGTTTTACTATCCATTTTCTCCTTCCTAGCCCAACTTCCTAATCTCTTTGCATGCAACTCCCCTATCAAGGTACTTCCCTTAGTAAGCGCACGGAAAAGCGTAGTGCCTATACCACAGGTCAATATAGTCCAATCCAACTGTCTATCCTGCCCTCTATCGACCATTCATAGGTGACAATAGCGGTAGGTGGATCGTTTGTCCCGATCTGTAATAGGCTAACTTGCAATCATACCACATATAATTCAAATGGGGCCTGTGGTTGTGAGGCCAGAATACCAAATTCTCTAAAATGAAGTTGTAGGCGGCTTATGATAGAAAAAGGAACATAAAAATTCTCTGCCAACAGATCTGTTGGACATTCCTGCAGTCAGCATGCCAATTGCATACTCCCACAAAACGTAAGACATCTGTGGAATTGTGTTTATCGCAATATAAAGAAAGCATATACTAAAATCTCAACATCCACATCTGCCTTACCTTTATATTTTTTTATGTCCTCCAGATTTGAGAAGATAGATAACTAGCTCAACATTGAGCCTGTCAGTTTTCCTTAATTCTCGCACAACACCCAGACAAGCTGACAAAAATATATATTTTCATCCCCTCTTCTTACGGCCTCCAATGATTTAGTCGTCCTAATATTGGCAAGGGTAAAAACTCAGATGATAGAGACATGAGGTTTGGACCATTTCTTTTCTTAGAAAAGTATCTACACAAGTAACATATTTTACTATTAGTTAAAAGATGCAGTTTTGATTGGACACCCTACATATTGTGGCTTTTTCACTTGTGCCAATGAGTAGTTCTTCTGAATAAACCCAAAACTCAAACAGGCAGTTGTTGAAAAGCACTAATTAAAACCTTTTTGGGTTAACATAATTTATGAGATGGAATGCTAACATAGATAAATAAAAAAGTGCATTCATATATATTTGCTTATGCTGTTCATCCATGTTGAATGCCAATGAAATACTGTAGTGTTTAATGCAGTGGTTCCCAAACTGTTGAAATAGTAGACTTCACAAGGTGCAATTTCGAAATTGGGTAATGCATCAGCAGTCTTGTCATGTCAGTCATTGCAGAACTTAGAGCGCTAATTACTAATGTTAGTCCCCACTACAACAACAAAATACTTAAACATCCATTCATTCCTATGGTGGACTGGTTTGTGCAACATTTGCCCATTACTCATTTCCAAATTCTTCAAGTTTTGTCAAATTGGTTGATCATTCCTAGACTACCATTTTCAGGTCTTGTCATAGAATGTCAAGTAAATTTAAGTCAAAACTGTAACGCGACCACTCGGGCACATTCACTGTCTTCTTGGTTAGCAACTCCAGTGTAGATTTGGCCTACTTTTAGGTTACTGTCCGCTGAAAGGTGCCTGTTGGAGTGCAGACAACCAGGTTTGACTCTGTATTTATTTAACTAGGCAAGTCAGTTAAAACCTGTGGCAGTATTTTCTAGGGGCAGTATTTTCATTTTTGGGAAAAAAGCATTCCAGTTTTAAAACGGGATATTTTGTCAGGACAAGATGCTAGAATATGCATATAATTGACAGCTTTGGATAGAAAACACTAACGTTTCCAAAACTGTAAAGATATTGTCGGTGAGTATAACAGAACTGATGTTGCAGGCGAAAGCTTGAGAAAAATCCAATCCGGAAGTGCCCCATATTTTGAAAGCGCTGCGTTCCAATGAGTCCATTTTGAGCTGTGAATGTGCTATCCAACCAGCTTACGCTTTCTACGTAATCCCCAAGGTGTCTGCAGCATTGTGATGTAGTTTTACGCATTTATATGTTGAAGAATAGCCGTAGGCGGCTACATTGCGTAAGTGGTCACCTGAAGGCTCCCAGGGTGACTCTCGCGTTAAATACAGAGATAGCCATTACTCCAACCGGTCCTACTGAAAAACGAATTGTCCCGACGGATATATAGGTACTCCCTGTCATCTCAGATTTTCAAAATATGCTTTACAGCCAAATCTAGACAAGCATTTGTGTAAGTTTATCGGTAGCCTAGCATAGCATTATGCCTTGCTAGCAGCAGGCAACCTTGTCACGAAAATCAGAAAAGCAATCAAATTGTTTACCTTTTATGAACTTCGGATGTTTTCACTCACGAGACTCCCAGGTAGATAGCCTAAGTTCATTTTTTCCCAAAATATTATTTTTGTAGGCGAAATAGCTCAGTTTGTTCTTCACGTTTGGCTGAGAAATCGACCGGAAATTGCGGTCACGACAACGCCGAAAAATATTCAAAATTAGCCCCATAATATCGACAGAAACATGGCCAACTTTGTTTAGAATCAATCCTGAAGGTGTTTTTCAAATATCTATTTGATAATATATCCACCGGGACAATTGGTTTCTCAGTAGAAGCGATTGGAATAATGGCTCCCTCTGTACTTTACATGATATTTTCTCTCCGGGAGCATCATGTGACCACTTGCGCAATGTAGCCCCCAACGGGTATTCTTCAACATAAATGCGTAAAACTACGTCACAATGCTGTAGACACCTTGGGGAATACGTAGAAAGTGTAAGCTGGTTCATAGCACATTCACAGCTCAATGGGGACTCATTGGCACGCAGCGCTTTCAAAACCTGGGGCACTTCCGGATTGGATTTTTCTCAGGCTTTCGCCTGCAACATCAGTTCTGTTATACTCACAGACAATATCTTTACAGTTTTGGAAACAATAGTGTTTTCTATCCAAAGCTGTCAATTATATTCATATTCATATTATATTATATTCAAGCATATTCTAGCATCTTGTCCTTACAAAATATCCCGTTTAAAACGGGAACGTTTTTTTTCTTCAAAAATGAAAATACTGCCCCTAGAGTCGCAACAGGTTAAGAATGATGGAGGCCATGGTGTTCTTGAAGACATTCAATGCTGCAGACATTTTTTGGTACTCTTCCCCAGATCTGTGCCTCAACACAATCCTGTCTCCGAGCTGTACGGACAATTCCGTCAACCTCATGGCTTGGTTTTTGCTCTGTAATGCACTGTCAACTGTTGGACCTTACATAGACAGGTATGTGCCTTTCCAAATCATGTCCAATCAATTGAATTTACCACAGGTGGACTCCAATAAAGTTGTAGAAACAATTTCAAGTCTCAAAGCAAAAGGGTCTGAATATTTATATAAATAAGGTATCTGTTAATTGATATACATTTGCAAAAATGTCTAAACTTTTTTGTTTGTAATTATGGGGTATTGTGTGTAGATTGATGGAAGAAAATATATTATTTAAATACATTTTAGAATAAGGCTGTAATGTGGAAAAAGGGAAGTGGTTTGAATACTTTCCAAATGCACTGCGTGTGTGTGTGTCTATGCAGGTTATATGAATGTGTATGGGTTGCCTGTGCATAGCTCGATTCTGTTTATTTTTTTATACTGAAAAACCCCAGTCCTTAACGACAACATGATGGAGCCACCACTATGCTTGAAAATATGGAGAGTGGTACTCAATAATGTCTTGTATTTGCCCAAAACATAACAATTTGTATTCAGGACAAATAGCCACATTTTTTTGGCAGTATTACATTTGTAACTTATTGCAAACAGGATGCATGATTTGGAATATTTTATTCTGGACAAGCTTCCTTCTTTTCACTGTCAATTAGGTTAGTATTGTGGAGTAACTACAGTTGTTGATCCATCCTCAGTTCTCTCCCATCACAGTAGTTCAACTCTAACCATTTCAAAGCCACCATTGGCTTCATGTGGTTTCCTTCCTCTCCGGCAACTGAGTTAGGAATGACGCCTGTATCTTAGTTGTGACTGGGTGTATTGATACACCATCCAAAGTGTAATTAATAACTCCACCATGCTCAAAGGGATAAACAACATCTGCTTCTTTTATTTTTACCCATCTACCAATAGGTGTCCTTTGTGAGGCATTGGAAAACCTCCCTGGTCTTTGTGGTTGAATCTGTGTTTGAAATTCTGCCTGACCAAGGGACCTTACAGATCATTTGCATGTTGGGGTACAGAGATGAGGTTATCATTCAAAAATCATGTTTAACACTTGCACACTGAGTGAGTCCATGCAACTTAATAAGGCATGTTTTACTCCTCAACTTATTTAGGCTTGCCATAACAAAGGGGTTGAATACTTGACGTAATACATTAAATACATATATTTTTTTTTTCCATTTGTAAAAAAATAAATAATCAAAGAACATAATTCCACTGACATTATGGGATATTGTGTGTCTAGGCTAGTGACACAAATCTCAATTTTATCCATTTGCAATTCAGGCTGTAACACTACAACATTTGGAAATAGTCAAGTGGTGTGAATACTTTCTGAAGGCACTGTATATCAGTGCTTTCAACTTGTTTGGCTGATCCCTCCTTGTGACCCTGTTGGATTCATGTCCAACCGTGTCACATGAGTGATCAGCCAATTATGAAAAATGTACTACTTCAATTTGCCCATGCTGTCAGACGCTATAATGACACAGCTACAAAGATGAGTCCTCTATCCATCTCTATAGTATGCAGTAACCTCTCCCATCTTCTAGAATGAGAATGTTTTTGTTGATGTTTTGCGTCTTCTCACTTTTGTTTATTTCACTTGCTTTGGTCGTGTAAACATAAAGTCCCGATTTGAATAGCTACAGTGGGTAACTAACGTCAACTAGTGGCTTGGTAGTTTACCAGAGAAAATTGGCTTTAGGTTGAACTCAAATTACGCCTAAAACGCTGACAGCTAGTTAATTGGGAACTAAATTAACATTTACTAGGCTGAAAATCTTTCACCCAAGTCTAACTTTGCCATGCTTGATAATGACTTTAAAGTTTGGCATGAATAACAACATTTCATTGAATTATCAACATACTGAGGACGATCAATCGAAGTCCAGCAGTGCAGTGGTCGGCTTATCCCGGTCGTCGCGAGCAAGTAAAAAAGGGTAACATATTCCGTTGTAATCAAACGTGTACTACTTTATTTGATAAGCAATATGTCGTTATATGGCATGACAAATTCAGACGTCTTTAACTACAAGTAAAGATATGAGATAGCCAGTATGCTAACGTGGCATTTAATGCTAACTAGCTACTGTGCTAACGTGTTAGACTAGCTACTGTACATACATACTAAAAGCGCACAACTCACTTGCATGAAGGGGGCCCAGGTTGAATAGAATGAATCCTCCTCCCTTTCCGTGTGGACACACTTTTCCACTCCGATACCAAACATAGAACGTTAGCCACACAAAGACAACGCCAAAAGCCTCTGAGAGTAGCTATAACGTTTTCGAACAAATTAGTCCAGGACTTAAAAAGTGGGTTTTAATCTTATTTGCTACGCACGTACTCTGTCAACAGACAGGACGACTCCGCTCGAGCGAATACATTGGTTTAAGTTTCAACGAGGGGCATGGCAGTGGACTGGCGGGGTCACTCGTTCACTGGCACGTCAATCCAAAATACGTCATCATAAGAGCAGCTATACCCTGCCCTCTCCGGGTAGCATGTCAAGAGCTTGGAGTGTGATTGGTTATTGAGACTACACTCGAGCAGCACACGCATGAAACACACATAAAATAATTACGTAACTTCCACATGCGAGCAGGTTACAATTTCTGCTATCGTGTAGCCTATAGGCCCATGACACTATAGAAACAAATTAATAAAAATAGCTGGTAATGTTTCTTTTCAGGTTATTTGGCTTTATGAGTTTTAAAAGCTTACAAAGTGAGGATTCGTTTTCACATAGGCTGTTTTACACATGCAACCCAATTCTGACCTATTATCCACTAATTGGTATTTTGACCATTCATACCAGATCTTTTCACATCAGATCTTTTCAGAGCTGATCTGATTGATCAAATTAGTGGGAAAAAAAGATCAGAATTGGGCTGCCTGTGTAAATACAGCTCTAGAGGCTATTTAATTGATTCCAGACACAGAAGAGGACAAGCTACATTATGGTAGGAAAACCACTCCCATTGTAGCCGAAGCATAGGAGTGCCAAAGAGGTCTATGGAAACTAAGTTTCAGAACTCTGTGCAGTGCTGTGAAGTATATGTTAGGACTTTACAATTTGCATATTTACCCAAGAAGAACTATCAACATGCAAACTATCACAACCGGCTGTGATTTGGAGTCCCATAGGGCGGCACACAATTGGCCCAGCGTCGTCTGGGTTTGGACGGTATAGGCCGTCTTGTAAGTAAGAATTTGTCCTTAACTGACTTGCCTAGCTAAATAAAGGTTAAATAGTTTTTTTAAATATATATATTTTTTAAACAAAGGGAAACCCAGCAGCGAGTTGCCCAATGATGTGAACCTACCAGAGGATCTAAATACCTTCTATGGTCTGAGCTAAATGCTTTCCATGCTCGCTTTGAGGCAAGCAACACTGAACAATACATAAGAAAACCAGTTGGTCCGGACGACTGTGCGAGCTCGCGCTCCATAGCCGATGTGAGTAAGACCTTTAAACAGGTTAACATTCACACACGGATTACCAAGAAGCATACTCAGAGCATGCACTGACCAGCGGGCAAGTGTCTTCACTGACACTTTCAAACTTTCCCGTACCCAGTCTGTAATACCTACATGCTTAAAGCAGACCACCTGTGCCCAAGATCACCAAGGTAACCTGTCTAAATGACAATCGCTCCGTAGCACTCACATCTGTAGCCTTGAAAGGCTGGTCAGAGCTTACATCAACACCATCATCCCAGACACCTTGGACCCAGTCCAATTCCCATACTGCCCCAACAAACTCTATTGCACTCTACACTGCTCTCCCCCACCTGGACAAGAGGAGCACCTATGTGAGAATGTTGTTCATCGACTACAGCTCATTGTTCAACAACATATTTTATTTTTATTTCACCTTTATTTAACCAGGTAGGCTAGTTGAGAACAAGTTCTCATTTGCAACTGCGACCTGGCCAAGATAAAGCATAGCAGTGTGAACAGACAACACAGAGTTACACATGGAGTAAACAATAAACAAGTCAATAACACAGTAGAAAAGAGAGTCTATATACATTGTGTGCAAAAGGCATGTGGAGGTAGGCAAATAATTACAATTTTGCAGATTAACACTGGAGTGATAAATGATCAGATGGTCATGTGCAGGTAGAGATATTGATGTGCAAAGGAGCAGAAAAGTAAATAAATAAAAACAGTATGGAGATGAGGTAGGTAAAATTGGGTGGGCTATTTACCGATAAGACTATGTACAGCTGCAGTGATCGGTTAGCTGCTCAGATAGCAGATGTTTGAAGTTGGTGAGGGAGATAAAAGTCTCCAACTTCAACGATTTTTGCAATTCGTTCCAGTCACAGGCAGCAGAGAACTGGAACGAAAGGCGGCCAAATGAGGTGTTGGCTTTAGGGATGATCAGTGAGATACACCTGCTGGAGCGCGTGCTACGGGTGGGTGTTGCCATCGTGACCAGTGAACTGAGATAAGGCGGAGCTTTACCTAGCATGGACTTGTAGATGACCTGGAACGAATATGTAGCGAGGGCCAGCCGACTAGAGCATACAAGTCGCAGTGGTGGGTGGTATAAGGTGCTTTAGTGACAAAACGGATGGCACTGTGATAAACTGCATCCAGTTTGCTGAGTAGAGTGTTGGAAGCTATTTTGTAGATGACGTCGCCGAAGTCGAGGATCGGTAGGATAGTCAGTTTTACTAGGGTAAGTTTGGCGGCGTGAGTGAAGGAGGCTTTGTTGAGGAATAGAAAGCCAACTCTAGATTTGATTTTCGATTGGAGATGTTTGATATGAGTCTGGAAGGAGAGTTTACAGTCTAGCCAGACACCTAGGTACTTATAGATGTCCACGTATTCAAGGTCGGAACCATCCAGGGTGGTGATACTAGTCAGGCGTGCAGGTGCAGGCAGCGAACGGTTGAAAAGCATACATTTGGTTTTACTAGCGTTTAAGAGCAGTTGGAGGCCACGGAAGGAGTGTTGTATGGCATTGAAGCTTGTTTGGAGGTTAGATAGCACAGTGTCCAAGGACGGGCCGGAAGTATATAGAATGGTGTCGTCTGCATAGAGGTGGATCAGGGAATCGCCTGCAGCAAGAGCAACATCATTGATATATACAGAGAAAAGAGTCGGCCCGAGAATTGAACTCTGTAGCACCCCCATAGAGACTGCCAGAGGACCGGACAGCATGCCCTCCGATTTGACACACTGCACTCTGTCTGCAAAGTAGTTGGTGAACCAGGCAAGGCAGTCATCAGAAAATCCAAGGCTACTGAGTCTGCCGATAAGAATATGGTGATTGACAGAGTCGAAAGCCTTGGCAAGGTCGATGAAGACGGCTGCACAGTACTGTCTTTTATCGATGGCCGTTATGATATCGTTTAGTACCTTGAGCGTGGCTGAGGTGCACCCGTGACCGGCTCGGAAACCAGATTGCACAGCAGAGAAGGTACGGTGTGATTCGAGATGGTCAGTACCCTCCAAGCTCATCACTAAGCTCAGGACCCTGGGACAGAACACCTCCCTCTGCAACTTGGTCCTGGACTTCCTAACGGGCTGCCCCAGGTGGTGAGGGTAGGCAACAACACATCTGCCACGCTGACCCTCAACACGGGTGCCCCTCAGGGGTGCGTGCTTAGTCCCCTCCTGTACTCCATGTTTACCCATGACTGAGTGGCCGTGCACGACTCCAAAACCATCATTTAGTTTGCTGATTAAACAACGGTGGTAGGCCTGATCACAGACAATGATGAGACAGCCTATAGGGAGGATGTGCTGAATGTGGACTACAGGAAACGGAGGGCGGACCACGCGGTCATCAACATCGATGGCGATGTAGTGGAGCGAGTCGAGAGCTTCAAGTTACTCAGTGTCCACATCACTAAGAAATGAATATGGTCAACACTCACTAACTGTCACTCCCTGTTCTGTTTCACCTGTCCTTGTGATTGTCTCCACCCCCCCAGGTGTTGCTTATTTTCCCCAATGTATTTATCCCTGTGTTTTCTATCTCTCTGTGCCAGTTCATCTTGTAGATTTCCAAGTCAACCAGCATTTTCCCGGTTCTCCTGCTTTTTGCATTCTCCTTTTTCTAGTCCTCCCGGTTTTGACCCTTGCCTGTTTCTGGACTTTGTACCCGCCTGCCTGACCATTCCGCCTGCCTTGGCCTGTCTGCCACTTTGTACCTCCTGGACTCTGATCTGGTTTTGACCTTTTTGCCTGTCCACGACCATTCTCTTGCCTACCCCTTTGGATTAATAAACATTGTAAGACTCCAACCATCTGCCTCCTGTGTCTGCATTTGGGTCTCGCCTTGTGCCTTGATAGTCGTGAAGAAGGCACAACAGCGCATCTTCCCCCTCAGGAGGCTGAAAAGATTTAGCATGGGCCCTCAGATCCTTTAAATGTTCAACAGCTTCACCATTGAGAGCATCTTGACTGGCTGCATCACCGCAAGACGCTATAGAGGGTAGTGCGTAAGGCTCAGTACATTACTGGGACCAGACTCCCTGCCATCCAGGACCTCTATACCAGGTGGTGTCAAAGGAAGACCGTAAAAATTGTCAAAGACTCTAGCCACCAAGTCATAGACTGTCCTCTCTGCCACCGCCCTGCAAGCAGTGCCGATGCACCAAGTCTGGAACCAATAAGACCCTGAACAGCTTCTACCCTAACGCCATAAGACTGCTAAATAGTTAACCAAACAGCTACCCAAACTTTCTGCAATCTATCCTTTTGTCTAGTCATTTTACCCCTACCTATATTTCCATATCTACCTCAATTACCTTGTACCCATGCACATAGACTCAGTACTGGTCCCCGTATATATACAGTATAGCCAAGTTATCGTTACTCATTGTGTATTTATTCCTCATGTTATTATTTTTCTCCCTGCATTGTTGAGAAGGGTCCGTGACAATTTCACTGTTGTTTATGATGTATGTGACAAATAAATGTAGATTTTGATTGATTTGATACAATTTGATTTTGATTTGGAAGTAGCACTTTGAAGCATTGAAGCATGTGAAATTCATACTCTGAGTTCAATTCAAAAGTCCACCCTCCACTGCTCATAAACATTTAATTGGTCAGAATTTCATTAAGGCCAAGTGGTCTAATCAGAAATGATGAGCATGCATTCATGTTTTATTTTTCCAAGAACTGGGAGAAAGGTTTCTGGAGAATGAGAAATAAATGATTAATTTATTGTAATTTATTGTAATAAAACCATCTAGGCCTACTGCATACCTGCACAGGGGACTTTCCAGAGCATTTTTCTTGCTGCATTTTCCAAAGGATAAAAATATTTTGAGGAAATGTTCTTGAAAATGTAGGTTAAATTCACTTTAAATGTGTCACACTCTATTCATCAGAATGATTAGACTTCGTTGAAATCTAAGGGACCACAAATTAAATCAAAAGAGCTGGGCTGCTGCCTGTATGATGTATTCAGTGGTAAATTACTTGAAAAGCAGCCATTTCCAATATGGAGTTCACAGATATCCTTTAGAGTACATCATCCCAGGCGCATGACTGTGAATGTGGGTGGCCTAATTATGGGGGGAGGACACTGGGCTCTTAGAAATCCTCTGGCAAGTATAGGCCTACTATCCAAGCAGCACTAAAGGAGCTGTAAACAGCTTTGTGCAGGAATAGGTCCCTCAGTCCTCTCCAGTATCCCATGAATCAATGGACGCCACCTTTCAGATATGAAGAAGGCCTAGATGAGACGTAGCAAACATGAGAAGGGGGATAATATCATCCAAGGAATGGTGGAGCCTATGTTGAAATTGCAAATGCTTGAAAGGTTTAAGGATGCAATTTTAGTCTTCTCCCAAAGCACAGGGTTTGTGGAAATTAAAAGGTATTTGGTTTCTATAATTATCGCTTGACTGACTGTGTTGGCGGCAAGTAGCCTAGTGGTTAAACGTGTTGGGCCAGTAACCAAAAGGTTGCTGGTTTGAGTTCCAGAGCCAACTCGGTGAAAAATATGTTGATGTGCCCTTGAGCAGGGCACTTAAAAATAATTACTCCTTTAAGTCAATCTGGATGAGAGCATCTGCTAAATGACTATAATGTGTGTGAATTGGTTATCTATTTGACTGAAATGATGTTCACTGGTCTTATGTTATTCATCCATAATAATCATTGCTGTGTATAGATCCCTCTGCCATTTACAAAAGGTTTATACTTTACTTTTGCTCCTCGTGCCACGTAATCTCAAATTCTCTCTTAGTTATTTAACTCTATAATTCCAATGTAAAAAATATTGAATGGGGGGGCCTACCGAGTGGCACAGTGGTCTCGACCTTCACAGAGTCCGTACAGGAGTTGCAGCGATTTATTTAACTAGGCAAGTCAGTTAAGAACAAATTCTTATTTACAATGACGGCCTAGGAACAGTGAGTTAACTGACTCAGGGGCAGAATGACAGATTTTTACCTTGTCAGCTCGAGGATTTGATCTAGCAACCTTTCGGTTACTAGTCCAATGCTCTACTAACCACTAGGCTACCTGCCGCCCGAACGATGAGACAAGACTGTAACTACCAATTGTGATACCACGAAATTGGGGAGAAATAGGGCTAAAGAAATAAAATAAATATTGAATGGAATGTTTACACAATCTACATACAGTCATACCAAATCTTATATTTCCTCCCCTTTCTGAGAAGAAATAGGAGTTGTAATGTACTATATTTATAAATGACTTCTTGTAAAATGTTTAAATGAAAGCTGAACCTTTGAGCTTATGTTGTTTACTTTGCTATTGATTAAAACACACAAGTTATTTCAACTACTATTGAATGAAAGTACAAAAAAATGTCAGTTACATTTTCACAAATAACAATTTAATAATGAAATGTATACTTGAGCAAGGACTACAAGTCCTTGATTTGAGCAACACACTCATGCAATTCTCTCTGTTTATCAGTACAAACTAGTCTCGTGGGTTCACAGCTGATCAAGGTTTTCATTTACAGCTGCAGCGTGAAATCTGTACTTTTTTATATAAAAAAATATTCTGAGTGCACATGGACTTCCATAGGTCTATAAGAATACCACTGAGAAGCATAGATGGGATTTGAAGTTCTGTTGTCAACGATGACGGAAAATAATATTTGAACCACTAGACCATATAATCCATACATTCATCCCCCATGATTAAACAGTGGATCAGGCTCTGGGCTGGCAATGCATCTGATATTCTCCAAACAACTTCGAACCATACCCCAGTTCTGGTTCTGTAGGTTCTCTTTAAGATGCACTCCAGGATCTTAAGCACAACATATTCATTACATATTGTAAAAATGTAATTCGTAACATATCGTAGGAAATGCACAGATTTGCAGGATGTAACATATCATAAGAAATGGAAGACGTAGTTTACAATTTGATGACATAGTACACAAAAAACGGGGACCACTTTTGGCTCGTGAGTACCCGTTTCAAAACTACGGGCTGAAATTATACAAACGTTTGAGAGTGCATCTTTAACAGAAAATAAATAGGAAAGAATGAATTTATGAAGGTCAAGGGTTATTACTGTTTAGTGCCGTTAGGATGCTGGAAATGTCTGCTGTAGATTGTGGTTAGTACAGCATTTAGTGACTTCCACTCAATGCTATTGATGGTTGTTGAGCTTAGATTAAGATGGGTCTACTAAAGTTTCCTGAGCCACTAAAAGCTAATTATGTAATATAATATCTACAGTCAGAGTTTGTAACATTTAACCAGATGCTACATAGCACAGTATCCTGTTCCCAAAAGTAAAGACTGTAGACTGTGCCATGGACCGTCAAAGGCCTACTACTGTATCGAGTTTGAAAAATGATTTAATTTGAGTAATTAAAGTCATAACTACACAAATATCAAATTTCTACCTTAAATACGTATTTTTTATTCATTTTAACCCTATATTATAAACATGCTTCCTCCTGTTTGAGAAAACCAAACCCTGACCAAAACCCAGCTGGTATTATTTGGGCCTGTAGGAATGTCCATGCATAAGGCAGTATGCGCTCAATGAGCCTGACACAGTAGACAAAATGGGGAACATCTCAGTTCTTAATGGACGTGCCACTGACATTGGCTGCTGTCCAACAGCTGCACGCAGGG
This sequence comes from Oncorhynchus masou masou, assembly GCF_036934945.1. Lineage (NCBI taxonomy): Eukaryota > Metazoa > Chordata > Actinopteri > Salmoniformes > Salmonidae > Oncorhynchus > Oncorhynchus masou. Next base: position 64,656,770 of record NC_088239.1, on the reverse strand, counting down.
AAACGACTTTCTGTTTCATAATGTGGTTATTCAAATGTGTGCTGACAGACAACAGAGGGTGAGGGATAAGACAACAACACAATAAAAAGCCTGCAGATACCAAATGTTAATCTACATTTATTCAGGTTTGTGTACTATCTATAAAAGCACCAAATGGGCCAAGGATATGTCTTATGTAATGATATTTCTGGTGAGAGGGAAATAGCAGTGCAGAAAAAAAGAGTTCTCCACCTTTGTCTTTTTATACAGGAGAGAGAGAGAGGAGACGTGTCCACAGGCAGATTTGGAGTTTACAGACAGGGTGTGTTTCCCCAATTAATTGCATACCTCTCCGTTTTGGTGCAAGCTCCAACCTGAGAGTATTTAGCATGTAATTCTGACTTGTTTTTGGCACATACCAACCAAGTCATCATACAGTATCATCATCTCAGTGTTAGTACCAATAGATTAAGTTACCGATATCTGGAAGGTGTGGAAGTCTAAAAGTAAGCTCTGTGATACATTTATGACATAATGGTATGAGTTCTGAAATGTCTGTTATTGATTTGGACTTTTGAGCAACTTTCCAAACTGGGCAGCAACTTTCCTGTTAGTAACACTATATGCCTAGGATTTTATTTTGCCATACTCTTATTTGTTTTCAAGACTGAGCCTATACAGCCTCTTGGTTGGTTGCGGTCTGTATAGGACTATGATTGTAACAAAATCGAGGAACAGTTCCTTTTATGATTACTGAATGGATGGATTTAATTTCTAATGAAGCACTCTCTATTAGAACTAGAATGGTTAAAAAGGGTATCAGCGATTAGGTGAATGGATAAGTGGAGTCAGGCGCAAGACACAGGTATGAGTAATCATCTGAATTTACTCAAAATGTAAGCAATGTTACAACAAGGAAAAATACAAATATCCAGAGCACAAAGAACGAACCCATATGACAATAACAATCACTCACAAAACAGAAAGGGAAGCCAGAGGGTTAAATAAGGAACATTGTTTATGGAATGGAAACAAGGTGTGTATAATAAAGACAAAACAAAACGAAAAATGGATCGGTGGTGACTAGAAAGCCGGTGACATCGACCGCTGAACGCCGCCCGAACAAGGAGAGGGACCAACTTCGGTGGAAGTCGTGACAAAGGGCCTTCGCAATTGCTTTTCACTCAGACCCTCCCCCGCTCTCTTTTTGTGGCATCTTTTGAAGCTTGCGGAAATCAGTATCATTCACAGAATGTTGCTCTTGGCAGATGTGTATAATACTGGGTTCAGGTGTACAGTATTGCTCAAGACTAAAGCCATAGAGTGGAACTACTGTATGTTCCTGAACTGCTTTTGATATTTCTATCACCTTGGCCAACGGATGGTGAGACATTCCCAGGGGCATATTTGTGAAGCATTTGACTGACAACATTGTCAACCATGTCTTTTCACGTCACTTTACTCAGCTTGGTCAGATTTGCCATGGTTGGGGCCAGAACCTGTGCATTACCATGACATACCATTGAGGCCCACCAGACTGGGGGACCTTCCTACCAGCACTCTTTATTATGGTAACGATAGGATATAAAAAGGATAAGAGCTTTCAGAACACCAACTGTCTCAGGGCATTCAACAACACTCTCAAAGTAGGCCACAGAAATACAGTATGCTGCCACAATCTGCAAGTCACCACACACACCTGCCTTCAATACTTTGAGTATGATTAGTTGAAGTGTTGTTACTTAATGTCATTCAAACACAACAAAGTAAGTAAAAAAATCATCAGGAAATTAAAAATGTAACATCCAACAGCCCTGTAGGAAAAATATGATTATTTGAAGAAATATTGTCTGGTGTTGTTATATTGTACATACATGTACTTGTCAGACAAGTCACACCATGGAATTAGTTATGTACTTTACTGTACCGTAAAGAACAATTCAATTCAAGTGCGTTTTGGTTTAAGTGATACCATTACACCGATTCATTACCTCTGCTCCAGTTCAAAAGTTCAAGGTTCAGTCTGAATATGTGAGTTAGTAAGTGAAGCCAGACAGGAATAGCTATTGCCAGCAGCTTTATACATTTGTGAGACTGTAGCCAATCGCAGGTTTTAATGAAATGTATTATAGAAGTTGCTGCAACATTAAAAATAAAAATTATATCATTATATATGCCATTTAGCAGCCACTTTTATCCAAAGCGAATACAGACATGCGCGCATGCATTTTACCTATGGGTGGTCCCGGGAATCAAATTCACTACCCTGGCGTTACAAGTGCCATGCTCCACCAACTGCGCTAAAAAGAACCAAAAGGTTGATATTATCATAGGCAATTTGTTAAAACTAGAGTAGTAGCAACATGTGAAATTAGTTGACAGCCCTTTAAATTCCACAATGCCACAATGACCAACAGAACGTTCACATCTTCGATGCAATCAGACAGCTTGGTTCACTGAATACAACATTAGAATGTTGACAGGAAGGAATGTTCCCTGGAATGTTCTGGAATGTATAGAATCAGTGCTTCGGAAGAGGTCGTCTAAACAGGAGAATAAGACGCTCGAAACAGTTGGAAGCGAATAGCTGTATGGCCCAATGCCTTAGTTTACCAAAGGAATGTGACACACATGCAGCACAAACTCTTAAAGTGCACAATAGGCCAGGACGACCCAGAGAGAATAGGTCCTATAGGTCTGTTGAAAACCAGGGCCAGGGCTTCGCACATGGGGGGTTATATCTTGGAGAGTGAATTAAACTTTCAGGTACGTAACAGAAGGCTCCTTTTTCTGGTGCTGCCCGTAAATGTTTAAACTACCTTTTAAGAATTCACTCTGCCGGTGGAGTGGGCCCCTTAAATCATTCAACTGGTCAGTGTATTCATAATGACTAACCTCAGTGTATAGAATAAGCTCTTAGGGAGCTCCCCAGCTTTTCATTTTCTCCCCCCTCTCTATTCACCGATTATTTGACTTTTGTGAGCAAGCTGAGAATTCTCACACGGCCAATCCCACAATGCCCAGTGACATGAGAGGAACTTGTGAAATGCGTCACCCACCAACGCCTATTTAAACAAAAAACCCAAAAGGAGAGAAAGAGAAACATTTTCCTTAAGCATGGTGTCCTTCAACAACAGAAACCTCCTTCTCCTTCCCTCCTTCAACATATAAACTTGCTCATCTTTCTGCTGCATTATCTCCAGCACCTCTCCTGACTATAACGGACATTTACATTTAGGCAAAGCCTCTATGACTGACTGCCTGGCCGTTGTTCATGTGAGGGGGCCATGTGAACTGTGGAAGAAGCGACAGTGTCACCAAGTTTATCGCCATAAAATCTCATGGTCATGGATTATACAGTTCAGAGCATTATGACAGTAAAAATACAATCAAGCGTCTATTGGTATTGTACTGGTTTGCCATAGCCAATGTCATTTCTGAGCTGTGCATTTAGTTAATGTGTAAAATATATAGAGTAGACATAAAAAGTTTAACATTAACCTACAAACAATTACAGTACAGCACAGTAGAGTACAGTATGTACTAATACTGTAATAAAACTAGTAACAACATTGTATTTACATGTGAGTTGTGCTGTTTTTGTATTGAGAAATAGAGACTGTTTTTGTGTAATAACCAAGGGCATTAAAAAGCCATTTCTAAAGTAACGTAACAACAATGTTTGTGACTGGACAATTCCACGGTAACATAATGTTTAGCTTAAAATGTATGCCAAACAAAAACCATTGATTTCAAAGTTTAACAAACCACACAAAATCTAAAAATCGAATGAAACTTTATTCTTCACATGCGCCGAATACAACAAGTGTAGACCTTACCGTGAAATGCTTACTTACAAGCACTTAACCAACAGTGCAGTACAGCTCTATCCACAAGGAAAATGTTTAACAATTTACACAGAACATTTAAAAACACATTTACTAGAAGAACTGTGCAGATGCAAAGTTTGGTAACTGAATTTCGGGAAAAATCTTCCTGGTTGATCTGGACGGGACCAAATCTGAACCAATCAACAGTCTACATTTCACAAGTTTGGACATCAAAGTACAGCACAGTAGAACTCAGTGGAGTACATTACTGTACAGTACAGTAAAGTTCAGCACAGTAGAGTTCAGTACAGTACAGTATAATGCAGTAGATTAAAGTGTACTCAACTGTAGCATGCTCTACTGTGTACGTACTGAACTCTACTCTACTGTACAGTACAATACAGTACTGTACTGAACTATACTAGACTTTTCTTTATTGTACTGAAATCTACTATACTCTACTGTACAGTACTGTATTGTACTGAACTATACTATACTTTTAGTTACTGTACTCTATTATACTGTACTGTACTGTACTGTACTGTTCTATACTATACTCTAATTTACCTTATTGTACTCAACTGTGCTGTACTGTACTCTACTGTTCTGTCCAAACTTGTGAACCCAACTGTGTTTTATGACTACTATAATTTCCCAATATAGCGAATTCAATTGTAGAAATTCCATTACCGATTTGGCAATAGAAATTAATTTATTTGAAAATATCTTAAAGATATGTGGGTTTTTGGTAACTGAATTTTAAGGCACAGGGCAATGTTTCTTAAACTTAAAGAACTAATTTCTTCAAAAAACGTACAGAAACATTTCTCCAAAACTACATATGTGTTGATATTAGTTGCAGGGGTCTTTACTTCAGCATTATTGTGTTTTGATAAATTTCTAAAATTATGTATTTCTAATTCCTTTTAAGACTTTTTCTGGTAGATATTTTTTAAGACCCCTTTTCTATCCGTTTGACCACAAATCAAAGCCTTTGCTTATTCATAATTTGTAGGATGGAAAATGGTTTAAAAAATTATATATATGCCTTAATGTCATGACTTCCGCCGAAGTCGGTCCCTCTCCTTGTTCGGGCGGCGTTCGGCGGGCGGCGTTCGGCTGTCGACGTCACCGGCCTTCTAGCCATCGCCAATCCACTTTTCATTTTCAATTTGTTTTGACTTTGTTTTCAATTCCCCAATTACATGTTCATTATTTAACCCTCTGTTTTCCCCATGGTTTTTGTGCGTGTTTGTTTATTGCAAGGTCGGTCCGTTGTTTGTGAGCCTGGTGTTACTTCATGTATTTTGATATTTTGAGTAAAGTTCCTTGTGTTACTCATCTCTGCTGTCCTGTGCCTGTGTAACGGTAAAATGAGTGAATAGGTGTGGAGTCAGGCGCAGAGAGCAAAGGATACGGGAAAAACACGCTTTAATGTCCAGAAAATCACAAGAACAAAATCAGGCGAACAACACATGTGAAAAAATAAAGGACAGCGGAAAAACCCGAAAATGCAAAACACTAGCCACTCTAACACATACAGATGAACAAGCCCGCACAAACAGAAGCGGGCTGAACTAACTTAAATATCCCACCCTAACAACCAAACAAGAAACAGGTGAAACCAATTAGACAAAACCAAACGAACACAGAACAATGGATCGGTGGCAGCAAGTAGACCGGCGACGACGAGTGCCGAGCGCCACCCGAACCAGAAGGGGAGTCACCTTCGGTAATATTCGTGACAGTACCCCCCCGACGCGCAGCTCCCGCAGCGCGCCGACGCCGGCCTCTGGGACAACCCGGGGGTCGAGGCGCCAGCCGATCCGGATGGAGGCAATGGAATTCTCTCAACATAGATGGATCCAAAATATCCCCCACCGGGACCCAGCACCTCTCCTCTGGACCGTACCCCTCCCAGTCAACGAGGTACTGCAAGCCCCTCACCAGAATAGAATAGCAGAATAGCAGTCCAGAATAGCTCGTATCGTGTACGCCGGGGACCCCTCGATGTCTAAAGGGGGCGGAGGGACCTCCGGAACCTCACCTTCCTGCATGGGACCAGCTACCACCGGCCTGAGAAGAGACACATGAAACGAGGGGTTAATACGATAATACGAAGGAAGTAATAATCGATAACAAACCTCGTTTATTCTTCTCAGGACTTTAAATGGCCCTACACACTACGGACCCAGCTTCCGGCGGTGCAAGCGGAGGGGCAGGTTTAGGCTCGAGAGCCAGACCCTGTCCCCTGGTGCAAACACGGGGGCCTCACTGCGGTGATGGTCAGCGCTCTTCTTCTGCCGTCCACTCGCTTGGCGTAATGACTCCTGGATGGCCCTCCAGGTCTCCTTAGAGCGCTGCACCCACTCCTCCACCCCAGGAGCCTCAGTCTGGCTCTGATGCCATGGTGCCAGGACCGGCTGGTACCCCAACACACACTCAAATGGTGACATGTTGGTAGAGGAGTGGCTTAGTGTGTTCTGGGCCATTTCTGCCCAGGGGATGTATCTCGCCCACTCCCCTGGCCGGTCCTGGCAATACGACCGCAGAAACCTACCCACCTCCTGGTTCACTCTCTCCACCTGCCCATTACTCTCCGGGTGATACCCTGAGGTCAGGCTGACCGAGACCCCCAGACGTTCCATAAATGCCCTCCACACACGGAAGGTAAACTGGGGACCCCGATCAGAAACTGTATCCTCGGGCACCCCGTAATGCCGGAAGACATGGGTGAAAAGGGCTTCCTAAGTCTGCAGGGCCGTAAGGAGACCGGGCAATGGAATAAGGCGGCAGGACTTAGAGAACTGATCCACAACGACCAGGATCGTAGTGTTCCCCTGAGAGGGGGGAAGGTCAGTAAGAAAATCCTCCGATAGATGGGTCCACGGCCGTTGTGGAACGGGGAGGGGTTGTAATTTCCCTCGTGGCAGGTGCCTAGGAGCCTTACTCTGGGTGCACACCGAACAGGAGGAGACATAGAATCGCACATCCCTCAACAAGGTGGGCCACCAGTACTTCCTCCTAAGACTTTGCACTGTCCTAGAAATACCTGGGTGACCCGACGAGGGTAGAGTATGAGCCCATCGAATCAATTGATCGCGAACAGCGAGCGGCACGTACCAACGACCCTCCGGACATTGTGAAGGCGCAGGTTCCTCCCTTAGCGCCCGCTCGATGTCCGCGTCCACCTCCCATACTACTGGTGCCACCAGCTTAGCCGCCGGAATGATGGGAGTAGGATCGATGGACCGGTCCTCACTGTCATAGAGTCGGGACAGCGAATCGGCCTTAGTGTTGAGGGAACCTGGTCGATACGAGATAGTAAAACAAAATCTGGTGAAATACATGGCCCACCTTGCCTGACGAGGATTCAGTCTCCTAGCTGATCGGATATACTCCAGGTTACGGTGGTCATTCCAGATAAGGAAAGGGTGCTTAGTCCCCTCAAGCCAGTGTCTCCACACCTTCAGGGCCTTAACCATAGCCAACAACTCCCTGTCCCTCACATCATAATTCCGCTCCGCTGGCCCGAGCTTCTTCGAAAAGAAAGCACAGGGGCGGAGCTTCGGTGGCACACCCGAGCGCTGTGAGAGCACCGCTCCAACCCCAACTTCGGATGCGTTCACCTCTACTATGAACGCCAATGAAGGGTCCGGATGCGCCAACACCGGCGCCTCAGTGAACAGCGCCTTCAACCTACGGAAAGCTCTGTCCGCCTCTGCTGACCACTGCAAACGCACCGGCCCCCCCTTCAGCAGTGATGTGATAGGAGCTGCTACCTGACCAAAACCCCGGATAAACCTCCGGTAGTAATTGGCAAACCCTAAGAACCGCTGCACCTCCTTTACCGTGGTTGGAGTCGGCCAATTACGCACGACCTTGACGCGGTCACCCTCCATTACCACCCCGAGCTGGAAATGCGATAACCCAGTAAGGAAACGGCTTGTTTGGAAAACTCACATTTCTCCGCCTTCACATACAGGTCATGCTCCAGCAGTCGTCCAAGAACCTTGCGCACCAAAGACACATGCGCTGTGCGTGTAGCGGAGTAGATCAAAATATCGTCAATATACACTATCACACCCTGTCCGTGCAGGTCTATCTAAAGAGTGCACGGGAAAAGAGAGGTCTACATTTACTAACGGAATCCTCAACCTCTGAGCGAGTCCGCGATCTATAAAGTTCCCAGCTGCGCCTGAATCTACTAGCGCCTTATGCTGGAGAGAGGGAAAAAATTTAAGGAAACAAATTAATACAAACATGTGACCAACAGGAAACTCTGGGAGAGTGTGGTGCTTACTCACCTGGGGTGACCGAGGAGTGTTCTGCCTGCCTTCTCGACTCCTAGATGAACTCCTCCAGCACCGACCGGAAGTGTGCCCTCTCCGGCCACAACTGGTACAGGAGGAGCCTCCTCCTCCGATCTCCCTAGACGCGGCCCCTCCTAGCTCCATCGGGATAGGAGCGGGAGGGTCAGGAGGTGGAACGAAGAGGACCCCTTCAGAATGTCCGCGAGAAGCTAGCAGATGGTCTAACCGGATCGACAGGTCTATCAGTTCATCCAGGCTAAGCGTAGTATCCCGACAAGCCAGCTCCCTGCGGACGTCCTCTCTCAGGCTACACCGGTACTGGTCTATCAGGGCCCTGTCATTCCACCCTGCTCCAGCGGCCAAGGTCCGGAAATGCAGCGCGAAGTCCTGCGCACTCCTCGTCCCCTGCCTTAGATGGAACAACCTCTCACCCACCGCTCGGTCTTCCGGAGGGTGATCGAACACGGCCCGGAAACGGCGGGGTAGTTGCCCTTCGCTGAGTCGGGCCCGTTCCAAACAGCATTGGCCCACTCCAGGGCTCTACCCGTAAGGCAGGACATTCACGCTATCCTCGTCCGAGGGAGCCGGCCGAATGGTGGCCAGGTAAAGGTCTAATTGAAGCAGGAATCCCTGGCACCACGCCGCTGCTCCATCGTACTCCCTCGGAGGCGTAATGCGCAGAGCGCTGGAACCAGATCCCGCTGGGGGAGATGGTAGAGTTGCTGGTGCGAGGGTAGGTGGGGTAGTAGGGAGACCACTCCTCTCCCAATGATCCATCCTCTCCAACATGTGATCCATCGCTGATCCGAGGCGTTGGAGGATGGACGTGTGGTGAAGGACTCTTTCCTCCATCGTGGGAAGAGGGGTGGTCACTGCTCCTGCTGACTCCATAATGTGGTGCGGGCTTCTGTAACGGTAAAATGAGTGAATAGGTGTGGAGTCAGGCGCAGAGAGCAAAGGATACGGGAAAAACACGCTTTAATGTCCAGAAAATCACAAGAACAAAATCAGGCGAACAACACATGTGAAAAAATAAAGGACAGCGAAAAAACCCGAAAATGCAAAACACGAACCACTCTAACACATACAGATGAACAAGCCCGCACAAACAGAAGCGGGCTGAACTAACTTAAATATCCCACCCTAACAACCAAACAAGAAACAGGTGAAACCAATTAGACAAAACCAAATGAACACAGAACAATGGATCGGTGGCAGCTAGTAGACCGGCGACGACGAGCGCCGAGCGCCACCCGAACCAGAAGGGGAGTCACCTTCGGTAATATTCGTGACAGCCTGACTCCTCTGCTAAATTCTAAAAAATATAGACTCAGCTTTCATTTGACACCAAATTTGACATGCTCCTATGAACTTCACATGTTGGTGCTCATGGGTCCTTTTACATGAAAATGACCTACTGTATTAATTTACACAGGTGGAAAAGCAACTTAATATATATAACATACCAAAATCTCTTTAAAGTAAGACCTGTTCCCAAAAAGCAACATTCAAATGCTTGTTATAGACCATACATTGACATATACTGAACAAAAATATAAAAGCAACATGTAAAGTGTTGGTCCCATGTTTCATGAGATTAAATAAAAGATCCCAGAAATGTTCCATACGAACAACAAACGTATTTCCCTCAAATGTTGTACACAAATTTGTTTACATCCCTGTTCGTGAGCCTTTCTTGTTGACAGGTGTGGCCTGATCAGGTGTGGCCTTTCTTGTTGACAGGCATGATCATACATAGGTGCACCGTGTGCTGGGGACAATAAAAGGCCACTCTAAAATATGCAGTTTTGTCACAGACGTCTCAAGTTTTGAGGGAGCGTGCAATTGACATGCTGACTGTAGGAATGTCCACCAGAGCTGCTGTTAATTTCTCTACTGTAACGGCGTTCTTCGTTTGTTGAAAGAGAGTCGAACCGAAATGCAGTGTGGTGGTTACTCATGTCTTTAATGAAGAAAAAAAGGAACGATACATGAAATAACTAATAAATACAAAAACAACAAATGGAACGTGAAACCAATTACAGCCAATCTGGTGAACACTACACAGAGACAGGAACAATCACCCACGAAATACACAGTGAAACCCAGGCTACCTAAATACGGTTCCCTATCAGAGACAACAAGAATCACCTGACTCTGATTGAGAACCGCCTCAGGCAGCCAAACCTAAACTAAACACACCCCTAATCACCCACAATCCCAATGCCTACAAAAACCCCAATACGACAACCCAATAACATAAACCCATGTCACACCCTGGCCTGACCAACTAATTAACTAAAACACAAAATACTAAGACCAAGGCGTGACATCTACCATAACGTCATTTTAGAAAATTTGGCAGTACGTCCAACCAGTCTGACAACCACAGACCACATGTAACCACACTATTCCAGGCCCTCCACACCAAGCTTCTTCACCTGCGTGATCGTCTGAGACCAGAAATCCAGACAGCTGATGTTAGCTGGGCCTGGCTCCCAAGTGGGTGGGCATATGCCCTCTCTGGCCCACCCATGGTTGCGCCCCTACCCAGTCATGTGAACTCGATAGATTATGGGCCTAATTTATTTATTTCAATTGACTGATTTCCTTAAATGAACTGTAACTCAGTGAAATCGTTGAAATTGTTTCCTGTTGCATTTATATTTTTGTTCAGTATACAGATTCACAGTATCTCTATGAGCTGCATTTTTTTTAAACTGTGGTGTACAGTCTAAAATGAACATTTCAGATATAACGCCATAAGCCTGTGCAAGGCTGTGCATGTTGCAACACTTCTCAGCACACAGACAGATTTCACATTATTCTTCCCCACAAGAACTGTATAATTCTTTGCCTGTAAAGAGGCTCACAATAGACACAAGGCTATAAATTGTGTGGCTCTATCACTGGAGACAGACTGCCTGGAGCTCTGTGCTAGTCTCAATTAATCTTCTCTAGTCTGTGGAGCTCACCAGCAAAGCTGGTCTCCATGCCTGACAGGAAAAAATGTAATAGATATGCACTATCGATTCGCTTTAATAAGTAAAGTGTTGGCAGACAACTTTGGAAGGTTTATAAAAGTTTGATTTGTGTCGCCATTGTATTGCATTCCAAAACGCTGGTAAAAGCCACCTTTCTCTCTCAACTGTGTAATTTACTGGTGCTAATTCCAATACCGCAATTTGGAAAATGCTCTGCAAATTAATCCATGCAGACTATAAGTAAAGGCTTGCATGCATATGGTGTAGTTAACAGCATTTGCTTTTGTGCGAGAGAACACTTCAGAGATTGATCAGACCAGCAACTGTTTTAATGTTGAATACAGTACGCTTCTTTACTAGTTTAGTCCATAACTCATTCATGCTCTACACGCTTTACAGTTCAGCACTTTGAAAGTTCTCCCATGAGGTATAGCCATTTGCAGGCACAATGCTGGTACACAGACGCCAATGACATAGACATAGTGATGTAGATAAATAATGGCAAACTATACAGAAAATAACTAACCATATATTTTGCATGAGACAGACATACAGTATATGAAATAAACTGGGAAAAAGCACTGTCGTTATTTATTGGAAGAGAGGCGTGGCGTTGCAAGAAGTGCATTTAAATAACGACATAAAAAATGATTAACTATGGCTTTGCTGAATATAACATGGCATGTGTCTTGACTGAAAGTCGATGGACTGTGAAGCCGTTGAACACAAGCCACCCCTAATGTTAGTTAGATAAACATAAATATCCTAACAATGTAAATCTGACTCTGCCATACTGAAATAAAATCTCATTCTGTTTAGCACACAGAGTATTTTGCACCAGCAGTGTAGTATTAGGGATCACTCTCATGTCCACCTAGCCATAAAAACAATAAGTATTTTCATTTTCAATGGAAACAAAGTTTAAAAACTCCAACGTGTTTTGGCTGCATGGGCTTAGTCAGGGAGTACAAAGATATGATAATACAATGTCCTCTTTTGAACTGCTTAGGAGTTATTTCACCTAGTAAGAAATACTATACACATTAAAAAGTGAAATACTGTAGATATGTTATCCAAAATGCATATCAAGGCTAGAAGCATCAGAACCCATAGAAAGGTAGTTCTAACCTTGAATATGACTGGGCAAAGAATAGGAGAGCCAAATGCATTTGAGATTTTTTACTTTTTATTGTGTAAAGTATTGCTTACTAGGTGTTGTCCAATGAATTCTGTAACCACCATGTTTCCATGTCATAAAACAGAATGTGATGAAGTTGAATCCACGTGGAAAACTGATTGGATTTGAAAAAAGTAATCAACTTAAATAACTTTTGTCTTTTTTTTACTAAACTTTTCACCTAAATTCAATGACATGGTGACATTTTTGATTGATTTCACATTGAATACATGTTAGTTGACCACATTGACATTGAAATTACATCTGTGCCCAGTGGGTAGATACTTTTGTTTCCCACAGTGCTGCAAAATAGGAGAGTTCACTGTGAATAGTGTAAGCCTGCAATAGACATTGATGTTAACTATTGTAAGTAGTGTGTATAAGTATAACTGTTTGGTACAGCAAGTCTATCCTACATGAGGACTGAAGTTATTATTTTTTTAAGACGTTTATAGGCCACGGAGGTTTGTGGTTGCTGATATTGCAAGTTTCAGCTGCCTTGCTGAACCGAAACTCTTGTTTGTATGTGTGTGTGTATACATATATATACAGTATATGTGTGCATGCTTTTCTGTGCGTGAGAGCGCTGGTGCATGTGTATGTTTGTGCATGTGCTATTAATTAACCCTTCATTGATCACTTGAAAGATCTGAGAATCTTTGCACCTTTACAAACCAAGATACTGACATTAAACTGTGTTTACAATAATGTAATAATGTACAGTATGGCCATGGAGCCATTAGTGTAACTCACTGAGAAAAATATGTTAAACAGCTTTTTTATGTCACACTGTTTCACCATTGCCAAAAAGCGAATGATGAAAACAATCATTTCAAACAAGCAAGAGGAGGAAAATGAGCTGGAGGTGTGTATGATGCCAGATGTACAGCTCCACTCACAAGCCTGTAACTTCCACCTTCTGTCTTTAACATGACATTTTTCATTTTATTTAACCTTTATTTAAGCTGGGAGTCATGCTGAGACTGAGACCACTGTTTCTTTAACAGATCAGGCCTGCATGATCACATCAATAAACCACAATTACACTATATCTATATACACATTGATTACACCATATATACAGTACATCTATATACACATCAATTACACTGCATATACAGTATATTTATATACACATTGATTAAACAATATATACAGTATATCTACATACATCAATTACACTATATATACAGTATATTTATATACACATCGTTTACACAATACATGAAAAGCAAACACAAAACATGAAAAGCTAGCTAACACCGACAATACTGGATCACTCTGGTTGCTTTGTGGAGAGGAGAGGACGGTGACCTAGTTTCACGGTGACATGTAAATGGCTGAGAACCATAGTCCAGGGATTTCTCCAGCAGGGAGAGATTGCAGCCTTGCGCCAGGACCCCCTCTCGCATTTGCATAAATGTCCACCATACCTTACATAATCATTAACTTACAGACTCACAAGCTACCAGACCTAGTCTCAGGGAGGTTAACTGAAGATCCCACTGAGTTAGGTAAACCTGCTTTTAGTTTCTTTGCACCTTACTTGTGGAATATTCTCCAAGGCTCTAAAATTGGATGAATCTAGAGTAATTCAAAAGGCTGATTTGAGGACCTTTTGACTGAAGAATGTGTTTCTTTTCTATGAATGTGTTTTGCTTTTGTGTATTGATTGGTACATTGATGTGTATATTGATGTCTGTAGTGTATACTGATGTGTGCTGGTGTGTATTGACGTGTATACAGGGCTCATCTGTGAACGAGACTTTGGTCTTAGCATGACTCTCTGTTAAAATAAAGGTTACATTTGGAGAGCCAGGAAACTAGACATGGAGACATGGAGACATGATTCCTGATGGGAGGGACCCGGACACTCCTTCTCTTCTCCTCCACGCTTCTCTTCTCCCGCTTTCTTCTTCTCGCTCCACACCTTCACTATCGTATTCCCCCTTCAACACCCTTCTCTCTTTCAACTGTCACTGCACAATCCTTTTGTGTGGTCATGGACATTGTTTGCAGTCTACTATTATTGCCCATGAACTTGAAGGATTTTTTGACAACTCTGTCTGATTTGTAATGCAGAGGATGACAACAATAATTTTGGAGAAAAGAGTCTGATTAGTATCAATCAATGTAAAATTGCTGTCCATCTATATCTTGAAACATTGATAACTTGGCAATGGCAATGACTGTCAGAATTTTTGCGAGGTTGTTGTTGTATTTTACTGGTACGATATAAACAGATTCTAGACGTACTGTATTACATTCTCAAAATCCACTATAAATATTATACCTGGTTTCCCTGCATTCTCATAGTTTTCCATTATTTCAAGTAGTTGTCTACTGTTGTCACCAACATATATTTTAAGAATCCCGTCTTATCGTGATGAATAATTTCCGGTAGGACCTTTTCTATTCTATGGGCAATAAATTTTGCCAATATTTTTGCATCACATCATTAAAGGGTGAGGATTCTCAGTTTTTTTAAAGACTGGGTCTTTTTATTGCCTTCTGGCTCCTGCTTCAATAGGAGACAGAACCTCTTCTTGTGTGTCCGACAGTTTGCCATTTATATATGAGTAATTAAAACATGATAGTAATGGATCTTTCAGGAGTTCATAAAAATATTGATATATATATCTCTATTGGAATGCCACCGAGACCAGGGGTTTTCCCCATCTGAAAATAATTTGCAATACAAACAAGCAACATATAAAAATATGCTTCAAATGAACACTGAGATGACTGCACTAAAACATAAAGATGAGGATATAGGCCTGTATAATCAGATTGAAATACCTTTCATGTTACATCAATGTAATTATATTTTGCTACTTGTACTGAGAACATACTGCGTCACTATACTGAGAGCACAACATCTATAGACCTGCGTCATTGTACTGAGAGCACAACATCTATAGACCTGCGTCACTATACTGAGAGCACAACATCTATAGACCTGCGTCACTATACTGAGAGCACAACATCTATAGACCTGCGTCACTATACTGAAAGCACAACATCTATAGACCTGCGTCACTATACTGAGAGCACAACATCTATAGACTTGCGTCACTATACTGAGAGCACAACATCTATAGACTTGCGTCACTATACTGAGAGCACAACATCTATAGACTTGCGTCACTATACTGAGAGCACAACATCTATAGACCTGCGTCACTATACTGAGAGCACAACATCTATAGACCTGCGTCACTATACTGAGAGCGCAAAATCTATAAACCTGCATCACTGAGAGCACAACATCTATAGACCTGCGTCACTATACTGAGAGCAGAACATCTATAGACCTGCATCACTGAGAGCACAACATCTATAGACCTGCATCACTATACTGAGAGCACAACATCTATAGACCTGCGTCATTGTACTGAGAGCACAACATCTATAGACCTGCGTCACTATACTGAGAGCACAACATCTATAGACCTGCGTCACTATACTGAGAGCACAACATCTATAGACCTGCGTCATTGTACTGAGAGCACAACATCTATAGACCTGCGTCACTATACTGAGAGCACAACATCTATAGACCTGCGTCATTGTACTGAGAGCACAACATCTATAGACCTGCGTCACTATACTGAGAGCACAACATCTATAGACCTGCGTCACTATACTGAGAGCACAACATCTATAGACCTGCGTCACTATACTGAGAGCACAACATCTATAGACCTGCGTCATTGTACTGAGAGCACAACATCTATAGACCTGCGTCACTATACTGAGAGCACAACATCTATAGACCTGCGTCACTATACTGAGAGCACAACATCTATAGACCTGCGTCATTGTACTGAGAGCACAACATCTATAGACCTGCGTCACTATACTGAGAGCACAACATCTATAGACCTGCGTCATTGTACTGAGAACACAACATCTATAGACCTGCGTCACTATACTGAGAGCACAACATCTATAGACCTGCGTCACTATACTGAGAGCACAACATCTATAGACCTGCGTCACTATACTGAGAGCACAACATCTATAGACCTGCGTCACTATACTGAAAGCACAACATCTATAGACCTGCGTCACTATACTGAGAGCACAACATCTATAGACCTGCGTCACTATACTGAAAGCACAACATCTATAGACCTGCGTCACTATACTGAGAGCACAACATCTATAGACCTGCGTCACTATACTGAGAGCACAACATCTATAGACTTGCGTCACTATACTGAGAGCACAACATCTATAGACTTGCGTCACTATACTGAGAGCACAACATCTATAGACTTGCGTCACTATACTGAGAGCACAACATCTATAGACCTGCGTCACTATACTGAGAGCACAACATCTATAGACCTGCGTCACTATACTGAGAGCGCAAAATCTATAGACTTGCGTCACTATACTGAGAGCACGACATCTATAGACCTGCGTCACTATACTGAGAGCACAACATCTATAGACCTGTGTCACTATACTGAGAGCACAACATCTATAGACCTGCGTCACTATACTGAGAGCACAACATCTATAGACCTGCATCACTATACTGAGAGCACAACATCTATAGACCTGCATCACTGAGAGCACAACATCTATAGACCTGCGTCACTATACTGAGAGCACAATATCTATAGACCTGCATCACTATACTGAGAGCACAACATCTATAAACCTGCATCACTGAGAGCACAACATCTATAGACCTGCGTCACTATACTGAGAGCACAACATCTATAGACCTGCGTCACTATACTGAGAGCACAACATCTATAGACCTGCGTCACTATACTGAGAGCACAACATCTATAGACCTGCGTCACTATACTGAGAGCACAACATCTATAGACCTGCGTCACTATACTGAGAGCACAACATCTATAGACTTGCGTCACTATACTGAGAGCACAACATCTATAGACCTGCGTCACTATACTGAGAGCACAACATCTATAGACCTGCGTCACTATACTGAGAGCACAACATCTATAAACCTGCATCACTGAGAGCACAACATCTATAGACCTGCGTCACTATACTGAGAGCACAACATCTATAAACCTGCATCACTGAGAGCACAACATCTATAGACCTGCGTCACTATACTGAGAGCACAACATCTATAGACCTGCGTCACTATACTGAGAGCACAACATCTATAGACCTGCATCACTATACTGAGAGCACAACATCTATAGACCTGCGTCACTATACTGAGAGCACAACATCTATAGACTTGCGTCACTATACTGAGAGCACAACATCTATAGACCTGCGTCACTATACTGAGAGCACAACATCTATAGACCTGCGTTACTATACTGAGAGCACAACATCTATAGACCTGCGTCACTATACTGAGAGCACAACATCTATAGACTTGCGTCACTATACTGAGAGCACAACATCTATAGACCTGCATCACTATACTGAGAGCACAACATCTATAAACCTGCATCACTGAGAGCACAACATCTATAGACCTGCGTCACTATACTGAGAGCACAACATCTATAGACCTGCGTCACTATACTGAGAGCACAACATCTATAAACCTGCATCACTATACTGAGAGCACAACATCTATAGACCTGCGTCACTATACTGAGAGCACAACATCTATAGACCTGCGTCACTATACTGAGAGCACAACATCTATAGACCTGCGTCACTATACTGAGAGCACAACATCTATAGACTTGCGTCACTATACTGAGAGCACAACATCTATAGACTTGCATCACTATACTGAGAGCACAACATCTATAGACCTGCGTCACTATACTGAGAGTGTTGTTGTTTCTAAAAAGGACTATTTGAGTATTTTTGGAACCTTTGTTCATGTTGTTTCTGTGCCCCTGCAACTGTAGAACGAGCATGAGGAAGTCTCTCTGGTGGGTTGAGTTCCTCAAACCAAACGAAATCACAAAAAAGTGTCTGGACACATCCAAAATACAGATTTGTTAAAAAAGTGAACTTCTTTAGAGTTGCCTTCCAAAGGCAAAAATGAATTCTAAATTTTATTCAACAAGCGTTTTCAAATTCAGCTCACTTCGAGCAGAGTTTGTTGAGTAAACAAACGAACACATTAGCACAAATTCTTGTCCTTTTAAGGTACTCACAGAATAACGCTGCTAAAGCTGTTTTTATTTCAGGCCAGGCATGCTGCTGTCAGGCCAGGTATGCTGCTGGCAACTCCCACTTCCACAGCTGCAACCTCCCTTGGCAATGGACTCAAACCCAAAGGGAAGTAGCTAGTGTGCATACGTTGACAGACAGATTTCTGTGTCATAACATGCTAAATCCCCCTTTTAGTAAATCCAATGATATGGCCTCATAACAAATACATAGATATTGACCCAGTATGTTTTTTGTTGGCTTTTATGTAATCAGTGTAACTAACTCCTCATTATTGTCCCTCATCGATTCTCTCAGCTCATGAGTACCAAATAATTACACTCTAGCAATTATAATCAGTAATTTGTGTTCATCAATCAGTTCAGGAGTTCAAGACTTGTAATGATGATTAAATACAGGACAGCATTCAAGAATGGAGTATATTTAAAAAATGTCCATGTCCACATGTGTGAAGAAGAATATGCCAGAGGGCTGGCGTGATCCCCTCGCTAAGTGCACTCATTTTAGCAGATTAAAGCCTTGGAGGGAGCGAGGCTGTTCTCAGATCTGTAATTACAGGCGACTCAGAGGCTACTCATTGTGTGCGTCGCATAACCTAGGCAACAGGAGAATCAAATATGTCTTAGAGGTGAGTAAATACACCCCTGCGTTCCAAAGTGAAATCTTTTTGGGCATGTTTTTGCCACGACTGAAAAGCTCCCTGTGAGGTAAGAGAATCATTCACAGCAAGGCAATTGGATGGATTGGAGGCCAAGAGGGCCAAGTGGGAGCCCTGCTCTGCCACTCCGCTGCTCTGCCTATGACCCCCATTTTATACCATTACTCAAAGACAAGGAAGGACAGTTTGTTGAGTCAGGCTTTTTTCGTTGACATTAATTACTGCCACGTCCTGACCATAGAAAACCTGTATTTTCTATGGTAGAGTAGGTCAGGGCGTGACTAGGAGTTTTTGTTCTAGTTTATATTTTCTATGTGGGGTTCTAGGTTTGATTTTCTATGTTGATGATTTGTACGATTCCCAATTAGAGGCAGTTGGTTATCGTTGTCTCTAATTGGGGATCATACTTAAGTAGCATTTTTCCCACCTATGGGTTATGGGATATTGTTTATGTTCAGTTGCCTGTTAGCACAGCATTTGTTGTCACGGTTCGTTTGTTCTTTATTGTTTTTGTATTTTGCTTAAGTTTCACTTTATTCATTAAAAGTATGTGGAACTCTACGTACGCTGCGCCTTGGTCCGACCATCATTATTACGAACAACGTGACAATTACACAATTATGAAAACCACAGTCATGGATACATCAATTGCAGCGAAGCTAAACTCCCAAATAATTTTCCACAAATGTAATATTATCCTTGTGTTGTAAATGGATATGTCACAGGGTGGAAAAGTGACAGATTATTTAAGATCTGGGTTGAGCAGGCAGAGTTATTAAGTAGAGACCAAAAAACTATTTCAAACAAATAACATTTTGTAGGGCACGGCTTAGTCGGTTACACACTATAAGTTCAATTAAAATTCTTTAGCCAATGCAAGTAAGAAATATAAAAACAAAAAAATAACAATATCAAACAACCCAAACAAAGTGGCACATGAAGTGGTGCAGCCCAGGAGGCAGGCGTTATTTTTCTTAAACAGTCTGTCTCACAACTTTTAGTAGCCACGTGCTACTCTGCAACAGGACTCCGCCATGACCCTGGACTGCATCACCTCCTGTAGACGACCACCTAGAACCCCAAAAATACAGAGGGATTAAAAATAGACATCAAAGTCACATAATCAAGTCAATTGTCCAATGAAAATGCTTGCTGAATTAACAGGGGCAATTAGTCAATCCTGTAGGTTGTGCAGTGCTGTAAAGTACTTAAGAAAAAATACTTTAAATGACTACTTAAGTCATTTTTGGGGGCATCTGTACCTTACTATTTATATTTTTGACAACTTTTACTCCACTACATTCCAGAAGAAAATAATGTACTTTTTACTTCACCCGGAAGTACTCACTGCATTTGGAATTCTTAACAGGATAAGAAAATGGTCTAATTCAAGTACTCATCAAGAGAACATCCCTGGTCATCCCTTCTGCCTCTGATCTTGGTGGACTCACTAAACACAAATGCTCCATTTGTAACTTATGTCTGAACATTGGAGTGTGCCCCCTGACTATGCGCAAATTAAAATAAGAAAATTGTACTGTCTGGTTTGCCTAATATAACACATTTGAAATTATTTATACTTTTACTTTGAAACTTAAGCATATGTTTGCAATTACATTTACTTTTGATACTTTAGTATATTTAAAACCAAATACTTTTAGACTTTTATTTTACTGGGTGACTTTCACTTTTACTTAAGTCATTTTCTATTAAGGTATGACAATTGGGTACTTTTTCCACCACTGGGGCTGTGACATATACTACCCATTATCCTTTTTTGGGTGAAGATACTGCTTAGCAGGGGTTGAACATAAGTCTATTTAAAACGGCATATCTTGTAAAGAAATACCAACACAATTATACTAATTATACTCAAACCTATTTGACATTCCCTAATTTGTTTCATTTTGACCTATGGAAATCCTTTACAGTAGCTGCTTGTTAACCAAGGTACAGCACTGGATCACAAGGCAGGCTGCCAATGTTATTTATGACAGCAATCAGCATTTTGAATGAAGCCGTTATAGTATCCGCTGAAAACCGTTACAGTACATGGAAAAACAGCCCTGCTAGGCAGTCTTAGTACGGAGTGTACAGTTGAAGTTGGACGTTTACATAGACTTAGGTTGGAGTCATTAAAAGGTTGGATTCATTTTTCAACCACTTCACAAATTTCTTGTTAATTAACAAACTATAGTTTGGGTAAGTCAGTTAGGACATCTACTTTGTGAATGACACAAGCCATTTTTCAGACAATTGTTTATAGACAGATTATTTGACTTATAATTCACTGTTCCAGTGGGTCAGAAGTTTACATACACTAAGTTGACTGGGCCTTTAAACAGCTGGAAAATTCCATAAAATGATGTCATAGCTTTAGAAGCTTCTGATAGGCTAATTGACATCATTTGAGTCAATTGGAGGTGTACCTGTGGATGTATTTAAAGGCCTACCTTCAAACTCAGTGCCTCTTGGCTTGATATCATGGGAAAATCAATAGAAATCAGCCAAGACCTCAGAAAAAAGATTGTCGACCTCCACAAGTCTGGTTCATCCTTGGGAGCAATTTCCAAACGCCTGAAGGTACCACGTTCATCTGTACAAAGAATAGTACGCAAGTATAAACACCATGGTACCACGCAGCCGTCATACCGCTAAGGAAGGAGATGCATTCTGTCTCCTAGAGATGAACGTACTTTGATGCGAAAAGTGCAAATCGATCCCTGAACAACAGTAAATGACCTTGTGAAGATGCTGGAGGAAACAGGTATAAAACTATCTACAATGGGGAGAACAAGTATTTGATACACTGCCAACTTTGCAGGTTTTCCTACTTACAAAGCATGTAGAGGTCTGTAATTTGTATCATAGGTACACTAACTGTGAGAGACGGAATCTAAAACAAAAATCCAGAAAATCACATGATCATGATTTTTTAAAAGTAATTAATTTGCATTTTATTGCATGACATAAGTATTTGATACATCAGATAAGCAGAACTTAATATTTGGTACAGAAACCTTTGTTTGCAATTACAGAGATCATACGTTTCCTGTAGTTCTTGACCAGGTTTGCACACACTGCAGCAGGGATTTTGGCCCACTCCTCCAAACAGACCTTCTCCAGATCCTTCAGGTTTCGGGGCTGTCGCTGGGCAATACGGACTTTCAACTCCCTCCAAAGATGTTCTATTGGGTTCAGGTCTGGAGACTGCCTAGGCCACTCCAGGACCCTGAGATGCTTCTTAAGGAGCCACTCCTTAGTTGCCCTGGCTGTGTGTTTTGGGTCGTTGTCACGCTGGAAGACCCAGCCACGACCCATCTTCAATGCTCTTACTGAGGGAAGGAGGTTGTTGGCCAAGATCTCGTGATACATGGCCCCATCCATCCTCCCCTCAATACGGTGCAGTCGTCCTGTCCCCTTTGCAGAAAAGCATCCCCAAAGAATGATGTTTCCACCTCTCTTCAGGTCATTGACCAGGTCCTGCCATGTAGTTCTGGGCTGATACCTCACTTTCCTCATGATCATTGATGCCCCACGAGGTGAGATCTTGCATGGAGCCCCAGACTTAGGGTGAATGACCATCATCTCGAACTTCTTCCATTTTCTAATAATTGCGCCAACAGTTGTTGCCTTCTTACCAAGCTGCTTTCCTATTGTCCTGTAGCCCATCCCAGCCTTGTGCAGGTCTACAATTCTATCCCTGATGTCCTTAACCTGTTGATGCTCTGGGGGCGCTATTTCATTTTTGGATGAAAAACGTTCCCGTTTTAAACAAGATATTTTGTCACAAAAAGATGCTCGACTATGCATATAATTGATAGCTTTCAAAAGAAAACACTCTGACGTGTCCAGAACTACCAAGATATTTTCTGTGCGTGCCCTAGAACGTGAGCTTCAGGCAAAACCAAGATGAGACGGCATCCAGGAAATGAGCAGGATTTTTGAGGCTCTGTTTTCCATTGTCTCCTTATATGGCTGTGAATGCGAGAGGAATGAGCCTGCCCTTTCTGTCGTTTCCCCAAGGTGTCTGCAGCATTGTGACGTATTTGTAGGCAGATCATTGGAAGATTGACCATAAGAGACCACATTTACCAGGTGTCCGCCCGGTGTCCTGCGCCGAAATTGGTGCGCAAAAGTCAGCTGCCAGTATTTTTCCATGGGATACAGAGAGGAAAGCAAGCTTCCACGAACTGCATATCAATGAAGAGAGATGTGAAAAACACCTTGAGGATTGATTCCAAACAACGTTTGCCATGTTTCGGTTGATATTATGTAGTTAATTCGGAAAAAGTTTTACGTTGTAGGTGACTGAATTTTCGGTTCGTTTCGGTAGCCAGACGCAATGTAGAAAACGGAACGATTTCTCCTACACACAGACGCTTTCAGGAAAAACTGCGCATTTGGTATGTAACTGAGAGTCTCCTCATTGAAAACATCAGAAGCTCTTCAAAGGTAAATGATTTTATTTATTTGGTTATCTGGTTTTTGTGAAAATGTTGCGTGCTAAATGCTACTCAAAATGCTATGCTAGCTTTGCATACTCTTACACAAATTAGTCAATTTCTATGGTTCAAAAGCATATTTTGAAAATCTGAGATGACAGTGTTATTAAGAAAAGGCTAAGCTTGAGAGCAGACGCATTATTTTCATTTTATTTGCGATTTTCAGAAATCGTTAACGTTGCGTTATGCTAATGAGCCTGAGGCTTTAGTCACGATCCCGGATCCAGGATGGGGAGTTCCAAGAGGTTTTAAACAGCTCTCTGGTCTTGGCCATTGTGGAGAGGTTGGAGTCTGTGTGATTGAGTGTGTGGACAGGTGTCTTTTATACAGGTAACAAGTTCAAACAGGTGCAGTTAATACAGGTAATGAGTGGAGAACAGGAGGGCTTCTTAAAGAAAAATGAACAGGTCTGTGAGCTCCGGAATTCTTACTGGTTGGTAGGTGATCAAATACTTATGTCATGCAATGAAATGCAAATTAATTACTTAAAAATCATACAATGTGAATTTCTAGATTTGTACTTTTACATGCTTTGTAAGTAGGAAAACCTGCAAAATCGGCAGTGTATCAAATACTTGTTCTCCCCACTGTATATCCACAGAAAATCGAGTCCTATATCGACATAGCCTGAAAGGCCGCTCAGCAAGGAAGAAGCCACTGCTCCAAAACCGCCATAAAAAAGACAGAATACATTTTGCAACTGCACATGGGGACAAAGATCGTACTTTTTGGAGAAATGTCCTCTGGTTTGATGAAACAAAAATATAACTGTTTGGCCATAACGACCATCGTTATGTTTGGAGGAAAAAGGGGGAGGCTTGCAAGCCGAAGAACGCCATCCCAACTGTGAAGCACTGGGGTTGCAGCATCATGTTGTGGAGGTGCTTTGCTGCAGGAGGGACTGGTGCACTTCACAAAATAGATGGCATCATGTGGGAGGAAAATGACGTGGATAAATTGAAGATGCATCTGAAGACATCAGTCAGCAAGTTAAAGCTTGGTTGCAAATGGGTCTTTCAAATGGACAATGACCCCAATCATACTTTCAAAGTTGTGGCA
The DNA here is from genome assembly GCF_036934945.1 of Oncorhynchus masou masou. NCBI lineage: Eukaryota > Metazoa > Chordata > Actinopteri > Salmoniformes > Salmonidae > Oncorhynchus > Oncorhynchus masou. The sequence goes on along the minus strand of NC_088239.1, from coordinate 64,632,130 downwards.
AAATTACCTCAATCCCAAAGAACATTTGTGGGCAGAACTGAAAAAGTGTGTGCGAGCAAGGAAGCCAACAGACCTGACTCAGTTCCACCAGCTCTGTCAGGAGGAATGGCCCAAAATTCACCCAACTTATTGTGGGAATCTTGTGGAAGGCTACCTGACACATTTGTCCCAAGTTATACAATTTAAAGGCAATGCTACCAAATACTAATTGAGTATGTAAACAACTGGGAATGTGATGAAAGAAATGAAAGCTGAAAGAAATAATTCTCTCTGCTTTTATTCTGACATTTCACATTCTTAAAATAAAGTGGTGATCCTAACTGACCTAAGGCAAGGAATGTTTACTAGGATTAAATGTCAGGAATTGTGAAAAACTGAGTTTAAATGTATTTGGCTATGGTGTATGTAAACTCCCGACTTCAACTGTACATACATTGGTTTTCTGCAGATTCCTGTGGCCTGACACCAGCATGTGTATTTTAATTGATGGTCGCTTGGGGCATCTGGTTAAATTGTCAGTTTCAGCTGCAAAGGAATTGAGATTTTCTGTGCCAATGTCTCCATACATAGTATAGGCTATGATGCAAGACAGTGCAAGTTGGGTTGAATGTATGTTTTGATGCACAATAGTTTGCTTAAAGCTGGTGAACCTGCCACATCCGTATACAATATTACAACAACAAAGAAATGATTACTGCCACCCCAGACCTAAAGCTGCCTCCAGCAGCCTAGTGGTTTGAGCGTTGGACTAGTAACCAAAAGGTTGCGAGATCAAATCCCTGAGCTGACAAGGTAAAAAGGCAGATAACCCACTGTTCCTAGGTCGTCATAGAAAATAAGAATTTGTTCTTAACTGACTTGCCACGTTAAATAAGTAACAATGAATTATGTTTTTTCCCCCCTTGGAAATCATTGCACATCATTGCATGTGCAATAGAACAGCAGATTCTATACTGCAATTATTTTGTCCCACGATGCTGGATGCTCCTCTCCTCTGTTTCATAAACAAAACAAAAACAATAACACATTTGCTGGGGTGAACAGTGGAGCTCTTTCCCCTAATCACAATTTCAGTCTTAAAGCCAAAGTTGTTGATATTAAATGCCACAGTAGGCCAGGGTTTCCCAAACTCGGTCCTCGGGACACGGAGTGCACGTTTTGTTTTTTGCCCTAGCACTACACAGCTGATTCTAATAATCAACTAATCATCAAGCTTTGATAATTTGAATCAGCTGTGTAGTGTTAGGGCAAAATCCAAAACGTGCACCCCTCGGGGTCCAGAGGACCGAGTTTGGGAAATGCTGCAGTATGTTTACATGTTTCCCCTTTTGTGTTTTGAAAGTTGACATAAACACCAGCACCCCACTCCTCATATCCTATACTTCTAAACCCATTTGAGAGCACAGAGGTTGTCCTAACTCTTAGAAGTAATATCCCCTGTTTTTGTGACCTGTGTGGTTCTGGTACCGGTTCTGGACATCATTTTCATTTATAAATCGATGTGTGGACACTATAGATCGAAATGGCTTGCACTGAGCAGTAGCCCTGATTGTCACGTACACAGGAGTATGTCTCTTCAACCTGTGTGAAGCAGAATGTGAAATCTGACACCACTTGAAGTTGGGATGTCCCTCCTACTATTTCATTAGCTCTTCTAACTGTCCATCAACTCCTGGGTGAACACTCTGTCACAGCCACTAACAACACATATGCCCAGAATCCTTACAACGTACTGCAGCAGGAGCGAGTGATTTTGCTACTGTAGTACATTCTGAGATCGATTTATAGCCAGTTATTTAAAATAATTAATAGACTGTGATTTGAGATGAAAAGCGAGTTCCTAATGAGTTCAAGCCAAGCTTGAGCTCTGCGAGACGTTCACAGTGATGGGGCCAGATGTTTTGATCAAGAGAGCTTCAGAAAATATGCAAATTTTCTCTAACACTAAACATACAAATATATATTTTACAGTTAAGGAAATAAGGAAAGTGAAATCTTATAGGTAGTTATTTTATAAATTGATTATACTACATTTAGAAAACAGTTAAGTAATTTCAAGCCTTATTTATACAGTTTGTTGAATAGGAAATAAATCATATAAAATATTTCATATTCTCGAGTTTGTATCATATTTGTACTGTGCACTTCAGCATGTGTCCTCAAATTGACCACACCTCAGCAGTTTATAACTATTTTTCCCAGAAAGGTGAGATTTGAACCTTTCTTGGAGTATGCAGGATTACGAGTTACTGTTTATGGCCCTCTCATGACAAATCCTTACTTTTGGGGATTACATTTTCAATTATATTTAGTTACCTTTAAGAGGTTTTAAAGAACACCTAAGCAGTCTTTTCACTGCCACTCCAGACCCAAAGCTGCCTCCCGGTTAGCTCACCTCTAACCTGACCTGCATAGTAAGTGGCTTGGCTTAATTGGTCAGACATGACACACAGTGGAAGATGCTAGGGTAGAGCCTGTGGGGCTGTGTCAAAAACTTTACAAGCCGTAAAATACTTGATTCCTCTGTCCTCGTTTCCTAAATTCCATGCAAAGCTCATTGGAGGAGGAGGTTAGAGGGAGGGACATTGGATACTCTCCTTCAATATGCTTTGACAGGAATTAAGGAAACAAGGATCGAGGAGGCAAGGATTTGAGGACCAACAACTTTGTCGGACACAGCCAGAGTTTGGAGAGAGGGAAGGAAAGCTAAGCATACATACTGCACTGTTCTGCTAGACCCTGAGCCAAAGATCCGGCCCAACTATTTCTCACCTCCATTCCAACTTCGTCAACAACACACAGGGAGGTGAACAAACTGCCAATTTGAATTACACACGGAGCACTAGAAAATCCGGCTGCAAATGTAATTTACTGCTAGAGTCTCATGCCTCCGTGTCATTGAGACTGTGGGTCAGTCCACTATATTTAACCTGTCTAATGAGCTTTATGCAGAAACACATGGACTATTTACCCTTACTAGTGCCCTGCCAACATCATTATGCAAAAAAAGACCGTGTTTATACACTGACTGTTCTTTCTTGCTAGTGCATTGAAGAGTGCGCTTCAGGCAGGCTCTACTTCGACAGGCACACACAATCACCACACTTGGTTATGCAGATCATGACTAGGGTGTGAACATTATTCATAATAAGAGATACATGGAGAAAATCAGATCTCTCTGAAACGAAAATGGATGGCCCTCAATTCACCAAAATATATTTTACCCAACACCACCCTGAAACCTTAAAAAAACAAGACTCTCCCCTATACCCAAAATTATAATGAAAACAAAGTGGATAGAAGAGATTAGACCATGTCTACCATATACCGTAGCCTCACTTATTGGACAGACTTGAGCCTTAGATATGCAGTTTTAGAAACTGTTCTTCGTCCTGTTAGCATTACATGGTAACGTAAGACTTTTGATACTGCACAGGGCTGCGGGCCAGAAGGTTGTGGGTTCGCAGACCACCTTGGACAGGAGTAGGGGCACAAAGCTCTACTTTAAAGTAAAAGCATGGCTAACTAGCTTGCCATGACGTATTTATCAGAGTTGTTGACCTTAAAATAAGCCAGATTCAATAAAATGTACATTGAGGTGCTGAAACTTGAAGCAGCAGCCGCAGCACAATCAATCGGAAATAACCAGCAAGCTCATGGTGCTGAAAGTAGGCAAATTGGAGTAGGCATAATTAATTTAAACCATCTGCATTTTGATTAGTATTTCCAAACAACAAGAAGGCTTTGTTTTGGAGCCTATTTCTTCCTATTTAAGAAATATCCGGTAGGCCTACCTGTTTGACAAATGAAAATCGGCTATAGGCTGCTATACTGTATCCATAGTCAAATCTTCCACCCACCGAGCACTCTATAAATAGCCTACCTCCATGTCAGTGAAGGGCTTTTAATTGCATACTGGGGCGACTTGTACAACAGCTAGAAATCCATCCAGTCCATCTCTTTTTTCAGCGCAGGGAACAATCCATTATTTACATACTTTGTCATGCGGATCAGCGTCATTTCAAAGGTCAAACACCTGTGATGCTTTTGTATTTATTCATCACACATACCAGCTGTTAAACAAACAGTGGACATTAATAAAAGATACATCAAATGTCAAAATAATATGCAATATCATGGAGAAATTTGAGTAATGTTGTTTGGGAAATGAGTCAGATTTTCCCTTGACCACTAGGTATAAAAATGATTACAGTGATAAGGCAGTTAAAATCTTATAGCATGTCAATTGTAAAGTTGATTTTGAGTATATGTAGATTATCTAAAACATGTTTCATAAAAGGTTGTTCATAGCATATGAAATTTGAAAATTAAATCTGTGATGTACTATTTTTTATGCTATTTACTGTAACAGTACATTGTAGGGCAAACAGTGCATACAAATCATAGTGAAATAATACATAAAAACTACCTGAGCTTTCTAACAACATAAGGCGTTACTCGGTATTGCTCACGGCCCTCATGAAGATATGTTTAACGATAACATTCAACAGGTTCAATTACAGTAAAAGTTATAAAAGATATTGCAATGAGCCTGCCCTCAAAAAGAAAGAAAGAACTGGAATCCCAGGTCCCATGAATATTTGATAGCGATAAAAGTTGAGGTTGTCATTTTGAATGTTTTGAATCCTCTAGGAAATCTAGCTACACTCATAGATAAAGGGTGCCAAATGGGTTCTTCACGGAGGGATAGGGTTCTACCAAGAACTGTTTTGATCTGAAGATCCCTTTTTGGAAGACAAGGGTTCTTTGTAAGGCAAATAGTTCTACCTAGAACCGTTTTTAGAGGAAAGTGTTATTTGGTAATTATTTGGAAGGCAATAAGAGTTCTACATAGAATCATATATTATATTTCCCAGCATGCTCTACTGCAAGGTGATTTTCAGAATTGTTTGTTTTAATGGCTGTGTTTTTACATGTGCATTGATTGGTTGATACATTTTATGCTACACAAATGTATAGAACATACATTTTTCTAAACTAATCCAATCTGTTAGTAGTTGGACTTATTGCACCCGTTACAGTTTAGATGATTGAGGTACTCTCAGTATTCAATCTTCCCTACCCAGCAAGTGATTCTGAATGCAGGTTGCATGATTACATGACAAACGTTTATATTTGCTATATTTACTATATTATATCCTAACTCTGGCTGGATTCCAATAGGAATTACACATCCCTATGCAAGCCAGCATAATGTGATTTGCAGGCCTGATGTAAACTGTAAACCAGGAGTTTCATAACACCATTGTGTTGGGGTATAACGAGGCCCTCAAAGAAAGGCCTTATGATATACAGTATGTAATGTACTGTCATAAAGAATTACATTTTAAGGCTGGTGGAACCGTTAATTGAGAGCTCAAGGAAGAACCTTTAGATTATAAAATGGTTCTTGGTAGAACCCTTCATAGAGGGTTCTAGGTAGAGCCATATAGAGAGGGTTAAATAAAGAACCCTACATAGAGGGTTCTACCTAGCACCCAAAACAGAAAAACCCTATATGGTTCTACTTAGCACATTTTTTTCTAAGAGTGTACAGATAAGGTACATACATTTTCTACTACTCCAACCAGTTATGTGATGAACATGTTACTCATGAGCACTGAGCAGCAGTAGCAACGTGAGTGTGGTTGGCTGGAAGTCAGGGCCCCAATGCATGTCGCCTGAGTTGAGTAAGTGTGAAGCCCTGAACCCGAGAAAAAGTTTCACAAGATCAGGTAGAGGCTACTTCTGGGGATCAGGTTCCTATGGGAACAAAGCCTGGTGTTAGGGGGCTGGGGAGACTATCCTCAGTATAGAAGCACAAGAGAGAAAGCCAAGCTACGAAATCGAATTTCAAAGGCTCATGGCTGAGGAAAGCAACACATTTTCAAACAGCTAGTTACGTAAACTCCCCAAAACACAACACACTACCTTCACCCAACTCGACAGTTAAGTGTGGACCCTGTAGAGAGTGGCACGGTGAACTAATCCTGTAGACCTCTTTCAATCTCGGTTCCTGATATTTCCCACAGAGGAAAGCAAACACCAAGCTCGGCAGCTCCGGTAATGTATTTCTGATCCGGCAGACGGCGAGAGGAACTGAAACACTGTGTATGGAAGAGAGAAGAACAAAGAAAGATAGAGAGAGAAACATAGAGAGAGAGAGAGAGAGAGAGCAATGTTGAGGGTCAAAGTTGTTCAGTGAAAGAATGATCAGGGAGACTAGAGACTAATTCGGGAAACAGTTTACCTTCAATTAGCAACTGGACCCAGACTGGTTCCCACTAAGAGCTATGGTGCTATAGCAGTCAAGCGGAATGAGTCATAGGCTTCATGAGAGGCCATGCGCTGTGAGCGTGAAGCCGACCATCTGGCCTCATAAAAAAACTGCGAACAGAGAGTCCTCAGATTTACCATTAACATAGCCAAGTCACAGACTGCATGCTGAGCCACACATAAAACAGGTCATGCGAATTCATTGGCAAGTTGTACTGTTGTGAATATTGAAACATTTTAAATACATTTGAATCAATATATATATATATACATACAGTGGGGCAGCCACCAATTGTGCAAGTTCAGAGGTGACCAAATAAGTATTTGGTCACCTACAAACAAGCAATATTTCTGGCTCTCACAGACCTGTAACTTCTTCTTTAAGAGGCTCCTCTGTCCTCCACTCGTTACCTGTATTAATGACCCCTGTTTGAACTTGTTATCAGTATAAAAGACACCTGTCCACAACCTCAAACAGTCACACTCCAAACTCCACTATGGCCAAGACCAAAGACAATTTTGTTTCTGTCAAAGGACACCAGAAACAAAATTGTAGACCTGCACCAGGCTTGGAATACTGAATCTGCAATAGGTAAGCAGCTTGGTTTGAAGAAATCAACTGTGGGAGCAATTATTAGGAAATGGAAGACATACAAGACCACTGATAATCTCCCTCGATCTGGGGCTCCACGCAAGATCTCACCTCGTGGGGTCAAAATGATCACAAGAACGGTAAGCAAAAATCCCAGAACCACACAGGGTTCTGGTGAATGACCTGCAGAGAGCTGAATCCAAAGTAACAAACTCGTCGTGTTTGGAGGACAAAGAATGGTGAGTTGCATCCAAAGAACACCATACCTACTGTGAAGCATGGGGGTGGAAACATCATGCTTTGGGGCTGTTTTTCTTCCAAAGGGACCAGGACGACTGATCCGTGTAAAGGAAAGAATGAATGAGGCCATGTATCGTGAGATGTTGAGTGAAAACCTCCTTCCATCAGCAAGGGTATTGAAGATGAAACGTGGCTGGGTCTTTCAGCATGACAATGATCCCAAACACACCGCCCGGGCTTCGTAAGAAGCATTTCAAGGTCCTGGAGTGGGCTAGCCAGTCTCCAGATCTCAACTCCATAGAAAATCTTTGGAGGGAGTTGAAAGTTCGTGTTGCCCAGCAACAGCCCCAAAACATCACTGCTCTAGAGGAGATCTGCATGGAGGAGTGGGCCAAAATACCAGCAACAGTGTGTGAAAACCTTGTGAAGACTTACAGAAAACGTTTGACCTCCGTCATTGCGAACAAAGGGTATATAACAAAGTATTGAGATAAACTTTTGTTATTGACCAAATACTTATTTTCCACCATAATTTGCAAATAAATTCATTAAAAATCCTTCAATGTGATTTTCTGGATTTTCTTTCTCATTTTGCCTGTCATAGCTGAAGTGTACCTATGCTGAAAATTACAGGCCTCTCTCATCTTTTTAAGTGTGAGAACTTGCACAATTGGTGGCTGACTAAATACTTTTTTTGCCCCACTGTATATATATATATATATATACATATTGATTCAAATGTATTTAAAATACATTCAAATGTATTTGATACACTGCCGATTTTGCAGGTTTTCCTACTTACAAAGCATGTAGAGGTCTGTAATTTTTATCATAGGTACACTTCAACTGTGAGAGACGGAATCTAAAACAAAAATCCAGAAAATCACATTGTATGATTTTTAAGTAATTCATTTGCATTTTATTGCATGACCTAAGTATTTGATCACCTACCAACCAGTAAGAATTCCGGCTCTCACAGACCTGTTCGTTTTTTTCTTTAAGAAGCCCTCCTGTTCTCCACTCATTACCTGTATTAACTGCACCTGTTTGAACTCATTACCTGTATAAAAGACACCTGTCCACACACTCAATCAAACAGACTCCAACCTCTCCACAATGACCAAGACCAGAGAGCTGTATAAGGACATCAGGGTTAAATTGTAGACCTGCACAATGCTGGGATGGGCTACAGGACAATAGGCAAGCAGCTTGGTGAGAAGGCAACAACTGTTGGCGCAATTATTAGAAAATGGAAGAAGTTCAAGATGATGGTCAATCACCCTCAGTCTGGGGCTCCATGCAAGATCTCAACTCGTGGGGCATCAATGATCATGAGGAAGGTGAGGGATCAGCCCAGAACTATACGGCAGGACCTGGTCAATGACCTGAACAGAGCTGGGACCACAGTCTCAAAGAAATCCATTAGTAACACACTACGCCGTCATGGATTAAAATCCTGCAGCGCACGCAAGGACCTCCTGCTCAAGCCAGCGCATGTCCAGGCCCGTCTGAAGTTTGCCAATGACCATCTGGATGATCCAGAGGAGGAATGGGAGAAGGTCATGTGGTCTGATGAGACAAAAATATAGCTTTTTGGTCTAAACTCCACTCGCTGTGTTTGGAGGAAGAACAAGGATGAGTACAACCCCAAGAACACCATCCCAACCGTGAAGTATGGAGGTGGAAACATCATTCTTTGTGGATGCTTTTCTTAACCTTAACCACATTAACCACACTGCAAACCTTATGCCTAACCCTAACCTTAAATTGAGACCAAAAAGCACGTTTTTGTTTATATATTTTTACGATACATAGCCTATTTTAACTTCGCAGCTGGCTCATCTAGTGGACATCGCTCAGCTCTGCCTCCAGGACAAGATTCATCCCAATAAATATCAACCTGCATGTAAATGAGATTGTGGACTTGTGAGGACGTCAGTTGAGTTTGGTATGCTACTATTCTATTTCAGCAGAGATCACATTGTTTTCATGTGGTCCTGTGTGGCTCAGTCGGTAGAGCATGGTGCTTGCAACGCCAAGGGTCGTGGATTCAATTCCATCTGAACGCATGACTATACGTCTCTTTGGTTAAAAGCATCTGCTAAATGGAAAATACAATAGTGTTTCTGAACTCTGGGTCAGAAACATTATCACGGTGCTTGGATAAACTTACTTCTTCCTGGTCACGTTGTCCTGTTCCACATTTTCCGAACGGAAACCCTGGTACATTGGATGGTGCCCTCATTGATTGTGACCCGATTTATAGGCCTAAATATCTGGGTATCTGGATTGAGGAAAAGCTAAAAAATCATGTTAATGAATTAGTTAAGAAATTAAACATGGGCTTCTTTTATAGGTTATGACTTTAAACATAGAATTAAGTTGACATTCATACCGGTTATAGACTATGGCAATTCTGTCTATATGAATGCAGCTGCCACTCTGTAGCCTATTGAAGCCATTGGATACCGTTTATCATAGTGCACTGCACTTTATTCACGGCCATAGGTTCAGTAGCACTGCATTCTGTATCAGAAAGTAGGCCTCTTTGAAGTCTGGTAAATCGATGCATTGCACTCTTTGATTATAAAGCCCTACTGCATAAACCCCCACCGTACTTTATTGTTAACATACAGACCTACGAGATACCAGACCTAGTCTCAGGGAGGTTAACTCTGAAGAGCCCTTCACTCTCCACTAAGTTAGGGAAATCTGCTTTTTGTTTTTCACACTGGGCACAAACTGGTTGAATCAACGTAGTTTCAACGTAATTTGTCAATGAGTGATAAAGTATGTTCACATTTCATTTGCTCTGTTAAAGCCAGGTGCACGGTTTTTCCTCCGACACATTGGTGCGGCTGGCTTCCGGGTTGGATGCGCGCTGTGTTAAGAAGCAGTGCGGCTTGGTTGGGTTGTGTTTCAGAGGACGCATGGCTTTCGACCTTCGTCTCTCCAGAGCCTGTACAGGAGTTGTAGCGATGAGGCAAGATAGTAACTACTAACATTTGGATACAACGAAATTGGGGAGAAAAGGGGGTCAAATTAAAATAAAAAAAATAAAAAGGGCTGGTGCAGAGGGAGGGGTGTTCGCTGTACCCAAAGATGGCAGCGCCATGACATATATCTTAAAAACTACAGAAATTCACTGTTGCTGTTGAAGTCATTCCAACAGGTAGGTTTAACAGAGCAATGAAATGTGACCATACTTTATCACTCATATATCATCAATGATGCTATTAGGCCTATACAGTATAGCATTTGCAAAGTAATGAACAGCTATTGTTTCAATTCAACTCAGAATTCAACAAAACAAATGAGAATATAATAGGCCTAGGGTTTTAAGCTCTGACTTAGTCTGGCCTTAATTCCAGTTTGTCTACAAATTAATAATAGATATTTTGTATTCATGTCTCCATCTCAACCAAAAATCTATGTTAAAGAATATAATTATAGTTCATTTAAAGATTGATTTATTTTTATTTAGTCATATTCTTCAACGTGTATTATTGGTTAAGATGGAGATTATTCATGTGTAGACAAACTGGAATTACAGCCAGACTAAATCAGTGGTACAGATGGAACTATCCAAGCAGAAGATACATCTCTTTCAAATGTTGATATTTGGTTGCTTTTACAACCAAACATAATTCAAGCTCACTTTTTAAATAGAAAAAAATGCCTATTAACTTGTTGACATGTTCTCAAATGATATGTTGGATTCACATCAAAATAAAAGTTAAAGAATAGGATTAAGCCAGTGGATGAGATGGAAATATCTAAGCAGTAGATATCTTCTTCAATGTTGATCTTTGGTTGAGTTGTCAATCAAACAATTTAATATTACTTTTGTAATACAGTAAATAGCCTGCAAACATTTCAACCTTAAAATGAGTAACATATCCATGGCCACATTTTGAGGTTACTGTAACTATACATTTCTTCTCATGCAAATATTTAAAGAGTGCAAGTTTAAGATAGCATTCATAGGTCGTTGCAGGTCTGTGGAGACCTACACAATTGCTGTAATAATCTATGCAGAATCTCAAACGGCATTGATTTCTTGCAACATGTGCTTTTTATGTAATCTCACAACTGCAATCCAGGTCATTTGGTTCTGCAATTAGATGAAGCACAGTGATAACACATTAACAATCTGTTTAAATAAACAAAATATCTGATATTGTATTCTTAGTTGAAAGTTGCAGGTGGTTGTAAGCGCAGTGAATGTGATAAACCTTTGGGTGATAACTAAACCAAAAATCAGACATTGTTTTTTTTATTGGTTTTCCATTGGAATTTGGTTGTGGTTAAGATGGTTGAAAGCATTGAAAATTCAACTAACTTTTGCTTTCTTTTTGAGTGGGTGAATATAATTTAGGCTGTAATCTCATTGACCAATGTCTCAAGAAAATACTACCCAACTATCCACATTGAAAAGAAGTGGTGTGCCCAGTGTGTTGTGGAATATCTCCAGTGGCTGAATGAGGACCTTTATACTGAAGAATGTGTATTGCTTTTTGTGTATTGATGTGTATAGTGATGCATATTTTGATGTCTATACTATATATTGATGTGTCCTGATGTGAATTTGTGTGTATACAGGGCTCATCTGTGAAAGAGACTTTGGACTCCCTGTCAAAATAAAGGTTGAATAAAGCATTGAGAATGCACTCACGAAACATTTCCTGTTCCTCATAACTCACTGCCTAGCTGGCTATAGCCTACAGCCTGTGACCTGCTTCTTGACGGACAGGTTTGGTATCTTTAGTGTGTGTGACCCTAAAATAAACCCATTGGATTGGATTGAGCACGTGTTGACATGCAATATTAGGGCTGTAAAGCGCTATATCGCAGGGTGGATTATTTACATGTATGGCTAATGATGGGAGTGAGAAAATGATAGGAGTGAGAAGTTGCAGGGCTGCCCTGCAGAATGCAGCTTCCCCCTGGCATCCGAATTAGATCTCAGTAGAAGTCTGCTGCCAGAAGAAAATGTCACCTTTCTTTGTGTCTTAATCCCTGTCAAATGAAGAGAGTGCAGCCATATCTGTATGTGCTAATGTAGTCAAGAAGATGGAATACATTTTATTTCAGAGGTGTCTTGGAGGATAAAGTGCTTGGAATGTTATTAGTTCTTCAGTGTATCACTATTCTAATCTCACGCATGTGACTTGTGTTTCTGCACTTAGAGCTAATGTGAGGATGAACTCATTAAAACTCAAAGCAGTTATAACTCATAACTCCTATCCCTTTAGCTAGATGTACAGTGCCTTCAGAAACTTTTCATGGCCCTTGACTTATTCCACATTTTGTTGTGTTTGTCTGAATTCAAGATGGATAAAAAATAAATAAAATCAACCATCTACAAAAAATACCCCATAATGAAAAAGTGAAAACATGTTTTTAGCTGGGAGAATTTCTTACAATATTTTCACATTATTCTTAAAACATTATTCTGGATGTTGGTCATTGCAAAACAGCTATTTTAGAATTTTGCCATAGATTTACATGCCGATTTAAGTCAAAACTGTAACTAGGCCACTCAGGAAAATTCAATGTCGTCATGTTAAATACTATTGCACACAGTGAGTACATGCAACATATTATATGACTTGTTAAACACATTTTTACTCAACTTATTTTGGCTTACCATAAAGGGGTTGAATAATTATTGACTCAAGACATTTCAGCTTTTCATTTTTTATTAATTAATTTGTAAAACATAATTGCACTTTGACATTATGGGGTATTGCACATATGCCACTTCCGGCACCGACAGAGATGGCCGCCTCGCTTCGCGTTCCTAGGAAACTATACAGTTTTTTGTTTTTTTACGTGTTATTTCTTACATTAGTACCCCAGGTCATCTTAGGTTTCATTACATACAGTCGAGAAGAACTACTGTATATAAGATCAGCGTCAACTCACCATCAGTACGACCAAGAATATGTTTTTCGCGACGCGGATCCTGTGTTCTGCCTTACAAACAGGACAACGGAATGGATCGCATGCAGCGACCCAAAAAAACGACTCCGAAAAAGAGGGAAACGAGGCGGTCTTCTGGTCAGACTCCGGAGACGGGCACACCGTGCACCACTCCCTAGCATTCTTCTTGCCAATGTCCAGTCTCTTGACAACAAGGTTGATGAAATCCGAGCAAGGGTAGCATTCCAGAGGGACATCAGAGACTGTAACGTTCTGTGCTTCACGGAAACATGGCTCACTGGAGAGACGCTATCCGAAGCGGTGCAGCCAACGGGTTTCTCCACGCATCGCGCCGACAGAAACAAACACCTTTCTGGTAAGAAGAGGGGTGGGGGAGTATGCCTTATGGCTAACGAGACATGGTGCGATGAAAGAAACATACAGGAACTCAAATCCTTCTGTTCACCTGATTTAGAATTCCTCACAATCAAATGTAGACCGCATTATCTACCAAGAGAATTCTCTTCGATTATAATCACAGCCGTATATATCCCCCCCCAAGCAGACACATCGATGGCTCTGAACGAACTTTATTTAACTCTTTGCAAACTGGAAACCATTTATCCGGAGGCTGCATTCATTGTTGCTGGGGATTTTAACAAGGCTAATCTGAAAACAAGACTCCCTAAATTTTATCAGCGTATCGATTGTGCAACCAGGGGTGGAAAAATCTTGGATCACTGTTACTCTAACTTCCGCGACGCATATAAGGCCCTGCCCCGCCCCCCTTTCGGAAAAGCTGACCACGACTCCATTTTGCTGATACCTGCCTACAGACAAAAACTAAAACAAGAAGCTCCCACGTGGGGATTTTAACAAGGCTAATCTGAAAACAAGACTCCCTAAATTTTATCAGCATATCGATTGTGCAACCAGGGGTGGAAAAACCTTGGATCACTGTTACTCTAACTTCCGCGACGCATATAAGGCCCTGCCCCGCCCCCCTTTCGGAAAAGCTGACCACGACTCCATTTTGCTGATACCTGCCTACAGACAAAAACTAAAACAAGACGCTCCCACGCTGAGGTCTGTCCAACGCTGGTCCAACCAAGCTGACTCCACACTCCAAGACTGCTTCCATCACGTGGACTGGGACATGTTTCGTATTGCGTCAGATAACAACATTGACGAATACGCTGATTCGGTGTGCGAGTTCATTAGAACGTGCGTTGAAGATGTCGTTCCCATAGCAACGATTAAAACATTCCCTAACCAGAAACCGGGATTGATGGCAGCATTCGCGTGAAACTGAAAGCGCGAACCACTGCTTTTAATCAGGGCAAGGTGTCTGGTAACATGACCGAGTACAAACAGTGCAGCTATTCCCTCCGCAAGGCTATCAAACAAGCTAAGCGTCAGAACAGAGACAAAGTAGAATCTCAATTCAACGGCTCAGACACAAGAGGCATGTGGCAGGGTCTACAGTCAATCACGGACTACAGGAAGAAATCCAGCCCAGTCACGGACCAGGATGTCTTGCTCCCAGGCAGACTAAATAACTTTTTTGCCCGCTTTGAGGACAATACAGTGCCACTGACACGGCCTGCAACGGAAACATGTGGTCTCTCCTTCACTGCAGCCGAGGTGAGTAAAACATTTAAATGTGTTAACCCTCGCAAGGCTGCAGGCCCAGACGGCATCCCCAGCCGTGCCCTCAGAGCATCCGCAGACCAGCTGGCTGGTGTGTTTACGGACATATTCAATCAATCCCTATACCAGTCTGCTGTTCCCACATGCTTCAACAGGGCCACCATTGTTCCTGTTCCCAAGAAAGCTAAGGTAACTGAGCTAAACGACTACAGCCCCGTAGCACTCACTTCCGTCATCATGAAGTGCTTTGAGAGACTAGTCAAGGATCATATCACCTCCACCCTACCTGACACCCTAAACCCACTCCAATTTGCTTACCGCCCAAATAGGTCCACAGACGATGCAATCTCAACCACACTGCACACTGCCCTAACCCATCTGGACAAGAGGAATACCTATGTGAGAATGCTGTTCATCGACTACAGCTCGGCATTCAACACCATAGTACCCTCCAAGCTCGTCATCAAGCTCGAGACCCTGGGTCTCGACCCCGCCCTGTGCAACTGGGTACTGGACTTCCTGACGGGCCGCCCCCAGGGGGTGAGGGTAGGTAACAACATCTCCTCCCTGCTGATCCTCAACACTGGGGCCCCACAAGGGTGCGTTCTGAGCCCTCTCCTGTACTCCCTGTTCACCCACGACTGCGTGGCCACGCACGCCTCCAACTCAATCATCAAGTTTGCGGACGACACAACAGTGGTAGGCTTGATTACCAACAACGACGAGATGGCCTACAGGGAGGAGGTGAGGGCCCTCGGAGTGTGGTGTCAGGAAAATAACTTCACACTCAACAAAACTAAGGAGATGATTGTGGACTTCAGGAAACAGCAGAGGGAACACCCCCATATCCACATCGATGGAACAGTAGTGGAGAGAGTAGCAAGTTTTAAGTTCCTCGGCATACACATCACAGACAAACTGAATTGGTCCACTCACACAGACAGCACCATGAAGAAGGCGCAGCAGCGCCTCTTCAACCTCAGGAGGCTGAAGAAATTCGGCTTGTCACCAAAAGCACTCACAAACTTCTACAGATGCATAATCGAGAGCATCCTGGCGGGCTGTATCACCGCCTGGTACGGCAACTGCTCCGCCCTCAACCATAAGGCTCTCCAGAGGGTAGTGAGGTCTGCACAACGCATCACCGGGGGCAAACTACCTGCCCTCCAGGACACCTACACCACCCGATGTTACAGGAAGGCCATAAAGATCATCAAGGACATCAACCACCCGAGCCACTGCCTGTTCACCCCGCTATCATCCAGAAGGCGAGGTCAGTACAGGTGCATCAAAGCTGGGACCGAGAGACTGAAAAACAGCTTCTATCTCAAGGCCATCAGACTGTTAAACAGCCACCACTAACATTGAGTGGCTGCTGCCAACACATTGACACTGACTCAACTCCAGCCACTTTAATAATGGGAATTGATGGGAAACGATGTAAATATATCACTAGCCACTTTAAACAATGCTACCTTATATAATGTTACTTACCCTACATTATTCATCTCATATGCATACGTATATACTGTACTCTATATCATCGACTGCATCCTTATGTAATACATGTATCACTAGCCACTTTAACTATGCCACTTTGTTTACATACTCATCTCATATGTATATACTGTACTCAATACCATCTACTGTATCTTGCCTATGCTGCTCTGTACCATCAGTCATTCATATATCCTTATGTACATATTCTTTATCCCCTTACACCACATATGTCAGAGTCAAGGCCCGCGGGCCACATCCGGCCCGCGAGAAGGTTTTTTACGGCCCCTGGGATGATCTTGATTTATTATTAGAACCGGCCCGCAGACCGCAGCAAGCCGGCAGCCCGCAGATCTTTTACACGCACCAATACTACATTTCCCACAATGCAACGGTGACGCACCGAGCAGTAGGCTGCTTCATTTCAATATTTATTGGCACAGCAGTCGTCAGCATCACAGTAAAATTAACTTTCAGATACCCATCAAAAATGGCAAAACGGAAGGTGGACACTGAGAACCGGGGTTTCAAACAAGGTGGGAGTCGGAGTATATGTTCACGGAGGTAGCTGGAAAACCTGTGTGTCTTCTGTGTGGAGAAAGTGTGGCGGTACTGAAAGAGTATAATCTGAGACGACATTATGAAACGAAACACGCGGACAAAAACAAGAATATGGACATGGAACAAAGGCTACAAAAGGCAGAGGAATTAAAACGAGGCCTCAAATCTCGACAGGCTCTGTTCAAAAAAGCCAAATCACAAGGCCAGGCTGCTGTCAAGGCCAGTTTTATTTTGGCAGAAGAGATCGCTAAATCAGCCCGGCCATTTACGGAGGGGGATTTCATCAAAAACTGCATGATTAAAGTTTGTGACGAAGTTTGCCCAGAAAAAAGGCAACTCTTTTTAAATGTGAGTCTGAGCAGAAACACCATTGCCGAGAGAGTAGACCAGTTGTCCATCAATCTAAAAGAGCAGCTTGTGAAAAAGGGAAAAGATTTCATTGCATATTCCTTGGCTGTGGATGAGAGCACCGACATTTCTGACATTGCCCAGTTGTCAATTTTCATCCGCGGAGTGGACTCCAGCCTAAGCGTGACAGAGGAGTTTTTGGCTTTACGTCCTATGCATGGCACAACTACGGGGCATGATTTGTATGAAGAGGTGTCAAGATGTGTAAATGAGATGGAGCTGCCTTGGGAAAAACTCGTGGGTTTGACAACCGACGGAGCACCTGCGATGTGTGGACACAGGAGCGGACTGGTGGCGAAGATACGGGAAAAGATGCAAGAGGAAAACGCGACAGGTGAGCTGACAGCTTATCATTGTATCATACACCAGGAAGCGTTGTGCGGTAAAGCCTTGAAAATGGAGCATGTAATGAGCATCATCACGCGCACAGTTAACTTTATCAGAGCCAAAGGTTTGAATCACCGCCAGTTCAAGGCATTTCTGACGGAGTTAGAAACGGAGCATGGTGATTTGCCTTATCACACAGAGGTGCGATGGCTAAGCCAGGGAAAGGTGCTTCAAAGATGTTTCGAGCTTCGTGAGGAGATTTGTCTGTTCTTGGACAGCAAAGGGAAAGACACAACACAACTCCGAGACGAAATGTTTCTGTGTGAAATGGCTTTTCTGTGTGACATTACGAGTCATCTGAATGCAATGAACTTGCAGCTGCAGGGTCGGGATCATGTCATCTCTGATAGCCATAAGAAAATATTGCTTTATTTATCTGATCATATTGGAATATATTTGTTAGGTTTTCAGTAGGTTCAATTAGGTTCACTAGACTATATGCGTCATTTAAAAATTTTTCAATGAACATTCGAACAGTCCGGCCCTCGGCTTGTAGCTAAATTTTTTATTTGGCCCTCCGTCCATTTGACTTTGACACCCCTGCCTTACACTGTTTATAAGACAGTAGTTTAGGAATTGTTAGTTAGATTACTTGTTGGTTATTACTGCATTGTCGGAACTAGAAGCACAAGCATTTCGCTACACTCGCATTAACATCTGCTAACCATGTGTATGTGACAAATAAAATTTGATTTGATTTGATTTGAAAAAATCTCTATTTCATTTTAAATTCCGGCTGTAACAACCAAATGTGGAAAAAGTCAAGGGGTGTGAATACTTTCTGTGGCTAATGTTTTCCTGGGTTTAAGTAAGATTGCATGATTCATTTACGATAGAGTACATTCATAACATGTATTGATTCCAATAATATTAACACCTTAAATGACATTAGTTGAAATATGCATTAGTTGAAATAGTATGTTTCCTTAGTTTTTATGGTAGGCCTAATTAAAGTACATGTAAAATACATTGTGTTTGCACTGATACCTCGTGGTATACCAATCACTCCATGTTCCTGTCTGCCCACACACTGTTACTGGAAGTGCACCACATGCGCCATGCTCTCTACCGCAGTCATTGGTGCAGGAACATCCTTTTTAGCCTCTTAGCTTGATTACATATGTAATTCATTTCCTGCCATGCTCATCCTTCCAAATCGTAATTAGTGGGTGAACTCAATGGGAGTTTCTATAAATGTATGTAAGACTGAAGCATGGGTTGCTCATCAGAGGAAGTGCACACAGCACACACTAAAGATGTCAAACTCTTGCATAGGGACTTCCTAGGTCTGTATTGTAATGATGCTGGAGGGGAGTATAACATATGTGGTGCTGTATCTGATGCTAATGAACAAACACTTGAATTCACACGAGGAAATGGTCATGGCATACTTCAAAAGGTGATGTGATGATGACCCTGATTCATAAGGAATGAGGCTGGTAGTGTAGTGGTGCAGTACTGGTTCATCTTGTGCGCCAACTGTTGAATGGTCTCTGGAAGGATGTCACATTATATACAGTCCAATTATGTATATGTACATCATTGTGTAAACTGTTTAATTGCAGTGCAGCAGGTCCCTAGTTGTTCCCATCGTATACATCCTGTTTATTTTCTTGATGCATGCTCCTGTTGAGTGTATACATTCGCTGTTGTTCCAAGCCAATGTATATTATTGTAGGAATCAGGAGTTGAATGTATATTAATTATATATATGAAATGTACTTAAAACCCACATAGTTCAGGCACATCATACACCTTAACAGGTCAGAAAAAAATACACTCACTCGACATTAAGGTTTAATAGTAGGGGTATATATAGAATGCAGTGTCAAGCCATTGCGTACTAAATCAGAAACCGACTATGTAACTTATATAAAATGATATAACATTTTCTTAAAACCCACTTACTGAATTGAGGCACGTATACAAATTAATGAGTGTAAGGTTTAATAACAGGAGCAGTTATCGTGGGTTGACAGCATCAACATTATGATCAAAATACAATCATTCGGGCACTGAACCAATCAGAAACAAATACACAAGATTTAAAAGTGGGAGCAGTTACACTACATAGTCAAAGGTATGTGGACATCTGCTCATCGAACATCTCATTCCAAAAGCATGGGCATCATTACGGTCCCCCCTTTGCAGCTAGTGTAACAGCCTCCACTCTGCTGGAAAGGCTTTCCACTAGATGTTGGAACATTGTTGCCCGGACTTGCTTCCATTCAGCCACAAGAGCATTAGTGAGGTTGGGCACTGATGTTGGGCAATTAGGCCTGGCTCGCAGTCAGTGTTCAAATTCATCCTAAAAGGTGCTTCATGGGGTTGAGGTAAGAGTTCTGTGCAGGCCAGTCAAGATCTTCCACACCAACCAAACCATTTCTGTATAGAATTCGCTTTGTGCACGGCGGCATTGTCATGCTGAGACAGGAAAGGGCCTTCCCCAAACTGTTGCCACAAATTTGAAGCACAGAATCGTCTAGAATGTCATTGTATGCTGTAGCATTAAGAGTTCCCTTCACTGGAACTAAGGGGCCTAGCCCAAACCATGAAAAACAGACCATTATTCCTCCTCCAACAAACTTTACAGTTGGCACTATGCATTGGGGCATGTAGCGTCCTCCTGGTATACGCCAAACCCATATTCGTCCGTCGGACTGCCAGATGGTGAAGCAGTGAGTGTTGCAACCGAGGGCAGACAATTTTTACGCGCTGCGAGCTTCAGCACTTGGCGCTCACGTTCTGTGAGCTTGTGTGGCCTACCACTTTGCAGCTGAGCCATTGTTGCTTCTAGATGTTTTCACTTGACAATAACAGTAGTTACAGTTGACCGGGGCAGCTCTACCAGGGAAGAAATTTGACAAACTGACTTGTTGAAAAGATGGCATCCTATGATGGTGCTATGTTGAAAGTCACTAAGTCCTTCTGTATGGGCCATTCTACTGCTGATGTTTGTCTATGGAGATCGCATGGCTGTGTGTTCGATTTTATACTACTGTCAGCAACAGGTGTGGCTGAAATAGCCGAATTCACTAATTTGAAGGGGTGTCCACATACTTTTGACACAATGACCCAGTTCCAACCTGGGTACAGATGCAGGATATTAATGTGATCACCCTGTTGCAGGAGAACTTTCCTGCAATGCAGGACATTTTAAACTTGTACTGTAGTGTATTTTAGGTTTAAAAAGAAGTCGGAAGTTTGATTTCCCCTTACGGAAAATTGATTTACCTTTGCAAAAATGTCCATTAATTACAATCCACATTACCTGTTGCTTGCAGGATTATTTTCCTGCTGTAGCAAAATGGCTCAAATTAAGCTCCTACATGTGTGTGTCTCAAGACCCATTTATACCTGGTGCTAAACATAGGTCCTTTGTCCTGATCACGTTGTCTACATTCTGATTTTCAGAAATGTCTACACATGGTATTAAAATGTGTCTGTTATCTGCCCAATGTGTCTGCATTGTGACCAGATTTCCTGCTCCCTTCCTTTAAGCAAATTATTTCACAGCTATTCCTTCAAAATAATATTTATTTATTGTCAGACACATATTGATGTCATCAGTCAATGGTGCCACCTGTCAATGATTTAAGAGGGAGGAATAATGATGATTTAAATAGTTTCTCTGTCCAGATTTGTCTACACTTTTATTTTACCTTTATTTAATTAGGCAAGTCAGTTAAGAACAAGTTCTTATTTTCAATGACGGCCTAGGAACGGTGGGTTAACTACCTTGTTTAGGGGCAAAACGACTTGTAAGATATCCAAACACAATGCGTGTCTGACTACCTCTGAAGGTGAGTAGAATAATCTGATCACATATCTTTTGATTGTGCACCAATGGACAAGATCAGGACAAATGACGATAGTTAGAACCAGGTATAAATGGGGATTCAGAGAACCAAGGAACAGTCTCTAGCTAGCTCCTGAGACATCAATCATTCAACTCAGAAAGTGTTTCCCAGTTTCCTAGGCAACTAGCAAGGCTATAGAGGCTTAGTTGGTGACTGTTTGTTAATGTTGAAGGCTGAGGTGATATGGTGTTGTCATTTACATTTTCAGGAGGAACTTGAAATTTAGGGCTCTTATCAATCAGATCCCCTTCAGCCAACATTCGCATTGCGGTTGTTTTAAGGTGTCGGAGAGGGAACAGCATTAGAGCTGTCCAATCCAAAAGTGGCTCCCGGCATTATACCTAAAGTGGACATGCCATTGGCTGCACGGAGTCACATTAACAGAAATCCCCATGCAGCCTTGTTTACAAGTTTGAACACTGGAATGTGAGATCAAGTGTAGCTGCTCATCAATTTGATGGCTCCAATGCAGTTCCACCTCCGACACAGCCAAAACATCTGCTATCGCTGTTTATTTATTTATTTAACAAGGCAAGTCAGTTCAGAACAAATTCTTATTTTCAATGATGGTCTAGGAACGGTGGGTTAGTTAACTGCCTGTTCAGGGGCAGAATGACAGATTTGTACCTTGTCAGCTCAGGGATATGAACTTGCAAACCTTTCAGTTACTAGTCCAACACTCTAACCACTAGGCTACCCTGCCGTTTAATGCTTGACCTAATTTAATCCAGGCCTTAATTATACTTTCCAGTATCATTTGCGCAAACTCTGTCTCTTTTAGGCATTGGATGCTAGACACAAAATCCAAATATAGCTACATCTTGATAAGACTTAATTATCTGTAATTTACAACAATTTGGTCTGCAGTTTTACAGCTGTGTTGACATTAAGAGCATTCAGTGTCTTCTGTTTCACTATCAATCTCAAGTGATTGTACTTCTCCCATAATAAACATTGTCATCCAAGAAACACATCCCTTGTTGTTTATACATAATTGTTTCTGGGTAAGCCCTTCCTATGCATTCTCAAGAGGAAACCCCACAGCTTGTAACTGTGAGAAGTTCTAGCATTTAGAATTTAGGGCTCTTCTCTCTCTCAAGGTAATGCACTCTTCTTTCCACTAGTGGAATATTGAAGAAATAGAAAACATTCAATTAAGTGGAAAAGATAAAGGACTACATATAATTAGTACTTAGCGTTCTCACTGACTTTGGCCAATTTATCTTTTCCAGAGCCTTCTACACTTCTATCTTCTTCCATCTCCACAAAAGGCCCAGTGGGAAAGTCTGTAATCAATTCCCCATGGCCTGTCCTGGAAGCCACAGCAGGAAATGTTATTAGTGATAAAATCAAATAAACTTTGCTCCTCGCAATAGTGAGGGATGCTGCTGGACAAATCAGATTAACACAGCAACTGAATGACTTTGGCCCCCAGCCCAACTTAATTTCCTATATATTTGTTCACCCTGCTGCCAGCCAGATAACACTTGAAGCAGTGTTTCTCTCCTCTACCTTCTCCAATTACCTACAGATCCATTGTTGATAACAAAATGGATGTGTGCACGAGGAGAGATTAGGGGTGCATCAGCCTCATCTGTTTGGCCTTTTCCTTCTAAGACGACATCAAGTGTGTGTGTGTGTGTGTGTGTGTGTGTGTATGTGTGTGTGCCTGCCTATGTGTGCCTCTCTTTCTCCTCACTTTTGTTCAAGGAAAACAAGGTCCCTTGGGAACATTGGGTAAACACCAATACACCATGTTCTTGTCAACCAGTGAAGGGGCAGGATGAGTCATCCATTAAAGAAATATAACAGTCCTCCTCACAATCTGTCACAAAAGCTTGAGACCAAACAAGTGGTGCTTTTCAAAACCTTGCGACCTTGAGTTTCATTCAATAAGTGTCAAACTTGACACTACCCATTGTTGATTGATGATGAAATATATTTGTTGTTTGGTTATGACTGAAAGACAGCCGCTAATTGATGGAATTGATTGGTTAGGTAGTCATGACAACAAACGTGCATCAGTCTGTTTAAGCTCTGTTATTTACTAAAATCATGTGTTGCTGTTGGTGTTCAATACTGAATAAAAGACGGTTATAGTTCACAAACTGGTCAGTGAAATGACAGTGTCCTGTTCGGTTGGTTAAACACACATCCGTCATAGACAGGCTTCTGTCCATGTTGCAGAACCCATTGGGAATAACATCTGTTTTTGCTGTCAACTGATTACAAATCTAAGATATTAATTTGATCACTTTTGTTACTGAGAATGCACAGCAGGAAATGCAAACTTGTACAGTGTAGTGTATTCAATATTTAAAAAGGCTTCTAAAGTTTGTAATTTCCACTTAAAATGTCAGACTTGATTTGCCCCCAAAAAATGTTTTAACAACACCTACAAAACAAAAATCCATTAATTATAATCAACATTAAAAGAAAAATCACATTTCCTGTTGCTGCAGGATTATGTCCATGCCTTTGCAAACTAGCTCAAATTAAGATCCTACATCTGTATTTTACTCTTCTGTATCACAGATGCCCTAATATTTCACATTTCCCAATGTTTTCCCCACTCGGGAAGTGTGCACAGCTCAGTTTTAACAAGAGAACACACAACAGGATCACAAATACACTTCACATTTTCAAATGGCCCATCACTTTTAAAGTTCTTGACCAGATCACGCTATTCTAACATTTCATTGCAGATACTAATTTCACTATAACTTCCAAAAGCCACATTTATGGAAAGTTACATAACAGTGGAATTGTTTCTAATAATCCATGAAGTGTCTTAATAGGATTTTGGGCCACCATGAGCCACCAGAACAGCTTCAATGCGCCTTGGCATAGATTCTACAAGTGTCTCTAACTATATTGGAGGGAGGTGACACCATTCTTCCATGAGAAATGCCATAATTTTGTTTTGTTGATGGTGGTGGAAAACACTGTCTCAGGAGCCGCTCCAGAATCTCCCAGAAGTGTTCAATTGCGTTGAGATCTGGTGACTTAGACACACAACCACACACACACTCTTTAAACCCCCTATGCTCCTTTGAGACCACTCTTTCAAAGTCACAGAGATCCTGTCTTCCAGCCGCGGCAGCCAAAATAATTAGCAAATGGGTATTTTTTTTATGATGGGATGTTTGAATTGCTTAATTACGTCAGGAAACACACCTTTGTAGAATCACCTGCTTCAAAATACATTTACGCAAGTGTTCCCTTATTTTTGGCAGTTACCTGTACATAACAATTGATTGTGACATATTGTCTTTTCCAGGTTATCAGTTAAAGTTATCTAAATCAGCCACAGTGCAGATCAGGAAACCTGCCTATTGTTTTGAGGTCTAACTGAAAATGTGTATCTGATGTCCTGCTTTGTGTTTTGTATCAGCAGTATGTGGGTGGTATGACTTTGCTCCAGAGGCAAGACAACCAGTGAGAGTGATGGGGCAGTACAGGCACGAGCATGGATCAATTACCTGTGAGCTATAGTGCACTAATCTACAGTTTTTATGGTCAATAACGATGCTGCCACATCTGTTCCAACAGCAAGCACATGCTCACGTGCATACACTTAAATGCATGCATGCACGCACATACCACACCTCTTATTTACTATGTGAGACATGCCCAGACAGAGGGCACGTGAAAACAGCCACACGATAAGTACATCACAGGAGCCCAACTCATTCATATGTACAAATAAATGACATGATGCTATATTTACGAAAGCCATCGCAGATTTGAAGTGTCCACAGTTAGTGGCAGAGAATTTAATTTAATGTGAATCTCAAGTGTTATTTAAAGTAGTCAATCCACATTCCAAATGAATGTCTCTCAGCATAGACCATGCAACAAACATACAGTACATCACCAGGAGACGGTAAAACAATATAGTCTGCATTGATGTGCATTTTGTATTAGATAGAATACACTGGATAGGGGCTCGAGAGCGATATCAAAGGAGCAAATGCTTGACTGCATCAGGTAAGCTCTCTGATTGAAATCTGCTTTAAAGGAAATTACTTGTCTTTATAGTGTGCGGGGATATGTGGCTCGATGTGCATGTACTGGTAAATCATAGATATGTGGCTCGATGTGCATGTACTGGTAAATCATAGATATGTGGCTCGATGTGCATGTACTGGTAAATCATAGATATGTGGCTCGATGTGCATGTACTGGTAAATCATAGATATGAGGCTCGATGTGCATGTACTGGTAAATCATAGATATGAGGCTCGATGTGCATGTACTGGTAAATCATAGATATGAGGCTCGATGTGCATGTACTGGTAAATCATAGATATGTGGCTCGATGTGCATGTACTGGTAAATCATAGATATGTGGCTCGATGTGCATGTACTGGTAAATCATAGATATGAGGCTCGATGTGCATGTACTGGTAAATCATAGATATGAGGCTCGATGTGCATGTACTGGTAAATCATAGATATGAGGCTCGATGTGCATGTACTGGTAAATCATAGATATGAGGCTCGATGTGCATGTACTGGTAAATCATAGATATGAGGCTCGATGTGCATGTACTGGTAAATCATAGATATGAGGCTCGATGTGCATGTACTGGTAAATCATAGATATGAGGCTCGATGTGCATGTACTGGTAAATCATAGATATGAGGCTCGATGTGCATGTACTGGTAAATCATAGATATGAGGCTCGATGTGCATGTACTGGTAAATCATAGATATGAGGCTCGATGTGCATGTACTGGTAAATCATAGATATGTGGCTCGATGTGCATGTACTGGTAAATCATAGATATGTGGCTCGATGTGCATGTACTGGTAAATCATAGATATGAGGCTCGATGTGCATGTACTGGTAAATCATAGATATGAGGCTCGATGTGCATGTACTGGTAAATCATAGATATGAGGCTCGATGTGCATGTACTGGTAAATCATAGATATGAGGCTCGATGTGCATGTACTGGTAAATCATAGATATGAGGCTCGATGTGCATGTACTGGTAAATCATAGATATGAGGCTCGATGTGCATGTACTGGTAAATCATAGATATGAGGCTCGATGTGCATGTACTGGTAAATCATAGATATGAGGCTCGATGTGCATGTACTGGTAAATCATAGATATGAGGCTCGATGTGCATGTACTGGTAAATCATAGATATGAGGCTCGATGTGCATGTACTGGTAAATCATAGATATGAGGCTCGATGTGCATGTACTGGTAAATCATAGATATGAGGCTCGATGTGCATGTACTGGTAAATCATAGATATGAGGCTCGATGTGCATGTACTGGTAAATCATAGATATGAGGCTCGATGTGCATGTACTGGTAAATCATAGATATGTGGCTCGATGTGCATGTACTGGTAAATCATAGATATGAGGCTCGATGTGCATGTACTGGTAAATCATAGATATGAGGCTCGATGTGCATGTACTGGTAAATCATAGATATGTGGCTCGATGTGCATGTGCTGGTAAATCATAGACATGTGGCTCGATGTGCATGTGCTGGTAAATCATAGATATGAGGCTCGATGTGCATGTGCTGGTAAATCATAGACATGTGGCTCGATGTGCATGTGCTGGTAAATCATAGATATGAGGCTCGATGTGCATGTACTGGTAAATCATAGATATGAGGCGGCGTTCCTGTGACGGAGAGTAATTGAATCTCTCAGATTCGCAGAAGTGGAGGCAGCTGCAGAGGAGGGTCATAAATATAGTGGGGATGAAGAATTCTGCGTAACCCTGGCCGCCTTCTCAGGTCCCCCACGTGCAGTTTCATTTAATTAACTGATCACTGGTTGACACGCACATGGCCTAACAGTTTTGAAAAGCCTAACTGCACATTTTCCAATAACTTGGGATTGCCATTTACAGCATAACAGATTCTAATGTTAAATATACTACTAATAATCTGTGTTTTAGTAATGTAGTTAATAAATCAAACAAAGACACAAAGGAGACAGTGGTTATGCCAATAGATGCTTTGAATGGAAATGACCTAGAAATCAGTTGAAACAAGAGGTGACTGGTTAAATGGTGATTACCTGGTTTACATTTTTGGTGCCTTTTGAAAAGTGTAATTTAGCCCCCCAAAAAGTTAGATTTCACCTCATTTTAACATGCTGTCATAAAGAGCATATATTTAACTTCATAAAATCACGTTTTCCCATCTCAAGAGGAAAAAAATAAGAGTTGCATATTGAGTGCCAAATAAAGTAACAGGATTGACCGTTATAGGATTGACCGTAACAGGGTTGACAATTTCATCTTAAATCAGCCATAAATCGCTTTGTGACATGGGGAATGGAAACTTGTGTGCAACAGGGAGGCATCTGAATGCAAAAACAAATATGTAAAAAAATGGCTAGCCTGTCTATCTATGGGTAACAGGGTTGACGTGTTATTCTAGCCTGTCTATCTATGGGTAACAGGGCTGACGTGTTATTCTAGCCTATCTATCTATGGGTAACAGGGTTGACGTGTTATTCTAGCCTGTCTATCTATGGGTAACAGAGTTGACGTGTTATTCTAGCCTGTCTATCTATGGGTAACAGGGTTGACGTGTTATTCTAGCCTGTCTATCTATGGGTAACAGGGTTGACGTGTTATTCTAGCCTGTCTATCTATGGGTAACAGGGCTGACGTGTTATTCTAGCCTGTCTATCTATGGGTAACAGGGTTGACGTGTTATTCTAGCCTGTCTATCTATGGGTAACAGGGTTGACGTGTTATTCTAGCCTGTCTATCTATGGGTAATAGGGTTGACGTGTTATGCTCGACCCGCTCAGTTTTCCACCACAAAACACTAGAAAAATACCTAAAGAGTAGAACCAGACTCCCTGCTTCTACACTATGATTTGACTATTAAATGTTCAATGTTTATGAAAAAAATATTTTAAAATAAATAGTTTCACCATAGTAAAACGACAGCTCAGATCACATAACAGGGTTGACTTTAAAATGAGGGAGAGATGTAAATGAATCACACATACCATGAAGTAAATAATAATTGTCAGAAATGACTCTCAAAGCAACAAAATAAGTAGGGCTTTACAATGATGGTAAAAGCTTGTAGAATTGTTGGGTTAAAATCTTCCTACAATTCACAGCGGGTGCACAGAGGGACATGTCAAAACATTTGATTCATTTTGAAAATCGTATTAATTGAATTCTCCATGTAGTTTACGTATATTAAAGGGAGCTTCATTTAATATAAACAAGCTTCAATATTGGAGCACAATTTCTACTTTAAAAAAATTGAAGGGATGCAAAAATCACTCATTTCATAGCAGTTAAGCCACATCCACATGCCTCAACTCGCTGACCCCTGACTAATACTGTACTCGACTTAGCCCAACTGTCTAACGACGAGGTAAATTGTCTAAGTCGCTTTGCTGCCTTACACTGTAGGCAAATATTTTTTTATGGAAGTGACCAGGCTATTGTGTTGAAAGATAGTGACGGGTTCAGACATGGCATGTTCAAAGAAATATAAGGTAGAATCAATTACATGTAGATTGCAGTTACATTTGTTAACGGTTAAGTGATGAAAGAAATAAGAACTGATTTCTGATGAAATCACTGATGACTGACACATGCATTAGAAAACTACATTACATATACAAAAGTATGTGGACACCCCTTCAAATTAGTGAATTCGGCTATTTCAGCCACACCCGTTGCACACAGCCATGCAATCTCCACCGACAAACATTGGCAGTAGAATGGCCTTACTGAAGACCTTAGTGACTTTAAATGTGGCACCGTCATAGAATGCACCTTTCCAGCATGTCAGTTTGTCAAATATCTGCCCTGCTCGAGCTGCCCCGGGCAACCTAAGTGCTGTTATTGTGAAGTGGAAACGTCCACACAAGCTCTGTAAGTGTAAGTGTTGCCCATGATTTTGGAATGAGATGTTCGACAAGCAGGTGTACACATAATTTTGTTCATGTTGTGTACTTCCTTTGAGAATAAGCCAGTGAGTTGTCATAGCACCATGCTGAGAAGTAAGAGTTTGCCACACTCAGGCATCAATCCGAAATTAAAGATTTAGGCACACAGCAGGGCTGAAACCTTGACCCCTTTAAATCCTGAATCCACCTCTGATGCATTACATATGCGTACGACTACTTTCGGTGCCAAATGCCAAGCGTTGAGTCGAGGGACAGTCGGAGTTGCTAACAATTAGTATCTCCTAAACTCTCAGGTGCTTTCAAAAGGGTTAATTCCAGGCAAGGAGGCTTATTGCTGTGCTGTCTATTTCAGTGAGAGGGAAAAGGCCTGAACCCTGCGTGAACCTGCCATGCAGCATGGACGACCAATCACGGAACAAATGTATTATAAAAAATGCCATCTTCTATCCAGCAGCACCAGTCCACCTGTGTCCAGAACATGATACCAATTACTTGCTCAGCATGCTTTTGACCATGCAAGACTTTGGGGCTTGTGGAAATGGAACAGAGTGTGTTTAACGGTAAATGTTACTGTACATGCAACGCCTGCCGTTGTGAGTATTGGTGCTTGATGTTGGGGGACAATGCTATGCTCTCCCAATTATATGAAAGAAATGCGCTGTGGAAGAATGTACTGTGATATTCTTCACACTCTTTCCCGGACACAATTATATGACGTCACCATGACGCTAGTTCCATTCTCTGCATGCTGCCCTTTTTACAGCACTATTGGTCATGTTGGCAATATGATATTATCTGTATCATGTGTTCCCATTTGAAGACAATCTGAACATCTGGCATACTATAGCTTCCAAACAAATCTGAATATTTATGATGCTTATAGAACATACTATGGGATTTGTTTGCGTGTGGCTGCATACATTCACTTCACACATTCCAAATATGGCTTTGTGCACATTCACTAATGGTGAGCCTCCATTGTAACCAGGCAACAGAGACGCAGAGTATGTTGTGTGAATAACAGTTCTATTTCCTACATTAGCGAAGGCTTATTTTTAGAGATTGGTAAGCTTATGAAGGCCTTTTGGCTGCAGCTTCATATAAAATCAAAATCATATCAAATTGTTTTGGTCACATCGACATATTTAGCAGATGTTATTGCAGGTGTAGTGAAATACTTGTGTTCCTAGCGCCAACAGTGATGCACAGTAGTGATGCACAGTAATATCTAACAATTCACAACAATACACACAAATCTAAAAGTAAAATAATGGAATTCAAACATATATATACACACATTGTAGGACGAGCAATGACGGAGTGGCATTGACTAAAATACGGCAGAATTTATACATATGAGATGAGAAAAGCAGTATGTAAATATTATTCAGATGACTCGTGTCCATTATTAAAGTGACCAGTAATTCCATGTCTATGTATATAGGGCAACAGCCTCTAAGGTGCAGGGTTGAGTAACCAGGTGGTAACTAGCTAGTGATGGCTATTTAACAGTCTGATGCACTTGAGATTGAAAAACAGCTTATGTCTCTCTGTCCCAGCTTTGATGCAGCTGTACTGACCTCGCCTTCTGGATGATAGCGGGGTGAACAGGCTGTGGCTTGGATGGTTGATGTCCTTGATGTTATTTTTTTGGCCTTCCTGTGACATCGGGTGCTGTAGGTGTCCTGGAGGGCAGGCAGTGTGCCCCCGGTGATGTGTTGGTGATGTGTCTCCACCCTCTGGAGAGCCCTGCAGTTGTGGGCGGAGCAATTGCTGTACCATGCGGTGATACAGCCCGACAGGATGCTCTCAGTTGTGCATCTGTATAAGTTTGTGAGGGTCTCAGGGGCCAAGCTGAACTATTGGATATCAGAGCAACGTCGTCAACTTACCAGCGCTACGACCAGGAATACGACTTTCCCCAAGCGGATCCATTATCTGAACCACCCAGGACATTTGATCTGATTCCAGAGGCTGACCCAAAACAACGCCGCTGGAGAAGAAGCAGATGGAGCGTTCTTTTGGTCAGACTTTGGAGGTGCGCACACCACCCAATGCTTCCAAGTATATTACTCGCTTATGTCCAGTCTCTAGATAACAAGGTAGACGAAATTAGGGTAAGGGTTGCTTTCCAGAGAGACATCAAGGAGTGTAACTTACTCTGTTTCACGGAAACATGTCTCTCTCGGAATATGCTGTCGAAGTCAATACAGCCACATGGATTCTTTGTGCGTCGCAACGACAGGAATACAAATCTCTCCGGGATGAAGAAGGGCGGGGGTGTATGTTTCATGTTTGTTAATTATAACAACATACAGGAACTCAAGTCCTTTTGTTCACCTGACCTAGAATTCCTCAAAATCAAATGCCGACCATATTATCTACCAAGGGAACGCTCCTCGGTTATTGTCACAGCCGCGTATATCCCCCCCTCAAGTTGATACCATGACGGCCCTCAAGGAACTTCACTGGACTTTATGCAAACTGGAAACCATATATCCTGAGGCTGTACTGTAGCTGGGGATTTCAAAAATTCAAATTTGAGAACAAGGCTACCTAAATTCTATCAGCATATTGACTGTAGCACTCACGCTGGTAAAACACTGGATCACTGCTACTCTAACTTCCGTGATGCATATAAGGCCCTCCTCCGCCCTCCTTTCTGCAAATCTGACCACGACTCCATGTTGCTCCTCCCTTCTTATAGGCAGAAACTTTAACAGGATGTACCCGTGCTAAGGGCTATTCACCGCTGGTCTGACCAATCAGAATCCACACTTCAAGATTGTTTTGATCACGCGGACTGGGACATGTTCCGGGTAGCCTCAGAGAATAATATAAATTTATACGCTGATTCGGTGAGTGAGTTTATAAGGAAGTGTATTGGAGATGTTGTACCTACTGTGACTATTAAAACTTATCTTAACTAGAAACCGTTGATAGATGGCGGCATTCACGCAAAACTGAATGCGCGAACCATCGCATTTAACTATGGAAAGGTGACTGGGAATATGGCCGAATACAAAGTGTAGTTATTCCCTCTGCAAGGCAATCAAACAAGCAAAATGTCAGTATAGAGACAAAGTGGAGTCGCAATTCAACAGCTCAGACACATGAGATATGTGGCAGGGTCTACAGACAATCACGGACTACAAATGGGAACCAAATGGGAACCAGCCATGTCACGGACACCGACATCTTGCTTACAGGCAAACTAAACACCTTCTTTGCCCGCTTTGATAATACAGTGCACCCAATGCGGCCCGCTACCAAGTACTGTGGGCTCTCCTTCTCCGTGGCCGACATGAGTAAGCCATTTAAACGTGTTAACCCTCACAAGGCTGCCAGCGCAGACGGCAGCCCTAGCCACGTCCTCAGAGCATGCACAGACCAGCTGGCTGGAGTGTTTATGGACATATTCAATCTCTCCCTATCCCAGTCTGCTGTTCCCACATGCTTCAAGATGGCCACCATTGTTCTTGTACACAAGAAGGCAACAGAAATGACGCCTTAACACACACTTCTGTCATCAAGTGCTTTGAGTGACTAGTCAAGTATCAAATCACCTCCACATTACCTGTCATCCTAGACCCACTTCAATTTGCTTACCGCCCCAATCGGTCCAGACGATGCAATCACCATCACACTGTACACTGCCCTATTTGGACAAGAAGAATACCTATGTAAGAATGCTGTTCATTGACTACAGCTCAGCTTTCAACACCATAGTACCCTCCGAGCTCATCATTAAGCTTGTAGCGGTATTTATTAGAAAGGGGTGAAGATAAATATTTTGTTTGGGCACCAGGCAGGTAGTAACCATTTCGAAAGGAAAAGTATAATAGAGAGAGTACCACTACCAGACCCACACACATCAGCAGAAGAAACTGCCTAGAGTGTAGCCTGTTTACCAGATAGCCAGTGGAGAGAAAAGAGAATACCAACCATATAAAACCCACGGCACCGCACAGGGATAACCCCACCAATAATACCTCATACAATAGTAATAATGGCAGAGCAATTGAACAGTGACTTCATACAAGAAAGAACCCAGTCATCAACA
Organism: Oncorhynchus masou masou; assembly: GCF_036934945.1. Taxonomy (NCBI): domain Eukaryota; kingdom Metazoa; phylum Chordata; class Actinopteri; order Salmoniformes; family Salmonidae; genus Oncorhynchus; species Oncorhynchus masou. The sequence continues at coordinate 64,598,744 of NC_088239.1, read as the reverse complement.
GAGGATTTGTAATAATCTGTATTATCTTCCAGTGGAGGAGTGCAGAGGGTATGAATGTGGGGGGTGTTCATAGACACAACAAAGGCCTTAAAAATTTCCACAATCTGCGCAGCCACATGTCATTAGTACACACCACCTCAATACAGTTAAAATAACAATACACAACTTGTAAACAACCTACCTGTTAACTAAAATGTCCATCCAAATACTTCTGGCAGGGCAATAATAGTCCAGTGCAAATGAACATCAACGGGAAGTGCATTTGAAAATAGAAAGTCTGTTGCAGTGTAAAGCACTAGAACAATAGAAAAGAAAAAGAAAAGAGAGAGAGAGAGAGAGAGAGAGAGAAAGAGAGATCTCAGCGGTTGACTTCAGGCTTGCAGTTGTACTGTCTGACCATCTGATGTTTTGTTGGCTTGTATGTCAAAGCTTCACACCAATGTTGCTACTAATCCATGCGATCCATATCCTGTACGGTCCCAAACGATAACAACCACGACCTAGAGCAGTCACACGATGATTGATTTAAACACTTTATAAACTAAACACACTGAAAATTAACAAGGAGTTGTGCAGCATAGCACACACAATCAAACTGTCGCGCCAACCAAGAGCTCCCTCTCAGAGAGCTGAAAGAGCTGTCTTTATCTCCTCCTTCCTTACTGCTGATGCGCTCTTAAAGTGGCAGGGCACGGTGAAAGCTCGGTGCAGGATTCGCCACAAGCTTGAGGCCCTGGGTGTCAAACCCGCCCTATGCAATTGGGTCGGTAGGAAACAACACCTCCACTTCGATTGATCCTCAACACTGGGGCCCCACAAGGGTGCGTGCTCAGCCCTCCTGTACTCCCTGTTCATCTATGACTGCGATTCCATGCACGCCTCTAACTCAATCATCAAGTTTGCAGATGACACAACAGTAGAGGGCTTGATTAACAACAATGACGAAACAGCCTACAGATAGAAGATGAGGGCACTCAGAGTGTGGTGTCAGGAAAACCATCAACAAAACAAAGGAGATGATCGTGGACTTCAGGAAACAGCAGACGGAGCACCTCCCTACCCACATCGACGAGAGAAGGTGGAAAGTTTTAAGTTCCTCTGAGTACACTTCACAGACAAACTGAAATTGTGATGAAGAAGGCACAACAGCGCCTCTTCAGCCTCAGGAGGATGAAGAAATTTGGCTTGGCACCTAAAATCCTCACAAACTTATACAGATGCACAATTGAGAGCATCCTGTCGGCTGTATCACCGCCTGGTATGGCAACTGAAAAAAAGAACATGTTTTGAAAACATTTAAAAAAAAACAGAAAAGTGGTGCGTGCATATGTATTCACCCTATGAAGCCCCTAAATAAGATCTGGTGCAACCAATTACCTTCAGCAGTCACATAATGAGTTAAATAAAGTACACCTGTGTGCAATCTAAGTGTCACATGATCTGTCACATGATCTCAGTATATATACACCTGTTCTGAAAGGTCCCAGAGTCTGCAACACCACTAAGCAAGGCGCACCACCAAGCAAGCACCATGAAGATCAAGGAGCTCTCCAAACAGGTCAGGGCCAAAGTTGTGGAGAATCTATTATTCAAAAATGGAAAGAATATGGCACCACAACAAACCTGCAAAGAGAAGGCCGCCCACCGAAACTCACGGTCCAGGCAAGGAAGGCATTAATCAGAGAGGCAACAAAGAGACCAAAGATAACCTTGAACCTTGATAACCTTTAAATAATGCCACTCTAATAATGTTTACATACCTTGCATCACTCATCTCATATGTATGTACTGTATTTTAGTCTATCCATTGCATCTTGCCTATGTCACTACACTCACAAGAACATCTGCTAACCATGTGTACAGTATGTGACCAATGCAATTTGATTTGAGGAAGAGGTTATTTTCCTGGCATCACTCCGCCAGGGCTCTCACCACCTCCCTGAAGGCTGTCTCGTCATTGTTGGTAATCAGGCCTACTTCTGTTGTGTCGTCTGTAAACTTGATGATTGAGTTGGAGGCGTGCGTGGCCACGCAGTCATAGGTGAGCAGGGTGTACAGGAGGGGGCTGAGCACGCACCTCAAGGCCTCATGTGGGTCCCATCTAAGGCCCAATGTTTCTCGGAGGGAGTTTATAAGAACCCTGAGGAATGTGGAGAAGAATACCAGGGGAAGCAGGGAAATACAGAGAGAGACAGGGTTGGAGCCCTTCCATGAGGCTTGGAGCTCTTCCCTGCTGGTCGGAGCTCTTCCCTGAGGGTCGGAGCTCTTCACTGAGGGTCTGAGCTCTTCCCTGAGGGTTGGAGCCCTTCTCCGAGGGCTGGGAGAGAAAGAGAGCTTGAGCAAAGCCATCAAACATGGCTTGACATGATTAGCTCTGATGATGACAGTTTTTAGCATAGTGATACCATTCTACTGTATCACTGGCTTTACCCTACAGCCTTAGCTTCTTCAACACAATCAATCTCCACTCCTCCAGATGATGTGTGGTGAGTGTGGGTGCATCACCCAGGTGTGTGCTACATGTTAGTGAGTGAGTATAGCTACCTCCATACAACAAAGTTCTTCGAGACCTTGTGAGAAGGTCTATATGAATACATTCCAATGTCTTTTTCTGCAACACAACAACCCAGTCTCAAACATTCTCATCAATAACAGACTCCTCAATTGTAATTCTAGAAACTACAATTCTAAGAATTCTCGGACACTAACAATTTTGCCTGTACAGCATCAAGCATTTCCTTGTGATGTCGGATCAGAGGACATAGCATCTGTCAAAATATGTCTATCTGTTAATGCAAATTGTAGCAATTGTGTATGGCTCATTGCATCTCCATTCAGGTTACCCGTTTCTTCAGTTGGGAGTTAATTATTTATCTCTTTCAAACTGAAACATCTTCCAGGCAAATTGCAACTTCTACGGGACCCTTATAAACAGAGAAAATGTTGTTGTTCTTATCCCCCTATTTAGAGATATACATTTCAAACATTAAAACCTATAAATGTATTGTTCGTTTGAGGACGTTTAGATACTGTGGCCAAGTGGCAGTTACTGTATCTTTCCGCTCTATAATTTTTCTATTGCAGGCTGGATAATACACTGATGCCTCTGATGCATGGCTTCCTGTTTTGTGCTTTATCTTTTTTGAATTGTACCCTGTCTGCCAAGCACCCAGAACAGGAAACTATCTGTATTATCCCTGAGTTTAGGAGCACAGAACAATTAAAGGGACATCGCTCCAAAAATGTAACTTTGTGTCACGTTTTTCAGCTCACCAAAGTGGTCATTTAAAGTAATATTTGGCTTCAAAATCAACGTTTATCTGAAAATGTTTAGACCACAGTGGTCTAATGTCGAGATGAGTCCACGCTCCACCTCCCATGCCATCTGTTCTGTAGATCCTGCAAACTGCAAATGAATGGGAGAGATGGGAAACATAAAATTAGGAAATTGTATGGTGCCCATCTTTCCCATTCATTTGGGATTGAGTTATAGAGCTGGATCGACACAACAGATGGCATTGGATGTGGACTTATTTCAACATCAGACCATTATGGAGGTCTGAAAATGTTTGACAAACTTAGATTTTGGAGTGAACTATTGATTTAACTGTCAAACATAATGGAAATTCACACATTTATGTTCAACATTCACAATTTACGGCAACATTAGTGCAGTCGCAACCACCCCCTCCAAACAAACCACCCAAACACACAGACTAATGATTTATCATTTACGGTTCCATTTGATACATTTTCTATCAGATAGAGTATTTGCCCTCAATATGATAACGACATGGACGGATAGATCAGAACCTCCAGCGATCCGGCACAGAGTGTAAGCCAGTTGAAATGAGAGGGCGAGCAGAGCAGAGCACGGCTCCACCAAGCAGGTTATTGTCCAAGCCTATAATCAGGGAACAAGGTTATTATAGTTTTGTGTTTTTAGATTTTTATTTGACATTAATTTTGTTCATTTTTTTCCGATTTGATTTGCTAGATTTGATTCAGTTTTAGTTTGATTAAAACATTTCTATTTTTATTATAATTAGTTTTATTGTTAGGGACAGAAAGTAGCCTTTGTATGTGTTGTAGGTTCTATTTCTTTCCTGTTAGCCAGTGATAACTAGTCCTTTTGGATATCCCAGACCTAGAGTAACAGCACTAGGTCTGGGGAGGATGTTGGATTCTCAGACATTTCAACAACAAAAAAGAGAACTCTTTATTTAGCTTGTAGGCAGACATCTCAGAATGTTGCGATTCAAACCAAAGTTTGCAAGCAAAACTTTTGCCTTGGTTTTAGTGAAGGTAGATCATGTAAACTAGCCAATTGTGAAATGCACTCATTAAAAATAACCTCCACCTTCTCCATCTCGCTAGCTAGCTACTACTTTGTGTCCGGCGGGGCTGTTTACACTAGGGTATCAAGTGTTTAAGCCGATGACGTCACCAGATAAAGAAGTGACGCACTTCCCTGTTTCGACTCCTCCTCTCTGTCCCAACTGACGCAGGTACATGTACAGATGTGTATGCTGTGTATGCTGGAAGATTGGTACATTGTCGGAGGCAACCCATTTGTCTAGAGACTCAGACTCATAGACATCGCATCATTGTATCTGTCCCATTAAAGCTTCTGTGAGAGCACGGGCAGTGTCATTGAAGCATCTCCATTTTGAAGTAGTCAGTTTTCTTCTTATTCTACTTCTGAGTTGATAAACAAACTGTAAGGGTGCACACTGCCACCTATAGTGTGTTGTTTGAACAGGTATAAAGCCAAGGTTGCAATTTACTGCCACCCACAGTTATAGAATGTTTCCTCACAAGAATAATTAATTGGCTTATCCCTCCTGGTGACCTGAATGGAATTATGTGATTCTTCCTTAACCCATTGGACGTCCCACCTAGTTGACTACTTCAAAATGGTGAAAGTCCTCAATGGCACTTCCCATGCTTAAACAGACTTTTGGGGACTAGAGCCCTCTCTCTATCTCTATGAGAGAAAGCTTGTGATAGTGATGCACAAACTAGGCCTATATGAAACATTGCCATCTCCTGGCAGAATTTACCTGCCAGATTCAAAAGCTCCAGTCTGTCACCAATGGCCACCTTCAAGTGGGAAAGCTGCCAAAGCATGCTTGGACTACGTTTCCCAGGCATTAACTCAGAGGAATTAACTCAATCAAACCTGAGACAATCAGTAGCAGTAAAAAAATTGGGGAAGCCAATCTAGAAAAAGCAGCCATATTACAACCTGTGTGTTGTGATAATTGCATTGTATGCTCTAAAACCTGTTAGTTCATATGCATTGACACCGTGATATATAGGTCAAGATAATAAGAAGACATACTACAGGTATTGTAGCTACAGGGTTGGTTAGGTTACTTTTGAAATGTAATCTGTTACTAGTTACCTGTCTGAAATTGTAATCATTAACTTTTGGATTACCTAAACTCAGTAACGTAATCAGATTACTAAAAAAAAATATTATTACCAATTTAACATTTATTGCAGCAGGATGTTTGAGCCAGTAAGCAGAGACACATTAGAACACATCACAAAAAAAAGTGATAAAACATTTATTTAAGCCCTGTATACCTGCCACTAACATGCGTCCTTCATCCTGATCTTGTCCATTTACACCTATAAGATCTGATCACAGTCAGACCACAATGCGTCTTTTAATCATGTACACCTGTCTAAAAACGTGGACACAAACACAATGTGCGGGACAAAGGGTACATGTTGAGACCAGATATAAGTAAGGGCTTAAGTAACACAGCAACATGGATGGCGCTGAACACTTATCCCACAGGACACCAGTACAAAAAAAGTATGCACTCACTACTGTAAGTCGCTCTGGATGACTAAAATGAGAAATAAAATATGAAGAAAACATTTTTTTTTACAACATGCACAGTGTAATCACACATTTAGTCCACCAAGACGTTTTTAAAGTTTAAGCAAAAAAAAAGGTGCAGCTAGGTCCAATAAACCCACATGGCATTGCAGAAGGCCTATTCTGAAGCTAGCCTGCTCAGATGATTGAAAGCAGAAATTGCTGCTGAACACAGGTTTCCACCATAGCTGAAAAGGCACTCAACTGGGGCACTGGAAGGCAGTGTAGTGTTATACTTCAGAAACAAGTTCCAGACTATGGGCAACGATTTCAAGGAGTCCAAAGACTTGTCTTTTTCTTCGATGTGCTTCCTCACCTCATCCTCTGCATTGCCACTGGCCCTTGATGTTCCACCTCCGAACACATCAGACTCGTTCTGTGCTTGCTCATCAACATCTTCTGAGTGTGTGTTCTCCCTAGAAGTTGCTTCTTGAACTAATGTGCTCCGCATCTCCTCTCTCTTTCCAGGGTTGAGCCAACACAGTCAGAACTTTGGCAGAACTTTGCTTCATGGGTACTTAGCATAGGTCCAAACCAGCGATCTATAGCCTCAATGACCACAGTGATGTGTGCAGAGAATGTCGAGAGGTATTTTCTCTGAGAGCTTAGACTTCAACTTTAGGATTGCTGGGATAAGAAAGCTAAGAAAACACTTCTTCTCTCTCTGAAGAAGATCAATAGAGAATGTGAGTGGCTGTAGGACTGCACTGTACTCCTTGAGAAAAGCAATCTCACAAGGATGTAGTTTGCTGATCACACCCAGGTCTGCACAGATTTGCCCCAGCTGGTCATTTGTGAGGGCTACTGTATGAGTTTGGAGATGGCACGGTACTCTGAGCTCCAGCTTGTCACACATGGCAGTTACTTTCATGCTTGCAATGTCCTCTATTGCCTCTGAAACTAATGTGGACCAAATTCTGGAACATTTTGACATTGCACTTTTCGTGATGGACCTTTGGGATGCAGCTTTGTCCACCTGATTGGTGGTGATCAGGTTGAGGGTGTGTCCCACACAATGTTGATGTGCAGGTAGAAAAAAGTTCAGTTCTTGCTCAACCTCCTCAAGAACTGCACCAACATCATCAAACCTCACTCCATCATCCATCTCATCTTGTTCCTCTTAATTTCCACTGAACTCCCAGAATGCCTTTACAAAGTTGCTTCCATTGTGCCGAATTTTAAAGTCTGCATGTATTTCACTTAACTTGGCAGAAATCACATCGTAGGTATGATGTCCTCTCAGTCTCGCACAAGCCAAAGCAGCTGACTTCCTCTTTAAGGTGTCCTCCTCGAATCACCGGCATGTCTTCCCGTAGAAGATTCTATTTAAGGCAGAGCAGACAAGGGCCCAGATTCACAAAACACTTCTTACGCAAAAACGTATGTTTCTTGAAGGAAAAAAAAGAAGTCCACAAGAGACTCGACTTTGAACCTGAAGAAACACGATTAGCAGGCGATAGTGCAATTCCTCAACTATATCTTCTTACAAATCTTCTTAAGATGTTTGTTGCTAGGCAACCATTTTAGCTAGCTATCTAGCTAGCAATGACAATCATGTTAGCATATATCTTACAAAGACTATTGTTCAGAAAAAATGTTCTTTGGTTTAAAATGATCAATACTGAAAATTTCAGATGAAGTTTGAGAGTGAAGTAAACATGTTCAATTGCTTTCATGAGCTTTTTCTCTCATTGCCCTCATTGTTTAAGACAAGGGTTTAGCCATCTTGGAATGAAGAACATTTCCAATAACTTTATTTTCAAGAATCGAATTTCTACTTAACTTTAACTTTTTGCTTAAGGAGAAACATAAGAAATAGCACAATAACATTTCCAATACATGTTTTGATGAATAACAACTTTGCTTAACTTTCTTCTTCAATCTATAGTTATTAAGGAAGAAATGGCAGTAAATAATACATTTCTTCATAAGAAGGTTTTGTGAATATGGCCCAGATGTCTGCTGTGTCTTTTTGAGTCTTTCATGGACTTTCATTTTTGAGTATTCCCTTTCAATTCATACTACACATAACCTTTCTCCCACCACTGACTCCTTCTACTAGCTTGCAGATTGAAGGCACCTCTACTAGTACATCTCTGCACTCCTCCATGTCGTCGGGCTGCCTTTTCCTGCTCAGGGTCTTCCATTGATTGTTATGCATCCTCTGAATAAACTAAATGTAATTACTTAACTATGACACTGCAGTACAAGTAAAATAATAGGGGAGTGAGCACCTTGTCATTGTTTCCATTTAAGGGTTGTAGCTTTACCCAACTTTTGTCCACCCTTTTGAAAAATATGTTTCTCTTTCTATAGCCTGCCCCTGTCCGATAAATATAGGGCTGGGGTAGGAACATGTAACTACACAGATATGGACAACGCTCTGGATGTAAGGACGTCTATGGTGGTTTATATTGTTTGTCGAGAAACACTATAATATATATTTTTTAAATGGACTAATACAGTATTATACTTTGAGTTATGATTGAATAATACAGTCATTTATCCAGGTTGAAAAAGCCATTTAACAGCAGGAAAACTGCATTGTAGCTTTATTGATTTGGGTAGCATATTACCCTGAAACCATAGATAGCTAGCTAAGTTAGCAACAACCCTGACAGTGAGCATCGTATTATGTTGGGTTACAGAGTGCAAGTAGCTTTCAAAATTTTTCTAGCTAGGCTATGTAGCCCAGTGAATCTCACCCATCTATCTACAACTGATTTATCTTAGTTAAAATAGATTTAATTAGCTAAATTGTTAACAAATTACCACAATAGCATACTTGTTATAATATGTTGCTAACTACAGTAGCTAGCAACCGACAGAGCAACCTTAAGTGAGCAGCATACCATAGCTTAGGAAAGTTGGCAAACAAATTAGCAAACTAAACAGGCTAGCTAGCTAGAAATCTGACTAACTAGCTAGCTAGTACTCTCTGAAATCTCTGACCTATGTTGAAACATAAGTAACATTGTGAAGACAACATGTCTGTCTCTAGAGACTAGCTAGCTAAGCAAGCTAACGCACCACGCATGCCAATCGTGTTTCTTCAGGTTCAAAGTCGAGTCTCTTGATGTCGACAGCAGCTTTACTGTGGCCAAACAGTTTGCATTGAACTGTTACATTCCCGCCCTTTTCATCTTTGAACACATTGTTAAAAAAAAAGCACTGCGTTGGCAAGCCATACCATTTTTTTTGTGACCATGTATGTTGCTCAGGCGGGAAGATCAAAGTAGCAATTAATGACTAACGTTAAAATGAAAGGTAATTAATAAAACAGGCAATTGTTTCAACAACATGTTTTTTTTCTGCAAACATCCCTTCTAAATTTGAAAGTAATCCTAGAAGTAATTATATATATTTTTTAAAGTGTCGGTAATCAGATTACAATATTTTTGCTGATAATGTAACAGATTAGTTAGTTTTTTGTAATCCATTACATGTGGATTACATAATCCGTTACTCCCCAACCCTGTGTTATCCAACATGTTATGGTTGGATCAGAATCACCTTTATAATCATTGGCCAGTACGGAGAATTAAGCGACACCACAAGTCCATATCCCTATCTCCCTCCATGGCTAATTTAGGAAAGGGACGATTTTAACTAGCTAGCTAGCCACCGAAGGACAACACAACGACATACAATAAGTCAAGTTTTTTTCTGTCAATAATGTCGTTTTGGCTAGTGATGAGATTGATCTGAAGCCAAATCCAAACTGGCTTCCCATGACACTTTTTTTGATGGGCCAGGACCATTCACAGCTGAGCTCACTCAGTTTAGCTCAATGCTGATTGTCTATTATTTATTTTAATCAGGGGAGGCCAAATTCCCTTGCATTCAATGCTACGGGGGGCGGTAACAATATCATACTCTTTCTGACCGGATAGCATCAGATAGATACACTGAGACAGAAGGGCGCTATTTCGTTCAGCCTTTTGCCAAATGAATGACATTTTATGAAAAACAGAGATGGAAGTTGTTGTTTTTTCTTGGTCATTTTTTTGGGGAAGCCTGGCTTCCTTTGGCATCCATGAATACAGGCCACTGCACACAATGCATTTAGCAGGATGCTTGGTGTATAATGTGACAGACCGGGTGTTGAATATCCCACAGTGCCAAAGCCTAGGCATTCAGGTCTCGGGTAATATTACACCACACGTGACTATACCAAAGGATTTGACTTCCACACGCCGCAGTGTGGTGAACTGAGAGTATTTGTCTCCACATTTGTTTAAGGCAGAAATAAAGTATTGTGAACACATTATAGGCATTTTTGCATTTTAATAGGCTGATATAATATGTGTAGGTTTATAATGAAAAAATATATTAAGTAACTATAATGCACTATGAAGTAATAGAAGACATTGTACATGCTTCCATAATGCAGTATGCACATGTGGTTTGAAGACAGTGATGCCAAAATGTGTACCAACAAAACGTTTTGCATTAAAATGCAGGTGGATGACTGGAAAACTTCAGAAAACATCCTTTCTCCCACACATTCCAGTGAACCTAAAGCATTTCTTCACCAGCTCACTGCAATTGACACATAGTCCACAATGCAGTGATACACCTGCTAGCCCATGATAGCAGGGCTCAACTGGTGACTGACAATTCACTGCTGCTTAAGTAGCCTAGTTTCGTACTGCGAGTGCATATATAGGGTCAAATGCATGTTGTCATAATATTGCTGCTTGTATATGAGTAAATCCATCCATATCATAAGAAACTCCAACCCACTGAGTTTTATACATTTCTTGCACATACTTTTTGCTCTTTGTGATGTATCCTCTTTCCAAGCATATTATTCAAAACAAAACTAAAAAACTTGATTCATAAAGGATTTTTGTGTTGTACAGAAACATTATTTGTCTCTTGAGTAAAGGGTTTATTTTGTCTTATATAGTTCAATCGTAATAATTTATTGAGAACAAAACCGCTGAGATATGACTTCATAATATAAACTTTAACATCCGCTCTGATAAGATTATTTCCATGAAAGATTATGTATGCACATATTTCAGACAGAATAATAGCTATTTTAATCTCATATTGAGTTCATACTTATGATACAGTTACTGTAACTGCCAAAAATAAAGGAAACACTTGTGTAAATGAATAAAACAAAGCATATTGAAAGTAAGTGCTTCCACACAGGTGTGATATTAAATAAGTAATTAAGATCATGCTTAGGGGTCATGTATAAAAATGCCCAGTTCCCCATTATTGGCTTTGAAAGAGGGGTCCTAAAGGAGCATAGGGGGTTTAAAGTGTGTGGGTGTGTATACGATGAAATCAAAGGAAAATGTTGTACATTCTACCAGGAAATGGCATACTCTTTTTCGCGTATGCATTTTGTGTGATTTGATTTGTGTTTCGTTCTAGAATGTCACTGATGGGATTCATAAGACCGATAATTGCCGATAATCACTGGAATGTAACAATGGGAGGAAACTCACGGGCCGATGGGAGGAATGGGAGGAAACTCACGGGCCGATGGGAGGAATGGGAGGAAACTCACGGGCCGATTGGCACACCCACCCTCGCAAGAATGCAGGTACAATCGTTCAGATGTATTCCCATTGGTTCCCCCTGTATCGAAGACTGTATTTAAAGCCTTGCAAAGGCAGCATGGAGGCAAAACGACTCCAGTGGCGCGGATGAGGAAGGATCTCAGATGAACACGGAGAAAATGGAAATGGGATGGACTTGTGGCCGCATTATAGAAGGTAAACACGGACTGGAGTAATGGGGAAGGGCAGTTTAACTATTTCCACTGGACTGGACTCACGTGATTTTGAAGAACAGGTTTTGGATTTTGAGGAATAGACTCTGGTTCATTGCAAATATATATTCAAAGACCATTGTGTGGCAATGTACTGCTCAACATTTCTTTGTGCCTTAGGCCTAACCCAGAGGTGGATCTGGAGTGGTCAGGAAAAGGAAAACCATGAACAGACTTCCCCACCCCTTTAAACTGGAGAAATGTATTTTCTCTTTTTGTGGAATAAGAATTCCAATTTAGCAAATTGTTGAGCAGTACATTTTTCCCAATTTATGTCCATACTTTTTGCTGAAATCTTGCCTCCTTGTGTTTTATGGTTACTGTGGTTTGGATTCAAACCAGCGACCTTTCAGTTAATTAATGGCCCAATGCTCTGAACCACTAGGCTACCTGCCATTCCCTCCAAGTGCATATGCCTTGCATCTCCGTGAGCTGCGAAGAGAAATCTGGAGAACACGCAGCCCAACCCCTCATTGACAGACCAGATACACAACACTCAGGAATACATTTGGGGGCCTAGACAAGGACCTCAACCCTCCCAGCAACCACCCACATACCAGTGAGACCGATCTGCCGCAGATGTGGGATAAGTGGACACATGGTCAAGCAGTGCTGTAACTGAACAGCCCAGACAGCTTTACACTAGTAAATTCAACCACGTGACAGGTGACTGGAGATGGGTCAAAGAGCTCCACCAGAACAAATCAGCCTAATCTAGTTGCGACATGCACCTATGTTGAACTCTCCATTAACGTGAGACAAGGGACATTTTTAATGGACACTGGGCCCCAAGTTACCCTAATGACAGAGGCTTGTTTTAACCAACTTGTTCCAGAACAGGTTGATGGCACCAAAGAGCACCTTGGCTGGCTGACACAAACTGTGGAAAATGGGTAACAAATTCCTTACGTTGGCTATGTAGTAGCAGAGGTAAAAGTTGGAAAGCTTGTGTTGAAGGACAAAGGGATTGTGATTTCAAGGAGTGAACCCCAAAACCCTGATACATGACCTATTCTAGGCATGAACATTATTGCATCATGATGGGATGCTCTCCTCTGATTCACAGGTTCAAAATTAATGATTGGCAACATCCACTAACCCCTCAGCCAAGAGGACTGCTGAGAGATCTGGGCCATCACAACTCGACACATAAAGGGACACTGAGACCAGGGTATCGGCACCCCCTGAGTATCCCTAGCCAGAGTGGTGGTATATGGTCCAGAGCCCCCTCCAACTTAGAGAGCTCAGTGTGTTCTGGTTGAACCCCTACCAACCCCATGCTCTGAAACTGGTTAGAGCATTGGCCTAGTAACCGAAAGGTTGCAAGTTCAAATCCCCCAGCTGACAAGGTACAAATCTGTCGTTCTGCCTCTGAACAAGGCAGTGAACCCACTGTTCCTAGGCCGTCATTGAAAATAAGTGGGGGAGGGCGTGTTTGTGGCACATGAAGAGGACTCCGGAAGTAGTACGACAGACCATCCCAAGAGGTATTGCAGCCCTGATACAATAACGGTACAGGCCCATACCCCCCACCAGGTACCAGGAGATTCGTAGTCTCTTAAGGACCATGCTAAAACCTGGTGTAGTAAGCAAAAGCACAAGCCCCTGGGCAGCACTGATTGTCTTATTCAGAAAGAAGAACTTTGATTTTGTGTTGATTCTCGGAAATTGAATAATGTAACTCAAACCCACCCGTTGCCCAGAATTGAGGAATCACTGATCACACTCACAAAAGTGTGTGAGTGAGAATGCATTCCCTTTGGGTTATGCAACGCCCCTGCAACCTTCCAAAGACTAATGCAAAGCTGTTTGGGTAACTTGGCAGACGAGTCCACTTTGGTCTACCTAGACAATGTCATTGTGTATTCAGACTTAGGTGACACACTTACGTGACCTGGAGGTAGTGTTTGAAAGGCTGAAGAAATTTGTCTTGAAACTGTGCCCTGCCAGATGTACTTCTTTGACAAACATTGTCAAACAGAATTGCTCCCGATCCAGAGAAGATTGCCAGTATCCCTCAGATGGTAACACAAGTGTGGTCCTTCCTCAGATTCGCTGGTTATTACCATAGGTTCATACCTGATTTGCAAGCATGGTCCAGCTACTCAATTATCTCCTTGTTGGTGCAGCAAAAGGAAAAAGGCAAATTGTGCCCATATAGTGAAGTGAGCAGTGTGAACAGGCCTTCCATACTCTAAAAGAGAAGCTGGTACAAGCCCTTGTCCTTGCAGATTTCAAACTACCTTTCAGACTGTACCCTGATGCAAGCAATATGGGTCTAGGAGCAAGTACAAGATGGCAAAGAGCAAATTATAGCATACGCCAGTGGAATCGTGTCCCTTGCAGAGTGAAGGGATGTCAACTATATAGCCTTTAAACTGGAACTCTTAGCACTTAAATGGGCTGTAACGGAGAAATGTAAGGACTACTTGTGCTCACAACCTGAATGTTCTGAAGGCTCTTGAAATACATGTGCTTTCTAGAATGTTTCCACAGAAAAGCCCACTTCTAGCTCCTGTGTTCATCAGCCACAGGGCTCACCATGGTACAAAGTGTCCACATGGAACAGGACCAAGAATACTGGGAGGAACAACAGGAAAAAGACCCCATAATAATCAGACAGCTATGGCACCACGTTGCCAGGGGAGCAAAGCCCACCTGTGACAAAAGAGAGCAGGAGACTGTGCCGCCTCATTCAGCAATGGTCTCGGCTAGAGCTGGATGGAGTCCTCGTTCAAAGCATCCTGGACTCCAGCACACGAGGTGTACCACTAAATCCTTGTCCCCCTATATGATTGTTGGCCTACTTGGAGTGCATATCATGGAAGGAGTGGCCAAAACATTGTTTGCACTGCGCTGAAGCTTCTATTGGGCCCCAGATGGAAAGATCTGTTGGTTTGGACCTTGGTCTGTGAAAGATGTGTGCGGCGGAAAGCACGTTCTGAAGGTAAAGCATCTTTGGTTCCTATTGAAACTCACACACCACTACAAATTGTTGCCTCCTTGTGTTTTATGGTTACTGCGGTTCCCAACTGGTCACTAGAACGCGAACCATGCACATTAAAAGTTATGGTGCTCCAAACCTCTACCAGGTGATGCAGTCAAGTTTTTATGATGTGTGTGTCTCAAGTCACCAGATCTCAACCCAATTGAACACTTATGGGAGATTCTGGAGCAGCACCTGAGACAACATTTTCCCCACCATAAACAAAACACCAAATTATGCAATTTCTCATGGAGGAATGGTGTCAGAATCTTTCCAATAGAGCTCCAGACACTTTATGTGGGCATTTCCTTTATTTAGTCATTTACCTATACATTAATATGTTACATTATGTTGCATCATGTATATGCTCTCATTCACATGCCGTCAAAACCTGAACATGTGAAAACTGTAATCTTCAGATTATGTGAGATGTAAACTAAAGGGATTAAGATTAAAGAACAGCATATAGAATTAAGTGTTAATCGTGGGCTCAGCAAAAAAAAAAAAAGTTATCCTCTGAATGTACTACTCTACAATGAATAGGCAGCTTTTCAAATGGGCAGTTAGACAGACATATAGACAGACAGATGGACTGGCTAGTGGATTGAAATGTATTTACGAAAGTTCAGTCAGTGGTCTGAATGGATCGTCACTTTCATTCATCAAGTAAACTCATATGATTCACATCGCTTCCTATCTCACTCATCAGCATAGCAAGTATTTACAGGGCCTTCAGAAAGTATTCATACCCCTTGACTTATTCCACATTTTGTTGTGTTACAACTTGAATTCAAAATGGATTAACTATATTTTTTTTACCCCCAATTTACACACAATACCCCATAATGAGCTTTCCACACCTGGATTATGCAACATTTTGGCCATTTTTCAAATTCGTTGTTGCTAGACAAACATTCAGGTTTTGGCATAAATTTTCAAGTAAATTTAAGTCAAACTGTAACTAAACCACTCAGGAACATTCACTGTCTTGGTAAGCAACTCCAGTGTAAATTTGCCTTATTTTCCTGCTGAAAGGTGAATTCATCTCCCAGTGTCTAGTGGAAAGCAGACAGAACCAGGTTTTCCTCTGGGATTTTGCCTGTGCTTAGCTCCAGACCATTTCTTTTTTTATCGTGAAAACCCCCCCAGCAACCTTCCACCTCCCGACCAACACCAACTGAAGGCCTGTCATCGGATCCCCGTTCTCCCAGCATAGGGCACCCTGTCATCAGCATCTGGCTCTGAGGAGCATTCCTCTGCGACAAGGACTACCCCAAAATATTCAATAACATTCCATATTGTATTCTGTCTCTGTTGTCAGTCAGTTTAGCCTTTCGTCGATTGAACTGTGGCTGAACAGTTATGGGTGGTGTCACGGGTGTTATGGCCTGACCAAATATCTGGATGGGATGGTGAGGAGCCAAATAACAAGTGTATATGTTATTTTTTCTACCTGCACCTGAGACATAGATGTACACTAGCCATTGTGGGATTGTAACTTCAGAAGAATCGTACTGGTAAAGTAATACATACTTCCTGGGTGCAACCTATGTTTGTTTGTTTTGCCAAGTAAAGAACACAACAGCCATGGCAAAGCCTAGCACTGGCATACGACATTGATCCCTCCCCCTATAAGCGAAAAATGTGTAATGCTTTGTCATCATCCCTCATTGTCAAGTGGTTCACATCCTTCAGCTCACCCAAGTCCCTGCCAGGCAACACAGTCAAATCAAACCCGACTTCCAATCCTGCAGATACATAATAACTGTATCAATTTGAAGCACAGCTCGATTTGACAGGGTGAATCATTTACAAGCCTACCAACCCTTCATCTGTAGGCAGCCAGGAGCCTGACAGACCAAGAGAGGTAAATCCACTGTATTCCGATTATAGAACTGGGCACTTAACCCCACTTACCGAGCTAAGTGGCTTACCCACTAATCAGTGCCTACCTGTAATCGTTAAGGCATCACCTTTATGCATAATCATGCCAGGGCAGGTTCAGCACCTCCACCTCAGTGATCAGGTAGAGTTATCAGGATTTCAGTTGTTGTGCAACACTGCCTGACAAAAAATGTATAACAAAAGTAAGTACTGTGAAAAACTGTAATAGTGTATCTGTAAATACAGTAGATCACGTGCCTCTCGAGGTCACCCATCATCTAGTACTGGGTCGGATCCCTCTTTACCTCCAGAACAGCCTGAATTATTCGGGGAATTATACAAGGTGTCGGAAACATTCCACAGGGATGTTGGTCCATGCTAACGCAATGGCATCCCGCAGTTGCTGTAGATTGGATGGCAGTATGTTCATGCTGGGGACTGCGCAGGCCATTCAAGTAAACTGAACTCGCTGTCATGTTTCAGGCAATGTTTGGTGATCGTGTGCCCACTGGAGCTGCTTCTTCTTGTTTTTAGCTGGTAAGAGTGGAACCCAGTGTGGTAGTCTGCTGTAATAGCCCATTCGAGACAAGGATCGACAAGTTGTGCATTCCGGGATGCTGTTCTGCACACCACTGCTGTACTGCACCGTTACTTGTCTGTTTGTGACCCACCTGTTAGCTTGCACAATTCTTGTCATTCTCCTTTTACCTCTCATCAACAAGCTGTTTTCGCCCACAGGACTGCCGCTGACTGGATGTTTTTTGTTTGTCTCACCATTCTCGGTAAACCCTAGACACTGTCTTGCATGAAAAGCCTAGGAAGGTGACGGATTTTGAGATACTGGTTCCGGCGTGCCTGGCACCGATGATCATAGCACGCACAAAGTCGGAGGATCAGCGTGGCAGATTTGTTATCTGCCCTTACAACCTGGGGGCCCGTCAGGAAGTCCAGGATCCAGTTGCAGAGGGAGGTGTTTAGTCCCAGGGTCCTTAACTTAGTAATGAGCTTTGAGAACACTATGGTGTTGAACACTGAGCTGTAGTCAATGAATAGCATTAGAGATTGCATCATCTGTGGATCTGTTCGGGCGGTATGCAAATTGGAGTGGGTCTAGGGTTTCTGGGATGATGGTGTTGATGTGAGCCAAGACCAGCCTTTCAAAGCACTTCATGGCTACAGATGTGAGTGCTACAGGTCGATAGACATTTAGGCAGGTTATCTTAGTGTTCTTGGGCACAGGGACTATGGTGGTCTGCTTAAAACAAATACTATTTGAACCCAGACCTGACTTACAGTATGTAGTTGTAGCCATCAAAAACATGAGCGAGAAAGAGAGTGTGTGTGCGGGAGGGGATCTAGGAAGTGTGCCCTCTGCCATGTAGTCTACTAGATGGTACGCCAATTATGTCCCTGCCTCAGCATCAAAGAGAACAGATCAGAAAGTGGTTCCTTGGGGCTTCAACACAACAGCCACGTCTGAATCAAAGACAGACAGACAGAGGAACATGTACGCACAGATCAGCCTTTTTATTTGATTTCACCTGTATTTAAAAAGAGAGGCCACTTCTCATTTACAACTACGACCTGGCCAAGATAAAGCAAAGCAGTGTGACAAAAACAACCACACAGAGTTACACACGGAATAAACAAACAGTCAATAACACCATTTAATAATCTGTATACAGTGTGTGCAAATGAAGTAAGGAGGTAAGGTAATAAATAGGCCAATAGTGGCGAAATAATTACAATTTAGCATTAACACTGGAGTGATAGATGTGCAGATGATGATGTGCAAGTAGAAATACTGTCAGACACGACTCCAACACCATCATTAAGTTTGCAGACGACACAACAGTGGTAGGCCTGATCACAGACAATGATGAGACAGCCTATAGGGAGGAGGTCAGAGACCTGGCTGTGTGGTGCCAGAATAACAGCAATGTAATGTCCCTCAATGTAACCAAGACTAAGGAGATGATTGTGGACTACAGGAAAAGGAGGACCGAGCACGCCCCCATTCTCATTGACGGGGCTGTAGTGGAACAGGTTGAGAGCTTCAAGTTCTGCGGTGTCCACATCAACAACAAACTAGAATGGTCCAAACACACCAAGACAGTCGTGAAGAGGGCAAGACAAAGCTTATTCCCCCTCAGGAAACTAAAAAGACTTGGCATGGGTCCCAAGAGCCTCAAAGGGTTCTACAGCTGCAATATTGAGAGCATCCTGACTGTCCCACCACCCAACACCCGCCAACCCCTCTTTTACGCTACTGCTACTTCTCTGTTCATCATTTATGCATAGTCAGTTACTACCTCAGCCTGACTAACCGGTGTCTGTATGTAGCCTCACTACTGTATATAACCTGTCTTTTTACTGTTGTTTTATTTCTTTACTTACCAATTGTTCACCTAACATCTCTTTTGGACTATTGGTTAGAGCCTGTAAGTAAGCATTTCACCTGTTGTATTCGGGTGCACGTGACAAATAAATTTGATTTGAGCTGATTCTAATGCTATACACTCCCACAGTGGAGGCTGAGCCCTGGAGTCCCAGGCAGGCGGGCCAGCAGCCCCCTTGAACTGCAGCAAGTCTTAGCAGTGTTTGTGTTCAAGTTCTTTTAGATGAAAAGGTCCATATATCAAGTTGTCATTGGCCATGAACAGCTTTGTACCAGGACTTGTTTGTCTTTTATATTTAGTGAGGAATAACTTGGAGCTGGAAAGTATAGACCCGTCAGGAAAGTCATCTTTGAGAATCTGATATTCTAAACTGCAGGCACTAATATCAACAGCTCCTCTCAACATCTAATTCAATAAAGATAATTCCCCAAAATACCCCACCAAGAATACAAAGTGAAGAGGTCAAACGGTTTTACACAGATTTGGTATCTCAATGTTTATCTGCACATAACCATCATGACACATCCACTCTCAACACATTTCATGAATTCAACCCCGGTCTGGAAAATTTGCCAAGTTTTCAGCAATCTAGGTCAACCTCAATCCTGCTGCAACCTATACTAATCCATTGTCCGTGGTGTGGGTGCTATGGGATTTCTGTCAGTGAGTGTGTGAGAGGGATGAACGGAGAGGAAGAAGCGGATTTGGCAGAGATCGCCGTGGTGCAGCCAGATGACATGCAGTGCCCAGCACTGACCATGGCCTCTTACGCAAGCCCCGACATCCAGCTGTGGATGGGCAGTGCTGCAGTGCATGTTTGGAATGTGTTTACATAATACAGCTCTTAGCCCTACTATTCCCCTGATGCAGGGATATAGAGTGAATGAATAGGGGGAAAAACCAAGCACTTATAAATTGTTCAAGGAAATATAATTTTATCAAGTTTGGTCCACATCCATCCAATACTCAACAAGTAAATGAGGGAATTGAAACCAGGTGTTTAGAAAAACAAGACAAAACAAATGGAAAATGAAAAGTGGATCGACGATGGCTGGAAGACCGGCGACGCTGACCGCCGAGCGCCGCCAGAACACGGAGAGGACCCGACTTTGACGGAAGTCGTGACACCTACATGGTGGAAGGACAAGACTGCAAAATATGGTCTAATTTGAGGGCCTCACAAGTCTCTGAAGAGCTGACATCCTGAATTTGTATAATCTTTTTCTAATGTATTATACCCTGCCTGAACCTAAACTAAGAGTATGCATCATAAATAAAATAAGCTGCATATGTAGGCCTACATGTTGGCGAAGTGTTATCGGCTCAAATGTTATTTTTTGTGGAATACATGTCTTTTTCCATTCCATGCTAACTGTTACTCATCTTCATTACATTGACAGTAGCTCAGTGAGCAGTTCAAAGTCAACAGAAGTAAATAGGTGTTGTTCGTGCACTTGAAAAGCAGGGGAACTTTCACTGGCATAGAGACAGTTCTTACGACACTGTGGCCTCATACCCTGAAATATCTATGGTGTTCTGTCCATGATCTGTTCAATCATTGATGCTTCTGTTTTTTTGATGCCAAACTCACCACTGGTGTGTGCCCAAAGAGCTCTAGATTCATGTCA
Organism: Oncorhynchus masou masou; assembly: GCF_036934945.1. Classification (NCBI taxonomy): domain Eukaryota; kingdom Metazoa; phylum Chordata; class Actinopteri; order Salmoniformes; family Salmonidae; genus Oncorhynchus; species Oncorhynchus masou. Next base: position 64,578,163 of record NC_088239.1, on the reverse strand, counting down.
TCTGACCATAGCACCAGTTCTAATCCAAGTGCCAATGCTGTTTATCAAACTCCAGGTGGTGCAATGGTCAGATTACATGAAAAAAAGAGCTCTTTGGCCACGCACACTAGTGGTGGGTTGGCGTTGAAAAACGTAGAAAAGTGCCTCATACCTACGGTAAAATATGTTGGTGGATCTTTGATGTTATGGGGCTATTTTGCTTCCATTGGTCCTGGGGTCCTTGTTAAGGTCAACGGCATCATGATTTTTACCAAGTACCAGGGCAATTGGCCACAAGTAGATAACAATATCCCTAAGCAATAATCAAAATTCACAAAGAAATGGTTAATTGATAACAAAATCAACAATTTGCAATGACCATCTCAGTCTCCGGACTTGAACCCCATTGAAAACGTGGTTTGAATTGAAGAGGACAGTCCATAAGAGCAGACAAAGGATATCAAGGATCTGGTAAGATTCAGTATGGATGAATGGTCTAAGATCTGTGTTCTCCAATCCCATAAAACATTTTAGAGAAATGTTGTTATCCTTGCAAGGGGAGGATGCTAGAGCATTGCAAATCATTTCCACCCCTAACTTTTGTAGATGTTTTTTTTATACATACAATATAGCTCGGTATATGTTTTATTTGTTCTATTTAGTCCTTTTCACTCATCTTTTTCAACGGTGCCAATAATTATGGACCTGACTGTACATTTACACTTGTGTACAAAACATTAAGAACGCCTTCCTAATATTGAGTTTCACCCCCTTTTGCTGGACGGATGGATGTTTTTTGGGTGTTGGACCATTCTTGATACACACGGGAAACTGTTGAGCGTGAAAACCCCAGGAGCGTTGCAGTTCTTCACACACTCAAACCGGTGCGCCTGGCACCTACTAGCATACAACGATCAAAGACACTTTTGTAATGATCATTCATCCCTCGGGATGGCACAGAATCCATGTATCAATTGTCTCAAGGCTTAAAAACCATTCTTTAACCTGTCTCCTTCCTTTTGTCTACACTGATTGAAGTGACAAGTGACATCAATAAGGGATCATAGCTTTCACCTGGATTCAACTGGTCAGTCTGTCATGTTTTGTACACTCAGTGTACTGTATATTGATTGCCAGACAGGGTTTCTAAGTAGTGTATGCATGTGTCTCTTCTCCAATATCCCTTTAAAACCTGCATGCTAGACATGCTATGCCCTATTCTGTGTCTCAGTCAGGTAATGCTGCAGCCCTGAGAGCATCAGCTGTTCCGGACGACTGTGTGATCACGCTCTCGGTAGCCAATGTGAATAAGACCTTTAAACAGGTCAACATACACAAGGCTGTGGGGCCAGATGGATTACCAGGATGTGTGCTCTGGGCATGTGTTGACCAACTGGCAGGTGTCTTCACTGACATTTTCAACATGTCCCTAATTGAGTCTGTAATACCAACATGTTTCAAGCAGACCACCATAGTCCCTGTGTCCAAGATCACAAAGGCAACCTGCCTAAATGACTACAGACCCGTAGCACTCATGTCCGTAGCTATAAATTGGTTTGAAAGGATGGTAATGGCTCACAACACCATTATCCCCGAAACCCTAGAACCACTCCAATTTGCATACCGCCTAAACAGATGATGCAATCTCTATTGCACTCCAAACTGCCCCTTCCCACCTGGACAAAATGAACACTTATGTGAGAATGCTATTCATTGACTACAGCTCAGAGTTCAACACCATAGTACCCTCAAAGCTCATCACTAAGCTAAGGATCCTGGAACTAAACCCCCCCGCAACTGGATCCTGGACTTCCTGACGGGCCGCCCCTAGGTGGTGAGGGTGGGTAGCAACACATCTGCCACGCTGATTGTCAACACTGGAGCTCCACAGGGGTGCGTGCTCAGTCCCCTCTTGTACGCCCTCTTCACCCACGACTGCATGGCCAGGCACGACTCCAACACCATCATTAAGTTTGCAGACGACACAACAGTGGTAGGCCTGATCACAGACAGCGACTAGACAGCCTATAGGGAGGAGGTCAGAGAGCTGGCCGTGTGGTGCCAGAATAACAGCAATGTAATGTCCCTCAATGTAACCAAGACTAAGGAGATGATTGTGGACTACAGGAAAAGGAGGACCGAGCACGTCCCCATTCTCATCGACGGGGCTGTAGTGGAACAGGTTGAGATCTTCAAGTTCTGCGGTGTCCACATCAACAACAAACGAGAATGGTCCAAACACACCAAGACAGTCATGAAGAGGGCACGATAAAGCCTATTCACTCTCAGGAAACTAAAAAGACTTGGGTCCCAAGATCCTCAAAGGGTTCTACAGCTGCAATATTGAGAGCATCCTGACTGTCCCAACACCCGCCAACCCCTCTTTTATGCTACTTCTCTGTTCATCATTTATGCATAGTCAGTTACTACCTCAGCCTGACTAACCGGTGTCTGTATGTAGCCTCGCTACTTTATATAACCTGTCTTTTTACTGTTGTTTTATTTCTTTACTTACCTATTGTTCACCTAACACCTCTTTTGCAGTATTGGTTAGAGCCTGTAAGTAAGCATTTCCCTGTAAGGTCTACACCTGTTGTATTCGGCTGTACGTGACAAATAAACTTGATTAGATTTGATTCGAGCTGATTCTAATGCTATACACTCCCACAGTGGAGGCTGAGCCCTGGAGTCCCAGGCAGGCAGGCCAGCAGCCCCCGAGGCGAGGGAATGGCTGGCTGATCTGTGCTTAGCCCCAGGCCTTAAATCCCTTTCTGACAGACCGCTAATGCGAGCCTCTGTGGGACCACAGCAGAGCCGTGTCAGTCTCCTGAGCCCACGCCTTGGCCCCATGTCTGAAAGAGGGATTTTCTCCCTCCTCCTGCCTCAGTTGTTTCCCCATACTCAAGCCCACTAGTTCACAGACATCGTCATCCAGAAAGCCCAATACTTTTATATTCTCCTTTCCGCCACTAGCCCGATTCTCTCTCATTTCACTTCCACCTTCACAAGCTTCAACGCAATACAGTCAACGCAATACTGGTCTGAAAGGAAATAGTGGGTGAAAGCAATAGAGAAGAAACCTACAGTGTTTTTAGCCATCAGTGGTGATTTAAAAGGAAAGAGGCATATCAGGTATAACACCAGAAAGAGAGCATAATATGCTTTGGTGGCTACAGTTGACCTTTCCCTTCATTACCTGAACTAGCAAACTTAAATTGAGAAAAGGAGCTGGTGGTTGACAGCAACAGGGAGGAAAGCCAGTCGTTTTACCTTTCCAATGGCCACAAAGGTCTCTCTCAGTGGGAGAGCCAGCGTCAGTCAGTAGAGCCTCTAAACACCCGACCAGCTCACACAGAGAAGTAGAGCACATTCCGGAAGGCTTTCACAAGTTTACCAATCCATCTATCCATCGAGGATTTGCACTGCTTTGGATAGACTGAGCTCCTATGTGCAACACTATGTGTGCCATTTGAACTTTTGTACATTTATGCAATATGTGTTACATGAACATAAATTCGATTTAAATTAGTCCTATATTTTCTGTGTTCTCATAAAAATGCACATCATGGGGATGAATCAAATGTAATGTTATTTGTCACATGAGCCGAATACAACAGGTACAACCTTACCGTGAAATGCATACTTACAAGCCCTTAAACAACAATCAAATTTTAAGAAAATATAATTAAAGGGGCCTACTTAGTGGTGCAGTCACTTTAGACCCAGGTTCAATACCAGGCTGTGTCACAACTGGCTGTCCGATAGGGTGGTGGCACAATTGGCCATAGCGTCGTCCTTGTTAGGGGAGGGGGGGCGCTTTACTTAGCTCATCGCGCTCTAGCAACTCCTTGTGGCGGGCCGGGCTCCTGCAGGCTGACCTCGGTCGTCAGTTAAATGGTGAATCCTCCGACACATTGGTGTAACTGGCTTCCGGGTTAAGCAGGCGGGTGTTAAGAAGCGCGGTTTGGTTTGCGCGTCAGGTTTCAGAGGACGCATTACTCAACCTTCGCCTCTCCTGAGCACTTTGGGGAGTTGCAGCGATGAGACAAGATTGTAATTGGATATCACCAAATTGGGGAGAGGCAAAGGTTTTTTTTACAAAAAAATTAAATGGAGTTAAGAAAATATTGACTAAATAAACAAAAAAAAATGTTCAAATGTAACACAAAATAACAACGAGGATATATACAGGGTAGAGTACCGGTACGGAGTCAAATTGCGTAGGTACAGGTTCGTCGAGGTAATTTGTAAATGTAGGTAATGGTAAAGTGACAACGCATAGAAAATAAACAGTGAGTTGCAGCATTGTAAAAACAAACAAGGGGGAGGGGTGTCAATGCAAATAGTCGGGGTGGCCATTTGATCAATTGTTCCGCAGTCTTATGGCTTGGGGGTAGAAGCTGTTAAGGAGCCTTTTGGACCTAGACTTGGCGCTCCGGGACCGCTTGCCATGCGGCAGCAGAGATAACAGTCTATGATTTGAGTGACTCGAGTCTTTGACAATTTTTTGGGGCTTCCTCTGACACCGCCTTGTATATAGGTCCTGGATTTCAGGAATCTTGGCCCCAGTGATGTACTGGACCGTACGCACTACCCTCTGTAGCACCTTACGGTCGGATGCCAAGCAGTTGCCATACCAGGCGGTGATACAACCGGTCAGGATGGTGCAGCTGTAGAACTTTTTGAGCATCTGGAGACCCATGCCATATATTTTCAGTCTCTTGAGGGGGGAAAAGGCATTGTCGTGCCCTCTTCACAACTGTCTTGATGTGTTTGGACCAGTTTGTGGATAGTTTGTTGGTGATGTGGACACCAAGGAACTTGAAACTCTCGACCCACTCCTCTACAGCCCCATTGATGTGAATGGGTGCGTGTTCGGCCCTCCTTTTCCTGTACTCCACGATCAGCTCCTTTGACTTGTTCACATTGAGGGAGAGGTTATTGTCCTGGCACCACACGGCCAGTTTTCCCACCTCCTCCCTATAGGCTGTCTCGTCGTTGTTGGTGATCAGGCATACCATGGTTGTGTTGTCAGTAAACTTGCTGATGGTGTTGAAGTCGTGCTTGGCCATACAGTCATGGGTAGCAGGGGAGTACAGGAAGGGACTAAGCATGCACCCGAAGGGCCACCATGTTGAGGATCAGCGTGGCAGATGTATGTTGCCTACCCTCACTACCTGGGGGTGTCCTGTCAGGAAGTTCAGGATCCAGTTGCAGAGGGAGATATTTAGTCCCAGGGTCCTTAGCTTAGTGATAAGCTTTGTGGGCACTATGGTGTTGAACGCTGAGCTCTAGTCAAAGTTAAATAGACACACACCACTAGTTAGTCCCTCCCGGTTTGTCTGTTTTCTTCCATTTGATGCTTAATGAATACAACCACTATAAGCCACCATGCCCTTTTGAACTTTGCCATACAACACTTCCTGAAGGGGAGTGAAGAATTCCCGCTCAAGTATTGGCTGTGTAATAACTGACTTGGTTGATGCTATTTTTGTTTATTTTTTACCCTTTTATTTGAAAACAATCACAGTGAGGTAATTAATTATTACAGAGAAATTATTTGATATTGAGATAAAAACAGCTGCATTAAGCCTTTAAGGAAACTATGGGGGGAAAAGCCATATCACAAAGCCAATAACAACAAAAATGATACTGTATCATAATGACAATTATATCATTGTGTGTCGAGTATCGTGTGGTCCATGACTCACTTATTACCTAGAAACAAAACATTTTCATGTGATGGTTGAACTCTACAAGTCTTTCCCTGAGACAGATGATGACAGTGCAAAATGGACACTCAGTGAGAGTGAATCACTCTCTGATGATCTGGCCAAACCATGAGATCAACACTAACCACATGCCTTTTCCATTGGTGCACTTTTTGCACAAGACCACTCAAGTGACACCGTGTTGTCACGGGTTATGTTGCAATGTTATGCAGTGTCATGAGACTACATCTGGTGACATTGTATTATTATAATTTTTACTTTCATTCACTTCTCACTCACACCCCTGCTGCTCCCCCTATGGACATTCCCCAGACTCATATCCTGCCCCCACAGTTGTAAATGTGGATATATTTAAAAAATATATATATATTTTAGTTTTTAATTTGGCTTGCTCTGTTGAGCATAATATTTTCACTGTGCCCTGCAATTACATCTGCGTCCTTGTGACTAATCAACTCTATCTACACTTGTATTCACCAGTTTGATAAATACTTTTCAGAAAATGTGGAGATAGGCTACTGTAAACATACAAATAAATCACATTTTGTGAAAAGGGAAATAAGGAAATTCTAAGAATAAGAACTGTTCCAAAAGAGTGAATTCTCAAGAATTTTCCTACTTCCCTTTTAAAGTCCTCCTCTAGCCTATGTAAAGACCAGGGATGGAATTGGGTTCTCAAATCAAATCAAATTTGATTGGTCACAAACACAGGGTTAGCAGATGTTAACGCGAGTGTAGCGAAATGCTTGTGCTTCTAGTTCCGACAGTGCAGAAATATCTAACAAGTAATCTAACAATTCCACAACTACCTAATACACACACATCTAAAGGGATGGAATAAGAATATGTACATATAAATATATGGATGAGCGATGGCAGAGCAGCATAGGCAAAATTCAATAGATGGTATACTAGACAGTATATACATATGAGATGAGGAATGTAAAATATGTAAGCATTATTAAATTTCCATTATTTCAAGTGACTAGTGATCCATTTATTAAAGTGGCCAATGATTTGAGTCTGTATGTAGGCAGCAGCCTCTCTGAGTTTGATGATTGTGATGGCCTTGAGATAGAAGCTCGGTCCCAGCTTGATGCACCTGTATTGACCTCACCTTCTTGGATGATAGCGGGGTGAACAGGCAGTGGCTCGGGAGGTTGTTGTCTTTGATGATCTTTTTGGCCTTTCTGTGACATTGGGTGCTGTAGGTGTCCTGCAGGCAGGATGATGCGGTGATGCGCTATGCAGACCTCACCACCCTCTGGAGAGCCTTGCAGATGAGGGCGGTGCAGTTGCTGTACCAGGCGGTGATACAACCAGACAGGATGCTCTCAATTGTGCATCTGTAAAGGTTTGTGAGGGTTTTAGGTGACAAGCCAAATTTCTTCAGCCTCCTGAAGTTGAAGAGGCACTGTGTGGGTGGACAGTTTGTCTGTGATGTATACGCCAAAAAACGTAAAATTCTCCACCTTCTCCACTACTGTCTCATCAATGTGGATAGGGTGCTCCCTCCTATCCACATCAGAACACAAAGGAATTTATTTTGAGTGATGAAAATATAATCTGCTGCAACACCTCATAAATCCCAATATAATCTCTGTATCAGGTTTTATAGACTTTGCTGTTCTATGAGGCCCTCATTTTATGAGGCCCTCAGATAATCTCACTAATCTTTTTTTTGTGCCTCTAGCATCGCCGAGAGATATGCATCCAATTTCAGTGTATACATTGGGCCTACAACTATCTCACTAAAATTTATTAATACATTTGAGACACACTGGGTCAACAATATGGTGTACATCATCATACAGTGCCTTCGGAAAGTATTCAGACCCCTTGACTTTTTCCACATCTTGTTACATTACAGCTTTATTCCAAAATGTATGAAATAAAAATATTAAAAATAAGCTGAAATACCTAATTTACATAAAACTCTCTAAAACTCAAGTTTTGGCCTAAAATGATATAGCCAAATCTAACTGCCTGTAGCTCAGGGAGCAAGGAAGCAATATGTATACTCTTGATACCATTTGAAATGAAACACTTTGAAGTTTGTGGAAATGTGAAATTAATATAGGAGAATATAACACATTTGATCTGGTAAAATATATTTTTCCCATCATCTTTGAAATGCAAGAGAAAGGAGCAATTTAAATTTTGGCAATCTATGTGCAAAGGTTTAGAGTGATCCAATGAACCATTGCATTTCTGTTCAAAATGTCGTATCAAGTCTGCCCAAATGTGCTGAATTGGTTTACATATACATTTTAAAGTTCATAACGGTGCACTCTCCTCAAACAATAACAATAATTATTTCACTGTAATAGCTACTGTAAATTGGACAGTGCAGTAAGATTAACAAGAATTTAAGCTTTCTGTCAATATCAGATATGTCTACGTCCTGGGAAAATTTCCTGTTACTTACAACCTCATGCTGATCACATTAGCGCACGTTAGCTCAACCATCCGGCGGGGGGACACACCGATCCTGTAGAGGATAAGTATTCAGACCCTTTGCTATGAGAGTCCAAATTGAGCTCAGGTGCATCCTGTTTCAATTGATCATCCTTGAAATGTTTCTACAACTTGGAGTCCACCTGTGGTAAATTCAATTGATTGAACATGATTTGGAAAGGCACACACCTGTCTATATAAGTTCCCACTGTAGACAGTGCATGTGAAAGCAAAAACCAAGCCATGAGGTCGAAGGAATAGTCCGAAGAGCTCCGAGACAGGATTCTGTCGAGTCACAGATCTGGAGAAGGGTACCAAAAATGTTTTGGGGCAGCACTGAAGGTCCCCAGAAGACAGTGGCCTCCAACGTTCTTATACGAAAGAAGTTCGGAAACACTGAGACTCTTCCTAGAGCTATCCGCCCAGCCAAACCGAGCAATTGTGGGAGAAGGGCCTTGGTCAGGGAGGTGACCAAGAACCCGATGGAGTTCCTCTGTGGAGATGGAAGACCTTCCAAACAACCATCTCTGCAGCACTCCACCAATCAGGCCTTTATGGTAGAGTGGCCAGACAGAAGCCACTCCTCAGTAAAAGGCACATGATAGCCCGCTTGGAGTTTGCCTAAAAGGCACCTTAAGGACTTTCAGACCATGAGAAACAAGATTCTCTTGTCTGATGAAACCAAGATTGAACTCTTTGGCCTGAATGTCAAGCGTCATGTCTGGAGGAAACCTGACACTATCCCTACGGTGAAGCATGGTGGTGGCAGCATCATGCTGTGGGGCTGTTTTTCAGTGGCAGGGACAGGGAGATTAGTCAGGATCGAGGAAAAGATGAACGGAGCAAAGTACAGACAGATCCTTGATGAAAACCTACTCCTGAACACTCACCTCAGACTGGGGGGGCGGTTCACCTTCCAACAGGACAAAGACCCTAAGCACATAGCCAAGACAACCCATGAGGCTTCGGGACAAGTCTCTGAATGTCCTTGAGTGGCCCAGCCAGAGCCTGGACTTGAACCCGATCTTACATCGTTGCAGAGACCTGAAAATAGCTGTGCAGCGATGCTCCCCTTCAGGGTTACTGGGGGAGGGGAAAAACAGAACAAATGAAAAGCTGCCAGTACAAAATCCCTAAGCAAACACTAGAGCTAACGGATGGATTGTAACCTCCAACCTCTGGACTCTTTGCCATTTCTGTGTAAGAATCTTGAGCACTTACGGCGCAACGGGAGCTCCCCCAGGACACAAGTACAAATATACACACACAACACACACACACAGAATGCAATGCAGACGGACTTCTCTCTTCTAATGCGTTTTCTCACCCACCATTTATAAATAAAACTATTTATCTAACAGAGTAAGCTTACTCCTATATAATTTTATAGACTACATAGCTTATCCTCCTTTTGTGTGAATGGCCAGCCTGGGTTCTTTCTGTCTAAAGCCTAGGTAGTATTAATTGCAACATGCAGAATATGGGGGTTGGGGCTCGGGCTTGGCAGATTCTCAAGTAACAAAATGTACCTGACCTATGTCCAATGGAAGAAGTGAATAGAAGCCAGAGAGGATTTATCCTCCTCTCATATTGCATGCCTCCAGAGGAACTGTGTCAGAGGCATGCAGAGTCAACTAGCATTCCACACCACACCAACCCTTCTCCTGGAGCAGTCTAATGCTTCATTAAGCAATGCTGCCTTTTGATGGTTTTATTCTAATTGATTTAGAATGTAGACAATGGCATGGGGTCGTTCACATTGACTACAATATTGTAGTCTTCATGATCTTGAAAGGGCAATTTGCAATGTAGCATGTAGACATACAGAAAACATAATATATAAATAGTTCAGGGTTATACAAATGCATGAGTATAGCTGCTCAAAAGGCTCAACTCAACCACAAGAAACCACATTATTAAATCAAGAGAAGGTTGCAGTGCTTAGAACCTTTTCTTTGAGCTGCTATTGTCCACCAGGACAGATTGTGGGATACTACTGTGTGTGCATGCGCATGTGTGCACTTGCTTGCACCTACATGTCCAGTGCTTGTCTCCTTTTAAATCCACACCTTATTGTTAACAACACAATGTAGGTCACACCCCATCTCCCTCCATCTGCACTCTCCTGTACCGTACCCCACCCCCTCCGTCTGCACTCTCCTGTACCGTACCCCACCCCCCTCCGGCTGCACTCTCCTGTACCGTACCCCACCCCCCTCCGTCTGCACTCTCCTGTACCGTACCCCACCTCCCTCCGGCTGCACTCTCCTGTACCGTACCCCACCTCCCTCCGTCTGCACTCTCCTGTACCGTACCCCACCTCCCTCCGTCTGCACTCTCCTGTACCGTACCCCACCTCCCTCCGGCTGCACTCTCCTGTACCGTACCCCACCCCCCTCCGTCTGCACTCTCCTGTACCGTACCCCACCCCCCTCCGTCTGCACTATCCTGTACCGTACCCCCACCTCCCTCCGTCTGCACTTTCCTGTACCGTACCCCACCCCCTCCGGCTGCACTCTCCTGTACCGTACCCCACCCCCTCCGTCTGCACTCTCCTGTACCGTACCCCACCCCCCTCCGTCTGCACTCTCCTGTACCGTACCCCATCTCCCTTCGTCTGCACTCTCCTGTACTGTACCCCATTTTGCCCATTGTGTAAATTGGTGAACAGTTCCAATTTCATGCTGCTGCCTAGCTTGTTGACTAACAGGAGAGCTTATCACTGTGGTTATACGATAGAGACAGATAACATGTCAAACAAAGGCCAGTGGGCCACATGGAAAAGTAAAAAGCCGGCCAAGGATTCCACTGAAAATAAGACCTCCCTGTAACTATAAATAACTGTCATAAATATGCAATACAAACAACTATAACGCTAAAGAGACACTCAAGGGGAACCCAGTATACATACAGCGAAGATACTAGTCTAACTGAATAACAAACTGCATAAAGTAACCTTGGTGATTGCACAAACCCAAACAAGCTTCTCTGGGCTGTGGGAAATTTCTACTCCTGGCAATATACTCCTAACCTCAGCTCCCAACCAATGCAGAGTAGCAATCATAATATCCCCTTATTTACCTGTATGCCCTCTTTCTCAATGCACATGAGGGGGGAGGGGGAGTAGTTATTAGTCTATCTGAAGACAATACACAATTATATTCTATTCTCACACACAAGCCCCCTTTTCCACCTTCCTACGCCTCTTTCACTGTTTTAGTCAGAGGGGCTGTAAAGATTATTTAAATTTGGGGGAGATTAAGGGCCTGGCTGTTCCACATGCTGCGGCCAGTGTCCATTGGTGTCTAATTGAGTGATCTCGGTCAGAATAGCCCTGCTGTCAGCACTTTGTGCTAAACCCTGCCATGGGAGACCTTTGACTTCTTCTCCATTGTCCACGACATCCCCACTACTATGACAGTTTTACCATGGCTGGCTGGCCGGCCTCAATACCCAAACCCGATATCCTTTTATTCCGCCCTATTTTATCTGAACCCATTTTTTAAATATCCCTGAAGTGATTAGTTTTGTCTGTGCCTGCCAGGCTGTTTGTTAATGACTCAGTGAGGGTGGTGGGTGCCAGTAGGCTACATCTGCCTGATCACGACTGTACTGTAATTACACAGATGATGCAGCAAGGGTTATTGAATGGAGACAGAGGTCACAGGATTTAATTGTGTTTGTATGTAATCTGGAGTGGGCATAATTCAGTACGTTTCTATACTGGGCCTACTTCTGCTGCACGAAGAGATCAAAGTATTATTACATGGCCTAGTGCTGTGAATCAAATCTTGCTGCTGTATTGTATTCAGGAAATACAGTACATCTCATGCAGTATTACATTACATTGTGTTTATCACAGATTGCATTGTGTGGTGTATTATATATGCAATATTAATGTGTATTCAGCATCTTTAACATTCTAAATTCCCTCTGAGCACATCAGAATCCCGTTTGGATTTGGGATTGAGTGACTGGCCACTAATCTTTGGTCTCTCTGTCGAATATGCAGCTTATTCAGGGTGGTATCCTAATCACCCAAAGATTTATATATATTTATAGAGATTATAATGTGTGTCTTCTTTATCTCTCAATTGGATAGAGTTGTTGCATAACAGATGAGCATTCATTTCATTGCAACCCACCTGCGTAAAGATGGCCTGACAGTGCCCCCTGTTGTTCGAGGATGTATACCACAGCCACAAGTATTTGACGTTAATATCAAGTCTCATGACACATTAAAGACAATGGTAAACTAAGGACTGCAGTTATGTCTTACCAAAACTTAAATGTATTCTGTAGGTATGCTGACTTATTGTAAAGTGAGATACTAATGTGGTAGAGAAATTCTGTCCTCTGTTGTCTGAAGATGGGATGGCAGCCATTTTGGTTTCAAACTAACTCTGGTTCTGTTAACTCAGAGGAACTGTAGTTAGAAAGCTATCGGATTAAAATATTTTAGTAGCCACCCTATCAGTTGTAGATCTAAAAATTAAAAAACAATGTTGAGTAAATCACATAAAATCAGATTATGATACCAATTGGTAATTGGCATCAGATTATGATACCAATTGGTAATTGGCCTAGTCCCTTTTCATTTTAAAGGTAGACTCAGTGATATGACGTAGATGCAGAAAGTAAACACCATAGTGGGTCAATTCCTGCAACCACTAAGAGTGCAGAGCCCCACCTGTTTAGCACACCTGTTAATTGAAATGCATTCCAGGTGACTACATCATGAAACTGGTTGAGAGAATGACAAAAGTGGGCAAAGCTGTCATCAAGGCAAAGGGTGGCTACTTTGAAGAATCTCAATTATAATATATTTGTTTAACACTTTTTTGGTGTGTTCTTTCATAGTCTTGATGTCTTCACTATTATTCTACAATGTAGAAAGTAGTAAAAAGAAAGAAAAACCCTTGAATGAGTAGGTGTGTCCAAGCGTTTGACTGGTACTGTATATATGTAATACTTTCTTTGTTGCCTGTTTGCATGTTATTTTGGCATGAACACGTGTCACATACTGGACAGAGCATTTGGAAAGTATTCAGACCCTTGACTTTTTCCAGATTTTCTGACGTTAAATCTTTATTATAACATTTATTAATTTGTTTTCTACACACAATACCCCATAATGAGAAAGCAAAAACAGGTTTTTGGAAGTATTCAGATCTTTCACTATGAGACTCGGAATTGAGCTCAGCTGCATCCTGTTTCCATTGATCATCCTTGAGATGTTTCTACAACTTGATTAGAGTCCACCTGTGGTAAATTCAATTGATTGGACATGATTTGTTGAGATAAATCTGGTGTCCATCCCAAATGGCAGAGCCACTAAAACGCGACTCTCAAACGGTCACTTGTCCTTTGCTAGGGACAGCCTCTCGTATGGCAGAGCTCCCACTGTTCGTGAGAAATGACAAACTCAAAGCATTTGTTCTTCTCAATCCCTTGGGGTGGGCTTGGTTCCAGTTTTACAGTGTGCCGACTGCTCCGGGCTCATACACAGATCATATCCCTAGGAGTGACAGGAAACACCCATCGCAGTGTTGCACTTGCAGCTTCCCTTTACGCCTATCGAGAATTTGGGACTATAAGGTTCTATCTGCATTTGTCAAAATTGAGTTGACAGAACATTTAACAAAATAAAGCTACCTTTTTACAAAAAGTAGGTTTAATCCTGAATGCTCCTCCGAACATCTGTGTCCTGACTAGTGAGCACATTTTCTATGCCAGCCGAAATCATGCCTCATTAGCTCATTGTTATGGATGAGCTAATGTATCCAGAATAAATGTCTATATAAAACAGCTTAAACAAATGCAGCTACTTTTCTGTTATTCTGGTTGCACTTTTTTACGTGAATGTACGTTAGCCGTAGCTGGCTAGCTAGCAAGCCAGGGATAACAACGTTGCCAGCCAGTATGGCAATGGAACACTTCCAACGAACGTCCAGCCGGCTTGGGTAGCAACCTTATATCTGTGGAAGGATGAAATAGTACGAATAAATTCATCAAAATAACGTTAATGAAAATGTCAATCATTATTTGAATATGTTGGTAATTTCTTGTATAAAAGTGATAATCCCCTCAAAGCCGGTGTTTGGAGGATACATTGGCATGTTTTCCGACCTGGCCAAACACCGTGCCAATACAGTATATCTTCCGAACACCGGCTTCGAGGGCAATGGCACTTAAATATAGTACTTTAAATACCCCAATTCGTTAAATAAATAAAAATACAATACAAAAATTGCTGACACCATTCAAACGATTGAGGCTTCAGAACTTTAAAGCCAATTATCTCAGAATCATCTTTCTGCAGAAATAACCTTATAGTCCCAAACACTCGCTAGGTGTAATTTGTAAGGTTGTTGTCTGCATCTGATGAGGATTTGGCATGGAAATAAATATAGAATGTCTGATGAGCTGATCAGCCAACAAAACACATTGTAGCACAGGGGAAGGTGTGGTTCTCTATGTTTTTTATTCATACTTCCAGGTTTCAGTTGTGAGTTCTGTTATTTGTCCTCACATGAAAAAGGCTTACTTATTTAATTTAGATTCAGTGCCATCATGAATGGACAGTGGATTATATGTTTGCACATTTCTATAAGTAAGGTTATTCCTCAACGTAGAAAGTCTTAACTGGCAAATTGTGATATTACTATTTATTTAGCACATTTGCAGATGCTCGTAATTACAATTTTAAAGTTTATTCAAGATTTAGAGATTGAGCAACCCTCATGTTAATTATATAGAGTATAAACTTTTGTCAATAAGCCCTTATACATGCTTATTAAAACTTAGCAATGATAACTGTTTAGTACTTTGCTGTAATAAAAATGCATTAAATATATGCAGTCATTATAGACATTAATAGAATATCAGGAAAGTCATTTCATTTTTAGTTTCAAACTGATGAGCCAGAGGGCTATGATATCTCTGGTCAAGGCTTACCTGGCATCCCTGATGAGCTTCCCAGCTCCACCAATACTCTGGATTTCAGCTTTAACTACCTGCCAGCCATTAAAAACACCACTTTTGTTAGGCTGAAGGAGCTTGTCTCAATGAATCTAACCAGGTTGGTTACTTCCTGTAACACTTTAAAAGGCCTAAATACAGGGTTTGAGCTGTACATAAAATAAAGTTGTAGTCCTGGATTATCACTTTAAATTAGAAAATTAACAGAAAGTTGTTTCACTCTTAATTACAAATGCAAAATAAACTAGATATTTGAGGATGTCTTGCACCACCAAACAGACCTAGAGACTCTTGATAGGTAACTAGTTAATGTTTTTGTTGGATGATGCTTTTGTAGGACCTAAATTCTTGAAAGATCTTAGTTGAACTCTGACATCAATGGATGATCTGAAATTCCTCCCCTCGCATGAATCTCACATCTTTAGAGACACTGGACCTTGGTGACAATGAGACTCCTTACATGATCTAGACCAGTCCAACTGGTAAAAAATGAGGACACTCAATCTTCCAATGAATTCTCTCCAGAATATAACAGCTGCAGAGGTGGCCGTATTGAAGAATGCCAGCCTTCGACGTCAGCTTCGAAGGCAACATCATTGTGTACATTAAACCAAAGGCCTGTCACTTCAACAGCCTAGATTTCAGTGACTGTCTAAGCAAAGGAGACATTTCAATAATCTTAGCCGGATTGAGGAGTTCAGACCAATATTCTCTCTCTGGGGGTCTATGAGGAGAGCCCACCTGCCACCATGTGGGCTGAGTCCCTTTACGCTTTCTGTAACACCACTGTGAATGAACTGAGCCTCCAAATACAGCACTTCCCAGATCTGACAGATGACACCTTCAGAAGCTGGACCTCACCAGGTCTCATCTCCACTCCCTGCCGGCCTCCATCGCCAAGATGGCATCTCTTACCCACCTCATCCAGAACCAGAAGAGCTTTAACGACCTGTGTCAGACCAACGCCGCCTCGCTTCCCCAGCTGACTGTTCTGTCTGTGAAGGGCAACTAGGCCCAAAAGCTGACCTTCGGATGGACTTTAAAGAGAGCTGCCAGAGGAATGCCACCAAGCTGGAGCAGCTTGACTTGAGTCAAAGTCGTTTGCTAAAAGGGCGGAGCTTAGTGCTGTGAAGTCCAGCTACAACTTCCCAGCAACTTCCATGAAGTGGGGGAACCAGCCATTCAACAAGATGTCAGGGTTGATAGAATTGGACTGCAGTCATTTGAAAGTCACCCGCATTAACCACACTGCAGCAGGTGGTCTTCTGGGAAGGCTAAATATCTCATGGAAGTTTGGTGACTTCAGTGTCCAGTGGAACCTTCTGGAAGTTCTGATAAGCCTGGAGAGTCTCAATTTGAGGGGTGGTTCCTTTAAGGACAGGATTGTTTCTAATGGTGAGATGCTTATACATGTTCCTCTTCTAGAGGCTGGTTTTGGCAGTGTGTGACATTGTATCTGTTAAGAATGCATTTCGCTACCTCACCAACCTAGCGTATGCAGATCTTAGTGGTAATAAACTAGTTGTAGCCAGTATGAATGCATTCTCCACACTGAATAATGTCCTGCTAAATTTAGCCATGAATCAGATAGAAATGGTTGACGTAGACTGTCAAAGCTTTAACAGAAAAGAGCAAAATTGACCTGAGTGACAACCCTTTGGCATGCAACTGTTCCAGTATTCAATGAATTGGTTGGATTTCAGAGCAATGCCAATAAAGTGATGAACATTGATAGGACAATGCTTTGGTTCAAAGGAAAGGTTATCAGATGTGCATTTGAATTGTGTTTTTTTCCGCAGGCATGTTAGCATTTGGACTTATGTCAATGGCAAATTTACCAATTGCATTTGTCATCATTAAGGAAGAAATACAGAGGATACAAAATGCTTTGACAGGTAACAGGTTATTAGGATATAGTCAACTGCAGATGGTAACAGGTCAACTAACTTTCCAATAACCCAAGCCCAACCCTAAACTTCACCTCCAAAGAAAGCGGCTGCAGATGATAAGATCATCTATAAATGCTGAAACTAAGGGGACAGAGCAAAGTTTAGTTCACCGACTAACGATCAGGGTAGTTCAATCACATGCCTTACAGCTTAACTTTCCAAAGTTAAATACAAGGCCAGGCATTTGCCATTTTAATGTAGCTCTTCATAATCTCTACATCACAAAGCATTTTTTTTGCATTTATGATAATTTCATTAAATCAATAAAAAGAAAAAAAAGAGTTTTATCATGCTTTTTATTCTCAGTGTTATGCAACTTTAGAAGTATAAATATCTGTTTTAATATACAACAGCTATGACATCCATAGAGGTTTCCTTGGGTGAAATACCAAAACTCAAAACAGTTTTATTGCACAGATCCTAAAAGACAAAACATAGTAAGCAAGTTCATCTAATGCTAGTTTCACACAAAGGAAAAAAGAAAACAAGCAGGACCATGAGGGACCCGACAGATGTTGAAACAGACAGTCTAACAGCACAACTGGGTGGCTGGGTAGGTGAGAATCACAAACACTACTATCAAACAGATTTCCTGTGATGTAGTACACAGATTTGGCAAATCAATTACACAATATACAAAATATACATCCATGAAGAATTTGTAAACAAACATTGAATGTGCTTTTTTTAAAGGATTTAAATGTCAATCTCAGACACAAAAGGGCATGGAGACAAATATTTGCTCCGTCATTCAAAGAAGGTGTTTTGGATTCATTTATGTCTGTATCCAGAGTCTGTTTGACAGGGGACAAGATGAGCTCCATAAAACATTTTCATCCCAATCATTCTTATCCTACTCTCCCCCAACTAGGAGGGGAAAGGTGTCTAATATTAAAGGTGAATTTCTCTTTTGCCCAAATGTTTGACAATACATTTACAATAACTAATGAGAATAGTAAAACTTCAGATTCGGCATAACATATTTAAAAAATCTCTACAATCAATCTTATTTGTCTACTAAATGTGCCTTCTTGGGTACAGTATGCAATTTATGTAAATATATTATGTCCAGTTTAGATAGTATTTTTTGTTTGCCTCCCTAAGATACAGTAGATTGTTTGTTATGACATATCCTACATTAGAGTTAATATTGTATCGCATAATTAGAAACCTACTTTGTTTGATATTTAGGGTATGCAATCAAAAGGCTGGACTACAGGACATCCCTATGTCAGCGTAAAAGAAGTCAACCATTTTCTGATACACAAAGCTAGTATCATCATCTAAACATCAACTGTCTAGAATGATGACATTTATGTATATTAACTAAGATTTGTATATTAGTGCATTTTGATTTTACAAAATCCGTCCTTTCAAGCCTATTGTTAGCTAGACATTTAACTGGGCACAGTTTCATCTGGCCGATCTGGTACATAAATGTAGGCTACTGCATCACTTATGGAAAAAGAAAAGTCTGGAGAAGAACGAAAACGACAAAAACAATACAGGGCTAGAACACAACTTCAGTACTGTAACTGAAATCTAATCTCTTGCAACCCTGACATTCTCAATAAATTTGCTTGACGTTCATTTGAATTGAAGCCCTTTTTAAATTTACCATACCCGAAAATACATTTCACATTGTATGAATGTCTGTCCGTACAAATATAAACAGAACTGGAAAACACCCAATCGATGCAGACACCTCCTTAAAAATGGACTGAGAAATCCCTTCCATAGTGTGGCAAACATACTTAGAATTGTTGGTTTATGCTAACTCATTGGAGCTTGCATTCTACACATTGTCATAATAACATACATATATATTTTCTCCTGGGCTCAGCATCTCAATTTTACACGGTCATTACAATTCTTCATACAACTTCACGACAAAATCACGATTGAACGCATTCTTGGGCACCACTTGCCCGTCTCACAGTTGTTTTGTTTAATTTTCAACACTACATTTGAGGAAAAGCACATTTCCCCATGTAAGCTTGATTTCTCCTCAAGTAAAATTCTGAACATATCAGAATGTGTTAAAATGACTGTTAGAGAGAGGATGTATTTTGGATAGATATACATAGACATTACATTAGCTTATTCTAGACCACAGAATTATCAAGCAGAACATTATTCTGAAATGACATATCATTGAGTATACAAACATGACATTGCAAAATATATATATATATATATTCAAAACAAACACATATATTCACTTAAGCCCATGTATCCCAATTTTTACAGTTAGTTTAGTCATACCTATGTACACAATTGCATAAAAATCAAAGGTTTAGAAATGTAGAGATGTGAAAGGAATGTGAATTACACCATAACCTGCTAAGAACAGCAAGTCAAAAAAAATTATCCCTTAACTCTAAGGCCCCTTCCACCAAATATGATTCCAGAACCGTAAGATGATTCCATATTAAATAGTTCTAGGTGAGAAGCACAGGACATAGTGCTACTACTGTGCACCGCTACCCAAAACAAAAAAAACACACTTCACCTCTAGGTAATAATTTAAAAAAGTGACAAAGTATCTAAACAAACTTTTGGTGATATTTGACTTCTGTATGACGCTTGCCAGTGAATGATCTGCATCACTGTCACACAACTAAAATGGTTCATTGGATGATGTGCCATGACTACTGTATTTTCACCTCACAAAGCTTTTTGGGGAGTGAAATAGTTCAGTCTACACGCATCGAAAGTCTGCTACCTTCAATTTGAGGTGCTCTTAACCCAGAACTCTAAACCCAGAGTGCAATTCAAAACCTTGGAAAAGGCTACTCCTTACTGCCCACTGACATTTTGATTGCACATTGCACTCTGCTGTCGATTAAAAAATAAAACCTCCAAACAATCACAGGATACAAATTTGACACTTTTTTTCTTCACACAGCAGAGGACCACAAATGAGCAGCAAATCATTGTCTACATTCAGTCCAAAAACATTACACATTTACAGTATCGCCCAAGCATACTCTTACGCCACTACATACACACACTCTCTCAGGATAACACACCTCTCTCACGCCATATAAACACTGAAGTAACAGCTTCCCCGGTTCTCAAAAAAATAAGGTATGATGACACTATGAATAACTAAAATGTCTGCCTTGTCTTATCTTGGACATACTGCAAAAGTAAGGGTGGCTGCTGTTTTATTTTTTAAATTCCGCATTTCCTTTGTTTGCGGGGCCGCGTGGCGACTCCTTGGTTTGCTTGTGTCGGGCCGAATCTTTGTCTGGACCCTCTTTCACCACGGTAGCCACTCTCAAAGTCTCTCTCTTGGTGTTTTTCTGTGTAGAGGCTGCCTCTTGACCAGACTCCCTTTTCTTCTTGTCAGCCTGTTCTTTTCGGCTGCAGGCTACCTGTTTATCAGAGTTAGTGACCCTGGATTCAGCTTTACTGTGTTTGGCCTGGGGGGTGCTGTTGCTGGTGGAGGTGGGTGTTGGCCCTGTGGTATCCATCCCACCCAGACACCTATGAGAGTCTGATCTAAGGCCCTCTGACCTGGGAGTCTCTACTCTCGGTCTCCTCTGATCCTCCCTGGAGGTCTGGACCACAGCCTCCTGTCCGGTGCTGCCGCTGGGCCTGCCTGAGAGAGCTCCGCCGTTGGGTGGGTGTGCTTCTCTTCTCATGGCTTGGGCCAGCTGGACTGGTACAGGGGTAGACTGGGAGGGAGTGCTGGCTCCGGTCAGAGGCTCTTTTTGGGCCTGCTGTCGGGGTACAGCAAGGACCGGCGCTGGCTCTTTCATTACTGGGGTTGCAGTTGGGGCAAGAGATTTGTGAGGGGGGGATTTCTGTTTTGAGTCTATGATTTGTCTAACAACAGTTGAAGTAGTGATTTCCTTTTGTTTTGAGTTCATTGAGGTTGAGGCAGAGGTTTTGTGAGGGGGTGATTTTTGTTTTGAGTCCAGGTTATCTTTGATGACTTGGGCTGGGGTTGGGGCAAAGGTGTGGAGTTCTGGTTCTTTCTGTTTTGGGTCAGAGTGGTGTCTGACAACTGGGGTTGGGACAGGAGTTTGGCACGAAGATTTGTTTAGTTTGTAGTCTAAACTTTCTTTGACAATGTGGCTTTGAACCAAGGTTTTGAGTAGGGGTTCTTCCTGCTTTGAGTCTGGGATTTCTTTGAGCATTGAGACTGTAGTTTCTTGCTGTATTGAATCCAGGCTTACTTTGACGACTGGGGTGGGAGTTTTCACTTCATACCTCTTCCTCTCTTCCTCAGATCTTGGCTTAGTTTTGGGATTGATGGTTGTTTGATTTGTTGAAGCAGGACTTGGTGGTGACTGTTTCACTATCAGCACAGGACTCGTCTCTTTGGTATTCACATCAGCAGTTTGCTTTTTAGAGACTCTGATTTCTGCCTCAAGAGCCCCTTTGACCCAAGTTATTTCAGAAAGTCGGTGTGTTAAATTTGGCTTCTCTCGCTCTCCAGTCATTGTAATGCTCCCCTTTGTCTTTGGTGAAGTGGGACCTTGTCTAATTTGCTTGGCTACACTACTAATAGCTACCTGACTGCCAATGGGACAAGCATCTTCACATTGATCACACCTCTGTGTTGCTTCTGTTTTAGCAGTTGCAGTGTCCAAAATGCCTTTAGATAAGACACATTTTACATCCACTTTAGGACTTGTCTCTCTGACTTCGGCCATTTTCTCTCTTGCTGCATTTGCAGCTTTGAGCTCCTCAACAGCAGACACACTGACTGGTTCACTGTCCTTGTTTAGTACTGGCCTGTTGCTTTGAACCTTGTCAGAGTTTTGGGTTTTCCCTGTGGCGTCCTGTCTTGGAGACATTTGACCACTTGTTCGGTTCACATCTCCAAGACTAGAGATTGGAGCAGGGATGGACGTTTGTGTTGTGGTCACTGTCGAGGGACTGCTGTATACCATCTGCTGCTTTGACAGGTATGAAGTCTGCTCTAAATTATATTGTACATCTGTAGTGATGCTACTTGTACTCTCAGCTGGTCTTTGTTTCTTATTGCTCGGCAGGTAACTGGGCCCTGACTGACAATCTGAACTTTGCTTCACTGGTACAGCTGCATGAGGGGCAGTTGCTTGAATCTCTACCTTTGAGGCAGGGAAGGATGCTGCAGTATTTTTGGGATTCTCCGTCTTTGGAACATCGGTATTGTTTTGCTGTGCGGGGGATGGGGTCTCTTGAGGTGGCTCCACCTCCTCCTCCTGGTCTTCGTTGCTGACCTCCCGGATGGAGGGCGTCTTCCCACAGTTGGAGAAGTGGGCACTGTGGCGGAATGCCCTATGATCGTGAGTTATCATACTGGACCTGCTCTCTTGTTTCCCCCCAAAGTCTGAGACCTCCGCCTTGGAGAGAGCCATTGGGGGTTCATGGTGACTAGGTCTGTCGTGTGGCTTCTCACCACTGCTACTGCATTTAAGCCCAGTGTTGGAAATACTAGCCTCCTCGTTGGTGGGAATTGGACTGCTAAGTGCCACAACAGCTCCAGGGCTTAGTATACTGGTAGGGGGGCTCTTCTGCTTGTCAGATGGTTTTAGCAGAGGAATCAACACCTGCCGCTCAACTGGGCTTTGCAGCCACATGGGCGTCCCTATCGAGTCCATATCACCGTCAGACATCTTAGAGAGGCAGATATCTGTTTTAGACACCCTTGGCCCGGAGAGCAGGCCAATGTCTAGGGTGCCCTCCAGGGGTTTGAGGGAGGAGACCAAACGCCCCTCCAGCTTGTACTCTGAGGAGGTCTTCCTGAGGGAGCCTTCACTGGAGGAGATGAGCTGGAGTTTCTCCACGGCGCTTCCCTCTCCTCTCCCAATAAATATCTTGGGGTTCAGGCCCTCAGGGCTGGAGTGGACGCTACCCATGGTACCCTTGACGTGGTCCAGAGCCAGGGCCGAGTCCAGCTGAAGACTCTTGGACCGGGTGGAGCCAAAATGGAGGCTCTCATGAATGACGGGAGAGAGTCGGCACATGCAGTCTTCTCGCTCCTCGAATGACTGCCTCTTCCGGGCAAACTCCATGTTGGGGGCCTTGAAGTCAAGCCTGTCTGGCTTACCACCCTCCTTGCTCTGCCTGGACAGCTGCCACTCAGTCTTCTGGGGGCTCCAGTCAGGGTGGATGGAGCACAGTGGCGAGTCAGAGCTATTGCCCACTAGTGGTTCAGGGCTGCCTTCACTGGCCCGAGTGTTCAGCTTCTTGTACAGGACATCTTTTACAGTGGTGCTGGCAGCTTTGCCTTCCAGTGAGACTGTCTCTGAGCCTTGGCTTCTGCTCTGGCTTCTTCCTCCTTCAGCACCAGACATATCAGACTCCTGTAGTGCGTCCTGCTTCTGCAGGGACTCTCGCCTCTCTGACCAGTCCTGTCTTTTCATCACCACCTTGGCTTTCAGTTTCTCCTTGTCCAGCTCCTCCATAGACTCCTGGCGGCCCACCTTGCGTCCAACAGGCCTCTTGAGGCAGCCCTGCTCTGCTGGCCGGACCCGGGTGATAGCCGGAGGCTCGCAGGACGTCTCTTCCACACTCTGCAGGGTGTGGTGGTCCCTGTCCCCAGGCATCAACTCTTCTCCCTGGGCCTCTTCCTGGGTCACCTCCAGGTTGTGCTTCCTGGAACACATGTGCTTCTTGTCGCCCGTGTAGGAGGGCGACAGCTTCTCCTCCGACTGCACCCGCTTAAGGAGCGGCGAACGGGGAGGCTCTGCGCTCTTGGGACGTGTCATGTGGCGGACAATGGTAGGGGGCGAGTGCATCTTGACTGGGAATGCCTGGGTGGTCTTGGAGATCCCCATGGACCCATGGTTAAGTAAAGGAGAGGGTGAGCGCTGTGGGGAGGTGGGCTGGGGGGTCGGGGATGGGGTGCGGGCCAGAGGGGAGAGGGGAATGCTACCGACAGACTTGCGACGGCCCTGTCGGAGCCTCTGGCCAGTCAGTTTGGGGCCCAGGCCATGGAGGGTGCTGGGACGGATGTGGCCGGAGCCTGCGGGGGAGTTTGGAGCGCTGGAGCTGGGAGAGCTACTCTGAGAAGAGTTGCCACCTGGAAACACAGAGGGAAGGACATTCTTCAACTATAATATTTCATAGTTTTAAATATTGTAAATTCATCCTAATTTAACAAACATTGATTGTTTTACTGAGACACACCACATGTATGTTATTGATTCAAATCTGTTTTATTCCATAAAATGTAAATGATAGACGGTCACTCTCACCTGACTGATTGAAGTCAGGGGTGGGTCGGAAAGCTGCAGTGGGGGAGCGGGGAGACATGCTGTGAGTAGGGGAACCTGGGAGACTCTCCCCAGAGGACAGGGAGCGGTTGAAGGAGGAGAAACTACGGCTGGTGTGGAGCAGAGGGGAGGGCTGCATGGCGAAACGCCTGAAAACAGACCGCCGCCTGTGGGGAAAGAGGAGAGAAGACACGGTCAGTCTATCACTATGAGGCTCAGGCACTCCCTACATTAGATTTGTGGTCTTGACTCTAGATAGTTTAATCTAAGAGAATTATACTTCAAATGGTGTTATTACTATATATGCGTTCTGGCAAATAGCGCAAAGAGAGAAGACACTGAATCAGTCCACCACTATAGGGCCAAGCAAGAATGTTCCATAGAAAATGCCATTTTTGTAGGTAGAAAATACACGTGTAGTGTTGTGACATCTATGATCATTGTTCTTCTCTAAACAATGTACATACTATTCCTGAGTAATCAATTCAGTGAAAGAAAAAGGACAGCCAGAGGAAGATCTTTGAAATTAAAAAAACGTAAGACTGACACGTGACGAGGGTTGACATTGTCAAAAGTGACAGAGTTTTAGCACCGTTGCAAGGAGCCACAGCTACACCCTGTGGTTATACCGTATATGACATAATCTGGACATGTAAACTGTTCAAATTTACTAGCGACCTCTGCAGAGCAGACTTACAGAGGTTTAGTTAATTTTGCATTTATTATGGAGCCCCATTAGCTGCTGGGGTCCTGCAAAATTAAGGCAGTTTATACAATTTAAAAAAAAACATTACAATATATTCACAGATTTCACAACAAATCAAATCCAATTTTATTTGTCAAATACACATGGTTAGCAGATGTTAATGCGAGTGTAGTGAAATGCTTGTGCTTCTAGTTCCGACAATGCAGTAATAACCAACAAGTAATCTAACTAACAATTCCAAAACTACTGTCTTATACACACAAGTGTAAGGGGATAAAGAATATGTACATAAAGATATGAATGAGTGATGGTACAGAGCAGCATGTGTGCCCTCAGGCGCCTACTCCACCACTACCACATATCTACAGTACTAAATCCATGTGTGTGTGTGTATAGTGCGTATGTTATCGTGCGTGTGTGTGTATAGTGCGTATGTTATCGTGTGTGTGTGTATATAGTGCGTATGTTATCGTGCGTGTGTGTGTATAGTGCGTATGTTATCGTGCGTGTGTGTGTATAGTGCGTATGTTATCGTGCGTGTGTGTGTATAGTGCGTATGTTATCGTGTGTGTGTGTGTGTGTATAGTGCGTATGTTATCGTACGTGTGTGTGTGTGTATAGTGCGTATGTTATCGTGCGTGTGTGTGTATAGTGCGTATGTTATCGTGCGTGTGTGTGTGTATAGTGCGTATGTTATCGTGTGTGTGTGTGTATATAGTGCGTATGTTATCGTGTGTGTGTGTGTGTGTATAGTGCGTATGTTATCGTGCGTGTGTGTGTATAGTGCGTATGTTATCGTGTGTGTGTATAGTGCGTATGTTATCGTGTGTGTGTGTGTATAGTGCGTATGTTATCGTGTGTGTGTGTGTGTGTGTGTGTGTGTATAGTGCGTATGTTATCGTGTGTGTGTGATTGTGCGTATGTTATCGTGTGTGTGTGATTGTGCGTATGTTATCGTGTGTGTGTGTGTGTGTGTATAGTGCGTATGTTATTGTGTGTGTGTGTGTGTGTGTGTGTGTGTGTGTGTGTGTATAGTGCGTATGTTATTGTGTGTGTGTGTGTGTGTGTGTGTGTATAGTGCGTATGTTATCGTGTGTGTGTGTGTGTGTATAGTGCGTATGTTATCGTGTGTGTGTGTGTGTGTGTGTGTATAGTGCGTATGTTATTGTGTGTGTGTGTGTGTGTGTATAGTGCGTATGTTATTGTGTGTGTGTGTGTGTATAGTGCGTATGTTATTGTGTGTGTGTGTGTGTGTGTATAGTGCGTATGTTATTGTGTGTGTGTGTGTGTGTGTATAGTGCGTATGTTATTGTGTGTGTGTGTGTGTGTGTGTGTGTGTATAGTGCGTATGTTATCGTGTGTGTGTGTATAGTGCGTATGTTATCGTGTGTGTGTGTGTATAGTGCGTATGTTATCGTGTGTGTGTGTATAGTGCGTATGTTATTGTGTGTGTGTGTGTGTGTGTGTGTGTGTGTATAGTGCGTATGTTATCGTGTGTGTGTGTGTGTGTGTGTATAGTGCGTATGTTATCGTGTGTGTGTGTGTGTGTGTGTATAGTGCGTATGTTATCGTGTGTGTGTGTGTGTGTGTGTGTGTATAGTGCGTATGTTGTCGTGTGTGTGTGTGTGTATAGTGCGTATGTTATCGTGTGTGTGTGTGTATAGTGCGTATGTTATTGTGTGTGTGTGTGTGTGTATAGTGCGTATGTTATCGTGTGTGTGTGTGTGTGTGTGTGTGTGTGTATAGTGCGTATGTTATCGTGTGTGTGTGTGTGTGTGTGTGTGTATAGTGCGTATGTTATCGTGTGTGTGTGTGTGTGTGTGTATAGTGCGTATGTTATCGTGTGTGTGTGTGTGTGTGTATAGTGCGTATGTTATCGTGTGTGTGTGTGTGTGTGTATAGTGCGTATGTTATCGTGTGTGTATGTTATCGTGTGTGTGTTTATAGTGCGTATGTTATCGTGTGTGTGTATAGTGCGTATGTTATCGTGTGTGTGTGTATAGTGTGTATGTTATCGTGTGTGTGTTTATAGTGCGTATGTTATCGTGTGTGTGTGTGTGTGTGTGTGTGTGTATAGTGCGTATGTTATCGTGTGTGTGTGTGTGTGTGTGTGTGTATAGTGCGTATGTTATCGTGTGTGTGTGTATAGTGCGTATGTTATCGTGTGTGTGTGTGTGTGTGTGTATAGTGCGTATGTTATCGTGTGTGTGTGTATAGTGCGTATGTTATCGTGTGTGTATAGTGCGTATGTTATCGTGTGTGTGTGTATAGTGCGTATGTTATCGTGTGTGTGTGTGTGTGTATAGTGCGTATGTTATCGTGTGTGTGTGTGTATAGTGCGTATGTTATCGTGTGTGTGTGTGTGTGTGTGTATAGTGCGTATGTTATCGTGTGTGTGTGTGTATAGTGCGTATGTTATCGTGTGTGTGTGTGTGTGTGTGTGTATAGTGCGTATGTTATCGTGTGTGTGTGTGTGTGTGTGTGTATAGTGCGTATGTTATAGTGTGTGTGTGTATAGTGCGTATGTTATAGTGTGTGTGTGTATAGTGCGTATGTTATAGTGTGTGTGTGTATAGTGCGTATGTTATCGTGTGTGTGTGTATAGTACGTATGTTATCGTGTGTGTGTGTATCCATGTGTCTGTGCCTACGGTTGTGTTGCTTCACAGTCCCCGCTTGTGTTTTTTTAATCAGTATTTTAAATCTAATTCCACTGCTTGCATCAGTTACTTGATGTGGAATAGAGTTCTATGTAGTCATGGCTCTATGTAGTACTGTGCGCCTCCCATAATCTGTTCTGGACTTGGGTACTGTGAAGAGACCTCGTGGCATCTCTTGTGTGGTATGCATGGGTGTCCGAGCTGTGTGCCAGTAGTTTAGACAGACAGCATGGTGCATTCATCATGTTAATTCCCCTCATAAATACAGGTAGTGATGAAGTAAATCTCTCCTCCACTTTGAGGCAGGAGAGATTGACATGCATATTATTATTAGCTCTCTGTGTATATCCAAGGGCCAGCAGTTATGCCCTGATCTGAGCCAATTGCAAAGTCCTTTTTTGTGGCACCTGACCACACGACTGAATAGTAGTTAAAGTGCGACAAGACACAACTGGGGCCTGTAGGACCTGCCTTGTTGATAGTGTTGTTAACTATAAGATATAGTTAATATCTAATAACAAAATGGTTTCTCGTATAGGAAATAACACTAAACCAAAAACTAATTTCTTGCCTTTCTTGCGTCTTCTCCTTCTTGGGCTTCTTGGTGCGTCGGACCATCTTGCTCCTGTAGCTGTTCCTCCTGGCAGGCCCTGTTTTGATGAAGGTGTTCTCAAACGCAGTGGTGGAGATGGCTACCCTATTGCCACTCTGGAGGAAGCAAATACAGAGATCCATAAGATAAACTGACCCAAAATGAATTAGCTCCATTGTAAGAGTATGAAGTTACAAACAGAGTTAAAAAAGTGGGCTCGACTGTAAATTAAATTACCACTAGATAAACAGTCTATTATAAACTGGGTGGTTCGAGCCCTGAATGCTGATTGGCTGACAGCCGTGGTATATCAGACCATATACCACAGGTACGACAACACCTTTATTTTAACTGCTCTAATTACGTTGGTAACTAGTTTATAATAGTAAAAAGGCATCTCGGGGGTTTGTGATATATGACCAATATACCATATATATATATATACACAGCGTTGCATTGTGCCTAAGAACAGCCCTTAGCCGTGGTATATTGGCCATATACCACACCCCCTCTGGACGTATTGTTTAAATATATGAGCTCCATAATGAGAGTATCAAGTTACAAACTCCAGATACCTTACGCTATTACGTCACAACCTTTTGTGGATGTAATGGTGGACAATTGTTACTTGCAGTTATACCTGATGAAACTTTATATTTAATGTTCTCTGACCTTGAGCAGCAGTTCCACCACCTCAGTGTGGACCAGGCCGTGGACCGTCTCACCATTCACATGAGTGATGAGGTCACCAGCTTTCAGCCCTGCCTTGTGGGCCGGACCCGGGTCCTCGACACTCTGAACAACACACAGAAACACACTGTTAGCTACTGTATCTATTAATCACTCCGTAATGAAACATTGCAGTACAATAACAAAATCATTGTTTTCCCATGTTGCAGGCTTAATTGAATCCAGCCACTCAACCTATTATTCAATATCTAATAACACAGATGAAAGTGACCACTTGTTGTACCAACAGAAATGTACTATTTTACCAGTGCTTCATTAGATATTTGACTGTGCTTGTTTGAACATGATCAAACACGAGGCTGTGAAAAGTCTGATTCCCAGTGCCACCCAGAAGCTCCTCGACCCATTTCAGTTTGACTATCAGCCCAGCAGAGGAGTTGATGATGCCATTCTTACTCTCCTCAACATGGTCTATAGACATCTAGAAGGTGCCAAAAATTCCATGTCAGGGTTCTGTATGTTAACTTCTCTTCTGCCTTCCAACACAATCTAGCCTTACATTCTGGCACAGAGACTCATAAGGGACCTCCTTAGATTGGGGGGCTGGTTTTGTGGCTGTTGGACTTCCTGAGCCAGTAGTCACAGCGGATCAAAGTAGGTCCCCCCACCTGTCGGACATACGCACCACCAACGAAGGCTCTCCTCAAGGATGTGTTTAGTCCCCACCACTCCTGTACATCTTGTACACTAATAGTTGTACTAGTTCCCATCCTGACAGACACCTCGTTAAGTTGGCTGATGACACTGCCTTGATCAGCCTGTTGCATGATGACGAGGAAAACCATGGCCCGGTCCTACATGACTTTGTAGAGTGGTGTGAGGAATCACACTTGGTCCTCAATACCAATAAGACCAAAGAGATGTGCATAGACTTCAGGAAGCGTACAACACCTACCTCAGCAACAAATATCAGAGTTCAGAACATAGAAATTGTAGAGGAATACAAATATCTGAGTGTCCTCTTGGACAACAAGCTTCAGTGGAGTAAATGAACAGACCTGAGACTGTACTTTCTCAAAGAACTGGGATCTTTTAAGGTTGACTGTACTAAACAGACTCTGTTTTACAAATCTTTCATTTGTAAAACAGTATTTTAACTTTTTGTATTGTTTGTTGGTTTGGGAATGCCACTGTCAGCCAGATAAATATGCTGAGGGATTATCACCACAGAAAGCAAGTACTTTTACTTTCTGTGGTGAAACAGACAGGCCTGGATGGTCAGACAGGCCTGGATGGTCAGACAGGCCTGGATGGTCAGACAGGCCTGGATGGTCAGACAGGCCTGGATGGTCAGACAGGCCTGGATGGTCAGACAGGCCTGGATGGTCAGACAGGCCTGGATCAGATCTTTAAGGTCAGGACCCTCAGCAAGTATATGGGGGGCTGGTGAATAGTCTGGGGGACACTGGAACATGTGTATGGGGGGGCTGGTGAACTGTCATTTTAGACCCAAGCCGCCCCCAGTACCAAGACTTTGAACTACTCCCCTCTGGGTGCAGGTATAGGGCACCCCCCGGCAAGAAAAACGGAACTAGACAATAATTTGTGCCAGGTGTGATATCCCTCCGAAACAGCGCGGGCTAATGTTCCTATCGACCCA
This sequence comes from Oncorhynchus masou masou, assembly GCF_036934945.1. Lineage (NCBI taxonomy): Eukaryota > Metazoa > Chordata > Actinopteri > Salmoniformes > Salmonidae > Oncorhynchus > Oncorhynchus masou. The sequence goes on along the minus strand of NC_088239.1, from coordinate 64,547,541 downwards.
GTAAGGCCTATTTTTATGGGTATATAACAGTTATGAAAGTTGTATTGTGAATTTGTTTTGTATTTAAATGTGTACATGACACTGCAACAACATTTCCTCATAGGACAATAAAGTCAGTAAATCAAAGTAAAGTTCTTACCCAGACTGTGTGGTAGACAGTGTAGACATCACGATCGCATGCGTACACTGGGATGGCCCGCAGCGTAAAGCCAAATTTCTTCCCCGAGCTGTGGATGATGATTGGATGCCTAGGGTTGATGACACCGAGGGAGGAGTCTCGGCTGGGTGATGAGTCACGAGAGGAAGGGTCAGAGGAGAGAGAGTAGGGGGATATGGGGCTGGCCAGTGGGGACACCGCGAAGATATCTGGAACAAGAGACAAATAGAGATTGTCATTTGAAACGACTAAAAACGTCTAAATATCACAAAGTCGTCCTTTAAGATATCTTGAACAATGAGAAACACAATTCTAATAATATTTGTACCACTAAGAGACACATTAATGAAGGGCACTATTACTTGGGGAAATAATGTGGTCATTGTGATACAATCAAGGGACTAATCTGGGAATGTGCCAGATACATTGTGAGAGCAAAATAAATGTTGCCATAGACATTTTTATATAGCACACCATCAATTTTTATGCTAATTTTATATGATGAATTTTCCAATTCTTCAAACCAAAATACCCAGTGGAGGTTAATTTAAAGGTTAAAACACAGACACGTATACAATTGTCATTGTCATTTCTATCGATCTGTCTTCCTGTAGCTCTCCCCTCAATAGCCAGATGTTCCTATACAGCCTGGAATCACTGTACCCCTGCAGGGAGTGCGACATGAGGGATTTACCCTTAGGGGGTGTTTTTCTCAGCTACTACCTCAGTTACAGGCTCCTCTTCTGTGCTACTGCATACACAGCCACTCCATAAACAGTAGCCTCTTCCCAGCAGCAGCCGTGTCCCGGGCCAATTTCACACAGATCTAATGGCCTCTCATCTCTCTCACACTCTGCTCTTTAACCATCCTTAAATCGAAATGCTGGAGATCGCAGGGATAGGGTGTGTGTATCGTCTGACTCACCTCCAGGGATCATGAGGGAGAGGGCACTGGCTGAAACAGACTTGGGGACTTTGGCAACAACACCGTGCTTCTCCCCATGTCTATCGGGCCGCAGGCCGCCATGTTGGCCTCCCTGGTCCATGGGGGTCTTGGAGGAGGAGTCAGGGCTGTCTAAGCCCTCCCCTCTGGAGGGATGCAGGTCCAGGTGCTCAGAGAAACTACCTACTGACCAAAGAAGAACAGGTACAATGTCCCATCATTTTTTTCTTCTTTTTTTTTTTTTTACTTACAGTCATGCACATTAAAAACATTGAAACAACTCCACGTGATACCCGTATCACTACTTTTCTTGAATATCAACTGAACCAGTCAACAGCCAACATGATGACAATTCTTTAACACTATCCCTACATCTTCTACCAGCTTTAACCAGTGCTTGAGGCCTCCATACCAGAGAGAGTAGCCCCGCTGTGGGTGCTTCCGGGGGTGGTTGCGTCAGCCTCATCCTCTTCTATGGAGAAGGCCAGTTTGGTGGGTTCCCTTAGGGCCAGGGACTCCTCGTCTCCGTCCTCAGCCGAGATGGCGAACTTGGGGAGCAGGCCGGGCTGGCGAGGGCCCATACTGGGGCTCTCTGTGTCTGAGGATTGAGTGAGGGAGGGCCTGGGGGGAGAAAGGAGGAATGGATAAATATCAACCCCCATCAGAAATAACATTCAGGACATACTAGCTAACTATTATAGATGTTGTACTGACAAAATGTTAATATAAGCAGGTTATGCACTGCCATCATTGTCTTAAGGTATTCTGAGACCCTGCAATAGTGGGGGAACTTAAATAATACCAAAAGTGTGTGAAAACAATAGATAGTTTGAGTATAGCAGAAGGGATGTTGTGAGGCATACATTTCAGTGAACTCTGGTGTCCAGCTCAGAGAGTCTACAGTCAGAGGGCTCTCACTCTTCTTCTCCTCGGGCTCTCCCTTCCCCTCCAGCTGGCCACGGGACAGGTCCAAGCTGCTGTACACCTACACACCACACAGACAGACAAACAGTTAACCCTTTACACCTGTGGGAATTGGCCTATATGGATGGGGCTAAATTGAAATGCTTCTTACAGAAGAAACACATATGCATAACAATGGTAGCAATTGAAAGGGAACAGTTTGGAGATTATGGGGAGATTATTACTCCAAAATTGAGGACAACAGTTCACCTGACAAGACTGAATACAAACATTACTGTTAATTTTACATTTACTGTACTTTTTGCTGCATTTGTTGATAATGAAATCTGAGAATATATTCAGTAACATGAGAATATTCCTCGATAATTGGGGAAGTTGCAACATAAGACTCAGAAATTACAAGGGTTTGATGTGAGGACTGGTGTCACACGTCTTCAAAGTGTGCCAAGTAATTTCGATGCACTTTATGACTCAAGGATGACAAACTATAAGGTGTTTATTCCTCGCTCTTAGCTGTATTGTTGAGGATTTAGAGCAGGGGTGTCAAACTCATTCCATAGAGGGCCTAGTGTCTGAAGATGGTTTGTCTCTCCTTTCAATTAAGACCTAGACAATCAGGCGAGGGGAGTTCTCTACTAATTAGTGACCATAATTCATCAATCATGTACAAGGGAGGAGCGTAAACATGCAGACACTCAGCCCTCCACGGAATGAGTTTGACACCTGAACTAGAGCAAGTGCACTTGTAGTTACTTTGTTTGGGACTCAACCCTGCATCCCCGCCATCACACAATGATCCATTAGAAATTGTGCAATTTGAAAGCCTGTTCTCTTGCCAACATGACTAGCTAAGTTATAAAATATGATATTACAGTTTTAGGCTTCACGATGCAATTCAGAGAAACAGATCGTAATTTTGGTGTGCATAGAAATTCGTCATGAGCGCATTCAGGTGCGTGTGCCGCAGTGAATTTTCTTAATCGACAATCATAGGCTCCTTCTGTTCAGATAAACCCAGGGCATGACAACATGTCATCTTGTAACTGTACATCAAACATAGTGATCATAAACGTTGACACTGTATATGACGAGTTATATGGAAATGTAAAGTGCACATTTAGACTCAATATGTGTTTGGCTTGCTTGTATGACAGAGGTATTTATTATAATCCTCAACATTTTTCAAAATACATAGTCCTCTTAAACTCTTCACTCAGACAACAAAACATTTGCAAAAGTTGCCCAATGAGAGGGAGGAATGGGAAAACTTCTTGTCACGTGCTGTGCTCAAGTTCAGAACGGTTGTCAGTCAAAACCCATACAGAGCTGTGAAGCAGAGCCAGAAGTTATGTATAGTAGGGCCAGAAGTTATGTATAGTAGGGCCAGAAGTTATGTATAGTAGGGCCAGAAGTTATGTATAGTAGGGCCAGAAGTTATGTATAGTAGGGCCAGAAGTTATGTATAGTAGGGCCAGGATGATACCAGTATCGCGATACTCGTTCGTATCGTGGCAAAGAAACAAAACACAAAGCGGATTTGACTTCTTCAGGAAAACAGCCCTAATGTTGGAAACAAACATTATGTTGTCATCCAGAGTCACATGTATTTATTTTCCAAACTATAAGCACACAATATTTTACATACAGGTTTTTAAAGGACCAAAGAGTTTGAACTGCTTTGCGTTTTCATTTTTGCCATGAAAAAAAAATACTTTGATACTGGTATTGTCACAGCCCTAATTTATAGCATGTTACTATACTTCCACTATGTTCCAATTTAGTCATTTATCAGTCCCCAAATGTGCAATTTTCAACCCGTATATGGGTACGAGTGTAGAGGGCTACATACCTGGACACCATGCAGGGACAGACATGCAGAGACTTTACAGTCCTTCCTCATAGAGGACAAGATTACTACATCTAAACACCATCACTATTATCAATATATCCGTTTAGTATTGGGACACAGAGTCTGATACCATAGAAACCCCAATCAGTGGTTACAAAATAGTGGCAGCAGCCACTGGTTAGCCACAGGTTAGATTATCAGGCTGTGTACAAAAAACTGGTGGGTAACAAACACTGAAAAAGATCTAGGTAGGTGACTGAAGAAAAAATCTTCCTCGGAGACATTCTTCTGCCTTAGAAGGCACTTTGTGCATTATTTTCAGAGGCAGAGCGTACTGCAATGCAGCACAACAATGTGTGCAAGTCTGTGTGTGTGTGTTTGCATTGTGTTCTAAGTTCTACCAAAATAGATCTGATTTGCAGCAGAAAATTTATGCAAAGCCGAGCTCTACATAACATGCTGCAGGGGGGTTGGGGGGAAAGACGCAAAGAATGTAATGGACAAAAAATCTATCATGTTGGGTTTTCATTGAAAGCTGCAGATATTTGTATGAACTACATATATTTTCTGTTGAGGGTAACTACCTCATTGATCCACCATTGTTTGTCAATCATATGGAGTAATATCGAAGTGAGTAAGCATTAAGGCCTTGAGCGAATCATTTGTAATTTATCGAGACAGAGGAGGGGCGGGTAGGGTGGGGGGATAGATAGAGAGAGAACGAGAGGGGGGTTGAGTGTGTGTGTGTGTGGGTGGGGGGGTGGGGTAGACAAAGAGCAAGACAACCCACCTTGGAGAATCTGTGAGAGCAGGACGAGAACTGACGTAGCTCCACGTTGAAGTCTTCATCATTGGTATCCTCCTCTTCTTCCTCTGTCTCCAAGTGATGGTACCTATCTGATCGAGCTGTAGGGATAAAACATTAGTTACCATCTTTACTAACTTTCACTTTTGAAATGGCTGTATTCTATAGTATAGGTTTGTGTACATTTCGAGAGCAGGAAGTAAACTCACTGTCAAAGTAGCTGGTGTCGTCCTCTGACTCCAGCTGAGGGATGAACTCAGCCTTCTGTCTCAGCAGACTGTCCCAGTCCAGAGTGTGGAAGAACTGGTGGTGCTTCACCTCATATGCACCTCCTAAGGATGGAAGGACATGCAGTACACATTTAGAACACAGAGACACTCAGAGATACACATATCTTGCACACAAAAGACAAGTGAATGCAAGCACTACAAACGCACTCAAACACACTTCCGCTCCATCCAAGATAAAGGTTGACATTGGACAGCGGTGGCACTGCCCCAACACAAAAGGAAGAAGTGCAGACGCTAACATTTCTTCCTCGCTTTATCATTGGCTGGCACCCAAAAGTCGTATCACCGGCCATAAATTATGCAGTGCAATTTCCTGCCGGTGACCTTTGAGGAAGAGACGGAGGACCGCCTGCTGAATGGTTAGACTCGACCCAGGGGATTGGCTCTGATGAATGCAGTCCTGTGTAACCTGATTAGATTGAATCTGCTACGCAGGAGACAAAATCTACATCCTAAATGGCCCACTATTCCCTATGCTGCACTACCTTTGACCAGAGCCCTATGGGCGATATAGGGAATAGGGTACCATTTTAGACGTAGTCAAACTGTGGGCGGCCCGAGGTCTAAGGTCAGGGACAATGTTTACGATCCGCAGACGCTGATGATGCGTGACCTTGCCCAGGTTGACATTCCTGAGGGGGCCCATTTACAAGGCAGTATTGTTATGTGATAAACTGTTCCGCCTATTTGGTTGACCCAATTTATCCCTCTGTATGTTTAAATAATGTGTTGTGATGAGAAGCCACATGGACAGTTATAGGAATATACCACTGCCTGGACTATTTTATCTGAGGAGAGAGAATGCTCCCTGGTAGGTCATAACTGGTTGTAAACCTCTTAACAGTAAAAAGGTTCTTTTGTGTCCTGTGCTGAGTTTCAACAAACTAAAAGTAACCCACATAAATGTGCCAGAACTGTAGGTTCTTTACACACGGTCCTTCCCAGCACGGTTCCATCAACTATGGTGAATGTGACACCAGGCCAGCCCAGTACAGCTTGGCTCGGTAGTGTGAAAATGGTATTTGTGTGTGGCATGTGTTGTGCCCAACTTGTGACTACCTGTGCCCATCCTCTCCAGGGGGTTCTGTCTGAGTAGGAGGGTGATCAGTTCCTGGGAGTCAGCAGGGGGAGCGTCCTCTCCCTCCGGCCAGTTGATCTCATCTGGGAAACACACTCAGTTTATTAGCTCTCAGTAATATCCCAGAAACAACATATGCTGCCTTTAACTAGCAGTTAGCAATATCCATGAGACAACACTGAGTTAGTTAGCAGTTAGCAATATCCATGAGACAACACATACTGAGTTAGCTAGCAGTTAGCAATATCCATGAGACAACACTGAGTTAGCCAGCAGCTAGCAATATCCCATAGACAATACATACTGAGTTAGCTAGCAGCTAGCAATATCCATGAGACAACACATACTGAGTTAGCTAGCAGCTAGCAATATCCCATAGACAATACATACTGAGTTAGCAGTAAGCCACAGTTTTAACAGTCCCACAATTATAATCTGATTAATGCATGCGATTGTGCACTTCCTTAGACGAAGGTCATATTGTTTATTATTGACAACCTTCACTACCTCAAGGATGAGAAATTCAATAGTGTGTTCTCCAGTAGTAAAATAATGTGTTATCCAGGTCTGAAAAAAAGAATGTGATAAAAAAATCCTTGTGTCTGCATGTTTGTGTGTATGTGTCTGTGTGAGTCTGTTCATGTATGTTTGACCAGTGTAGACCGCTAGCAACAGTTGAGAAATACCAGTGTACACCAAACCAGTAGAGTCTGTGCCACGCCACGGATGTCTCTTTGGCGCCATGAGGCCCCCATTTTAATCAAATTTGGGAGCGGGGCATGAATATGCATGGTGGCCCTCAGGCCTGAGCAGCGTGGCATTCAGCTCAGTGTGTTCAGAGCCCTTTAATTAACACTGGGTCTCTATGGTCTAGTATGATGGAGAGCACACCAAATCTGTCATGGCACCACATTAATTAACATAGGATAGATCGAGCTTATGTGTAAAGGATCAGTTTACAAAGAACATCACATGCTGACATTTTAAACTATTTTTTCTTATTCGTTGCATAGAATAAGTAGGCGAATACACCATGCCTGTGCTATACACTTAAAATGGCTAGAAAACAATGGCCATAAGGAATTTGGCACAATATAGAGCACACAAAATCTGTCAAAGCACACCATTCAATTTCATAGGATAGATAGAGGGGGCTCTCTGACGTTCCCTATATAGACTTCTCTCTAACAACTTCCACTGCTGTCATTTTTTTAAGTCTTGTTCCTTTATTCAGCATAATGTGCTGTAAATGTAAAAAGGCTTGAACACAACAGCCATAGGGAAGTTATCATACATTTGAACTTGAGAAATGTCTTTAGTTTTAATGTAAGCCACATCCCACACAATTGGTTTTGTGCATGAACATGCCTTGTTCCCAAATAAATGGGAAAGATTGGCACCATACAATTCCATACTATTTAGATAGATATTGCCAATCTTTCCCATTCACCGGGGATAAAGACCTTCAGATTTTTCTCCTACTTAGTCATGCATTGTTGTCAATGTTAAGTGAAATTTCAACATAATTGGAATTTAGGATTCGCCCTAAATGTCAACTCAAAAAGAGAGAAGAGTGAGACTGACCACTGATGACCTGTCCGAACAGTTCTTCTGGTGTGTCTCCAAAGAAGGGTACGCAACCCACCAGGAACTCATAGAGTATGATGCCCATGGCCCACCAGTCCACTGGTTTCCCATAACCCTGTCTAAGGATCACCTCTGGAGCGATGTACTCTGGGGTCCCACACACCTACACACACAGACAGAAGGCAACAGGTACTAGTAGTACGTTTTGGTGAAGCGTTGAGGCTTGAAACAGTCATATTTGATAAACAATCACCTGAAAGCTGTAGGTATTCAGTCTGAGCACATCAAAGTGTTCAAACTGGATACCATAACGGTCATGTTCTCTCTGCTTGCTTGTTTTAATTATGAGAAACTATAAATGAGTGAGAAAGACTGGCCTATACTGTAGGTGGAATGCCAATCCATCTCTACACACTGTACCTGTTTATCAGAGAACTCTCGGGCGTCCTTCTCTATGTGTCCCTCATACAGGTTAGTGGTCATGTTCATCAGGCCCACCTTGGACAGCCCAAAGTCTGTCAGCTTGATGTGGCCCATGGAGGTCACCAACAGACTGAGGGTGGGGGAGAAAGACACGAGCATCACATAGATACCAATGAAGATAGATCTCCAAATCTGGCTCAGAATACAATAAGTAAATGAGTGACATCTGTGCATCTGCTTTGCTTGCTGTTTGGGATTTTAGACTGGGTATCTGTAAAGCACTTTGTGACAATTGCTCATATATAAAGGGCTTCATAAAATAAATGTGATTGGTAGACATCAATGACCAAAGTGACTGACTATTTTAAAAACGTAAAGATCAGCAGTCTGAAGGGTGTCTAACCAGATCTGTTCATGCAGTCTTGCCAACGACTATGACATGTGTTGTCTTACCAGGGTAAGCAGCACTAACAGCACCAACAGATCTGAGATTAGATTATATCTATCTACATTCCCAGTGATAGTAGCCGACTATACTATAGCGATATTAGAGACTGACTTGTCTGGTTTGAGGTCCCTGTGGACGATGCCATAGTTGTGCAGGTACTCCAGAGCCAGCACCGTCTCAGCAAAGTACATCTTGGCCATGTCCACAGGCAGGGGGCCCATGTTCTTTAACAGGTTGGCACAGTCACCGCCTAATGGCATACAGACACAGTCTTACCGAGTTAATTCTGACATTAAAATACTGTATACTACAATGAAGTACATTCAACATATGATTAATCCAAACCCAAAATTGGTAATACTTTTGGTAAATAATAGGGCTGAACAACATTAACCAGTATTTCTAGAGCAGTTTATCCCCCTGGTGAGCTTCCTGTCTTCCACAGTTTTGGTAAGAAAGAAAAGTAAGAAAAAAAATGGCTGCCTACCTTCCACATACTCCATGACCATGCAGAGGTGTCGTCGTGTTTCGAAGGAGCAGAACATTGAGACCACGAAGGGGTTCTCAGCGAAGGTCAGGATGTCTCTTTCCACAAATGCCTGCTGGATCTGGTTCCTCAGCATCAGGTTCTGTTTGTTGATCTTCTTCATGGCAAAGCGCTGCTTGGTCTCCTTGTGGCGCACCAGATACACAGCCCTGTTACAGAGAGAAGACACTACATCAGACACACTGTTCAGGCTGAGGTAAATCAAGCATATATTGCTCGGTCAGAGAATGACATTGTTAGTCATATGCAGCTAACTGCCAAAATAAAGAAAACACCAACAAAGTGTCTTAATAGGGTGTTGGGCCACGAGTCAGCAGAACAGCTTCAATGTGCCTTGGCATTCTACAAGTGTTTGGAACTATTGGAGGGATGCGACAATCATATAATTAGGAATTAGAATCGTAATTTAATAGGATCTCTATGGCGACACCATACTTCCACAATAAATTCCATCATATGTTTTTTCGTTAATGGAGGTGGAAAAAGCTGTCTCAGGCACAGCTCCAGAATCTGTGTGTTCAATTGGGTTGAGATCTGACACACACACCATTTAAACTCCCTATGTTCCTTTGAACATTCCTCTTTCAATGTCATGGCAGCCACAATGATGGCCAAATGGGCATTTTTATACATGACCCTAAGCATGATGGGAGATTAATTGCTTAATTAACTCAGGAAACACACCTGTGTGGAAGCACCTGCTTTCAATATACTTTGTACTCCTCCATACCTCAAGTTGTTCCTTAATTTTGGCAGTTTCTCTATAAAGATGGATTGAAATCACACATTCATAGCTCTGTTGAGAGGGAACACATTGTCAGTCCCGTGGTAGACTTAAATCATGGACAGGGCCATGAAGAGGACAGGGCCATGAACAGGACAGGGCCATGAACAGGACAGGGCCATGAATTGGAGATGGTAAACATAAGTGATAGATGTCCTTTATGTAAACCCAAATCACATATCCCATTCAAACACTAAATAACAGCTGAAACAGATCAGAATTCCATCATAACCGTCCTCACTGTTACCAGAGAGGATGCTCTCACCCGTAGGCTCCGTTGCTGATGAGTTTGTTCATCTCAAAGTCCATCTCGCAGGGCTTTCGTCTGGATCGCAGGGCCGCGTTCAGACTCTGGGACTGGGAGGACAAGAGGAGAGAAACTTTATTCTACTGAAATAATAACCTGCAACTACAAACTTGAATAAAATATGACGAATACTCACAGAGTCATCTGTCTCGGGTGTTTCCGCTATCCCACTATCATAACTGGTCATCTGAGCAATTTCTAGAGGAGCAGGACCGAGAGAAACATGTCAGCATTTCATTCAACTTCGCCATTTCAGCATTTTCACCTTCAGACACAAAACAGTGCCCTTTGAATCCAGATGTCTTCTATATACTCCAACATTTAGTCAAAGCCTATAGAGAGTACTGTATATTAACACTCTTTATTTGGCAGTTAAGAAACAGTCTGTTGAGCGGAGTCTGAGAAATCCTACAGGAGGGGAAATTACAAGGAAACCAGAAGAGGCAGCAACACAAACACATGTCGGACATCCATTAAGAAAACCACAACTCCAGAACACTCCTGTGTGTGCGTGTCTCTTGCATGTACATTTGGGTATGCACATGCACGTGTGTGTTCATCCCCTCCCATCAGCACTGTATGAACAGCAGGAGCTAGCGAATCAGGAGTGGGTTGTTCAGTCATCCCAACAGTGACCCTAAACACATTTCTAATGTAACTTAGCATCTGTCCCTGCCTAGGAGGCTGCTTCCAGCGCTCCAGGCTACTGGGCAAGAAAAACACACAGGATAGGCCCAGGGGAAATGAGTCAAGAGACATTGGCCAATGAGGACGGAGGTTAGTGAGCCAGTCTGTGTCGATCTGTTTCAGCTCTATAGGGAGACAATTTGTTCCTAATTAGTCAGAATGAACGCTGGGGTTTGAGTGGAGAGAGGAGAGGCACATTAGGATGGCAGTCAGTTCAGTACAGGACATTACTCTACGCCACCATCTTAGAACTTCTCTATTCTTGTTATATTATCCTTGCTAGTTATATTAGCCTTGCTAGAAATGTTAGCTGTAATGCTGACAATATTTTGGTCATTGGGTAGCTGGTACTTCTAGTACTAGTTCTTCTGTAGTAGTAATACAAGTCATTCATCTTATCTAAAAAAATAAATCTGCTCCAGCAATGCTTTCAAAACGTTAATGACCAATATCGAAAACATAATTAGGATTTATTTCAATTATATTATTATTTTCTCTCAGTACATTACGGAGGGAGTTTCACGAGGACGTTAACGTAAATTAAAATGTAATAAATGATTTGCCGATGATTCCTCTCCTCCACTGAAACGAGATCAATAAACCAATTTAGGCTGCAGTGTTCTGATGAAACTGGTTGGGTGAAGTAGATTCACAATCAGAAATCTTATGCTTATATTCTCATCAGGTCATCAATGTAGGGTTGACAGGTGCTTCGAAAACAAAGTGTGAGAAGTGATTGGATGAGATACAATACAATCTATTCACCTCCCTGAATTATTGATTAAAAAACACTGTTTTGCAATGAAGGTCGACAGTAGCCTCAACAGCACTCTGTAGGGTAACACCCTGGTGTAACCGGAGGACAGCAAGCTTCCACCTTACTCTGGGTACATTGACTTCAATACAAAACCTAGGAGGCTCATGGTTCTCACCACCTTCCATAGACTTACACAGTAATTATGGCAACTTCCAATGGACATCCTCCAACCTATCAGAGCTCTTGAAGCATGACCTGACATGTTGTCCACCCAATCAAAGGGTCAGAGATTGAATCTAGTACTGAAAGTATCAGCTACATCGAGCTAGCACTGCAGTGCATAAAATGTGGTGAGTAGTTGACTCAAAGAGAAACAATCTGTGAACAAAATAATTTCTTAAATGGAGGAGCAAGAAAGGGCTTGCTATATTTCAATATAATATATATTTTTTTACGTTCACTTACTTAGCTAGCAAATGCAGCTAGCTAGTTTAGCCTACTCAAACACCCAGCTCAAACAGATAAATATTATGTTAGCTAGCTGGCTATGACTATCCAACACAAGGAACTCTTCCAAGTCAAGGTAAGCTTTTGGTTTTATTAATTTGATTGTCAACGGAGCCCGCTGGTGTAACTGCTAAACTGCTTACTGACTGTACTGCATGATTTTAGCAGGTTTACTAACACGTTCTAGTAGCTATGTTGACTTGACGTTAACTAATTTGGTGACAATGATATAGGCTATGTATAGCAGTTATGATATGAAGGTTTGGCTTTGAAAGGTTTTTCGCATGGTCACAGACATCTGATGTGTCATGCATTGAAGTCCACAAGCGAAGGCAAAAGGTGAGAGGAGGAGAGCACGTAGATGCAAGAAGGACTGCACCGAGCTGTTTGTATGTGGCTCTGAAAGGGAACTGTTTGCATGTTATCAGGGGTGTACTCAGACCGCCAATTCTGTTTAAAAACATTTCTTAAACAGAAGCAAATGGAACGGGGATAAACACACCTGAATCTACCCAACAGAAACTCTTGTTTGCAACTGTTGGACTAATGATTACACACTCGATCAGTCTGAACGCGGCCCTGCGATCCAGACGAAAGCCCTGCGAGATGGACTTTGAGATGAACAAACTCCTCAGCAACGGAGCCTACAGGTGAGAGCATCCTCTCTGGTATCAGTGAAGACGGTTATGATGGAATCCTTATCATTTTCAGCTGTTATTTGGGATTTTACTTAAAGGGCATTTTTCACTCATGTTTACAATCTCCAATTCATGGCCGTGTCCTGTTTGAGCTAATTATTTCAAAAAGGCATAAAATATATTTGGTTGTAATGTTATGTAATCAAGGGTGGTCAACCATCCTCCAGGAGAGCTCATGTGCAGGCTTTTATTCCAGTCCTCTCTAACAAACCACATTTCAAATCAAAATCAATAAATTTTATTAGTCACATGCGCCGAATACAACTTACGAGCCCCTAACCGACATCGCAGTTTAAAAAAATATGAGTAAAAAATAAAAGTAACAAGTAATTAAAGAGCAGCAGTAAAATAACAGCGAGATCATACACAGGGGTACTGGTACAGAGTCAATGTGCGGGGGCACCGGTTTGTTGAGGTAATATGTATACGTCGGTAGAGTTAAAGTGACTATGCATAGATGATAACAACAGAGAGTAGCAGTAAAATAACAGCGAGACCATACACGGGGGTACTGGTACAGAGTCAATGTGCGGGGGTACCGGTTTGTTGAGGTAATATGTATACGTCGGTAGAGTTATTAAATTGCCTATGCATAGATGATAACAACAGAGAGTAGCAGCGGTGTAAAAGAGGGAGGGGGCAATGCAAATAGTCTGGGTAGCCATTTGATTAGATGTTCTGGAGTCTTATGGCTTGGCGGTAGAAGCTGCTTCATCTAACCACTTTTTTATTGATTGAATCACGGTGCTTCCTGCTTTAATTTTTGCTTGCCAGCAGGAATCAGGAGGATAGAATTATGGTCAGATTTGCGAAATGGAGGGAGAGGGAGAGCTTTGTACGCGTCTGTGTGTAGAGTAAAGGTGGTCCAGAGTTTTTTCCCTCTGGTTGCATATTTAGCACGCTGATAGAAATTTGGTAAAACAGATTTAAGTTTCCCTGCATTAAAGTCACGTCAGGCTCGTTGCAATGTCCCATACATTGGATACCCAAATAAACTGGAAGTATCTACAAAACCAGTTTTGAAGACACATAATCCAAAAGACAGGCTACATAAAAAAAATAACTGTTTGCGATAAACTTATTTGGATTCATCGAGATTGAATGGAATCCCAACTAATACAATGGTGAAATAAATCATTTTTTCAGTCAAAAATAATTGCTTAAATGAATTGTTCAAGAAAGTAAATCAATTTTGTATGACCTTATTCACGAGTGTTGGTGGAAAGTTTTAGGGATATATGAAAACAATCATGTTAATAATAGTTAAACAGTTAATTACAGGGTACAATATATGTTTTGAATTGGCTACCCAGCTAGTAGTCTGTTCTCAATCATATTTTATAGGCCTACCTGCCTGCCGCTGCAATGTCCGACTGTCTCTCTCTCCTTGAGCAACGGCCCACTCCTCTCGCACACATGCAGGTGATGTGCGCAATCACGGACGCACTAAAGTGCATTCCGATCCTGGCTCATATGTTGATATGTAAAAAAAAAAATGTTTAAACTGTTTCTAAAAAATGGACATCAAGATTAACTACCGTAATTGCTGGACTATTAAGCGCACCTGAATATAAACCGCACCCACTGAATTATTTTAAAAATATGTATTTTGTACATAAATAAGCCGCACATGTCTTTAAGCCGCAGGTGCTTACCGGTACATTGAAACAAATGAACTTGGTCACTATCTTCCTCCCCTGTGCACTGAAACCACTGAAGTCATCTCCTTCGGTGTCGGAGTTGAATAGCCTCAGAATTGCTTCATCTGATGTTGGATCGTTTTCATTGTCGCTCTCGTCACTTTCATCCGGAAACAAATACCCCGCTGAGCTCATGCTGCCCATTCAACACGCAGCAGTCCAGCCTTTCGAAACCCGTTGATGATAGTGGATTTTTTGACAATGCTCCACTCTGTCAGGACCCATAAATTAGCCGCGTCATTGTTTAAACCGCGAGGTTCAAAGCGTGGGAATAAAGTAGCGGCTTATAGTCCGGAAATTACGGTATTTGATATATTTCCATGACTTATCCAAAACGTTTTAGATTTGATAATTTTCCCCGCCTGGAAAACACAATTTTAAAAGTCCAGGATTTCCATGACGATAAGAATCTTGTTAAAAATATTGGATTGATGCAAGTGTGGCTTGAGGGAGTTTCCACCATATTCCTCACACCAGTCCATTCCTTTTAAATCAATGAGGGGGTGTGTACACTTTGGGATACGGGTGAAAAATTGGAACGTAGCCAGTGTCATCTGTAGAGCATGAATATCAAGGCTAGCACATCTTAGGTTTTACATCACAAAATAAGTTATTTTCTACATAATCAGAAACTTCTTGATTACTTAGCAGGCCACCACTGGAATGAGTTCACAGCCCCTTGCAGCTTTCAGCAGAAAGCACTCTTTTCAATCTTAATGTGTGATGTTTGGCTGCACCTCCACTCATGTTGGTTTAGGCACTGTCTACCTGCCCAACTTCTACAAGGTCAAACCTGGCATACCTTCCAGGGGGTCCCGTGTGAGCCCCAACTGGCTGATGATGTAGCGGGGGATGTCAGTCTTGATGCCCTGGCCCTCTTTGGCGTGACCCTCGGCAGCCTCCAACAGATGGTAGAACTCCTCTGGATCAAACTCCTGAGGAGAGGACAACACAGGGACACAGGTTTCACTACAACACTTCTGGAACTCTTAGTTTTAAGTTTCAATAGGCATTGTCTGAGTGCTGTTGGCTTTTCTCTGGGTTGATAATGTAACAGTCAATCAATAGCAGGAGCGCGAGGAGGATGCATTGCATCTGTATGGCTCGTCACCAGGTCGCAAGCCTCCTCTTTATACAACAGAGACATGGATAATTCAAACCTAGTTTAGATAGAGCTACATGGTAATTTGTGTAGTTCTGATTAGCCATGGGACAGAAATAAGTCATATTTAGTATTAATGCCCAGAGATTTGACTAGTCACCGCACATGGTCAGGAAAAACTCCTGGCCCTAGTATAATTAGTGTAATATGTGTGAGTGAGAAGTCATTGCCATGTGTTTGGTAGCTAACTAGTGACAATCAGGCGAGACATACCAGGCATTCCAGGAGGCGCGCTGGCCTGGCAATGACGATGAGGATCTTCTTTACCAGCTCTTTGATGAAGTTCACCTCCTGGCTCTCCGACCGGGACGTGGACTATACACACACACAACAGAACACACTCGCTCAACATTTTATACAGACCTGTGAGCTGATCAGTGCTCGGGACTGGAAGTACCATTAAGTAAGAGGGAGGGATTATCATAGTAAGCCTGCATGAGGGGAGAGGACACTGAGCAATACAGAATTTCTGTATTTGTAATAGTGCTTAAAAAATGACTTTGAATACCGTAGAGGTAAGAGAGCTCTCTAAATCAAATCATTTTGGTGAAAGAATCTGCTTGATTGTATCAAAATCCTATGCAGTAATGTGTACCGATATTGTAATTACACTGTGCTTATTACTATGGTAAAAGGTTAATGTATTTTAAAGTGGGGCAGGTGGCACCACACTATTCTTTATTGCTTTCTTTCCTCATCTACTTTCCTTCATTATGCCAGATTATTAATATGGGAGTAGACGACACAAGGAAAGGTAACCACTTAACATTACTGAGCTGCACCAATAGTGTCACCCACCTCCTGGAATAGCTTCTCCAGCTTGTCGGTGAGCTCACAGAAGTAGCGCGAGGTGACGTGGCCCAGGCGGCTCTTCTCCAGGCAGTCGCGGACCAGCTCGATGATCTGATGGTGGGCAAACCCCAGCACACCGTCCGCCAGCGGCAGCACGCTCTCCGGGGAGCTGGTCCGGATGATCTCCTGGATCCTCTCCTCCATCTGGGCTGTGGCCTTGAGACATGGAGGGGTGGAAAGGGTTAAAAAGAGAGGACATGAGAGAGAGAGGGTAAAAAGGTTTAAAGGTGGTAGAAAGTGGTGGCAAAAGTGGTCAGAGGGGGTAAAACTTTTAGAAGTGGCTAAAAAAGAGCAACTATTTTGTCACTGTGTAATAAACCTTATGTAAGACATTGGCATTTTGTTTTGATACCAAATGACAGGCGACAAGGCCCCTCACCTTAGGAAAGCGTTCCTTGTAGACATGGTTCATCATAATAATCTCATGATCACAACAGGATGGGGATCTTCCAGGGCTGCAAACAAATAAGAATATAAAGGAAAGATCAGTACTTATATTACAACACATACTGTATCTTACAGCAGAAAAATGCATTGATATACAGTGCATTCGGAAAGTATTCAGACCCCTTGACTTTTTCCACATTTTGTTGCTTTACATCTTTACTCTAAAATGTATTAAATTGATTGTTTTTCATCAATCTACACACAGTACCCCATATTGACAAAGCAAAAACAGGTTTTTAGAAATGTTTGCACAATTACAAAAAATGTAAAACTGAAATATCACATTGACATAAGTATTCAAACCCTTTACTCAGTACTTTGTTGAAGCACCTCAAGCTCTGTCAGGCTGGATGGGGAGCATTGCTGCACAGCTATTTTCTGTTCTCTGCAGAGATGTTCAAATCGAGGTTTCAAGTCCAGGCTCTGGCTGGGCCACTCAAGGACATTCAGATACTTGCCCCAAAGCCACTCCAGCGTTGCCTTGGCTGTGTGCTTAGGGTCACTGTCCTGTTGGAAGGTGAACCTTCACCCCAGTCTGAGGTCCTGAATGCTCTGGAGCAGGTTTTCATGAAGGATCCTTGTACTTTTCTCTGTTAATGTTTATCTCAATCCTGACTAGTCTCCCAGTCCCTGCTGCTGAAAAACATCAACACAGCATGCTGCCACCACCATGCTCCACCGTAGGGATGGCGCCAGGTTTCCTCCAGACATGATGCTTGGCATTCAGGCCAAGGAGTTCAAAATCAGACAAGATCTTGTTTCTCATGGTCTTTTGGCAAACACCAAATCAAAACAAATGTTATTGGTCAAATGTGCCGAATACAACAGGTGTAGTAGACCTTATAGTGAAATGCTTACTTACAAGCCCTTAACACACTTTTTTGGGGCATTTTCTTAAAACTCAGAGATAAGAAAAACAAATAATTCAAGAGCAGCAGTAAATAATAGCGGGGCTATATACAGGTTCAGAGTCAATGTGTCAATGTGCGGGGGCACCGATGACGAGGTAATTGAGGAAATATGTACATGCAGGTTGGGTTATTAAAGTGGCTATGCATAGATAATAACAGAGAGAAGCAGCAGCGTGGTGGGGGTGCAAATAGTCTGGGTAGCCATTTGATTAGCTGTTCAGGAGTCTTATGGCTTGGGGGAAGAAGCTGTTCAGAAGCCTCTTGGAATTAGATTTGGCGCTCCGGTACTGCTTGCCGTGAGGTAGCAGAGAGAACAGTCCATGACTAGGGTGGCTGGAGTCTGACAATTTTTAGGGCCTTCCTGACACCGCCTGGTATAGAGGTATAGCTTGGCCCCGGTAATGTACTGGGCCGTACACACTACCCCCTGCAGTGCCTTGCGGTTGGAGACTGAGCAGTTGCCATACCGGGCAGTGATGCAACCCGTCAGGATGCTCTCGATGGTGCTGTTAAACCTTTTGAGGATCCTTTTCCTGTAGTCCACAATAATCTCCTTTGTCTTGATCACGTTGAGGGAGAGGTTGTTGTTCTTGCACCACACGGTCAGGTCTCTGACCTCTTCCCTATAGGCTTCCTCATCGCTGTTGGTGATCAGGCCTACCACTGTGTCATCAGCAAACTTGGTGTTGGAGTCGTGCCTGGCAGCGCAGTCATGAGTGAACAGGGAGTACAGGAGGGGACTGAGCACACATTCCTGAGGGGCCCCCATGTTGAGCATCAGCGTGGCAGATGTGTTGTTACCTACCCTTACCACCTGGTGGCAGCACGTCAGTAAGTCTAGGATCCAGTTGCAGGAGGTGGTGTTTTGTCCCAGGGTCCTTAGCTTAGTGATGAGCTTTGAGGACACTATGCTGTTGAACACTGAGCTGTAGTCAATGAATAGCATTCTCACATAGGTTTTCCTTTTGTCCAGGTGGGAAAGGGCATTGTGGAGTGCAATAGATATTGCATCATCTGTGGATCTGTTGGTGCGGTATGCAAATTGGAGTGGGTCTAGGGTTTCTGGGATAATGGTGTTGATGTAAGCCATGACCAGCTTTTCAAAGCATTTCATGGCTACAGATGTGAGAGCTACGGGTCAGTAGTATTTAGGCAGGTTACCTTAGTCTCTGTGCCCAAGAACACTATGGTGGTCTGCTTGAAACATGTTGGTATTACAGACTCAGACAGGGAGAGGTTGAAACTGTCAGTGAAGACACTTGCCAGTTGGTCAGTGCATGCTCTGCGTACACATCCTGGTAATCTGTCTGGCCCTGTGACCTTGTGAATGTTGAACTGTTTAAAGGTCTTACTCGCATCGGCTGCGGAGAGCGTGATCACACAGTCAACCCGACGAGCTGGTGCTCTCATGCATGTTTCAGTGTTACTTGCCTCGAAGCGATCATAGAAGTTATTTAGCTCATCTGGTAGGCTTGTGACACTGGGCAGCTCTTGGTAGGGCTTCCTTTTGTAGTCTGTAATAGTTTGCAAGCCCTGCCACATCCGACGAGTTATGGAGCCGCTGTAGTACGATTAAAGATCTTAGTCCTGTATTGACGCTTTGCCTGTTTGATGGTTCGTCACAGAGTATAGTAGGATTTCTTATAAGCTTCCGGGTTAGAGTCCCGCTCCTTGAAAGCAACAGCTCTAACCTTTAGCTCGGTGCGAATGTTGCCTGTAATCCACAGCTTCTGGTTGGGGTATGTACGTACGGTCACTGTGGGGACGACGTCCTCAATGCACTTATTGATAAAGCCAGTGACTGATGTGGTGTACTCCTCAATGCCATCGGAAGAATCCCGGAACATATTCATGTCTGTGCTAGCAAAACAGTCCTGTAGTTTAGTATCGGTTTCATCTGACCACCGTTTTTAAAAGACAGTCACTGGTGCTTCCTGCTTGAATTTTTGCTTGTAAGCAGGAGCATAGAGTTATGGTCAGATTTGCCAAATGGAGGGCGAGGGAGAGCTTTGTACACGTCTCTGTGTATGGAGTAAAGGTGGTCTAGAATTTTTCACATTTTTCACAGCATTTAACATGCTGATAGAAATTTGGTAAAACTGATTTAAGTTTCCCTGTATTAAAGTCACGGGCCACCTGGAGCGCCGCCTCCGGATGAGCGTTTTCCTGTTTTCTTATGGAGGAAATCAGCTCATTGAGTGCGGATTCAGTGCCAACTTCGCTCTGCGGTGGAATGTAGACAGCTACAAAAAATACAGATGAAAACTCTCTAAGTAGATAGTGTGGTCTACAGCATACCATGAGATACTCTACCTCAGGCGAGAAAAACTTTGAGACTACTTAGATATCGTGCACCAGCTGTTTACATAAATGCATAGGCCTCCGCCAGTGTCTTACCAGAGGCTGCTGTTCTGTCTGGCCGATAGAGTGTATAACCCGCCAGTTGTATGTTCTTAATGTTGTCATTCAGCTACGACTCGGTGAAACATAAGAGTTTTTAATGTCCCATTGGTAGGATTATACATGCTTTCAGTTCGTCCAAGCGGACTGTCATGTGCATTTTACTGATGAGTGGCTTCCGTCTGGCCACTCTACCATAAAGGACTGATTTCTAGAGTGCTGCAGGGATGGTTGTTCTTCTGGAAGGTTCTCCCATCTCCACAGAGGAACTCTGGAGCTCTGTCAGTGACCATCGGGTTCTTGGTCACCTCCCTGACCAAGGCCCTTGTCCCCCAATTGCTCAGTTTGGTTGGGTGGCCAGCTCTAGGAAGACTCTTGGGTGTTCTAAACTTATTCCAATTAAGAATGATGGAGGCCACTGTGTTCTTGGGGATCTTAAATGCTGCAGACTTTCTTTTGTAGCCTTCCCCAGATATGTGGCTCGACACAATCCTGTCTCAGAGCTCTATGGACCATTCCTTCGACCTCATGGCTTGGTTTTTGCTCTGACATGCACTGTCAACTGTGGGACCTTATATAGACAGGTGTGTGCCTTTCCAAATCATGTCATATTTGGAAAGTGTCCATTGAATTGATCACAGGTGGACTCCAATAAAGTTGCAGAAACATCTCAAGGATGATCAATGGAAACAGGATGCACCTGAGCTCTATTTTGAGTCTCATAGCAAAGGGTCTGAATAATTATGTATGTATGTATGTATCTGTTTTTTTAAATAAATGTTCAAACATTTCAAAAAACCTGTTTATGCGGTATTGTGTGTAGATTTCTTAAATCCATTTTAAAATAAGGCTGTAAACGTAACATGTGTAAAAGGGGTCCGAATACTTTCCGAATGCACTCTGGGTTATGTGGTTGGACCAGGTCTCTTGAAAAATATGTTGTTTTATCTCAATGAGACGAACATGGATAAATAAAAATTAAATTAAATATATATATAAAATTAAATGAATATATATATAAAATTAAATGAATATATATATACATAAAATTAAATGAAATATATATATATATATAAAAATTAAATGAATATATATATATATATATATATATATATATATATAAAATTAAATGAATATATATATATATATATATATATATATATATATATATATATATATATATATATATAAAAATTAAATGAATATATATATATATAAAATTAAATGAATATATATTTATATAAAATTAAATGAATATATATATATATATATATATTTATATAAAATTAAATGAATATATATATATATATATATTTATATAAAATTAAATGAATATATATTTATATAAAATTAAATGAATATATATATATATTTATATAAAATTAAATGAATATATATATATATTTATATAAAATTAAATGAATATATATATATATATATATATTTATATAAAATTAAATGAATATATATATATATTTATATAAAATTAAATGAATATATATATATATTTATATAAAATTAAATGAATATATATATTTATATAAAATTAAATGAATATATTTATATAAAATTAAATGAATATATATATATTATATAAAAAATATATTTATATATATTTAATACAACTAAATTAAAAGGACTGTCATTTTCAGCAACTATTATTCCCAGCATCCTTAAAGGTGTATGACCTTGCCGGGCCTCCGTACATACCTGAGACTGCGCGAGCGGGGTCGCATTGGAGCCGTCCCCCTCCGTCGGTCGTCCCCGGCGATGCTCTCGGTGCAGAAGTGCTTGGAGAGAAAGTGCAGCTCATCCGGGGTGGGCTGGAAGGGGAGCTGGTGCAGCTTCTCCTGTGATGAACAGGACGACTGGAAATGAAATGAATATACATTGAACGAGAAAAGAAAAGATAAAAAGGAGAGGCTAATGCTTTGATTCATGTTTGTTCTGACTGTGTTTATTTGATTGGGTAAATGTTCATTACGGTATTGATGCCCTTTTACAGTGTCTTGAAAATGAAGGACAAACTTATGGGTGCCAAAATGGTTGCGACGGTACAGTAGATGAAAGCTAACAAATTACTGTGAACATTCCCATTTCTCCTCATTACATTGTTCTCAAATCCAATCCAAATAGGGATTAAATTTAAACTAAACTGCAAACATAGCCTGGACAAACAACACAGTTGCTGGTGTTAATCCCGCTCTATGGTAGTTCCCCCTAACCGGTTGCCTCACCAGCCTCCGGCAACATGTTAAGTATTTATCAGCTCTAATTGATGGTCCTCAAAAAACATGGCCGTTAACAAACAACCCATTACTTTGTGTGTGACGGCTTGTTTACTTTGTGTAGTCTGCCATGGGGCCTGTTTGTGTGTGTGTGTGTGTGTGTGTGTGTGTGTGTGTGTGTGTGTGTGTGTGTGTGTGTGTGTGTGTGTGTGTGTGTGTGTGTGACAGAGAGTTGACCATCGCCTGCCTGTGTGATTTGAGTTTGTCAGTAAACAGAGCAGAGTTATGTGTGTGTGTGTGTGTGTGTGTGTGTGTGTGTGTGTGTGTGTGTGTGGCCTAGCTGTGTGCCAGGGCCATATTTACTCCAAAACAAATCTGCTGGCCCTAAATACAGCGTCTGGTGGTATGTGTCAGCCTGCGAGACACTAGCGGGAGAATGGCACCAATCATCTCTGACTACCAGTAGCCTACAGTACAGTACAGCACAGGACAGTACAGGACAAGTGACTGAAGTACAGACTAGAGGATGCCTATCAGATGATCATTTCACATTGGAACATCTTTATTTGAACTATTCTTGAATATCCAGTGATCTGGTACAGTATATGTATTTTTTAGAATGAAAGGGTTTTCCATCAGTATGTGAAAAAGTTAGGTTAAACAACCTTTTTGGTATTGCTTTAAAAAAAATCTAGCTAACACATAAAATATTTTGTTTCATGGCCTTTAACAAATTGAGTGGTATGGTACATACAGAAACAGTGGAGCTGGGTGTGTTGGTGCCATAGCCAGAGGAAGGCAGAGAGGCCAAAGACCAGCGTCGTCCATCAGTCCTACTCAAACACACAGACAGAGATGGAAAGAGACAGACGCCATCATAAACTCAGAAACCATCCATAACTAAATCAGTAATATGAGAACTTAACAAAATATAAAAATAACTATGAATGATAATGATATTCAAAACAAGACTACTCAAAGCTTCAGGATTTTGAATAACATACCTACACTACAAATGCACAACGTTCTGGATGACCTTTGACCTATGTGCAGAGTTAGGTCATTTGCAACCTTTACCTTTCCCGGAAGAATAGGTAGGAAAGACTGCTTTTCAATAGCCTACTGCAGCATTTACAGTGGATTATATTTGAGTCATTTAGTAGACACTTTTATCCAGAGTGACATACAGTAGTGAATGCATACATTGTCGTACAGGTCCCCCGTGAGAATCGAACCCACACAGGACAGTTTCCTTGATCTACGCTACCTGCCACCCACATCTTTTTTATTTGATCTTTATTTAACTAGGCAGGTCAGTCAAGAACAAATTCTTATTTTTAATGACGGCCTAGGAACTGCCTTGTTCAGGGGCAAAACAACAGATTTGAACCTTGTCAGCTCGGAGATTCGATCTTGCAACCTTTCGGTTACTAGTCCAGCGCTCTAACCACTAGGCTACCCTGCCGCCCCAACCTACCCTGCCGCCCCAACCTACCGAGTAGTGAGATGTCTTCTGTTGCACTAACCAATAACACTGAACATTGATACAAACTCAGAGGAATAACATGTGGGGATAAAATGTAGGGACAGCTAGAAACACATCAAACAGAATTTTCATGATTCAGGTATAATGGCAAGGTAACAATGACGTTGTGTATTCATACACATTGCACGAACGGACATGTGAGTTACAATGACGTTGTGTATTCATACACATTGCACGAACGGACATGTGAGTTAAAATGACGTTGTGTATTCATACACATTGCACGAACGGACATGTGAGTTACAATGACGTTGTGTATTCATACACATTGCACGAACGGACATGTGAGTTACAATGACGTTGTGTATTCATACACATTGCACGAACGGACATGTGAGTTACAATGACGTTGTGTATTCATACACATTGCACGAACGGACATGTGAGTTACAATGACGTTGTGTATTCATACACATTGCACGAACGGACATGTGAGTTACAATGACGTTGTGTATTCATACACATTGCACGAACGGACATGTGAGTTACAATGACGTTGTGTATTCATACACATTGCACGAACGGACATGTGAGTTACAATGACGTTGTGTATTCATACACATTTGCATAAACGGACATGTGAGTTACAATGACGTTGTGTATTCATACACATTGCACGAACGGACATGTGAGTTACAATGACGTTGTGTGTATTCATACACATTGCACGAACGGACATGTGAGTTACAATGACGTTGTGTGTATTCATAGACATGAGTAACAGGAAGAAGAGCTATGAAGAGCTACGATGTTTACATGACAAAACAGAGTCCTAACATGACATGTCTGGTCTGTGGCACTGACGGAATCATAGCAATAAATAAATAAGCTGTTGAAAGTCGTGTAGAGTGAAGGTTGAACAAAAAAGATTTCAGGCTTTTTGTGAAGACGTGGAGAAAAGCACTTCAGAAAACACGAAGAGTTTGAGTCTGATGATGGTAAAAGACTGAACCCTTGAACCTGCCTGTGATTTCAATCTCTGTATAGAGAGCCTGTCAGAACACAGTGAGATCCTGCCTTCGCTTCTCAAAAGAACCGTTGCCTGTCTGCGGCAGACAATTATAGCACCACAATTTGGCTTCGTTGTTTAAAAAAAGATAAATCTTTCTTTTAAGATTCATATTTCCTATGTATGCCTCAATTCTCATACCATTTGTCAGATAACCACCAAGATAAAGTACTACTACTACTACTTTACTACTTAAAACAATAAAACTTGCCCATAAGCATTTTATAGCAGACTATTGTATGCTAGTTGAGTAGAGTTACAGATAAAAGGTTCAACTGGCATTGACTTTTACTAATACCTTCGTGCAAATGAGAAGTGGGCTGAGGCACTAGGAGAGAAGTTTCTGGGGCTGTCTTGAGGACTCGTTCCTGTTGTTCAGAGAGGAAGCAGAGAAACAAGAGGAGATTACAAGTTATTAAAGAAAACATTCCAGAAACTTGAAACAAAAGCATTTTAAATGAATCAAGGAAATAATAATACTGAGCCTACAGCATAGAATCAAACCCATACCAAACCTATATTAGGACTTGGTCTTTTTTCTTTAAATAACAAAGTGTAATAAGCCTGCATAGACGACACATTTCTTCATCAATTTACTCTCAGCTATTGTACTTTACACAGAATTTTAGATTTTATTGTGTTATCGTGTATTGTGGCTCTTATCTGAATGAGCTTAATCTAGGAAGACTGAAATGGGACTCTCAAATGGGACTGATCTGCTTGAAGCAGTAATTACATAATCATAATAATATACTTCCACATTGCAGCTCATCGGCTTGGATTAATCAGGAGAAACATATGAGTAATGGCACATGAAAAAGAAGAAAAAAAAGAGCCCAACAAATGTTTTTTGTTTTTGTTTTTTTGGGGGGGGGGGGGCAAAACTTGTCGATATGTTTTACAGCAGGGAAATGAAAGTATTTCCAGTAGTGGGGAAAGTACCTCATTGTCATACAAAAGTATAGATACCTTAAAAGTTACTCAAGTAAAAGTTACCCAGTAACATAGTGCAAGTCTAAAAAAAAATATTTTAAGATTCATATTTCCTATGTATGCCACATTCTCATGTTATTTTTCAGATAACCACAAAGATCTAGTATAAATTACTTTCTGGAAATAAATAAAGCCTGCCCATAAGCATTTTATTGCTGACTATTGGCAGCAATAAATATTTAAATCTCCTTCAGAATCAAAAATAAATGTAATTACACTTAGGTATCAAATGTAGAAGTAAAAGTGTAAATAATTTCAAATTCCATATATTAAGCAATGCAGACGGCAGCATTGTATTGTTTTTAGCCAGGGGCACACTCAGAGATTATTTACAAAAGTCCCCCAGACCATAGGCAGTAGGGGTGACCACGTGTTATCTTGAGAAGTGAGTGAATTTTACAATTTTCCTGTCATGCTTAGCATTCAAAATGTAACACGTACTTTGGGTTGTCAGGAAAAAAATGTATAGAGTAAAAAGTACAATATTTTCTTTAGGAATGGAGTAAAAGTATGGAGTAAGAGTAAAAGTTGTCAAATTTAAATTAGTAAAGTAAAGTACAGACATACCCAAAAACTACTTAAGTGTACTTTAAAGTATTTTAACACCACTGAATTTTCATAAATTGCCATCCAAAAGAGCAATTGTCCAATAACTATGCTTCAAATTTTCATTTCATACATTGTGACAATGACATGAGAATGGCCGCAAATGTTCAGAAAAGCAAGAGAAAATCCCCTTTTTTTAATCCGATTAATTCTATATCAGTTATCGGTGGAGTTATCAGCTACTGTAAGAGTAGCCTTTAGGCTAATACCGTAGTCTAAATAGCTATGTTAACACAATGGCGTTATTCAAACAAAGACAGTCTGGGTGAAGACATCTGGCTATAAAAGACATTTACAACAGTCCATAAGATGTTAGTTAGCCCTTAGCTAACAGTTGTTAATATTTGGGTTCTTTTCTGGTTTTATTGCATTACTTGAAGTCCTGCAGTGGAGCCTGAAGCATCCTCTACCAGGGAGGCCCTCCAAATGATCCCTCCATCTCTCAATCTCACCATCCACATGGACAGCATCCACTTATTACCCACATGCCTACTGTTCTGTGGTCCTGCCTCAGGCTATTGAACACATCAAACTACGGGACTTTCCCCAACGGCAGCAACTAGGCCTTGTGTTCCCTCATTCAATAAGGTAAAGAACTAACCCTTGGTCCAACGTTAATTAACCACAATTAACTCTGTAGCCAAAGGCTGGAGTAAACAGTTAATAAACTAAGGGCAACGATGGCAACCCCTGAGACAAATCTGATGATAGCCAGAAGGCTATGCAATACTGGGGGAACAATGGTGGTACTGAGGAACAGAGAGGCTGTTTACATGGCGATGTCACCTGTTTGTGGTGTAATTTAATTATAGCTGATGAACATAGATAAGTACATCACCAGGATGGGATAGAACACACCTGAGGAAAAGGAACACATGGTAACTATCCAGTGAAAATCTCACTTTAAAAGTTCATGTTCTTTTATATACACTGCTCAAAAAAAGGGAACACTAAAATAACACATCCTAGATCTGAATGAATGAAATATTCTGATTAAATACTTCTCTCTTTACATAGTTGAATGTGCTGACAACAAAACCACACAAAAAATTATCAATGGAAATCAAATTTATCAACCCATGGAGGTCTGGATTTAAAGTCACACTCAAAATTAAAGTGGAAAACCACACTACAGGCTGATCCAACTTTGATGTAATGTCCTTAAAACAAGTCAAAATGAGGCTCAGTAGTGTGTGTGGCCTCCACGTGCCTGTATGACCTCCCTACAATGCCTGAGCATGCTCCTGATGAGGTGGCGGATGGTCTCCTGAGGGATCTCCTCCCAGACCTGGACTAAAGCATCCGCCAACTCCTGGACAGTCTGTGGTGCAATGTGGCGTTGGTGGATGGAGCGAGACATGATGTCCCAGATGTGCTCAATTGGATTCAGGTCTGGGGAACGGACGGGCCAGTCCATAGCATCAATACCTTCCTCTTGCAGGAACAGCTGACATACTCCAGGCACATGAGGTCTAGCATTGTCTTGCATTAGGAGGAACCCAGGGTCAACCACAACAGCATATGGTCTCCAAGAGGTCTGAGGATCTCATCTCGGTACCTAATGGCAGTCAGGCTACCTCTGGCGAGCACATGGAGGGCTGTGCGGCCCCCCAAAGAAATACCACCCCACACCATGACTGACCCACCGCCAAACCGGTCATGCTGGAGGATGTTGCAGGCAGCAGAACGTTCTCTACGTCGTCTCCAGACTGTCACATGTGCTCAGTGTGAACCTGCTTTCATCTGTGAAGAGCACAGGGCGCCAGTGGCGAATTTGCCAATCTTGGTGTTCGCTGGCAAATCCCAAACGTCCTGCACGGTGTTGGGCTTTAAGCACAACCCCCACATGTGGACATCGGGCCCTCATACCACCCTCATGGAGTCTGTTTCTGACCGTTTGAGCAGACACATGCACATTTGTGGCCTGCTGGAGGTCATTTTGCAGGGCTCTGGCAGTGCTACTCCTGCTCTTCCTTGCACAAAGGCGGAGGTAGCGGTCCTGCTGCTGGGTTGTTGCCCTCCTACGGCCTCCTCCACGTCTCCTGATGTACTGGCTTGTCTCCTGGTAGCGCCTCCATGCTCTGGACACTACACTGACAGACACAGCAAACTTTCTTGCCACAGCTTGCATTGATGTGCCATCCTGGATGAGCTGCACTACCTGAGCCACAGGTGTGGGTTGTAGACTCCGTCTCATGCTACCACTAGAGTGAAAGCACCGCCAGCATTCAAAAGTGACCAAAACATCAGCCAGGAAGCATAGGAACTGAGAAGTGGTCTGTGGTCCCCACCTGCAGAACCCCTCCTTTATTGGGGGTGTCTTGCTAAATGCCTATAATTTCCACATGTTATCTATTCCATTTGCACAACAGCATGTGAAATGTATTGTCAATCAGTGTTGCTTCCTAAGTGGACAGTTTGATTTCACAGAAGTGTGATTGACTTGGAGTTACATTGTGTTGTTTAAGTGTTCCCTTTATTTTTTTGAGCAGTATATATATATATATAATAAACAATACAAAACATACACATACAAAAACTACATCACACCTCCTTTATGTGAACAATGGAGGATTGGCTGATTTCCAGTTTGAGTATACGTTTTTTAAAGATAATTGATGAGAAGAGTATTGTCCAACCTATTGGCGATCTCACTGCACCCCTCATATGTCGTGTCTTGACAAACAGACAAATTAAAAGTATATTTACATTACAATACCTCAGACATCCATCTTTCCAACCCCACCCATAACTTTTGAATTTTGTAACGTTCCCAGAAGGCATGAATTACTAAGTCATTAGTAGTTTTAAACTTCAGACATGACTCTGCCGTTGTGCTGTAGAATTTGTGAATTTTGTTTCTTGTATAATATTCTATACATTAATTTATACTGGATTAAGCATTCATTTTCATTAACTGTAATATTGTTAGTTGTCTTGCAACATTCCCTCCGTCTTGTGCCAAAATCAGTTATTTTTTCATCTTGGTTCCAATAGTTATTTTTTTTCCCGAAGAGATTGTCTATTGTATAGACTCGAGGGGAAGGTTTTCTATAGCTTACCTATCATATCAATATCCTTTTCTGAATAGGATATCCTCTAGAATGCGCTGATGCCCAAAATATTTTAAAAGACAAAGTAACTGTACAGTGACAATCTCACTTTTAAAAGTATATATTCTGTTAACTCATACCCAAATAATGTTGTTGACTTGTTCTGTATTTGTGGGCAAAGCATACATTGGAGAAAAACACACTTCAAAAACCCCACCTCAAACTTGTATCTCAAACAAATGCTTGATATTTCCTCATAGAACATGGAACCTTGGCTGAGTTCGCCATTCAGCGGTCTTCTTTCAATAATATTTTGAATGACCGATATACGCACCATTCTGTTGTTTGGGTACGCCCACACCATTCAAACACACACAAAAAAAAGCTTTTTAACATACTTAATTACCAATTTTAGTAACCCTCGTTCAGATCAGAAAATGGATGGTCTTGAGGTTGCATGGGTAAATGCCGTCCTATAATATATAATAATAATATATCCCATTTAGCAGACGCTTTTGTCCAAAGCGACTTACAAGTCAGCTGGGGCCACTACTTTTACATATGGGTGGTCCCAGCGGGAATCGAACCCACGACGCTTGGCGTTGCAAGCGCCATGCTCTACCGACTGAGCCACAGGTTAGAGCTATCGGCCTCCTAAGCAGAATCATTTCTATGATTTACTTGAATCTAATTGCTGTGATCACAACGTATTTGCTGATAGAGAACGTATTCGGCTTGGCGATTTTAATACAAATGTGCAGTTATCACCCAAGATAAGTATGAGTAAATGCCCTGTATATCTTTAAATCAGTTATTTGGACTGAACCAACCCAGGTGTGTATTGACAGTAAATCAACTTTGGATTTGAATTTTGTTTTTTGTGATCATAAGGTAACCTACTGTACCCGCAAAATATCCAAAATGCTACAAGAGCCAGGTAATAAATACATGAAGGTACGGTCTATGAAACCATACTCAATGTTTTGTAGAAGTACTTGTTATTTTGGATTGGTCTCATGTACTAAACTGTGATGATTTTGATCAGCTTGGTATCTTTTTAAAGATCGGTTTCTGCAGGCACTCGACTCTGGCTTCAATGAAACAAATTTGAATCAAACAGCGACCAGGGAAATGGATCACTTCCAAGATCTTAGACCTCATAAGGAAAAGGGATCGCTACCTGGCCAGATTCAGAAGGACAAATCTACAACAAGATTATGATGGTTATATTAACTGTAGAAACCAGGCAAGATACACAATGGATAAGGCCAAATCCCAACATTATATAGACACCGACAACTTACATCAGCCTCAAACTGTGGGAAATTTTAAAGGACATTGGCTCATAAACTTCCCATAAGGTAAAAAAAAATCCTGTAGTATTGGCATGGATATTGATGATGTTTTATGCTATGACCAGGGAAAGGTTGCAAATTATTTTAACACATTTTTCACCACTATAGCCTAATCTCTGGTTAAGAAGTTATCCACCTGCACTGGACACTAAGGCCAGTCTTTCATTAACAACTTTTACCAAAGCAAAGATTTCACAAATGATTTGTTTGAGCTGTGCATGGTACCAGAGGACAAAGGTTCCAATCTACTATGCTTAATGAGCACAAACAAAGCAAATGTGCTGGATAACCTTCCTGCAAGATTCATAAAGAATAGTGCTTGTGTCACTGCTAAAATGATAATGCATATTGTAAACCTTTCTATTAGTAGAAGTACATTTCCCAAGGATCTCAAAACAGCCCGGGTGGTTCCACTCCACAAGAAGAGCAGTAAAACAAATGTAGGAAACTGTGTCAATACCCCTTGGAGTACCACAGGGATCAATTTTAGGGCCTCTCATTTCTTATATATGTTAATGATATGCCAGATACAGTAAACTCCTGCTTTATGCTGATGATTCAGCCATACTGGTATCAGGGAAGGATACAGTTTACATAGAGACCCTGAGTAAGGAATTGCATTTTGTTAGAGATTGGTTGTCTGACGACAAATTGTAACTACATTTGGGAAAAACCTAATTGATTTTATTTGGTACAAAACGTAGATTGCTTAGCTGACAAGATAACAATAGGCGATTGAATATAAAATAAGTGTATCTTTGTGCATCCCTAGATCAATCCCATTCTGGAGACCTGATTGCTGCTGCAAAAAAAAATAAAAAATGGAGAACAAATTGACATTTTTATATCGTAACACTAGATATTTTACCATTCAAGTTAAGAAACGGATTCTCAACCTTGATTGTGTCATTTTGATTATGCCTGCTCTACTTGGTATAGTGGGCTATCAAAAAGATGAAAAAGAAAATGCAGGTCATACAAAATAATGTTATCAGGTATTTGCTGAATGTCCCCCCCTAGGACCCACATAAGGGTACAGGAGTTCTGGGAGAGGGGCTTGTTGCCTTTGGAATCCAGATTGGACCAACCAACTTAAATCATATGTTTGACATCTTAAATGATTGTGCCCCAGGTTAGATGAAAAACCATATTGATAGGGTCTAAAACAAACACCGTCCCAATACCAGAGCTAGTGTTAGGTCTTGTAAAATCCCAAGAGTACACAGTACTGTGAAGAGCACGTTTTTCCAAACAGGCATTTGTCTATGGCAGTGGTTCCCAAACTTTTATAGTCCCATACCCCTTCAAAAAGTCAACATCCAGCTGCATACTCCCTCTTGCACCAGGGTCAGCACACTCTCAAATGTTTTTTTGCCATCATTGTAAGCCTGCCACACACACACATTTATTAAACATAAGAATGAGTTTGACGTCACAACCCGGCTCGTGGGAAGTGACAATGAGCTCTTATAGGACCAGGGCACAAATTACATTTACATTTAAGTCATTTGGCAGACGCTCTTATCCAGAGCGACTTACAAATTGGTGAATTCACCTTATGACATCCAGTGGAACAGCCACTTTACAATAGTGCATCTAAATCATTTAAGGGGGGGGGGTGAAAAGGATTACATTTACATTTAAGTCATTTAGCAGACGCTCTTATCCAGAGCGACTTACAAATTGGATTACTTTATCCTATCCTAATATTATAATTTTGCTCTTATTTAGACATCTTACATATAAAACCTGATTTGTTCATCAAAAATGGTGAATAACTCCCCACAGGTCAATGAGAAAGGTGTGCTTGAATGGATGCACATAACTCTGCAATGTTGGGTTGTATTGGAGAGAGTCTCAGTCTAAAATTTTCCACACAGTCTGTGCCTGTATTTAGTTTTCATGCTAGTGAGGGCCGAGAATCCACTCTCACATAGGTACGTGGTTACAAAGGGCATCAGTGTCTTAACAGCGTGATTTGCCAAGGCAAGAAACTCAGAGCGCAGCTCTACCCAGAAATCTGGCAGTGGCTTCTGATTAAATTCAATTTTCACAGAACAGCCTGTTGCAATTTCGATAAGATTCTCTTGTTCAGATATTGGTAAGTGGACTGGAGACAGGGCATGAAAGGGATAACGAATCCAGTTGTTTGTGTCATCCGTTTCGGGAAAGTACCTGCGTAACTGTGTACCCAGCTCACTCAGGTGCTTTGCTATATCACATTTGACATTATCCGTAAGCTTGAGTTCATTTGCACACAAAAAAACTATGGAAAGACCTGTGTGTTGTCCTTGTTAATGGAGACAGAAAAGAGCTCCAACTTCTTAATCATAGCCTCAATTTTGTCCCGCACATTGAATATAGTGGGAATTACAGGGAGTCCCTGTAATCCTAAATTCGGATCATTAGGTGAGAAAAAACACCCAGATAGGCCAATCTTGTGAGAAACTCGACATCATGCAAGCAGTCAGACAAATGAAAATGTGAAAATGAAAATTGTCAGTAAAGAAGAAAATGAGCTCGTCGCTCAATTCCCCCCAAAAAACGTGTCAATACTTTGCCCCTTGATAATTAAGTCCTCCACAATAGACCTGTATGTTGTAAAAACATTACATGGTCACTGCCCATATCGTTGCATAATGCAGAAAATACACGAGAGTTCAGGGGCCTTAACAAAGTTAACAATTTTCACTGTAGTGTCCAAAACGTCTTTCAAGCTGTCAGGCATTCCCTTGGCAGCAAGAGCTTCTCAGTGGATGCTGCAGTGACCCAAGTGGCGTCGGGAGCAACTGCTGGCACGCGCGTTATCACTCCACTATGTCTCCCTGTCATGGCTTTTGCGCCATTAGTACAGATACCAACACATCTTGACCACCGTGGATTTTCGCATAGCTGTCCAGCACTTTAAACATATCCTGTCCTCTTGTCCTGGTTTCCAGTGGTTTGCAGAAGAGGATGTCTTCCTTAATTGACCCCCCATAAACGTAACGGACATATACCAGGAGCTGTGCCAGGCCCGCCACGTCTGTTGACTCATCCAGCTGTAACACATAGAATTCACTGGTTGTATGCGAAGCAGTAATTGTTTCAAAACATCTCCTGCCATGTCACTGATGCATTGTGAAACAGTGTGAAGTAATTGTCTGTATAGTTTTTTTGGGCCTTTTCACCCAGCATTGTCCCAGCCATTTCCGCGGCAGCAGGAAGAATTAAGTCCTCCACAATAGTATGGGGCTTGCCTGTAACACACCGTGGCTAAGGATAGGCACTACTCCCAATAGATGTGAACCCCAAATGTAGTTCATCAGATTTCGCTGCATCAGATTCATAACTGTCAGTGTCCATGTAAGTTGGGCTAACAACAAATGTAGAATTACTGATGCTAGCATTGGATGTGCTCGTGGCAGCAGAACAACTTGTATACAAATTATACATTTTCGAGCAAACGGAATGAGCAGCAGCTACATTTGGCTACTTACAGACCGTTAGTGGAATTCCTGCGAGAGAGTAACGGTTAATGTGATTGGATGTTCATTATTTGACTGGCTACCTGTATTTGACATTGTGTTTTTATTTTGCTGAACACTAGATGGTTAATTACATTTTTGGCAGTGAAACGAGGCTACCAGGGGAGAAAAAAACCTCACCCAAATGTATAGCCCCGTTGGAAAATATACATGGACTGGTTGGAAAAAACATTTTTAAATATACACATTGTTATTTTTTTTAAACGTGGATCATATTTTTATTTGGCGTACCCCAACGGCATTGCACGTGTACCCCAGATAGGGAATAACTGGTCTATGGAATAGCCTTCCCTTGGAGATCAAGCAAAGAAAAAGTAAAAATAGCTTTAAAAAGCAGGCAAAGGTTTTCATTTGGATACGGTTGTCTAAGTAAGAGAAACCACTACACTGCCCCCTACTGCTGGTCAGGTGTATTTATTTGAAGGATTAGTATGATGTGCAATTAATAGATTGTTGTAATGTGAAATGAATGTGGTTGATTTTTAAGGTTAGGAGAAGGGCAGTGAACAGTGCCACTTGTTAGGATGTCAATATAAATGAATGTATTTATGGTTGTTCGTCATTTTTGTCTTTCCTTTTAATCATTATATGTGTTATTGTTTTTACCATCGAGGACCACTTTGGAAACAAGTGTTTTAATTAAGACTTTCAAGTGATATCCTCTGGGTCCACAATGTACATTGTGTTGTATATGTCTGTTACCCAAAATAGGTCAAGTCCATTCTTCGATATGAATCGGATTTAGTCCAATTTTAATAGCAATGTAGACACAGGATAATACTGATGAATCTTATGTTTTTAGAGAAAAGACACTGGGATTGCTTTGATAAACAGCAGCAGTCGTAATAGAGTATAGCGAGCAGATTTAAATCTAAATTAAATACCATTTAGAAATCATATGTGAAAAACAATCACTAATGATCCAACATTCTTAATGGGAAGAAAACAGCTATTTTCATGAAGAAAAGTGAACAAAATGTTAAATTACAGTGGGTAATGTTGACACTCTCCAGCTTGGCTATCAACCAAATGCCAAAATAACTGCGACAAGCTGCAACAATGTACAGTAACTAAAACCTACTGTACTCCTAACACGAGAACTGGAAACAATGCTCTTACCGAATGTACATGCACCTGCAATACGTCTGTGCCAGCCAGTGAAGTTCTCCCAAAGTTCAACATTGTTATTACCGTCACTATTTCTTACATAGTTCATTTTTAAGGACCGAGTTCTCTAGCAAGGTTAGAAAGTCTGACTGTGCAAATGGAGGGCCATTATCAGTGATTGGCCTGTCAGGAAATAAAACGCCCAAGCTGGAATAAATGAAGTCCACCCTCCCCTCTTTGCGCTCCTGTGCATTTCCTTCCTGAGGCCCGCCACTTCAGGATCCATTACAATCACAATCACAGCTGGCTCCAATGTCCTTGCTCCGATAGCACAGCACACTCACCCTTTTAAACCGTGGCATCAGAGACTGGTCTTTAGAAAGGCCGTAGCACTAAACATTGACAATGAAAAGGTATTTTTGCTGTTGAAGACAGGTTGCTAACATTTGAGACAGGTTGCTAACATTTGAGACACTTGTGTGTTGTTGTGGTAGAGGTTTACAGAGAGACTGAGGATGATCTTGTGGGTGGTTAATGAACCACAAAGAGACTGCACTTCAGACATGGTTTTTCCAGACCTCTTCATTTACACACAGACAATGGCCTTCATTCAGGGATAGAACACTGGCCAACCAAAGCCACTTTGCATGAGAGCAAGCACAACATTAATTATGTCTGTCACTCATTGGGGCACTTCACACACATCAAAACAGATACCTGTACAAATGTGGTGGGCACACACACACACACACACACAACTTACCTGTATGTGATGAGAGGGGGGAGTGAGGTCGCGGAAGCACTGAAGACTGACTACTTCCTATTAGGCTTTTTCTGTTGCTCGTCCTGCAGCTATTAAAACACAGACAGTAAGAGGTTAGACAGGGAGAGCGAGACAAAGCCAGCCAGTCAGCCAGACACTCACAGTGCTTTATTATCTAAGTAAACATGCCAGATGTAATCAGAGCTACTTAACATGCACTACACATTCCACTGCACATAGTTCACTTATACATTACTCACATCCACAAAAATTACTTCCAGTGCAAAGACATGGAAACTCTTTTCAACCTTTTTTTCCACATTCTTGCATTCATATAGGTTAGCACTTGGAGTACCATGAAGTTGCCCTAGATGCCATTCTTCTCCAGGGGAAGGCTAGTACTGGAGCAGAATAAGGTGACCCTACACCCGTAGGGAACTTCTACCTGGAGCTTTGCAATTCCACATAATTCGATTCTAGAGGCCCAGATCTATTCTATAGGCCAATCTGCCCCAAAAGGTACCACCAGATCTCTCCTATAAAGCCAATGTGACCCACCAAATATCTCCTATAGTCCAATCCTGCCCCAGCAGGCCCCAACCAGCAGGATCCATTAAACATCATATAAATCCCCGAGTACTCAACGACCAGGGTGTCTCAGCAACATGAGTACTGTAACTGATTAATGATAATAGTCCTCATTAGCACCTCTGATTAGCCCGAGGATGGGCCTTTTCTGTGGATTATTAAACACAGCACTCAAGACCTGATTCTACACCCGGAGGAAGCTAAAAATACTGCACTGGTGGTAGTGAGCACATTCAGTTAACAGGGACTCATGTAGAAAGAGGTAAGTGCTGATTCTATTTGAGAAACACAATTTGCATATTCAATGAAGACAAAAAAGTGTAATAGGTCTAGTTAACAATAGTTTTAAAAGATGGATTGTTCTGCTTACTCAATGAAAAAAGGAAGCAGTGAGTGTTGTCAATGAAAACTATTGCAGCCACTCCCTGAATCACTAGACAAATCAACTGGACTTTGACTAATATGCACATTGCTCACCAAATAAACATTGAACAGCAAAAATCGTTGCCTGGCTACCCAAACTCCTTGCTCCGGCTAAACGCTACGCTACGCCCACGGACAATGTTAGTTTCTTCTCCTCAATGAGTCTGGATCTGAGTACCACCCCAACGATTTTCGGGAATGGAATGATCAGTCTGATCAGTCCCAGAAACCGACCGGTTAGGCCAGAGCCAGAATACATGTTGGTAAAGCAGCATTTAGAAAATTCCTCATTGGCTTGGATACTCTAATTGGTTAGAGATGATCCAATCGCTCAAGACATTGTTTTGTACAACACACCTCATTTTAACATCACCACAAAAAAACTACTGGCTGTCTCAGACTGAAGTATGTAGCCTACGATAGAGCAACAAAAAAAGTCAGTGAGTCGTCAGGCGACAAAAATCGCTCTTCAATAGCATGACAGTAAATATAGGCCTACAAATATTTCATAAACAACTGTTAGTACATATTCTTTGGCATGGCGTACCGTCCTCTGCAACGTTTCCACAATCTGTACCACTTATGGTTGCCAGAATCCTGCATCCCATTCACTCCAGGTATTCAAACTATGCTCTCCTCAGTTCCAACAATGTTCATATTCTCCTTTAAAACACATGGAAGCTTCAACCTCCTCAGTCCAGGTGTAACAGTGGTACTAATAAAACATTTAATCTATAGCAGTTTGGAAAACATTAAAATCCCTTTACATCAATAAGAGAAGTGAAAAAAATATATATTATTAAATCATATCCATAAAAAGTGTCCCTTAAAGAGCATCTTGCTTTGGTGACAGCCTCAGGTGGAAATGAAGGACAGACCGGTGTCGGACACAGTAGCTATCTAATGTCACGCTAAGTGCTGACAAAGCAGATCCTCTTATTTAGCCGGGCTTAGCTCGCGAAGACGTAACACTAGCCTCAATCCATTCTGACAAAGCACTTTAGCCTACTGCTATCGAGCAGAACAATTGGGATGCCTATTGTGTATTTTGTAATCGCAACATCTGATGACTTTGATATTACTCACATTAGTAATTAATTCATGTTTTTATTGTGACTCATAAGGGTGGGATATTTTGAATCACAACAGGGGAGTTCAGTCATTTACACAGGAAAGGGTTTGAAGGAACAATTGCTCCATGACTCAATCTCAGGAAAAAATGCACTTGGGAATATACAATGTTTCAATCTTCAGAGAACATGAACTGAACATATACAACCAAAAAATGCAACAACGTCAAAGATTTTACTGAGAGTTCATAAGGAAATCCGTCAATTAAAATGAATTCATTAGGTCCTAATCCATAGATTTCACATGACCGTGCATCGCACTCACGAACGGGGATGTAAACAAATTTGTGCACAACATTTGAGATAAACTTTTTGTGCGTATGGAAAATGTCTGGGAAATGTTATTTCAGCTCATGAACAATGGGACCAACACTTTACATGTTGAGTTTATATTTTGTTCAGTATATAATTCAGTACAGACTTCAATACCCACATCACACTGCCCAGAGGGCACAGTCTGAAAATACCTCATATTTAAAAACATTCACTGCAAGGTCGGACCTCAATGAGACTGTCTGATTGTGTAACCTCCTGCTCGGCAGAGAGCCATGTCGATTCACATAGTATTAAGCTGACATTGAAGCACATTTCATACATTGTACTGTAGCCTTGAGTAGATCTTGTCCCTTGCAGTGTTTTAGGATAGGAGCTGAGGCTTTGCTAGAGAGTATGGCGCAGTGTCACATCATGGCTAGAGGACCATGTAGTTTCATAGAGGCAGAGATAGAGTAGTAGAAGCAGGGTGTGTGTGTTTAACAGGTGCAGATTCGCACATGCACACAAACTGGCAGTCTGTCAGGACCCTGGCAAGGCAGCTGCTACAGGTGACATTGCAGAGCCCTTGGTGCTCTGATCTTAATGCTCTCTCAGTGAGGAGGCACTTTCATGTGAAAAGACTGCATTAGGTGTGCATCAAGCATTCACACAGTTCACTTCTACTCTGAACACCAGAAAATATTAATGCTCAAGCATTCTCAACATATTATGGAGTTCCAAATTGGCCCTTAGCCCCTAAAACAGTTTTTCACAATTCCTGACATTTAATCCTAGTAGAAATTCCCTGTCTTAGGTCAGTTAGGATCACCACTTCATTTTAAGAATGTGAAATGACAGAAGTTAACATACACTCAATTAGTATTTGGTAGCATTGCCTTTAAATTGTTTAACTTGGGTCACACGTTTTGGATAGCCTTCCACAAGCTTCCCACAATGTTGGGTGAATTTTGGCCCATTCCTCCTGACAGAGCTGGTGTAACAGAGTCATGTTTGTAGAACTCCTTGCTCGCACACACTTTTTCAGTTCTGCTCACAAATGTTCTATAGGATTGAGGTCAGGGCTTTGTGATGGCCACTCCAATACCTTGACTTTGTTGTTCTTAAGCCAATTTGCCACCACTTTGGAAGTATGCTTGGGGTCATTGTCCATTTGGAAGACCCATTTGCGACCAAGCTTTAACTTCCTGACTGATGTCTTGAGATGTTGCTTCAATATATCCACATCATTTTCCTACTTCATGATGCCATCTATTTTGTGAAGTGCACCAGTCCCTCTTGCAGAAAAGCACCCCCACCACATGCTACCACCCTTGTGCTTCATGGTTGGGATGGTGTTGTTCGGCATGCAAGCCTCCCCTTTCTCCTCTAAACATAACGATTGTCATTATGGCCAAACAGCTCTATTTTTGTTTCATCAGACCAAAGGATATTTCTCCAAAAAGTACGATCTTTGTCCCCATGTGCAGCTGCAAACTGTAGTCTGGCTTTTTTTAATGGAGGTTTTGAAGCAGTGGCTTCTTCCTTGCTGAGCGGCGTTTCAGGTTATGTTGATATAGGACTCGTTTTACTATGGATATAGATACTTTTGAACCCATTTCTTCCAGCATCTTCACAAGGTCCCTTGCTGTTGTTCTGGGATTGATTTGGAACTTTTAACACCAAAGTGCGTTCATCTCTAGGATACAGAACCAGTCTCCTTCCTGATTGGTATGACGGCTGCGTGGTCCCAAGGTGTTTATACATGCGTACTATTGTTTGCACAGATGGACGTGGTACCTTCAGCCGTTTGGAAATTGCTCACAAGGATAAACCAGACTTGGTGGAGGTCTACAGTATTTTTTTTTTGGTCTTGGCTGATTTCTTTTGATTTTCCCATGATGTCAAGCAATGAAGCACTGAGTTTGAAGGTAGGCCTTGAAATACATCCACAGGTACACCTCCTATTGACTCAAATGATGTCAATTAGCCTATCAGAAGCTTCTAAACCCATGACATCCTTTACTGGAAGCTGTTTAAAGGCACAGTCAACTTAGTGCATGTAAACTTCTGACCCACTGGAATTGTGAATTATAAGTGAAATAATCTGTCTGTAAACAATTGTCTGAAAAATGATTTGTGTCATGCAAAGCAGATGTCCTAACTGACTTGCCAAAACTATAGTTCGTTAACAAGAAATTTGTGGAGTTGTTGAAAAACGAGTTTTAATGACTCCAACCTAAGTGTATGTAAACGTCCGACTTCAACTGTAGATCTGAAAAGATTGGTAGAAGCAATATCTCCATCTTACCCTCCGATATAGACTAGGTGAATAATCCAATCCAACAATTTGAGATCTATAGAAGTGCCTACTGCAAGTGGTAAGTAGTAGAAGATTTGGAAGGCAGCCAATGAATATGTCTCTGCAGAGATGGGATGAAGCCTTAGTGCTGCTAGATGACAGTGCAATAAGCACACAGTGTAATGACTAATCTAACTCTGAACAGATTCTATTCAGCCTCAAATCTCAGAGAAATTGAAGAAAAAGGAAAAAAAGCGCAGAATCTCAGGATCATGGTTGTCGTGGCTCCAAAGTACAGGTTTTATAAGAACAGAAATGTAGGAACTGGAAAACCTTTGAGTGTTCTTTGAAAATAACACTCAAGACTACAGTAGATTACTAGTATTTAGTATTTTATTAGGATTGCCATTAGCTGTTGCCAAGGCAGCCGCTATTCTTCCTAGGGTCCAAACAGGAACAAAAGCAACACATTGCAATATACCCATTTACAATATAAAATGTACAATATTACAGTGTGTCTCTTCAGTCCGTGTTGTAACGTGAGGTGTTTTATGCGTTTAAAAAAACCAATCGATTATCCTACGAGCTTGAAGTTACCTGATGTGGAAGAGAGTTTCATGTAGTCATTTAGTACATTTCCCGGCCCCCTACAACTACCTAGCACACAGCAGAATTTTGTTTTGGAGCACAGCCCCGCACCGTTAATGATCTTTCCACAGGTTCACCTACGGACACCAATCCAAGGACCTCACTGAACCATCCAATCGGTAGTAGCGAAGGGTGTTGTGTACAAAGGGCAGGGACTTAACACGTGTTTATAATTAACACTTACTGGGAATTCCTCGCTCATGGGAAATAATTGCAATACCCAAACCCTATCACAAGTAGGCTTTAGCGGGTTACCCACGCCTCTCGGCGAAGGCTCAGTGTGGCGCGCGTGCAGCCCCAGGCATCACAGACCTGTTATTGCTCAATCTCGTGTGGCTGAACGCTACTTGTCACGCAATGAAGTTGGATGCTGACCGCTCTGGCCGCATAACTAGTTTAAAGTTGATTAAATTGTCATGTCCGTTATTGAAATTAACAAAACACCACCACCCACAGAATCGAGAAAGAGCTGTCAAATCTTTTCATGTCCGGGCGAGGTTTCCTGAGTCAAATTAAGCCGGAGGCTCCACTACTGCTGGTGCCCTTCCGTGAATTCCTGTAAGTTTCAGCAATGCAACAATACTCCCCAGAATCTGTTTTCTCGGACGCTGCCCGGCGGGTCATGGGAATAAAGCCTCCGGATCGCGAGTTGGCATTGCTTATGGTCGGAACTACAACGGTATCTGAAAGTCTTTAAACCGCTGACTTTCATTCTTGATTAATGAAAACATTCTTGCGCCAGTCCAAGAATTTCACATCAAGATGCACAAAATGATACCCCCAGCAGTCCCTCTTAACCACTGGCCCAGTTCAGAAGAAAACAATAACAAAATAGAACCAGAGTCTTTCTCCATTATTCCTAGCTGTGATATTCAGGCGAAGGTCTGCTTTGAACACTTTAAGACCCCAAGGGACACTCAGTTAAGCGTATCGGTGCTGAGAAAGGCCGTAGCTCAACTCGCGGCAGACCGTCAGTTTATACCCGAGATCCAACTACTAGCTTTTTAACTGCAGCAACTTTAAGATGCACTATTGGACATGGAATTACCGCAGCAGCTGGCATCAAATTTGCCCACCAATGGATCCTCATTAAAGGATTTCAAGCGTACCTATTTCAATTATAGGGCCTCTAAAGAGTCCTGTATTGTTATTTTTCCTCACTGAGTCAGGAGTGGTTAATATGCGTGCCTGCTGCCCTCCTAGGATGTGGTAGCTGTTTCTCAGGCTTCCTCTCCGGAATCAAACCCTGATTCCCCATTTATGAATATTATCATATCCCATCTCATTGTCTCTCTTTCAAGGGAAAGGGGGATACCTAGTCAGTTGTACAACAATGCCTTCAACTGAAATGTGTCTTCCACATTTAACCCAACCCCTCTGTATCATAGAGGTGCGGGGGGCTGCCTTCATCGACATCCACGTCTTCACAACTTATCAAAAGGGATGCTTTTGGTGGAATATGCATTTTTAGTGAAGCAATAGCCATATGTTATTAATCAGCAGAATCCTACATTTAGTTGTCAGCTTAGAGAACTCACTGAACTGTTTTCCAAAATGACATCATCCATAGGAGATGGCTGTTTGCTTGGACAGAGGCCTGCATAGTATGCTTTTTTGTCATATTATACCAGAAGACAATTGGATTTCAGTGACACAGAACAATAATGCGATTGCTTGCACAGTGCGAACAGTGTGACAGTCATGGCCCCCAAACAAGGAACAGGTGAAGCCAATAGACCAACAAAACGAAAGGAAAAGGGATCGTTGGCAGCTAGTAGACCGCACGATTTACCGCCGAGCGCCACCTGAACGTGAAGGGGAGCCACCTTGATGGGAGTTGTGACACAACCATTATCACATTGAATAAGAGCTTTCTACGTGGTTTCTAATTGGAGTTATTTAGCTGTGTTACTTTGTTCCCCAGTCTTACCTACCTTCATGTATAATATTTAAAATAACTGCTTCGCTTTAAGTAAAACATTTTTAAGTTCTTCAATTACCAGCTGAAGCAGGTCACATAATTAAACTTCATATACAATTTGTGGTGGCTTATTTCTGCTTTACCAATTGAGGAGAGTTACAAACTTCCATACACCAGTCAGAGTTATATTTAAACTACATCTTTAATAATAAGAGCTTTGCAATAGCCTTTTGACTTTGAATGATGCGCTATCTCTAATGAACCATTGAAAGTGACTACAGAAAATGACAAAAGATCTTTTATAGCCAAGATACACCACTTTCTCAGCCTACATGACAAACCACAGATCTTAGGAACAGTTCACAAATAAATAATTTTACTTAAGAGAGAGGAGTATCCCATAGCCAGATAGAATTTGCTATAAACTATCGTTCAGTTTGGTCCTAAGACGAGGTTCTAATCTCATTCCTGGTACTTCATAGCACAGAACCATTACCTCATCCAATGGCATAACTCAATTGTCAACTCTAGATACTCCCATCTCAAGTAAACCTCTCTTGACCCCACTCCTGGACAAGCTCACTGAGGGGAGTGACTGGCAGCACAGACATTGTGGAGACAAGTAATTGGTGGTGCGGGTACAGCGGAGGTAAGCCCAGGCACTGGGTGATGATGAGAGAGGTTGTATCTCTGGACATGCTGGTTGTAATGGGTGAGGTCACTGCATGTGTGGGAGGTGGGACAAAAGGGGAGGTATCAGGGGTATGAAGAGTGGAACTAGGGGCTCCATTGTAAACTAAAACAATGATAACTAACCTGAACAACAGTAAACAAGTGCATATTGACATTTGAGAGAGACATACAGCGAGGCATACAGTAATCACAGGTGTTGAATTGGGAGAGTTAGCTAAACCAGTAACATAGTTTAACAGATACAGGGGGAGAACAAGTATTTGATACGCTGCCAATTTTGCAGGTTTTCCTACTTACAAAGCATGTATATACAGGTAATGAGTGGAGAACAGGAGGGCTTCTTCAAGAAAAACTAACAGGTCTGTTAGAGCCGGAATTCTTACTGGTTGGTAGGTGATCAAATACTTATGTCATGCAATAAAACGCTTACTAATGACATTAAAA
Source organism: Oncorhynchus masou masou (assembly GCF_036934945.1). NCBI lineage: Eukaryota > Metazoa > Chordata > Actinopteri > Salmoniformes > Salmonidae > Oncorhynchus > Oncorhynchus masou. Next base: position 64,502,690 of record NC_088239.1, on the reverse strand, counting down.
TCATACAATGTGAGTTTCTGGATTTTTGTTTTAGATTCCGTCTCTCACAGTTGCTGATGTACCTATGATAAAAATTACAGACCTCTTCATGCTTTGTAAGTAGGAAAACCTGCAAAATCGGCAGCAGTGTATCAAATACTTGTTTTCCCACTCTACATTCACATATGAAGACAATGTTCCATTCTGTCCTCTTCCCTTTCTGATATTCTGCACTTAGCACCAGAGACATGTAAAAAGACAAGCCTGACCTTCCTCTCTGGGCCCCAAGTGACTGAGCACCAGCTGAGGGGAAGAAATGCAACTGCCAACACCAGAGTCTATTAGAAATACATTCTAATAAAACCTATTTCACATGAGAATATTACAGATATGACATCTGAATTACTTATGTTACCCAACTCATTCTGATCTATCTACCACAAATTGTTTTGTAATTGTGATTTAAAAGGTGGGACATTTATTTGCTAATTGTTTACATAAAATGCTCCTTGAATGTTGGCTTGCATGACCTATGCAGTGGTTCCCAAACGTTTTATAGCCCCGTACATCTTCAAACATTCAACCTCCATCTGCGTACCCCTCTCACACCAGGGTCAGCTGTACCCCCTCTAGCACCAGGGTTAGCTGTACCCCCTCTAGCACCAGGGTCAGCGCCTCTCAATGATTGTTTTTGCCATCATTGTAAGCCTGCCACACACACACTATACGATACATCTATTAAACATAAGAAGGAGTTTTTGTCACAACCCGGCTCTTATGGCCGTTTTGGAGCAGTGGCTTCTTCCTTGCTGAGCGGCCTTTCAGGTTATGTCGATGTAGGACTCTTTTTACTGTGGATATAGATACTTTTGTACCTGTTTCCTCCAGCATCTTCACAAGGTCCTTTGCTGTTGTTCTGGGATTGATTTACACTTTTCACACCAAAGCACGTTCATCTCTAGGAGACAGGAACGTCTCCCTTCCTGAGCGGTATGACGGCTGCGTGGTCCCATGGTGTTTATACTTGGGTACTATTGTTTGTACAGATGAACGTGGTAACCTCCAGGCATTTGGAAATTGCTCCAAGGACAACCAGACTTGTGGAGGTCTACATTTTTTTCTGAGGTCATAGCTGATTCTTTTGATTTTCCCACGATGTCAAGCAAAGGAGGCACTGAGTTTGAAGGTAGGTTTTGGAAATACATCCGTTAGTACACTCAATTGACTCAATGACGTCAATTAGCCAATCCAAGCTTCTGTAGCCATGACATCATTTTATGGAATTCTCCAAGTTGTTTAAAGGCAGTCAACCTAGTATGTAAACTAGTGTATGTAAACTAGTGTATGTAAACTAGTGTATGTAAACTGAGTGTATGTAGACTTCTCACCCACTGGAATAGTGATACAGTGAGTTATAAGTGAAATAATCTGTCTGTAAACAATTGTTGGAAAATGACTTGTGTCGTGCACAAAGTAGATGTCCAAACTGACTTGCCAAAATATAGTGTGTTAACAAGACATCTGTGGAGTGGTTGGAAAACGAGTTTTAATGACAACAACCTAAGTGTATGTAAACTAGACATCAACTGTATACCAGGAGCTGTGCCAGACTAGCGTACGTCTGACTCCACCCAGTTGTCACGCATATAATTCACTGGCTTGTATGCGAAGCAGCACAGATTTCAAAACATCTCCTGCCATGTCACTGATGTGTCGTGGTTGTTTGATGAAGGCCATTGCCCTGTGTAGTATTTACATTTTTTTTTGCTTTCACAAATGTCTTACTACTTGAGAGTTGTTCGTAATTCTCTCTCAGAATACTCCTGTGGTTTATTTTAAAATTAGCATGTTTTGTTTCTAAATGTTTCGTCAGGGTTGTGAGATAGTACTTTTGCACATATAATAAATAAACTGTAGCTGAGGGAAAGGTTGCTAGATCGAATCCCTGAGCTGAGAAGGGAAACATATGTTGTTCTGCCACTGAACAAGGCAGTTAACCACTGTTCTAGACCAGCTAACCCACTGTTCCTGGACCAGTTAACCACTGTTCCTAGACCAGCTAACCCACTGTTCCTAGACCAGCTAACCCACTGTTCCCAGACCAGTTAACCCTGTTCCTAGACCAGCTAACCCACTGTTCCTAGACCAGTTAACCCACTGTTCCTAGACCAGTTAACCCACTGTTCCTAGACCAAACCCACTGTTCCTGGACCAGTTAACCCACTGTTCCTAGACCAGCTAACCCACTGTTCCTAGACCAGCTAACCCACTGTTCCTGGACCAGTTAACCCACTGTTCCTAGACCAGTTAACCCACTGTTCCTAGACCAGCTAACCCACTGTTCCTAGACCAGTAACCCACTGTTCCTAGACCAGCTAACCCACTGTTCCTAGACCAGTTAACCCACTGTTCCTAGACCAGCTAACCCACTGTTCCTAGACCAGCTAACCCACTGTTCCTAGACCAGTTAACCCACTGTTCCTAGACCAGTTAACCCACTGTTCCTAGACCAGTTAACCCACTGTTCCTAGACCAGCTAACCCACTGTTCCTAGACCAGGGCTAACCCACTGTTCCTAGACCAGTTAACCCACTGTTCCTAGACCAGCTAACCCTGTTCCTAGACCAGCTAACCCACTGTTCCTAGACCAGCTAACCCACTGTTCCTAGACCAGTTAACCCACTGTTCCTAGACCAGCTAACCCACTGTTCCTAGGGGCCGTCATTGAAACTAAGAATTTCTTCTTAAAACTGACTTAATAAAAATTGGACATTGTGTTGTTATTTATAGCTGAACACTAGATGGTTTCATTTATTTTTTGCAGTGAAACCAGGCTCCTCAGGCGAGGAAAACCTCACCCAAATGTATATCCCCGTTGGAAAAATATAAATGGACCGTTTCAAAATCTGAAGGAAAGAAAGTGAATCACATTTATACTTGTGTTCCCTGACAGCGAACCCTGGGGGTAGGTTTCAGTATAACTGCTGTAGGCTATTCACTTCCTGCTGTAGGCTTATTCACTTCCTGCTGTAGGCTATTCACTTCCTGCTGTAGGCTATTCCCTTCCTGCTGTAGGATATTACTTCCTGCTGTAGGCTATTCAATTTCTGCTGTAGGCTATGCACTTCCTGCTCTAGGCTATTCACTTCCTGCTGTAGGCTATTCACTTCTGCTGTAGGCTATTCAACCTACTGTAGGCTATTCACTTCCTGCTGTGGGCTATTTCAATTCCTACTGTAGGCTATTCACTTCCTGCTGTAGGCTATTCAATTCCTACTGTAGGCTATTCAGTTCCTACTGTAGGCTATTCACTTCCTGCTGTAGGCTATTCAATTCCTGCTGTAGATTATTCAATTTCCTACTGTAGGCTATTCACTTCCTGTTGCTGCAGCATTCAAATGCAGAATAACCAACTCTTACTTGCAGGCGATCCAATTTCTGCTAAAAACTGGTCCAACAGTATGTTTCAGGTGATTATAGGTAAACCAATCCCTCCTAATATACTGGTCCAACAGTATGTTTCCAGGTGATTATAGGTAAACCAATCCCTCCTAATATACTGGTCCAATAGTATGTTTCAGGTGATTATAGGTAAACCAATCCCTCCTAATATACTGGTCCAACAGTATGTTTCAGGTGATTATAGAGTAACCAATCCCTCCTAATATACTGGTCCAACAGTATGTTTCAGGTGATTATAGGTAAACCAATCCCTCCTATTGGAGACACCACTGTGCTCCATTGATTAATGTTAACTGGTTAGATTCATTATTATAGGAAGAGACAGTTCTGCCAAATTGAACACCAACATTTTGTGGCTGAGGAGGACAAGAGGTCTTTCACCATTAAGGCTCGGCTGGACAACAGACAGTATTTTTAAAGTTGTGGCCAGAGTGATGTCCGAGTCCATCTGGCTGTCACACCAAATATTGCGGAAAATTAGATCCAAAGATGAAGGCAGAGACTTTTTAATTGTATAGAAACATGTTTAATCAAGCAGCTGCAGGGGACATGATTCTGATTTCACAGGGAAGAACCTCCTGAGTAAATGGTTCCATGTCCCTTATATAGTGGGAGGTGATAATATCATCAGATTGTTACACAACAGTTATTTATACCAGCAACAGTTCTAGAACACAATGGCCTTGTGTTTAAGGTGTGTTTAAGGTACAGACACACCAGGACTCTATGAAAGACATGACATCACAGTCCAACACAGAACATGTCCCTTAAAAGTTACAACAGTTCAACACAAATTCTGCCACCACACTAGTTTTCACTCAAAAATGTGAGGGCTGATGCTCATGGCTCAGACTCAAATTGGTAGGGAAGGGGGGTGAATTGTAGGGAAATGGTTTTCTGCTCATAGACTCATGTATGAACGACATATTGACATCCAGCCCAAAGTGGGAGGTTTAAAAATAGACTTTCTTAGTAGCCAAAGTAATGTAGCGTGTCTTTAACCTTCACAAGCCTTAAACTAGTTTAATTAGAACCATGGCTTATAACACTTATAACTTAACCCTTATAACCATTAAAACTTAACCCCTGTAACCCTTATAACCATTAAAACTTAACCCCTGTAACCCTTATAACCATTAAAACTTAACCCTTGTAACCCTTATAGCCATTAAACCCTTATAGCCATTATAATCTTAACCCTTATAACCATTATAACAACCCTTATAACTTAACCCTTATAACCCTTATAACTTAACCCTATAACCCTATAACTTAACCCTTATAACCCTTATAACTTAACCCTTATAGCCATTAAACCATATAGCCATTAAACCCTTATAGCCATTAAACCCTTATAGCCATTAAACCCTTATAGCATTAAACCCTTATAGCCATTAAACCCTTATAGCCATTAAACCCTTATAATATTAAACCCTATAGCCATTAAACCCTTATAGCCATTAAACCCTTATAACCATTATAACTTAAACCTTATAACCATTATTACTTAACCCTTATAACCATGATTACCATTATTACTAAACCCTTATAACCCTTATTACTTAACCCTTATAACCCGTGTACCTTTAGGAATGTGTACTAGTCAAAGAGGATAATAGGAATTACCACTGGACAAAACTCAATACTTTTCATCACAGTCACAATCACATCCATCCCTGCCATCACAATCCTTAACGCCCTTGATTTTCTCACCTTCTTTTTCCCCTTCTCCGTTCCCCTCTCCGTTCCCCTCTCCGTTCCCCTCTCCGTTCCCCTCTCCGTTCACTTCCCTGAACCTCTTTTTCCCTGCTTAACCTGCTCGTCCTTTAATACAACGTTTCTTGGACATTCATTGTCAAACACCTTGACTCCGACATTGTAGATTTGGTTCAACTTGCCTTCGAGTGCTCCCAAGGATTCCGGTATCAATGTTGTCCCGTTGTCCTCCTTTTGGTTCTCACCCCAGTGTGCTTGGGCCACCCACTGACTCAGGTTGTTGTTGTAACAGCAGAAGGCTGTCCACAGGTGATCTGGGATGTTCACTCTGTTGCTCAGTGTGTTGTTGCTGCTGCTGTTGCTGGGCACGGCTCCAGTCACCACATAGGCTTTTATCTTGTTGTTGTTATCCTTACAGTTAAGCTCAAGAGCCGTTCTAACCTGCACTCCATTGCCTTCCATCTGCCTCGGTTGAAGCCACGTTCCTGGGGAACGGCGTTTGTCAGGGTGAAAGTGGACCTCTTGGTATCATCATCAGGTGCGTACGAACATGGGAAAGGTGACCTCTGTCCAGACGCAGGTTGTTCTTTTTGTAGTCTGTGTCCATAGCCTGGTTTGTGACAGCTTGATTATCCACCTTCATGTCACTTTGGTTATTTATATTTTCAAGCTGCAGAAACATCAGTCAGACATTACAACTCTGTAACAAGTTTAGACATTACAACTCTGTAACAAGTTTAGACATTACAACTCTGTAACAAGTTTAGACATTACAACTCTGTAACAAGTTTAGACATTACAACTCTGTAACAAGTTTAGACATTACAACTCTGTAACAAGTTTAGACATTACAACTCTGTAACAAGTTTATACATGACAACTCTGTAACAAGTTTAGACATTACAACTCTTCAACAAGTTTAGACATTAAAACTCTTTAACACGTTTAGACATTACAACTCTGTAACAAGTTTATACATGACAACTCTGTAACAAGTTTAGACATTAAAACTCTTTAACACGTTTAGACATTAACAAGTTCACAATTTAACAATCCAGACTTAAACTGAAAGTAATGAAGGTGCATTCGTGTCTATAGCAGTAAATTAATACACATGTTGAATGAATAGAGATTAAAACTTCCTGAGGCTCGATCATCCATGACTGACTTGGTAACATAACTGTCTGTAATATACAGTATACCAGTAAACAAATACAACTGTTGAATGAATAGAGATTAGAACTACCTGAGGCTCTATCATCCAGGACTGTTTTGGTCTACCAACTACCTTACCAGTGAAGGTGTAGGCTGAGAACACAGGGATCTTGTTGGTCGTGTCGTACAGAGTTGCAAACCTGTAGATGTTGTTGTACTTCTGGCAGATCGGCTTGTAGCGGTTCTGGTTCTGGACTGTCCCACCAACCAAAATACCTGGGAGATTTGGAGTTGTCCCCTCCAGGAAGAACGTCTTGCACTGTGGAACATCACTGAACTTAACCACTACATGAGAGAGAGCAGGAGGAAGGAGAGAGAGGAGGAGGAGTAGAGAGATGATTCAATACCCCCATCATCACCTGAAGACTGTACACCACAGAGACAAAGATGAAGTTACAGAGACCAGTTGGTAGACTGGAGACTGTTGAGCTGAGTCCAGGACAGACTGATTTAAATAGGTTTTCAGAGACTCCTCCTTCAGATGTCAAGACAGAAAGGGTTGATTTGCATAAACACCTCTGTTAATTTCAATGGAAACTGCTGTAACAAATAACATGTGACTCACCTACTGTAGTTTCTGACTCGTATGGACCCAGAACTTAATCACACAAGATTATAGTTCTGGGTTAATGAATTAGACTGCTCTAAATAGTGACTGCATCCACACTTTGGTTCTGGTAGAAAAACGTTTTTAGGATAAAAACATGACTTTACTCAGCATAGAGTCTGTCAGAAGATACACATCACACTATTACCACAGTGGGACTGTTCTGGAATTACGTGTTGCATTCAGTAATATATATATATATATATATAATATATTATATCTATTGTATATATATTGTTATAACTATATCTATTGTTTTAATTTTTGTTGTTGTTGTGTGATTTTGATTAATCCCCTCTACCACACGGAACTCCACTAATCTACTGACGGAGCGCAAGAGGTGGCTAATGACACGCGGGGAGGAACAGAGAGAGTGTAACAGCGTTCTTTTGTTGTTGAAGGAGAGTCGGACCCGAAATGAACAGCGTGTAAGTTACTCATGTTTATTATAAAGACAAAACGAACTAACTATGGGACATAGGGAAATAACTAAATAAATACAAAGAAAACAACAAACAGAATGAAACCTAATACAGCCTGACTGGTGCACACTACACAGAGACAGGAACAATCACCCACGAAATGCAAAGCGAAAAACAGGCTACCAGAGAGAGAGAGTAAATACGGTTCCCAATCAGCGACAACGGATGAGAAGCACCTGACTCTGATTGAGAACCGCCTCAGGCAGCCAACCTAATAAACACACACACACACCCCTAATCAACTACCAACCCAGACACTACAAACCCCAAACAGGATACGGAAATACAATATAGAGAACCCCATGATCACACCTGAGACTGGTCTGACTAACAGTAATAAACTAAAACACACAATACTAAGACCAAGGCAGGATGACAGAGAGAGAGTAGATCAGGATGAGACAGGGAGGAAACAGAGAGAGAGTAGAACAGGATAGACAGGGAGGAACAGAGATGATGAGACAGGGAGGAACAGAGAGAGTAGAACAGGATGAGACAGGGAGGAACAGAGTAGAACAGGATGAGACAGGGAGGAACAGAGAGAGTAGAACAGGATGAGACAGGGAGGAACAGAGAGAGTAGAACAGGATGAGACAGGGAGGAACAGAGAGAGAGAGAGTAGAACAGGATGAGACAGGGAGGAACAGAGAGAGAGAGAGGATGAGGGAGAACAGGATGAGACAGGGAGGATGAGACAGGGAGAGAGAGAGTAGAACAGGATGAGACAGGGAGGAACAGAGAGAGAGTAGAACTGGATGAGAACAGGATGAGACAGGGAGGAACAGAGAGAGAGTAGAACAGGATGAGACAGGGAGGAACAGAGAGAGAGTAGAACAGGATGAGACAGGGAGGAACAGAGAGTAGAACAGGATGAGACAGGGAGGAACAGAGAGAGAGTAGAACATGATGAGACAGGGAGGAACAGAGAGTAGAACAGGATGAGACAGGGAGGAACAGAGAGAGAGTAGAACAGGATGAGACAGGGAGGAACAGAGAGAGAGAGTAGAACAGGATGAGACAGGAGGAACAGAGAGAGAGAGTAGAACAGGATGAGACAGGGGAGGAACAGAGAGAGAGAGGATGAGACGGGGAGGAACAGGATGAGACAGGGAGGAACAGAGAGAGTAGAACAGGATGAGACAGGGAGGAACAGAGAGTAGAGGATGAGACAGGGAGGAACAGGATGAGTAGAACAGGATGAGACAGGGAGGAACAGAGAGAGAGAGTAGAACAGGATGAGACAGGGAGGAACAGAGAGTAGAACAGGATGAGACAGGGAGGAACAGAGAGAGTAGAACAGGATGGACAGGGAGGAACAGAGAGAGAGTAGAACAGGATGGAACAGGGAGGAACAGAGAGAGTAGATCAGGATGAGACAGGGAGGAACAGAGAGAGTAGAACAGGATGAGACAGGGAGGAACAGAGAGAGAGGATAGAACAGGATGAGACAGGGAGGAACAGAGAGAGAGTAGAACAGGATGAGACAGGGAGGAACAGAGAGAGAGAGTAGAACAGGATGAGACAGGGAGGAACAGAGAGAGTAGATAGAACAGGATGAGATGAGACAGGGAGGAACAGAGAGAGAGTAGAACAGGATGAGACAGGGAGGAACAGAGAGAGAGAGTAGAACAGGATGAGACAGGGAGGAACAGAGAGAGAGAGTAGAACAGGATGAGACAGGGAGGAACAGAGAGAGAGAGTAGAACAGGATGAGACAGGGAGGAACAGAGAGAGAGTAGAACAGGATGAGACAGGGAGGAACAGAGAGAGAGTAGAACAGGATGAGACAGGGAGGAACAGAGAGAGAGTAGAACAGGATGAGACAGGGAGAACAGAGAGAGTAGAACAGGATGAGACAGGGAGGAACAGAGAGAGAGAGAGAACAGGATGAGACAGGGAGGAACAGAGAGAGAGTAGAACAGGATGAGACAGGGAGGAACAGAGAGTAGAACAGGATGAACAGGGAGGAACAGACAGGGAGGATGGACAGGGAGGAACAGAGAGAGTAGAACAGGATGAGACAGGGAGGAACAGAGAGAGAGTAGAACAGGATGAGACAGGGAGGAACAGAGAGAGTAGAACAGGATGAGACAGGGAGGAACAGAGAGAGAGTAGAACAGGATGAGACAGGGAGGAACAGAGAGAGAGAGTAGAACATGATGAGACAGGGAGGAACAGAGAGAGAGAACAGGATAGAACAGGATGAGACAGGGAGGAACAGAGAGAGAGTAGAACAGGATGAGACAGGGAGGAACAGAGAGAGAGTAGAACAGGATGAGACAGGGAGGAACAGAGAGAGAGAGAGTAGAACAGGATGAGACAGGGAGGAACAGAGAGAGAGTAGAACAGGATGAGACAGGGAGGAGAGGAACAGAGAGAGAGTAGAACAGGATGAGACAGGAGGAACAGAGAGAGAGAGTAGAACAGGATGAGACAGGGAGGAACAGAGAGAGAGTAGAACAGGATGAGACAGGGAGGAACAGAGAGAGTAGAACAGGATGAGACAGGGAGGAACAGAGAGAGTAGAACAGGATGAGACAGGGAGGAACAGAGAGAGAGTAGAACAGGATGAGACAGGGAGGAACAGAGAGAGAGTAGAACAGGATGAGACAGGGAGGAACAGAGAGAGAGTAGAACAGGATGAGACAGGGAGGAACAGAGAGAGAGTAGAACAGGATGAGACAGGGAGGAACAGAGAGAGAGTAGAACAGGATGAGACAGGGAGGAACAGAGAGAGTAGAACAGGATGAGACAGGGAGGAACAGAGAGAGAGGATGGGAACAGGATGAGATGAGACAGGGAGGAACAGAGAGAGAGTAGAACAGGATGAGACAGGGAGGAACAGAGAAGTAGAACAGGATGAGACAGGGAGGAACAGAGAGAGAGAACAGGATGAGACAGGGAGGAACAGAGAGAGAGTAGAACAGGATGAGACAGGGAGGAACAGAGAGAGAGTAGAACAGGATGAGACAGGGAGGAACAGAGAGAGAGTAGAACAGGATGAGACAGGGAGGAACAGAGAGAGAGTAGAACAGGATGAGACAGGGAGGAACAGAGACAGGGAGGAAACAGAGAGAGAGAGTAGAACAGGATGAGACAGGGAGGAACAGAGAGAGAGAGTAGAACAGGATGAGACAGGGAGGAACAGAGAGAGAGTGAGAACAGGATGAGACAGGGAGGAACAGAGAGAGAGTAGAACAGGATGAGACAGGGAGGAACAGAGAGAGAGTAGAACAGGATGAGACAGGGAGGAACAGAGAGAGAGTAGAACAGGATGAGACAGGGAGGAACAGAGAGAGAGTAGAACAGGATGAGACAGGGAGGAACAGAGAGAGAGAGAGTAGAACAGGATGAGACAGGGAGGAACAGAGAGAGAGAGTAGAACAGGATGAGACAGGGAGGAACAGAGAGAGAGAGTAGAACAGGATGAGACAGGGAGGAACAGAGAGAGAGTAGAACAGGATGAGACAGGGAGGAACAGAGAGAGTAGAGTAGAACAGGATGAGACAGGGAGGAACAGAGAGAGAGAGTAGAACAGGATGAGACAGGGAGGAACAGAGAGAGAGTAGAACAGGATGAGACAGGGAGGAACAGAGAGAGAGAGAACAGGATGAGACAGGGAGGAACAGAGAGAGAGAGTAGAACAGGATGAGACAGGGAGGAACAGAGAGAGAGTAGAACAGGATGAGACAGGGAGGAACAGAGAGAGAGTAGAACAGGATGAGACAGGGAGGAACAGAGAGAGAGAGTAGAACAGGATGGACAGGGAGGAACAGAGAGAGAGAGTAGAACAGGATGAGACAGGGAGGAACAGAGAGAGAGGATGAGAACAGGATGAGACAGGGAGGAACAGAGAGAGAGTAGAACAGGATGAGACAGGGAGGAACAGAGAGAGTAGAACAGGATGAGACAGGGAGGAACAGAGAGAGAGTAGAACAGGATGAGACAGGGAGGAACAGAGAGAGAGTAGAACAGGATGAGACAGGGAGGAACAGAGAGAGAGAACAGGATGAACAGGATGAGACAGGGAGGATGAGACAGGGAGGAACAGAGAGAGTAGAACAGGATGAGACAGGGAGGAACAGAGAGAGAGTAGAACAGGATGAGACAGGGAGGAACAGAGAGAGAGAGTAGAACAGGATGAGACAGGGAGGAACAGAGAGAGAGTAGAACAGGATGAGACAGGGAGGAACAGAGAGAGAGTAGAACAGGATGAGACAGGGAGGAACAGAGAGAGAGAGTAGAACAGGATGAGACAGGGAGGAACAGAGAGAGAGAGTAGAACAGGATGAGACAGGGAGGAGGACAGAGAGAGAGAGTAGAACAGGATGAGACAGGGAGGAACAGAGAGAGAGTAGAACAGGATGAGACAGGGAGGAACAGAGAGAGAGAGTAGAACAGGATGAGACAGGGAGGAACAGAGAGAGAGTAGAACAGGATGGGACAGGGAGGAACAGAGAGAGAGTAGAACAGGATGAGACAGGGAGGAACAGAGAGAGAGAGTAGAACAGGATGAGACAGGGAGGAACAGAGAGAGAGAGAGTAGAACAGGATGAGACAGGGAGGAACAGAGGAACAGAGAGAGTAGAACAGGATGAGACAGGGAGGAACAGAGAGAGAGTAGAACAGGATGAGACAGGGAGGAACAGAGAGAGAGTAGAACAGGATGAGACAGGGAGGAACAGAGAGAGAGTAGAACAGGATGAGACAGGGAGGAACAGAGAGAGTAGAACAGGATGAGACAGGGAGGAACAGAGAGAGAGTAGAACAGGATGAGACAGGGAGGAACAGAGAGAGAGATGAGACAGAACAGGATGAGACAGGGAGGAACAGAGAGAGAGAGTAGAACAGGATGAGACAGGGAGGAACAGAGAGAGAGTAGAACAGGATGAGACAGGGAGGAACAGAGAGAGAGTAGAACAGGATGAGACAGGGAGGAACAGAGAGAGAGAGTAGAACAGGATGAGACAGGGAGGAACAGAGAGAGAGTAGAACAGGATGAGACAGGGAGGAACAGAGAGAGAGTAGAACAGGATGAGACAGGGAGGAACAGAGAGAGAGTAGAACAGGATGAGACAGGGAGGAACAGAGAGAGAGTAGAACAGGATGAGACAGGGAGGAACAGAGAGAGTAGAACAGGATGAGACAGGGAGGAACAGAGAGAGAGTAGAACAGGATGAGACAGGGAGGAACAGAGAGAGAGTAGAACAGGATGAGACAGGGAGGAACAGAGAGAGAGTAGAACAGGATGAGACAGGGAGGAACAGAGAGAGAGAGTAGAACAGGATGAGACAGGGAGGAACAGAGAGAGAGTAGAACAGGATGAGACAGGGAGGAACAGAGAGAGAGTAGAACAGGATGAGGACAGGGAGGAACAGAGAGAGAGAGTAGAACAGGATGAGACAGGGAGGAACAGAGAGAGAGAACAGGATGAGACAGGGAGGAACAGATGAGAGTAGAACAGGATGAGACAGGGAGGAACAGAGAGAGAGTAGAACAGGATGAGACAGGGAGGAACAGAGAGAGAGTAGAACAGGATGAGACAGGGAGGAACAGAGAGAGAGTAGAACAGGATGAGACAGGGAGGAACAGAGAGAGAGAGTAGAACAGGATGAGACAGGGAGGAACAGAGAGAGAGTAGAACAGGATGAGACAGGGAGGAACAGAGAGAGAGTAGAACAGGATGAGACAGGGAGGAACAGAGAGAGAGTGAGACAGGGAGGAACAGAGATAGAACAGGATGAGACAGGGAGGAACAGAGAGAGAGTAGAACAGGATGAGAACAGGAGGAACAGAGAGAGAGAGAACAGGATGAGACAGGGAGGAACAGAGAGAGAGAACAGGATGAGACAGGGAGGAACAGAGAGAGAGTAGAACAGGATGAGACAGGGAGGAACAGAGAGAGAGATAGAACAGGATGAGACAGGGAGGAACAGAGAGAGAGTAGAACAGGATGAGACAGGGAGGAACAGAGAGAGAGTAGAACAGGATGAGACAGGGAGGAACAGAGAGAGTAGAACAGGAACAGGATGAGACAGGGAGGAAGAGAGAGAGAGTAGAACAGGATGAGACAGGGAGGAACAGAGAGAGAGTAGAACAGGATGAGACAGGGAGGAACAGAGAGAGAGTAGAACAGGATGAGATGAACAGGATGAGACAGGGAGGAACAGAGAGAGAGTAGAACAGGATGAGACAGGGAGGAACAGAGAGAGAGAGTGAGAACAGGATGAGGACAGGGAGGAACAGAGAGAGAGTAGAACAGGATGAGACAGGGAGGAACAGAGAGAGTAGAACAGGATGAGACAGGGAGGAACAGAGAGAGAGAGAGTAGAACAGGATGAGACAGGGAGGAACAGAGAGAGAGTAGAACAGGATGAGACAGGGAGGAACAGAGAGAGAGACAGTAGAACAGGATGAGACAGGGAGGAACAGAGAGAGGGAGGAACAGAGAGAGTAGAACAGGATGAGACAGGGAGGAACAGAGAGAGAGAGTAGAACAGGATGAGACAGGGAGGAACAGAGAGAGAGTAGAACAGGATGAGACAGGGAGGAACAGAGAGAGAGTAGAACAGGATGAGACAGGGAGGAACAGAGAGAGTAGAGAACAGGATGAGACAGGGAGGAACAGAGAGAGAGAGTAGAACAGGATGAGACAGGGAGGAACAGAGAGAGAGTAGAACAGGATGAGACAGGGAGGAACAGATGAGAGAGAGAGAGAGAGTAGAACAGGATGAGACAGGGAGGAACAGAGAGAGAGAGTAGAACAGGATGAGACAGGGAGGAACAGAGAGAGAGTAGAACAGGATGAGACAGGGAGGAACAGAGAGAGAGAGTAGAACAGGATGAGACAGGGAGGAACAGAGAGAGAGAGTAGAACAGGATGAGACAGGGAGGAACAGAGAGAGTAGAACAGGATGAGACAGGGAGGAACAGGATGAGACAGGATGAGACAGAAACAGAGAGAGAGTAGAACAGGATGAGACAGGGAGGAACAGAGAGAGAGAGAACAGGATGAGACAGGGAGGAACAGGAGAGTGAGACAGGGAGGAACAGAGAGAGAGTAGAACAGGATGAGACAGGGAGGAACAGAGAGAGAGAGTAGAACAGGATGAGACAGGGAGGAACAGAGAGAGAGTAGAACAGGATGAGACAGGGAGGAACAGAGAGAGAGTAGAACAGGATGAGACAGGGAGGAACAGAGAGAGAGTAGAACAGGATGAGACAGGGAGGAACAGAGAGAGAGAGTAGAACAGGATGAGACAGGGAGGAACAGAGAGAGAGAGTAGAACAGGATGAGACAGGGAGGAACAGAGAGAGAGTAGAACAGGATGAGACAGGGAGGAACAGAGAGAGAGAGTAGAACAGGATGAGACAGACAGGGAGGTAACAGAGAGAGAGGAGAGAACAGGATGAGACAGGGAGGAACAGAGAGAGAGAGTAGAACAGGATGAGACAGGGAGGAACAGAGAGAGAGTAGAACAGGATGAGACAGGGAGGAACAGAGAGAGAGTAGAACAGGATGAGACAGGGAGGAACAGAGAGAGAGTAGAACAGGATGAGACAGGGAGGAACAGAGAGAGAGAACAGGAACAGGATGAGACAGGGAGGAACAGAGAGAGAGTAGAACAGGATGAGACAGGGAGGAACAGAGAGAGAGAGTAGAACAGGATGAGACAGGGAGGAACAGAGAGAGAGTAGAACAGGATGAGACAGGGAGGAACAGAGAGAGAGAGTAGAACAGGATGAGACAGGGAGGAACAGAGAGAGAGAGTAGAACAGGATGAGACAGGGAGGAACAGAGAGAGAGTAGAACAGGATGAGACAGGGAGGAACAGAGAGAGAGTAGAACAGGATGAGACAGGGAGGAACAGAGAGAGAGTAGAACAGGATGAGACAGGGAGGAACAGAGAGAGAGTAGAACAGGATGAGACAGGGAGGAACAGAGAGAGAGAGTAGAACAGGATGAGACAGGAGGAACAGAGAGAGAGAGTAGAACAGGATGAGACAGGGAGGAACAGAGAGAGAGAGTAGAACAGGATGAGACAGGGAGGAACAGAGAGAGAGAGTAGAACAGGATGAGACAGGGAGGAACAGAGAGAGAGTAGAACAGGATGAGACAGGGAGGAACAGAGAGAGAGAGAGTAGAACAGGATGAGACAGGGAGGAACAGAGAGAGAGTAGAACAGGATGAGACAGGGAGGAACAGAGAGAGAGAGTAGAACAGGAGACAGGGAGAACAGAGGAGAGAACAGATGAGACAGGGAGGAACAGAGAGAGAGTAGAACAGGATGAGACAGGGAGGAACAGAGAGAGAGTAGAACAGGATGAGACAGGGAGGAACAGAGAGAGAGTAGAACAGGATGAGACAGGGAGGAACAGAGAGAGAGAGTAGAACAGGATGAGACAGGGAGGAACAGAGAGAGAGTAGAACAGGATGAGACAGGGAGGAACAGAGAGAGAGAGTAGAACAGGATGAGACAGGGAGGAACAGAGAGAGAGAGTAGAACAGGATGAGACAGGGAGGAACAGAGAGAGAGAGTAGAACAGGATGAGACAGGGAGGAACAGAGAGAGAGAGTAGAACAGGATGAGACAGGGAGGAACAGAGAGAGAGTAGAACAGGATGAGACAGGGAGGAACAGAGAGAGAGTAGAACAGGATGAGACAGGGAGGAACAGAGAGAGAACAGGATGAGACAGGGAGGAACAGAGAGAGAGAGTAGAACAGGATGAGACAGGGAGGAACAGAGAGAGAGAGTAGAACAGGATGAGACAGGGAGGAACAGAGAGAGAGAGTAGAACAGGATGAGACAGGGAGGAACAGAGAGAGAGAGTAGAACAGGATGAGACAGGGAGGAACAGAGAGAGAGTAGAACAGGATGAGACAGGGAGGAACAGAGAGAGAGAGTAGAACAGGATGAGACAGGGAGGAACAGAGAGAGAGTAGAACAGGATGAGACAGGGAGGAACAGAGAGAGAGTAGAACAGGATGAGACAGGGAGGAACAGAGAGAGAGTAGAACAGGATGAGACAGGGAGGAACAGAGAGAGAGAGTAGAACAGGATGAGACAGGGAGGAACAGAGAGAGAGTAGAACAGGATGAGACAGGGAGGAACAGAGAGAGAGAGTAGAACAGGATGAGACAGGGAGGAACAGAGAGAGAGTAGAACAGGATGAGACAGGGAGGAACAGAGAGAGAGAGTAGAACAGGATGAGACAGGGAGGAACAGAGAGAGAGTAGAACAGGATGAGACAGGGAGGAACAGAGAGAGAGTAGAACAGGATGAGACAGGGAGGAACAGAGAGAGAGTAGAACAGGATGAGACAGGGAGGAACAGAGAGAGAGAGTAGAACAGGATGAGACAGGGAGGAACAGAGAGAGAGAGTAGAACAGGATGAGACAGGGAGGAACAGAGAGAGAGAGTAGAACAGGATGAGACAGGGAGGAACAGAGAGAGAGTAGAACAGGATGAGACAGGGAGGAACAGAGAGAGAGAGTAGAACAGGATGAGACAGGGAGGAACAGAGAGAGAGTAGAACAGGATGAGACAGGGAGGAACAGAGAGAGAGAGAGTAGAACAGGATGAGACAGGGAGGAACAGAGAGAGAGAGTAGAACAGGATGAGACAGGGAGGAACAGAGAGAGAGAGTAGAACAGGATGAGACAGGGAGGAACAGAGAGAGAGAGTAGAACAGGATGAGACAGGGAGGAACAGAGAGAGAGTAGAACAGGATGAGACAGGGAGGAACAGAGAGAGAGAGTAGAACAGGATGAGACAGGGAGGAACAGAGAGAGAGTAGAACAGGATGAGACAGGGAGGAACAGAGAGAGAGAAACAGGATGAGACAGGAGGAACAGACAGAGAGTAGAACAGGATGAGACAGGGAGGAACAGAGAGTAGAACAGGATGAGACAGGGAGGAACAGAGAGAGAGTAGAACAGGATGAGACAGGGAGGAACAGAGAGAGAGTAGAACAGGATGAGACAGGGAGGAACAGAGAGAGAGTAGAACAGGATGAGACAGGGAGGAACAGAGAGAGAGAGTAGAACAGGATGAGACAGGGAGGAACAGAGAGAGAGAGTAGAACAGGATGAGACAGGGAGGAACAGAGAGAGAGTAGAACAGGATGAGACAGGGAGGAACAGAGGAGAGTAGAACAGGATGAGACAGGGAGGAACAGAGAGAGAGTAGAACAGGATGAGACAGGGAGGAACAGAGAGAGAGTAGAACAGGATGAGACAGGGAGGAACAGAGAGAGAGAGTAGAACAGGATGAGACAGGGAGGAACAGAGAGAGAGAGTAGAACAGGATGAGACAGGGAGGAACAGAGAGAGTAGAACAGGATGAGACAGGGAGGAACAGAGAGAGAGAGTAGAACAGGATGAGACAGGGAGGAACAGAGAGAGAGTAGAACAGGATGAGACAGGGAGGAACAGAGAGAGAGTAGAACAGGATGGAACAGGGAGGAACAGAGAGAGTAGAACAGGATGAGACAGGGAGGAACAGAGAGAGAGTAGAACAGGATGAGACAGGGAGGAACAGAGAGAGAGTAGAACAGGATGAGACAGGGAGGAACAGAGAGAGAGTAGAACAGGATGAGACAGGGAGGAACAGAGAGAGAGTAGAACAGGATGAGACAGGGAGGAACAGAGAGAGAGTAGAACAGGATGAGACAGGGAGGAACAGAGAGAGAGTAGAACAGGATGAGACAGGGAGGAACAGAGAGAGAGTAGAACAGGATGAGACAGGGAGGAACAGAGAGAGAGAGTAGAACAGGATGAGACAGGGAGGAACAGAGAGAGAGTAGAACAGGATGAGACAGGGAGGAACAGAGAGAGAGAGTAGAACAGGATGAGACAGGGAGGAACAGAGAGAGAGTAGAACAGGATGAGACAGGGAGGAACAGAGAGAGAGTAGAACAGGATGAGACAGGGAGGAACAGAGAGAGAGTAGAACAGGATGAGACAGGGAGGAACAGAGAGAGAGAGTAGAACAGGATGAGACAGGGAGGAACAGAGAGAGAGTAGAACAGGATGAGACAGGGAGGAACAGAGAGAGAGAGTAGAACAGGATGAGACAGGGAGGAACAGAGAGAGAGAGTAGAACAGGATGAGACAGGGAGGAACAGAGAGAGAGTAGAACAGGATGAGACAGGGAGGAACAGAGAGAGAGTAGAACAGGATGAGACAGGGAGGAACAGAGAGAGTAGAACAGGATGAGACAGGGAGGAACAGAGAGAGAGTAGAACAGGATGAGACAGGGAGGAACAGAGAGAGAGTAGAACAGGATGAGACAGGGAGGAACAGAGAGAGAGTAGAACAGGATGAGACAGGGAGGAACAGAGAGAGAGAGTAGAACAGGATGAGACAGGGAGGAACAGAGAGAGAGAGTAGAACAGGATGAGACAGGGAGGAACAGAGAGAGAGAGTAGAACAGGATGAGACAGGGAGGAACAGAGAGAGTAGAACAGGATGAGACAGGGAGGAACAGAGAGAGTAGAACAGGATGAGACAGGGAGGAACAGAGAGAGAGAGAACAGGATGAGACAGGGAGGAACAGAGAGAGAGAACAGGATAGAACAGAGATGAGACAGGGAGGAACAGAGAGAGAGTAGAACAGGATGAGACAGGGAGGAACAGAGAGAGAGTAGAACAGGATGAGGACAGGGAGGAACAGAGAGAGAGAGTAGAACAGGATGGGACAGGGAGGAACAGAGAGAGAGTAGAACAGGATGAGACAGGGAGGAACAGAGAGAGAGTAGAACAGGATGAGACAGGGAGGAACAGAGAGAGAGTAGAACAGGATGAGACAGGGAGGAACAGAGAGAGTAGAACAGATGAGACAGGGAGGAACAGAGAGAGAGAGTAGAACAGGATGAGACAGGGAGGAACAGAGAGAGAGTAGAACAGGATGAGACAGGGAGGAACAGAGAGAGAGTAGAACAGGATGAGACAGGGAGGAACAGAGAGAGAGTAGAACAGGATGAGACAGGGAGGAACAGAGAGAGAGAGTAGAACAGGATGAGACAGGGAGGAACAGAGAGAGAGTAGAACAGGATGAGACAGGGAGGAACAGAGAGAGAGTAGAACAGGATGAGACAGGGAGGAACAGAGAGAGTAGAACAGGATGAGACAGGGAGGAACAGAGAGAGAGTAGAACAGGATGAGACAGGGAGGAACAGAGAGAGAGAGTAGAACAGGATGAGACAGGGAGGAACAGAGAGAGAGTAGAACAGGATGAGACAGGGAGGAACAGAGAGAGAGTAGAACAGGATGAGACAGGGAGGAACAGAGAGAGAGAGTAGAACAGGATGAGACAGGGAGGAACAGAGAGAGAGTAGAACAGGATGAGACAGGGAGGAACAGAGAGAGAGTAGAACAGGATGAGACAGGGAGGAACAGAGAGAGAGTAGAACAGGATGAGACAGGGAGGAACAGAGAGAGAGAGTAGAACAGGATGAGACAGGGAGGAACAGAGAGAGAGAGTAGAACAGGATGAGACAGGGAGGAACAGAGAGAGAGTAGAACAGGATGAGACAGGGAGGAACAGAGAGAGAGTAGAACAGGATGAGATGAGACAGGGAGGAACAGAGAGAGAGAGTAGAACAGGATGAGACAGGGAGGAACAGAGAGAGAGTAGAACAGGATGAGACAGGGAGGAACAGAGAGAGAACAGGATGAGACAGGGAGGAACAGAGAGAGAGTAGAACAGGATGAGACAGGGAGGAACAGAGAGAGAGTAGAACAGGATGAGACAGGGAGGAACAGAGAGAGAGTAGAACAGGATGAGACAGGGAGGAACAGAGAGAGTAGAACAGGATGAGACAGGGAGGAACAGAGAGAGAGAGTAGAACAGGATGAGACAGGGAGGAACAGAGAGAGAGAGTAGAACAGGATGAGGACAGGGAGGAACAGAGAGAGTAGAACAGGATGAGACAGGGAGGAACAGAGAGAGAGTAGAACAGGATGAGACAGGGAGGAACAGAGAGAGAGTAGAACAGGATGAGACAGGGAGGAACAGAGAGAGAGAGTAGAACAGGATGAGACAGGGAGGAACAGAGAGAGAGGATAGAACAGGATGAGACAGGGAGGAACAGAGAGAGTAGAACAGGATGAGACAGGGAGGAACAGAGAGAGAGAGTAGAACAGGATGAGACAGGGAGGAACAGAGAGAGTAGAACAGGATGAGACAGGAGGAACAGAGAGAGTAGAACAGGATGAGACAGGGAGGAACAGAGAGAGAGTAGAACAGGATGAGACAGGGAGGAACAGAGAGAGAGTAGAACAGGATGAGACAGGGAGTAACAGAAGAGAGAGTAGAACAGATGAGACAGGGGAACACAGAGAGAGAGTAGAACAGGATGAGACAGGGAGGAACACAGAGAGAGAGTAGAACAGGATGAGACAGGGAGGAACAGAGAGAGAGAGTAGAACAGGATGAGACAGGGAGGAACAGAGAGAGAGTAGAACAGGATGAGACAGGGAGGAACAGAGAGAGAGTAGAACAGGATGAGACAGGGAGGAACAGAGAGAGAGTAGAACAGGATGAGACAGGGAGGAACAGAGAGAGAGAGTAGAACAGGATGAGACAGGGAGGAACAGAGAGAGAGAGTAGAACAGGATGAGACAGGGAGGAACAGAGAGAGTAGAACAGGATGAGACAGGGAGGAACAGAGAGAGAGTAGAACAGGATGAGACAGGGAGGAACAGAGAGAGAGAGTAGAACAGGATGAGACAGGGAGGAACAGAGAGAGTAGAACATGATGAGACAGGGAGGAACAGAGAGAGAGAGTAGAACAGGATGAGACAGGGAGCAACAGAGAGAGAGTAGAACAGGATGAGACAGGGAGCAGAGAGAGAGAGTAGAACAGGATGAGACAGGGAGGAACAGAGAGAGAGTAGAACATGATGAGACAGGGAGGAACAGAGAGAGAGTAGAACAGGATGAGACAGGGAGGAACAGAGAGAGAGAACTAGAACAGGATGAGACAGGGAGTAACAGAGAGAGAGAGTAGAACAGGATGAGACAGGGAGGAACAGAGAGAGGAGAACAGGATGAGACAGGGAGGAACACAGAGAGAGAGTAGAACAGGATGAGACAGGGAGGAACACAGAGAGAGAGTAGAACAGGATGAGACAGGGAGGAACAGAGAGAGTAGAACAGGATGAGACAGGGGAGGAACAGAGAGAGTAGAACAGGATGAGACAGGGAGGAACAGAGAGAGTAGAACAGGATGAGACAGGGAGGAACAGAGAGAGAGTAGAACAGGATGAGACAGGGAGGAACAGAGAGAGTAGAACAGGATGAGACAGGGAGCAACAGAGAGAGTGGAACAGGATGAGACAGGGAGGAACAGAACAGAGAGAGAGTAGATCAGGATGAGACAGGGAGGAACAGAGAGAGAGTAGATCAGGATGAGACAGGGAGGAACAGAGAGAGTAGAACTGTCAGGACCCGGTTACGAATCTGGGTCTCCGGAGTGAGAAACAGTCACTTAACCAACTGAGCCACGAATAGTCAGCAGAACCCAGAAGATGAGGCAGACACAGCAGTACTTAAGATGGTGTATTTAATAAAGTAAAAAGGAGAAGTCCTTCAATACAAAAATGGCAAATCCAAAAGGTGGTAGGAATGGCACAAAAAAGCCTCAAGAGATACTCAAAAACAAAAACAGAATTCCACAAGAGCATCCACCGGAATCGACAAGAATACACAGAACACTAGGGCTGGGTGCTAACATACAAACACAGAGCACAGAACTGAGGGAAACTAAGGGTTTAAATACAATCAGGGGAAACGAGGCACAGGTGCAAATAATAATGGGGAACAAGGGAAAAAACATGAGGTCAAAAAGCACAATGGGGGCATCTAGTGACCAAAACCCGGAACAACCCTGGCCAAATCCTGACAGAATCCCCTCCCCTAGGAACGGCTCCTGACGTTCCTACCAGCTCTCAGGGTGGAGGGCCCTGAACTGACGAATGAGGTCAGGGTCCAGGATGTCTTTGGCAGGAACCCAGGAGCGCTCCTCGGGACCGTAGCCTTCCCAGTCCACCAGATACTGCCAGGACCGCTGCACCCGGCGAGAATCCAGTATCCGATGGACGGTATAAGCCGGCTGGCCTCCAATGACACGAGGAGGAGGGGAGGTCTGTCTGCGGGACAAGGGGAGAAAAAACAACAGGTTTTAACAATGAAATGTGAAATGTGGGATTAATCTTAAGGGATCTAGGTAAGTGTAGGCGATAAGAAACTGGGTTAACTCTCCTGGCAACCTTGAAGGGACCGATGTATTTTTGGGACAGCTTGCGAGACTCCACCCGTAGAGGTAAGTCTCTTGTGGAGAGCCAGACTCTCTGGCCGGGGCGCAGGGTAGGCCCGGGACGGCGACGTCTGTTGGCTTGTTGTTGGTACCTCTGTGAGGAACGCATAAGATTAAGACGGGTCTTCCTCCACATAAGCCGACAGCGTCTGACGAACTTCAAGGCTGAAGGCACTCTGACTTCTGCCTCCTGGTCCGGGAACAATGGAGGAGCATAGCCAAACTGACACTCGTGCGGGGACATACCAGTGGAGGAGGAGCGCAAGGTGTTGTGCGCGTATTCGGCCCAAACAATAAAGGATGACCATGTGGACGGGTTGTCACGAGTCATACATCGGAGGGTGGTTTCAAGCTCTTGATTCATCCTCTGTTTGGCCGTTGGACTCCGGATGGTACCCTGAAGATAGACTGGCAGAAGCCCCATGAGTTGGCAGAAGGCCTTCCAAAACCTTGAGGCGAACTGGGGACCTCTGTCAGAAACCATATCTTGAGGAATGCCGAAGACTCGGAACACATGATTAATTACCAACTCAGCCGTTTCCTTGGCAGAAGGTAACTTAGTCAGAGGGACGAACCTGGCCGCCTTTGAAAACCTGTCGATTATGACTAGGATAGTAGTATTGCCATGGGATGGAGGAAGTCCAGTAATAAAGTCCAATGAGATATGGGACCAGGGTCTGTGGGGAACAGGTAAAGGGTGAAGGAGTCCTTGAGGGCGGAGGTGAGAAGATTTGCCCTGGCAGCACACGGGACAGGCATTGACGAAAGTGGCAACGTCTTCTCTTATGGTAGGCCACCAGAACTTACGCTGGATGAACTCCAAGGTGCGACCTACGCCCGGATGACAGGTGAGGCGAGAGGAGTGCCCCCACAGAAGGACCTGAGTCCTCACTGCCTTGGGGAAAAACAACCGATTGGCAGGACCTCCTTTCGGGTCCGGTTCACTAGCTTGAGCACGTCTCACGGTATCCTCAACTTGCCACGAGATCGGAGCCACAATCTTAGCAGCAGGAAGGACAGGCATGTCCGTGTCATCTCGAATGGCAGGAGGCGTAGACTCGGGACAGGGCATCCGGTTTGAGATTCTTGACCCGGCCGATAGGTGAGGATAAACTGGAATCGATTGAAGAAAAGAGACCATCTAGCTTGTCTAGAGTTCAACCGCTTCGCCTGCTGGATATACTCCAGATTTTTGTGGTCCGTAAGCACTTGGAAACGGGTGAGAAGCCCCCTCGAGCCAGTGTCTCCATTCCTTCAATGCCATCTTAACCGCTAGGAGTTCACGATCCCCACATCGTAGTTCCTCTCAGTCGGGGTAAGCCGGTGTGAGAAGAAAGCGCACGGATGAAGCTTCTTGTCTTCACCCCTCTGAGACAGGACAGCTCCAACACCAACCTCTGATGCGTCTACCTCCACCACAAATGGTTAATCCCTAGTCGGTAGTATCAGGATGGGAGCAGAGAGAACGCTGCTTGAGTCCTTGGAAGGCCGTCTCAGCTTCTCTTCCCCACAAAAACCTTGCATTGCCACCCTTGGTTAAAGCTGAGAGAGGGGCTGCCACCAAGCTGAAGTTCTTGATGAACTTGCGGTAAAAGTTTGTGAAGCCCAGAAACGCTGAACTTCCTTAACGGATTTGGGGGTGGGCCAATCCGCTACCGCCCCTACCTTCCTGGGGTCCATTTGGACTCGACCGGGTTCCACTACAAATCCCAGGAATTGTACTCGGGATGAATGGAATTCACATTTTTCCGGCTTAACGTACAGATGGCTGTCTAGGAGGCGTTTGAGTACTTGTCTGACATGCTTAGTGTGTTCTTGAAGGGAGCTCGAAAAGATGAGGATGTCATCCAAGTAAACGAACACAAATATGTTAAGCATATCCCTAAGCACATCGTTTATGAGCGCTTGGAACACCGCTGGGGCGTTGGTCAGGCCGAAGGGCATCACCAAGTATTCATAGTGACCAGTAGGCGTGTTGAAAGCGGTCTTCCACTCGTCACCAGGTCTGATCCGCACAAGATGGTATGCGTTCCGCAGGTCAAGCTTAGTGAAAACAACTGCTTCCTGGAGCAGCTCGAAGGCTGTGGCCATAAGGGGTAGCGGGTAACGGTTACGGACGGTTATGGCATTGAGTCCCCGGTAGTCGATGCAAGGACGTAATCCACCGTCTTTCTTGGCCACAAAGAAAAACCTGCTCCCGCCGGAGGTGGATGGACGCATGAGGCCTGCTTCCAGAGCGTCCTTGATGTAGGTATCCATAGCAGCTCGTTCGGGTGGAGATAGGGAAAAGATCCGACCCCTGGGGGCAAGTGCCCGGAAACAGGTCGATGGGGCAATCGTAAGGTCTATGGGGTGGTAGCATGGTGGCCCTCTGTTTGCTAAACACCAGTTTGAGGTCATGGTAACACTCGGGAACTCGGGTCAGGTCGATGGATTCTAAAGACTCGGGAGTAGAACTCGGGGAATTCTGGAAAATACAAGTAGCTTGGCACGTAGGACCCCACTGCTTGATAGTGCCCACAGACCAGTCGATGTGAGGGTTATGGCTGTGAAGCCAGGGGTATCCAAGGACGAGAGGGAACTCTGAACAGGAGATCAAATGAAAGTTCATCAATTCCTGGTGTTGTGAAACTGAAAGTCGCAAGGAGGTAGTGACATGAGTGACAAGTCCAGATCCCAAAGGGCTTCCATCCAATGTAGTGACCCTCATGGGTTCACTTAGAGGTTCAGAGGGAACGCCATTCTCCTTCGCCCAGACACCATCCATGAAGTTACCTGCGGCTCCAGAGTCTACCAAGGCTTGAAGGTGAAGCTTGTGGTTGTCCCAGGAGAGGGTGACTGGAATGAGCAGACGGGAGTTGGACGGATGGGAGGAGGTTATGTTTCCGTTACAGTTCCTCCCGGTCTGTACGGGACAGAGCGTTTCCCTGGAGCCCGGGACACGTGGAACGGAAATGGCCCGGTTTGCCGCAATATAGACAGCGTCGCTCCCTCATCCGGCGGTCTCTCTCAGCCTGGGAGATGCGTCCAATCTGCATGGGTTCCGATGGAGCCAGCGAGGATAAAGGTGGGGACTCGGAGCTGGGACTGATAGGGGCTAGAGGTCTACGGTTGAGTTCTCTCTCTCAGACGCTGGTCAATGCGTGAGGCCAACTTGATCAGGGACTCGAGATTGTCCGGTGGTTCCCGAGTGGCCAGTTCATCTTGGATAGTGTCGGAAAGGCCTTTCAGAAAGCACACCGTGAGCGCCTCGTTGTTCCAGCCACTTGCTGCTGCCACCGTGCGGAACTGGATGGCATAGTCCGTCACGCTGCACCAACCTTGGTGGAGAGTCAGGAGCTGTTTGGCTGAGTCAGAACCACTGCTTGGGCCTTGAAACACTCGTTTGAATTCCTCAGCAAAGGCAGAGTAGCTGGCACAGCAGGAACTATGGGCATCCCACACAGCTGTAGCCCAGGCCAGGGCTTTTTCCGACAGCAGGGTGATGATATAAGCGATCTTAGACCGGTCGGTGGGAAACGACGAGGGTTGTAGCTCAAAGGAGAGAGAACATTGGGTGAGAAACCCTTTACAAGCACTTGGATCACCTGAGAACCGTTGGGGAGGTGGAAGACGAGGTTCAGCCAGGGGGTTAACTGCCATGGGTACGTGAATCTGAGGTACTGGGACGGGAACTGTTGCCGGGGTAAGACGATCAGATATTTGCTTAATGGAAGTCAGCATCTCCGACAGAAGATGAGAATGTCTAGCCATTAAGGCCTCTTGCTGAACCAGGGCGGCTTCGTGGCGTTGGACAGTCTCCTGGTGGTGGGACAGCATGGCAAAAAGGTCCTGGGAACTGGCTGCCTCTGGGTTCATTTTTGGCTCTGTGTTTCTGTCAGGACCCGGTTACGAACCTGGATCTCCGGAGTGAGAAACAGTCACTTAACCAACTGAGCCACGAATAGTCAGCAGAACCCAGAAGATGAGGCAGACACAGCAGTACGTAAGACGGTGTATTTAATAAAGTAAAAAGGAGAAGTCCTTCAATACAAAAATGGCAAATCCAAAAGGTGGTAGGAATAGCACAAAAAAGCCTCAAGAGATACTCAAAAACAACAACAGAATTCCACAAGAGCATCCACCGGAATCGACAAGAATACACAGAACACTAGGCTGGGTGCTAACATACAAACACAGAGCGCAGAACTGAGGGAAACTAAGGGTTTAAATACAATCAGGGGAAAACAAGGCACAGGTGCAAATAATAATGGGGAACAAGGGAAAAAACACAAGGTCAAAAAGCACAATGGGGGCATCTAGTGACCAAAACCCGGAACAACCCTGGCCAAATCCTGACAAGAACAGGATGAGACAGGGAGGAACAGAGAGAGAGAGTAGAACATGATGAGACAGGGAGGAACAGAGAGAGTAGAACAGGATGAGACAGGGAGGAACAGAGAGAGAGAGTAGAACAGGATGAGACAGGGAGGAACAGAGAGAGAGAGTAGAACAGGATGAGACAGGGAGGAACAGAGAGATAGAACAGGATGAGACAGGGAGGAACAGAGAGAGTAGAACAGGATGAGACAGGGAGGAACAGAGAGAGAGTAGAACAGGATGAGACAGGGAGGAACAGAGAGAGAGTAGATCATGATGAGACAGGGAGGAACAGAGAGAGAGAGTAGAACAGGATGAGACAGGGAGGAACAGAGAGAGAGTAGAACAGGATGAGACAGTGAGTAACAGAGAGAGAGTAGAACATGATGAGACAGGGAGGAACAGAGAGAGTAGAACAGGATGAGACAGGGAGGAACAGAGAGAGAGAGTAGAACAGGATGAGACAGTGAGGAACAGAGAGAGAGTAGAACAGGATGAGACAGGGAGGAACAGAGAGAGTAAACAGGATGAGACAGGAGGAACAGAGAGAGTAGAACAGGATGAGACAGGAGGAACAGAGAGAGAGAGTAGAACAGGATGAGACAGGGAGGAACAGAGAGAGAGAGTAGAACAGGATGAGACAGGGAGGAACAGAGAGAGAGTAGAACAGGATGAGACAGGAGGAACAGAGAGAGTAGAACAGGATGAGACAGGGAGGAACAGAGAGAGTAGAACAGGATGAGACAGGGAGGAACAGAAAAGAGGAGAGGAGCATAAAGATGGTGAAAACAACAGGGGAATGTGATGAGGAGGATGATTGTGATAATTCCCTAAGTTACAAGGTTATAATGGCTATAAGGGTTATGAGGGTTTAATGGCTATAAGGGTTATAAGGGTTAAGTTATAAGGGTTATAAGGGTTAAGTTATAATGGTTATAAGGGTTATAAGGGTTATAAAGGGTTAAAAGGGTTTAATGGCTATATGGGTTTAATGGTTATAAGGGTTTAATGGTTATAAGTGTTTAATGGTTATAAGGGTTATACGTGTTATAAGGGTTTAATGGCTATAAGGGTTATAAGGGTTATAAGGGTTTAATGGCTATAATGGGTTAATGGCTATAAGGGTCTAATGGCTATAAGGGTTATAAGGGTTTAATGGTTATAAGGGTTTAATGGTTATAAGTGTTTAATGGTTATAAGGGTTATAAGGGTTATAAGGGTTTAATGGCTATAAGGGTTTAATGGTTATAAGGGTTTAATGGTTATAAGGGTTATAAGGGTTTAATGGCTATAAGGGTTATAAGGGTTAAGTTATAAGGGTTATATGGGTTAAGTTATAATGGTTATAAGGGTTTAATGGTTATAAGTGTTTAATGGTTATAAGGGTTATAAGGGTTTAATGGCTATAAGGGTTATACTATGGTTTAATGGTTATAAGTGTTTAATGGCTATATGTGTTATAAGGGTTAAGTTATAAGGGTTATAAGGGTTTAATGGTTATAAGTGTTTAATGGTTATAAGGGTTATAAGGGTTTAATGGCTATAAGGGTCTAATGGCTATAAGGGTTATAAGGGTTTAATGGTTATAAGGGTTTAATGGTTATAAGTGTTTAATGGCTATAAGTTATAAGGGTTTAATGGTTATAAGGGTTTAATGGCTATAAGGGTTATAAGGGTTTAATGGTTATAAGGGTTTAATGGTTATAAGGGTTTAATGGCTATAAGGGTTTAATGGTTATAAGGGTTTTAATGGTTATAAGTGTTTAATGGCTATAAGGGTTATAAGGGTTTAATGGTTATAAGTGTTTAATGGTTATAAGGTTATAAGGGTTTAATGGTTATAAGTGTTTAATGGTTATAAGGGTTATAAGGGTTTAATGGCTATAAGGG
The DNA here is from genome assembly GCF_036934945.1 of Oncorhynchus masou masou. Classification (NCBI taxonomy): domain Eukaryota; kingdom Metazoa; phylum Chordata; class Actinopteri; order Salmoniformes; family Salmonidae; genus Oncorhynchus; species Oncorhynchus masou. Next base: position 64,473,658 of record NC_088239.1, on the reverse strand, counting down.
TCTAATGGCTATAAGGGCTATAAGGGTTTAATGGTTATAAGGGTTTAATGGTTATAAGTGTTTTAATGGTTATAATGGGTTATAAGGGTTAATTTATAATGGTTATAAGGGTTTAATGGCTATAAGGGTCTAATGGCTATAAGGGTTTAATGGTTATAAGGGTTTAATGGTTATAAGGGTTTAATGGTTACTATAAGGGTTTAATGTCTATAAGGGTTATAAGGGTTAAGTTATAATGGTTATAAGGGTTTAATGGCTATAAGGGTTTAATTGCTATAAGGGTTTAATGGCTATAAGGGTTATAAAGGGTTTAATGGCTATAAGGGTTTAATTGCTATAAGGGTTTAATGGCTATAAGGGTTATAAGGGTTAAGTTATAATGGTTATAAGGGTTTAATGGCTATAAGGGTTTAATGGCTATAAGGGTTTAATGGCTATAAGGGTTTAATTGCTATAAGGGTCTAATGGATATAAGGGTTATAAGGGTTTAATGGTTATAAGGGTTTAATGGTTATAAGTGTTTAATGGTTATAAAGGGTTATAAGTGTTTAATGGTTATAAGTGTTTAATGGCTATAAGGGTTATAAGGGTTAAGTTATAAGGGTTATACGGGTTAAGTTATAATGGTTATAAGGGTTTAATGGTTATAAGTGTTTAATGGTTATAAGGGTTATAAGGGTTTAATGGCTATAAGGGTCTAATGGCTATAAGGGTTATAAGGGTTTAATGGTTATAAGGGTTTAGTGGTTATAAGTGTTTAATGGTTATAAGGGTTATAAGTGTTTACTGGCTATAAGGGTCTAATGGCTATAAGGGTTTAATGGCTATAAGGGTTATAAGGGTTAAGTAATAATGGTTATAAGGGTTTAATGGCTATAAGGGTTTAATGGCTATAAGGGTTTAATGACTATAAGGGTTTAATGACTATAAGGGTCTAATGGCTATAAGGGTTATAAGGGTTTAATGGTTATAAGGGTTTAATGGTTATAAGTGTTTAATGGCTATAAGGTTATAAGGGTTTAATGGTTATAAGGGTCTAATGGCTATAAGGGTTATAAGGGTTTAATGGTTATAAGGGTTTAATGGTTATAAGTGTTTAATGGCTATAAGGGTTATAAGTTAAGTTTAATTGCTATATAATGGTTATAAGGGTTAAGTTATAAGTGGTTATAAGGGTTATAAGGTTATAATGGTTATAAGGGTTTAATGGTTATAAGGTTATAAGTTTAATGGTAATAAGGGTTTTAAGGGTTTAATCTCTATAAGGGTTTAATGACTATAAGGGTCTAATGGCTATAAGGGTTATAAGGGTTTAATGGTTATGGCTATAAGGGTTTAATGGCTATAAGGGTTTAATGGTTATAAGGGTTATAAGGGTTAAGTTATAATGGTTATAAGGGTTTAATGGCTATAAGGGTTTAATTGCTATAAGCTATAAGGTTTAATGGCTATAAGGGTTATAAGGGTTAAATTATAATGGTTATATAATGGTTACTATTGTTTAATGGCTATAAGGGTTTAATGGTTATAAATGGTTATAAGTTTAATGGCTATAATTTAATGGTTATAAGGGTTTAATGGCTATAATGGTTGTAAGGGATGGTTTAATGGCTATAAGGGTTTAATGGTTATAAGGGTTTAATGTTTAAAAGTGTGATAAGGGTTTAATGGCTATAAGGGTTTAATGGTTATAAGGGATTAATGGTTATAAGTGTTTAATGGCTATACTGGTTATAAGGGTTTAATGGTTATAAGTGTTTAATAGCTATAGGGGTTATATAAGGGTTTTAATGGTTATAAGGGTTATAAGGGTTATAGGGGTTATAATTCTAATGGCTATAGGGTTTAATGGTTATAAGGGTTTAATGGTTATAAGGGTTTAATGGCTATAAGGGTTATAAGGGTTAAGTTATCATGGTTATAAGTGTTTAATGGCTATATGGGTCTAATGGCTATAAGGGTCTAATGGCTATAAGGTTCTAATGGCTATAAGGGTTTAATGGTTATAAGGGTTGAATGGTTATAAGTGTTTAATGGTTATAAGGGTGATAAGGGTTTAATGGCTATAAGGGTTTAATGGCTATAAGGGTTTAATGGCTATAAGGGTTTAATGGTTATAAGGGTTAAGGGTTTAATGGTTATAAAGGGTTATAAGGGTTTAATGGCTATAAGGGTTTAATGGCTATAAGGGTTTAATGGCTATAAGGGTTTAATGGCTATAAGGGTTTAATGGCTATAAGGGTTTAATGGCTATAAGGGTTATAAGTTAAGTTTAATGGTTATAAGTGTTTAATGTTATAAGGGTTATAAGGGTTATAATGGTTATAAGGGTTCAATGGGGTTATAAGGGTTTAATGGTTATAAGGGTGATAAGGGTTTAATGGCTATAAGGTTTTAATGGTTATACTAATGGTGATAAGGGTTTAATGGCTATAAGGGTTTAATGGTTATAAGGGTTTAATGGTTATAAGGTGATAAGGGTTTAATGGCTATAAGGGTTTAATGGTTATAATGGGTTTAATGGTTATAATGGTGATAAGGGTTTAATGGCTATAAGGGTTTAATGGTTATAAGGGTTTAATGGTTATAAGGGTTTAATGGCTATAAGGGTTTAATGGCTATAAGGGTTTAATGTTATAAGGTTTAATGGTTATAAGTGTTTAATGGTAATAAGGGTTTAATGGCTATAAGGGTTTAATGGCTATAAGGGTTTAATGGCTATAAGGGTTATAAGGGTTTAATGGTTATAAGTGGCTTTTAATGGTTATAAGTGTTTAATGGTTATAAGGGTTATAAAGGGTTATAAGGGTTTAATGGTTATAAGTGTTTAATGGCTATACGGGTTATAAGGGTTAAGTTATAAGGGTTATAAGGGTTAAGTTATAATGGTTATTAGGGTTTAATGGTTATAAGTGTTTAATGGTTATAAGGGTTATAAGGGTTATAAGGGTTTAATGGCTAAAAGGGTCTAATGGCTATAAGGGTTATAAGGGTTTAATTGTTATAAGGGTTTAATGGCTATAAGGGTTTAATGGCTATAAGGGTTATAAGGGTTAAGTCATAATGGTTATAAGGGTTTAATGGCTATAAGGATTTAATGGCTATAATGGTTATAAGGGTTAAGTTATCATGGTTATAAGGGTTTAATGGCTATAAGGGTTTAATGGCTATAAGGGTTTAATGGCTATAAGGGTTTAATGGCTATAAGGGTTTAATGGCTATAAGGGTTTAGTGGTTATAAGTGTTTAATGGTTATAAGGGTTATAAGTGTTTACTGGCTATAAGGGTCTAATGGCTATAAGGGTTTAATGGCTATAAGGGTTATAAGGGTTAAGTAATAATGGTTATAAGGGTTTAATGGCTATAAGGGTTTAATGGCTATAAGGGTTTAATGACTATAAGGGTTTAATGACTATAAGGGTCTAATGCTATAAGGGTTATAAGGGTTTAATGGTTATAAGGGTTTAATGGTTATAAGTGTTTAATGGCTATAAGGTTATAAGGGTTTAATGGTTATAAGGGTCTAATGGCTATAAGGGTTATAAGGGTTTAATGGTTATAAGGGTTTAATGGTTATAAGTGTTTAATGGCTATAAGGGTTATAAGTGTTTAATTGCTATAAGGGTTATAAGGGTTAAGTTATAAGGGTTATAAGGGTTAAGTTATAATGGTTATAAGGGTTTAATGGTTATAAGTGTTTAATGGTAATAAAGGGTTTTAAGGGTTTAATCTCTATAAGGGTTTAATGACTATAAGGGTCTAATGGCTATAAGGGTTATAAGGGTTTAATGGTTATAAGGGTTTAATGGCTATAAGGGTTTAATGGCTATAAGGGTTATAAGGGTTAAGTTATAATGGTTATAAGGGTTTAATGGCTATAAGGGTTTAATGGTTATAAGGGTTTAATGGCTATAATGGTTATAAGGGATCAATGGTTGTAAGTGTTTAATGGCTATAAGGGTTTAATGGTTATAAGGGTTTAATGTTTAAAAGTGTGATAAGGGTTTAATGGCTATAAGGGTTTAATGGTTATAAGGGTTTAATGATTATAAGGGTGATAAGGGTTTAATGGTTATAAGTGTTTAATAGCTATAGGGGTTATAAGGGTTAAGTTATAAGGGTTATAAGGGTTAAGTTATAATGGTTATAAGGGTTTAATGGTTATAAGGGTTTAATGGAAAAAAGGGTTATAAGGGTTAAGTTATCATGGTTATAAGTGTTTAATGGCTATATGGGTCTAATGGCTATAAGGGTCTAATGGCTATAAGGGTCTAATGGCTATAAGGGTTTAATGGTTATAAGGGTTGAATGGTTATAAGGGTTTAATGGTTATAAGGGTGATAAGGGTTTAATGGCTATAAGGGTTTAATGGCTATAAGGGTTTAATGGCTATAAGGGTTTAATGGCTATAAGGGTTATAAGGGTTAAGTTATAATGGTTATAAGAGTTTAATGGCTATAAGGGTTTAATGGCTATACGGGTTTAATGGCTATAAGGGTTTAATGGCTATAAGGGTTTAATGGCTATAAGGGTTTAATGGCTATAAGTGTTATAAGGGTTAATTTATAATGGTTATAAGGGTTAAGTTATAATGGTTATAAGGGTTCAATGGTTATAAGGGTTTAATGGTTATAAGGGTTTAATGGTTATAAGGGTGATAAGGGTTTAATGGCTATAAGGTTTTAATGGTTATACGGTGATAAGGGTTTAATGGCTATAAGGGTTTAATGGTTATAAGGGTTTAATGGTTATAAGGGTGATAAGGGTTTAATGGCTATAAGGGTTTAATGGTTATAAGGGTTTAATGGTTATACGGGTGATAAGGGTTTAATGGCTATAAGGGTTTAATGGTTATAAGGGTTTAATGGTTATACGGTGATAAGGTTTTAATGGCTATAAGGGTTTAATGGCTATAAGGGTTTAATGACTATAGAGGTTTAATGGTTATAAGTGTTTAATGGTAATAAGGGTTTAATGGCTATAAGGGTTTAATGGCTATAAGGGTCTAATGGCTATAAGGGTTATAAGGGTTTAATGGTTATAAGGGTTTAATGGTTATAAGTGTTTAATGGTTATAAGGGTTATAAGGGTTATAAGGGTTTAATGGTTATAAGTGTTTAATGGCTATAAGGGTTATAAGGGTTAAGTTATAAGGGTTATAAGGGTTAAGTTATAATGGTTATTAGGGTTTAATGGTTATAAGTGTTTAATGGTTATAAGGGTTATAAGGGTTATAAGGGTTTAATATCTAAAGGGTCTAATGGCTATAAGGGTTATAAGGGTTTAATTGTTATAAGGGTTTAATGGTTATAAGTGTTTAATGGTTATAAGGGTTATAAGTGTTTAATGGCTATAAGGGTCTAATGGCTATAACGGTTTAATGGCTATAAGGGTTTAATGGCTATAAGGGTTATAAGGGTTAAGTCATAATGGTTATAAGGGTTTAATGGCTATAAAGATTTAATGGCTATACGGGTTATAAAGGTTAAGTTATCATGGTTATAAGGGTTTAATGGCTATAAGGGTTTAATGGCTATAAGGGTTTAATGGCTATAAGGGTTTAATGGCTTTAAGGGTTATAACGGTTAAGTTATAATGGTTATAAGGGTTTAATGGCTATAAGGGTTTAATGGCTATAAGGGTTTAATGGTTATAAGGGTTTAATGGCTATAAGTGTTATAAGGGTTAAGTTATAATGGTTATAAGGGTTAAGTTATAATGGTTATAAGGGTTCAATGGTTATAAGGGTTTAATGGTTATAAGGGTTTAATGGTTATAAGGGTGATAAGGGTTTAATGGCTATAAGGTTTTAATGGTTATACGGGTGATAAGGGTTTAATGGCTATAAGGGTTTAATGGTTATAAGGGTTTAATGGTTATAAGGGTGATAAGGGTTTAATGGCTATAAGGGTTTAATGGTTATAAGGGTTTAATGGTTATACGGGTGATAAGGGTTTAATGGCTATAAGGGTTTAATGGTTATAAGGGTTTAATGGTTATACGGGTGATAAGGTTTTAATGGCTATAAGGGTTTAATGGCTATAAGGGTTTAATGACTATAGAGGTTTAATGGTTATAAGTGTTTAATGGTAATAAGGGTTTAATGCTATAAGGGTTTAATGGCTATAAGGGTCTAATGGCTATAAGGGTTATAAGGGTTTAATGGTTATAAGGGTTTAATGGTTATAAGTGTTTAATGGTTATAAGGGTTATAAGGGTTTAATGGTTATAAGTGTTTAATGGCTATACGGGTTATAAGGGTTAAGTTATAAGGGTTATAAGGGTTAAGTTATAATGGTTATTAGGGTTTAATGGTTATAAGTGTTTAATGGTTATAAGGGTTATAAGGGTTATAAGGGTTTAATATCTAAAAGGGTCTAATGGCTATAAGGGTTATAAGGGTTTAATTGTTATAAGGGTTTAATGGTTATAAGTGTTTAATGGTTATAAGGGTTATAAGTGTTTAATGGCTATAAGGGTTTAATGGCTATAAGGGTTTAATGGCAATAAGGGTTTAATGGCTTTAAGGGTTATAAGGGTTAAGTTATAATGGTTATAAGGGTTTAATGGCTATAAGGGTTTAATGGCTATAAGGGTTTAATGGCTATAAGGGTTATAAGGGTTAAGTTATAATGGTTATAAGGGTTAAGTTATAATGGTTATAAGGGTTCAATGGTTATAAGGGTTTAATGGTTATAAGGGTTTAATGGTTATAAGGGTGATAAGGGTTCAATGGTTATCAGGGTTTAATGGTTATAAGGGTTTAATGGTTATAAGGGTTTAATGGTTATAAGTGTTTAATTGCTATAAGGGTCTAATGGCTATAAGGGTCTAATGGCTATAAGGGTTTAATGGTTATAAGGGTTTAATGGCTATAAGGGTTTAATGGCTATAAGGGTTATAAGGGTTAAGTTATAATGGTTAAAGGGTTTAATGGCTATAAGGGTTTAATGGCTATAAGGGTTTAATGGCTATAAGGTTTAATGGCTATAAGGGTTTAATAGCTATAAGGGTTATAAGGGTTAAGTTATAATGGTTATAAGGGTTAAGTTATAATGGTTATAAGGGTTTAATGGTTATAAGGGTTTAATGGCTATAAGGGTTAAAAGGGTTAAGTTATAATGGTTATAAGTGTTTAATGCTTATAAGGGTTTAATGGTTATACGGGTGATAAGGGTTTAATGGCTATAAGGGTTTAATGGTTATAAGGGTTTAATGGTTATACGGGTGATAAGGTTTTAATGGCTATAAGGGTTTAATGGCTATAAGGGTTTAATGACTATAGAGGTTTAATGGTTATAAGTGTTTAATGGTAATAAGGGTTTAATGGCTATAAGGGTTTAATGGCTATAAGGGTCTAATGGCTATAAGGGTTATAAGGGTTTAATGGTTATAAGGGTTTAATGGTTATAAGTGTTTAATGGTTATAAGGGTTATAAGGGTTATAAGGGTTTAATGGTTATAAGTGTTTAATGGCTATACGGGTTATAAGGGTTAAGTTATAAGGGTTATAAGGGTTTAATGGTTATAAGTGTTTAATGGTTATAAGGTTATAAGGGTTATGAGGGTTTAATGGTTATAAGGGTTTAATGGCTATAAGGGTTTAATGGCTAAAAGGGTCTAATGGCTATAAGGGTTATAAGGGTTTAATTGTTATAAGGGTTTAATGGTTATAAGTGTTTAATGGTTATAAGGGTTATAAGTGTTTAATGGCTATAAGGGTCTAATGGCTATAAGGGTTTAATGGCTATAAGGGTTTAATGGCTATAAGGGTTATAAGGTTAAGTCATAATGGTTATAAGGGTTTAATGGCTATAAGGATTTAATGGCTATACGGGTTATAAGGGTTAAGTTATCATGGTTATAAGGGTTTAATGGCTATAAGGGTTTAATGGCTATAAGGGTTTAATGGCTATAAGGGTTTAATGGCTTTAAGGGTTATAAGGGTTAAGTTATAATGGTTATAAGGTTTAATGGCTATAAGGGTTTAATGGCTATAAGGGTTTAATGGCTATAAGGGTTTAATGGCTATAAGGGTTATAAGGGTTAAGTTATAATGGTTATAAGGGTTAAGTTATAATGGTTATAAGGGTTCAATGGTTATAAGGGTTTAATGGTTATAAGGGTTTAATGGTTATAAGGGTGATAAGGGTTCAATGGTTATCAGGGTTTAATGGTTATAAGGGTTTAATGGTTATAAGGGTTTAATGGTTATAAGTGTTTAATTGCTATAAGGGTCTAATGGCTATAAGGGTCTAATGGCTATAAGGGTTTAATGGTTATAAATGGTTTAATGGCTATAAGGGTTTAATGGCTATAAGGGTTATAAGGGTTAAGTTATAATGGTTAAAGGGTTTAATGGCTATAAGGTTTAATGGCTATACGGGTTTAATGGCTATAAGGGTTTAATGGCTATAAGGGTTTAATAGCTATAAGGGTTATAAGGGTTAAGTTATAATGGTTATAAGGGTTAAGTTATAATGGTTATAAGGGTTTAATGGTTATAAGGGTTTAATGGCTATAAGGGTTAAAAGGGTTAAGTTATAATGGTTATAAGTGTTTAATGCTTATAAGGGTTTAATGGTTATCAGGGTGATAGGGGTTTAATGGCTATAAGGGTTTAATGGTTATAAATGGTGATAAGGGTTTAATGGCTATAAGGGTTATAAGGGTTAAGTTATAATGGTTATAAGGGTTTAATGGTTATAAGTGTTTAATGGTTATAAGGGTGATAAGGGTTTAATGGCTATAAGGGTCTAATGGCTATAACGGTCTAATGGCTATAAGGGTTTAATGGTTATAAGGGTTTAATGGCTATAAGGGTTAAGTTATAATGGTTAAAGGGTTTAATGGCTATAAGGTTTAATGGCTATAAGGGTTTAATGGCTATAATTTTTAATGGCTATAAGGGTTTAATGGCTATAAGGGTTATAAGGGTTAAGTTATAATGGTTATAAGGGTTTAATGGCTATAAGGGTTTAATGGCTATAAGGGTTAAATGGCTATAAGGGTTATAAGGGTTAAGTTATAATGGTTATAGGAAGGGTTAAGTTATAATGGTTATAAGGGTTCAATGGTTATAAGGGTTTAATGGTTAAAAGGGTTTAATGGTTATAAGGGTCTAATGGTTAAAAGGGTTTAATGGTTATAAGGGTGATAAGGGTTCAATGGTTATCAGGGTTTAATGGTTATAAGGGTTTAATGGTTATAAGGGTTTAATGGTTATAAGGGTGATAAGGGTTTAATGGCTATAAGGGTTATAAGGGTTAAGTTATAATGGTTATAAGGGTTTAATGGTTATAAGTGTTTAATGGCTATAAGGGTCTAATGGCTATAAGGGTCTAATGGCTATAAGGGTTTAATGGTTATAAGGGTTTAATGATTATAAGGGTTTAATGGCTATAAGGGTTTAATGGCTATAAGGGTTATAAGGGTTAAGTTATAATGGTTAAAGGTTTAATGGCTATAAGGGTTTAATGGCTATAAGGGTTTAATGGCTATAAGGGTTTAATGGCTATGAGGGTTTAATAGCTATAAGGGTTATAAGGGTTAAGTTATAATGGTTATAAGGGTTAAGTTATAATGGTTATAAGGGTTTAATGGTTATAAGGGTTTAATGGTTATAAGGGTGATAAGGGTTTAATGGCTATAAGGGTTAAAAGGGTTAAAGTTATAATGGTTATAAGTGTTTAATGGTTATAAGGGTTTAATGGTTATAAGTGTTTAATGGTTATAAGGGTTTAATGGTTATAAGGGTGATAGGGGTTTAATGGCTATAAGGGTTTAATGGTTATAAGGGTGATAAGGGTTTAATGGCTATAAGGGTTATAAAGGGTTAAGTTATAATGGTTATAAGGGTTTAATGGTTATAAGTGTTTAATGGCTATAAGGGTCTAATGGCTATAAGGTTATAAGTCTAATGGCTATAAGGGTTTAATGGTTATAAGGGTTTAATGGCTATAAGGGTTATAAGGGTTAAGTTATAATGGTTAAAGGGTTTAATGGCTATAAGGGTTTAATGGCTATAAGGGTTTAATGGCTATAAGGGTTATAAGGGTTAAGTTATAATGGTTATAAGGGTTTAATGGTTATAAGGGTTTAATGGCTATAAGGGTTAAAAGGGTTAAGTTATAATGGTTATAAGTGTTTAATGCTTATAAGGGTTTAATGGTTATCAGGGTGATAGGGGTTTAATGGCTATAAGGGTTTAATGGTTATAAGGGTGATAAGGGTTTAATGGCTATAAGGGTTATAAGGGTTAAGTTATAATGGTTATAAGGGTTTAATGGTTATAAGTGTTTAATGGTTATAAGGGTGATAAGGGTTTAATGGCTATAAGGGTCTAATGGCTATAACGGTGTAATGGCTATAAGGGTTTAATGGTTATAAGGGTTTAATGGCT